>NC_137192.1:27134351-27398131 GCF_960531495.2 Zeus faber | reverse complement strand
CCACCCCAACTTCCACCCAAACTTCTACTTCAACAACCACCCCAACGAACACCCAAACTTCCACCGCAACAACCACCCCAACTTCCACCTCAACAACCACCCAAACTCCCAGCTCAACAACCATGCCAACGTCCACCTCAACGACCAGTGCAACGACCACCTCCGCGACCATGCCAACTTCCACCCAAACTTCTACTTCAACAACCACCCCAACGAACACCCCAACTTCCACCTCAACAACCACCCCAACTTCCACCCAAACTTCTACTTCAACAACCACCCCAACGAACACCCCAACTTCCCCCCCAACTTCCACCTCAACTTCCTCCTCAACAACAACCCCAACTAACACCCAAACATCCTCCTCAACAACCACCCCAACTTCCACCTCAACGACCACCTCAACAACCACCTCAACAACCACCCCAACATCCTCCTCCACAACTACCCCAACTTCCACCTCAACGACAAGTGCAGCGATAACGTCAACAACCACCTCAACGACCACCCCAACGTCCTCCTCAACAACCACCGCATCTTCCGCCACAACAACCACCCCAACTTCCACCTCAACAACAACCCCAACTAACACCCAAACATCCACCTCAACAAGCACCCAAACTTCCTCTTCAACAACCTCCTCAACGACCACCTCAACTTCCTCCTCAACAACAACCCCAACTAACACCCAAACATCCACCTCAACAACAACCCCAACTTCCACCCAAACTTCTACTTCAACAACCACCCCAACGAACACCCCAACTTCCACCTCAACAACCACCCCAACTTCCACCCAAACTTCTACTTCAACAACCACCCCAACGAACACCCAAACTTCCACCGCAACAACCACCCCAACTTCCACCCAAACTTCTACTTCAACAACCACCCCAACGAACACCCCAACTTCCCCCCCAACTTCCACCTCAACTTCCTCCTCAACAACAACCCCAACTAACACCCAAACATCCTCCTCAACAACCACCCCAACTTCCACCTCAACGACCACCTCAACAACCACCTCAACAACCACCCCAACATCCTCCTCCACAACTACCCCAACTTCCACCTCAACGACAAGTGCAGCGATAACGTCAACAACCACCTCAACGACCACCCCAACGTCCTCCTCAACAACCACCGCATCTTCCGCCACAACAACCACCCCAACTTCCACCTCAACAACAACCCCAACTAACACCCAAACATCCACCTCAACAAGCACCCAAACTTCCTCTTCAACAACCTCCTCAACGACCACCTCAACTTCCTCCTCAACAACAACCCCAACTAACACCCAAACATCCACCTCAACAACAACCCCAACTTCCACCCAAACTTCTACTTCAACAACCACCCCAACGAACACCCCAACTTCCACCTCAACAACCACCCCAACTTCCACCCAAACTTCTACTTCAACAACCACCCCAACGAACACCCCAACTTCCCCCCCAACTTCCACCTCAACTTCCTCCTCAACAACAACCCCAACTAACACCCAAACATCCTCCTCAACAACCACCCCAACTTCCACCTCAACGACCACCTCAACAACCACCTCAACAACCACCCCAACATCCTCCTCCACAACTACCCCAACTTCCACCTCAACGACAAGTGCAGCGATAACGTCAACAACCACCTCAACGACCACCCCAACGTCCTCCTCAACAACCACCGCATCTTCCGCCACAACAACCACCCCAACTTCCACCTCAACAACAACCCCAACTAACACCCAAACATCCACCTCAACAAGCACCCAAACTTCCTCTTCAACAACCTCCTCAACGACCACCTCAACTTCCTCCTCAACAACAACCCCAACTAACACCCAAACATCCACCTCAACAACCACCCAAACTTCCTCTTCAACAACCTCCTCAACGACCACCTCAACTTCCTCCTCAACAACAACCCCAACTAACACCCAAACATCCACCTTAACAACCACCCCAACATCCTCCTCAACAACCACCCCAACTTCCTCCTCAACGACCACCCCAACGTCCTCCTCAACAACCACACCAACTTCCACCTCAACGACCACCTCAACAACCACCTCAACAACCACCCCAACATCCTCCTCCACAACTACCCCAACTTCCACCTCAATGACCACCTCAACTACCACCCCAATGTCCTCCTCAAATACCATCCCAACCATAACGACCACAATCTTCACCTCAACAATCACCACAACGCCCACTCTAACAACCACCACAACGTTCACCTTAACTTTTACTCCAACGACCACTGCAACAACCACTACAACGACCACCGAAACAACCACCACAGCGACCACCACAACAACCATCACAACAACCACCTCAACGACCACCACAACAGCTGAGACCATAACGACCACCGCAACGACCGCCCCAGCAATTACTACCACAACTTCTACTCCATTTACTTCCTCTACGACAACCAATACAATGAGTTCATTTTCCACCATCTTGGCTCTTGCATCAAACATATTATATTGGGGTTGAGATTAATTCCATCTTTTCTTTAACATTGTAAAAAAAATCATGAATGAAGATACATTGCTCATTTATTTTGGAATTTGCAATGTCAACCCCAACGTCCACCTCAATTAGCACTGCAATGACCACCGCAACGACAACCTCAACAACCACTGCAATGTCCACCCCAATGTCCACCTCAACAACCACCACAACGACAACCACATGACCAACGCAACCAACATCCCAATGTCTGCCGCAACATACACCCCAACGACCACCCCAACAACCACAGCAATGTCCACTATAATGACCACCACGACAGCTACGACCATAACGACCGCCGCATCAACCACCACAACAACCGTCACAACAACCGCCACAACAACCACCACAACTTCCACCTCAACAACAACCCCAACTAACACCCAAACATCCACCTCAACAACCACCCAAACTTCCTCTTCAACAACCTCCTCAACGACCACCTCAACTTCCTCCTCAACAACAACCCCAACTAACACCCAAACATCCACCTTAACAACCACCCCAACATCCTCCTCAACAACCACCCCAACTTCCTCCTCAACGACCACCCCAACGTCCTCCTCAACAACCACACCAACTTCCACCTCAACGACCACCTCAACAACCACCTCAACAACCACCCCAACATCCTCCTCCACAACAGCTGAGACCACAACGACCATCGCAACGACCACCACGACAGCTACGACCATAACAACCACCACAACGACCACCACAATGTTAACCTCAACATTTACCACAACACACACCGCAACAACCACTGCAACGACTACCACGACAGCTACAACAATAACCACCACCGCAACGACCGCCCCGCCATCGACCGCTGATACGACCGCCCTGTTATCTACCACCGCAACGACCACCCCACCAACAATTACCACTACTGCTACTCCATCTACTTCCTCTTCTACAATCAATACAATGACTATTGCATTGATGCTATTTTCCACCATCATGGCTGTTGAAGCAAGGTTATTTTAATGGGGTTCTTAGGATGACTTCAACCTTTTCTTTAATATTGTAAACAAAATCATTATGATGAAATGCTATTATCATATTTTGGAATTTAACTTTTTTTTTCACATGCAGGCAAGATTCCTGTGTGTATATGCAATTCTTAAAGCTGACTGTTACGTTGTTCTTAGAAAGGAAGGCATACATTTATTGCTGAAGATAAGATCCATAAAGTAAAATAAACTGTTATATTTTGGCTTATTGGTTCTTATTCACAATGATACAAGAGTACATAGTGCATACGGACAGTTTTCAGACTATTTCACTTTTTCCACATGTTTGATTGTTACAGCCCTATTTTAAAATGTATTTAATTATTTTTTCCTCAATCTACACTTAATTCCCCAAAATTACAAAGCAAAACCAGTTTTATAATAAATGTTTGCAAATGTATTAAAAATAAAAAAAGGGAAACATGACATTTATATCGGTATTCAGACCCTTTACTATGAGCTCAGCAGCATCCTATTTTTATTGACCGTCCTTGAGATGTTTCTACAACTTGATTGGTGTCCTACTGTGGTCAATAATTGATTGGACATGATTTGGAAGGTAGACTCGGAGAAGTCTATATGAGGTCCCACAGTTGACAGTGTGTGTCAGAGGAAAAACCAAGCCATGGAGGTTGAAAGTCCAAATTGGTGTTATAGTTTTTATGCACAAATTGGTGCATAAAAATTCACTAGAATGCTGGAAATGATGTGTTTGACGCTCAAAATTTCCTTAATCCCCTTATGTTAAAATGAAACCTTATTTAAATAAAATAAGAGATTTTCAGAAGCTTTATATTCAAAGTAACTTAACGGTTCAGAATGATGAAAAGTTGTTGGGTACTGTCTATTAGGGCTGCAGGATCAAAATTAATATATAAAATATAATCTGAATTAAAAAATATATATATTTGAATCCTGAAATTACCATTAGATTGTTTATTTTTAAATAAATAAATAATTTATGTGAAATGTCTTGGCTAACGTTAGCGAATCAATTCACAGGTGGTGACCAATTAAGTTTACTATAAGTTCATCCAGTCTGTTGCAAAGTGAACTATCATTAGAGAAAAGTATTCCCAATAAAGCTATGCGAAGACTGGCATGTCTCCCTCTCCTCTGGCATTTCAGTGTGTGTACAAGAGAGTGTGCCTTTGACCAGAATGTTCAGTCATTCCACAGATGTGGCGATGAAAGTGGGAAAAATAAGAAGTGTCTGAATGAGGGCCCTGGGTTCTCAAGAATCAGAGCCCGTTGTATAGTGATTGTATGGTATAATTGCAAACGTATGTTACTTTTAATTTATTGCTTCCATGTCATACGGCGAGCGACAATAACAACATGTCTATTTATAGGCCCGTATGAGAACGGATGTAGGGAGGCCTCCAGCCTGGCCAGAGGAGGAAATATGTAGATTGACGTCAGACAAGTGCTGAACTGTGACCTATGTATTGTGACCAGATGGGCTACGTGATCTCCGTACTTGTATGAAGGAAAAGTATTTTACTTCAGTCGACAGAGAATATATCTGGCTCCTGTTCTCTCCCAGGTCGTCCATGGCAAGTCTGGTTTGATGCCGAATCTTTGTAATAAAACTATTATTTTAATCAAGTCAGCATCAGCGGAGACTCCTTCTTCATCAACACATCAAAAGCATCCAGAAACTACAAAGTGGCGTCACGAACAGGATGTGTTGGGCCTCATCTGCCACTGCCGCCCTGCTTCAGAAGTTACCACTTTAAGTCTTTACTTACAATACGAGCTGTTATGTGGTCTGAGGCGGTTGTGTTTTGTGCAGATAGGCTGCCCTAACAACAGCAGATTGTGCGGAGATGAGAGATGATGTGTTGATGTGTGAAGTGAGTTTCCATCTAAATTGGGGTTTATTAAGTTGAAAATACGTAAATAAGGGGAATAAGAGAATAATAAACCAAGAAAAAGAGAAATAGAGAATAGAGACGAGAGAAATAAGAAATAAGGTAAGAGAGATTGAAGTTGAAGTAAAAAGTAATATTAGAATGGCAGAATTTGTAACTCAAACGCAGTTAAATAACCCTGCAAGATTAAATGAAGACAGGGCCTGTATCTTTTTAACGGTAAGATATGTGTACATTAGCTGCTGAGCGAAAGTTTGCCGTATGATGTTAAAGTAATAGTCCAAAGGAAAAAGGAAAAACAAAGACAAAATAACCCTGGGCAGGGGAATTGGCTAAATATTAAGTAAAATGAAATAAGATGAAAAAGATGACAATAAAGTAAAAAATAGTTAAAAGTTGAAAGCTTAAAAGAGGAAATAAGCTCAAAAAAGGGAAACAAGATAAAAGTAAAGTAAAAAAGAATTAAAAGTTAAAGGCTTAAAAGAGGAAATACGATGAAAAATAGAGTAGAGTGGGGAAAAACAGGGCTGAACCTGTCCAGGAGAACTAGTGAACATGCATGATGAGAGAATCTGATTAAAAAGATAATTTGTTAAAAGTTTGGCCAAGGTGAAAATTCTGATGAAATTAGAAAAGTATAAAGGAGTCGACGTTAAAACATAAAGTTAAGCGCTGTTGAAGTCTTTGGAGGATCAGATGTGCTGCATGGCAGACATATCTTTTTATTTTTTATTTTTGTGTGTATGAGTCTGAAAGTGCCGCAGCTACAGATGTGTGAAGAGCTTTGTGTAAGTTTTGTGTATGTGTAGGTGATATATAGAATATATGTGTTATTAAAAAGATATGTGGTGAGCAGTTGAATAATACGTAAAGAGAAACATTGCCCCTTTAGTGATAAACATATATGAGCCTGTTTACGGACTTTGTAAAGTTGACAATAAGGATTATGAGCCTTTCTTTAAGGACGTTTGATAAAAATAGATGAGCCTTTCTTTAAGGACGTTTGATAAAAATAGATGAGCCTTTCTTTAAGGACGTTTGATAAATATTTATGAGCCTTTCTTTAAGGACGTTTGATAAAAATACATGAGCCTTTTTTCCAAGGACATTTGTTAATTTGATAAAGGATATGAACAGGTTACAGGTCTTTATATATTTGATAACAAAATGAGCCTTCTGAAGGACTAAAGCCACAGTCTGCCTACACATGCATGTACACATTCAGAAAAGAAAAGAAAATCTCCTGCTCTGAATTGGAAGTAGGATTTGTGAATTGTTTGATTAGTGTGTGGGTTTTTTCTTTTTCTTTTTATGCTTGGGGTGTGTGTGGCTGCGATTTCTGTGAGTCCTGTCTGGTTTAAGGAGCATATAGTCTTGATGAAATAGAAGGAAACGCTGGATTTGGATGCAAGAAAAGAGGTTTTGTGTTTCGGCTGCTGAGTGAGAGAAAACAGCTTTGATTTATGACTGTGCGTAACTGCATTGAGCTGGGCTGTTCCTACAGGAGCCAAAACAGGATGTTCACTCGCTGATGACTTTGCTACATAGGTGGAGCAAGGGGTGGTGCTTCGAGCAAGGGGTGGTGCTTCATACAGAGTGGAACTTGGTTAATTCTCTTGACAAGAGGGGCTGTGTAGATAGAAGAAAAAAGAAAAAAATTAAATTAAATTAAATA
Source organism: Zeus faber (assembly GCF_960531495.2). Classification (NCBI taxonomy): domain Eukaryota; kingdom Metazoa; phylum Chordata; class Actinopteri; order Zeiformes; family Zeidae; genus Zeus; species Zeus faber. The sequence continues at coordinate 27,391,050 of NC_137192.1, read as the reverse complement.
GATAAATAGAATAAAAATAATAAATAAAAATAAAAATAAATAGATTAATGGAATAAAAATAATTAATTCAAGGTGATTAATTAATTACAATTTAAATGCATTGCATGAATAAAAGTAACCATTGCTTTATTTCAAGTGCGCGCAAAATTAAAAAGCTGATAATGTATGTCACACTGAATTGTATTACAGTGTGTATAAGAATTTAGAGTGAGCCTAAGAAGTTGAACTCTTCTGTTGTTCTTTTTCTTTTTTCCTTCTTCCTCTCTTTTACTATACTGAGTGAAAGCTCGGGGAAAGACAGAGAAGATGGAATGAGTCTGAATTGGATCATCCAAAGGGCAGATGACAAGACATCTGGCAGATGTTCACAGACACTGAGGCTTGCGGAAGACAGCACAGAAGACAGCACAGAATCCTGAATCCAGTTGAACCAGTTAAAGGCCAGTACGATTTTATCCACAAACTCTCTAAACAGACAGCTGCATTTACCTATATGTGTATACACTTAGTTATAATATACATGTTTAGCTTGTTTTCACACATAGGCTTGTAGTAGTTCTTTTTCATACATTGTATTTGCAATAATATATTTAGTGAGAGACTTGGCAACGGACTGACTACTTAAGGCATTTGCCTAATTAATGGAGTATTATAGATTTGATTGATCACATGTGGATAAGCTGATTTGATTTAAATACTGTTGAGTGCTGTGAATATTGGTTTCATTATCTGAGTATGGTTTATCTAGGCTGTTTTGAGAATGAACACTGATAGAATTTTGATAATTTAACATAAATGAGTGTGATCAGATGCATCAGATGGTGAACAATTGAATTGGCTTTCACAAGTGGGAAGTGATTGGTCTCCTTTGGGGTTGGCAAATTCAGCTGTTTTTGGTCGAGTGTGATTACACGGTGCTTTATAAAAAAAATTTAAATAATCCCATTCGATTTACAATAAAAGAAAATAAGAGTGTCATTAGAATGTCAAAAATGGATACTAAAATTACAAAAGTAATCACTCCTTTTGATGTAGTGCGAAAGAATAATCCCCTTATTAAAGATATTGCTAAAATATCAGGAAGATGGAACAAGCGTTGGCCTGACATTGAACAACCGTGGCCAGTTAAAGGAACTCATAACTCGGATGTGATTAAGACAATGCAGGTGCTTGTGTCCACATATAATGTAAATCAGCTCCCAGTGATTACACAGGAAGGCAACTATCTCTTCAAAGATGAGGAAGAGCAAATAACAGAGATGGGCAAGGCTAAAACAACCATCAAGATGTATCCGAGCTCCAACAGTACCAAGAGAAGTTCGACAAGCATTGTAAAAACGATTACAAGAACTGTAAATAACGGAGAAGAAACTACAGAATAAAAAGCCTCAGGTGTGGACTACGTCCAAGAAAATGAAAGAGACTCGACAAAATGTGTCCAGTGATAAATCGAGGACAAAATTTAGAATACAAGCCTTGGCAGAATACAGACATATCTAACATACTTGAAAAGTTACCCACTCTTCAATATGGAGCAAATCCGTGGACCTCAAAGCTGGAAGAGGTTTTGGTGGGAACACAGCCTGCCATAGGAGATATTAAAAGACTTTTGGCTAGCCTCATTGGAGTCCCAGCTGTGGGAGAGATCCTGCAGGCAGCAGGCCTTAACAGATATGTGACAACTTCAGTGTATGATCCAGAATTGTTTGCTGCAAATAGAGGTCGGATGTGGAGAGCATTGAAATATGCATTTCCAACAAACTGACATCCGGATAATATCTTTATTGAGTCATTGGGCCCAGAGGAAAATCCAAGAGCTTATGTGTCAAGAACTCATCAAGTGTGGAGAAATGTCACAGGAAATTATCCAGATTTGAATCAAATGGAGAAATCAATTCTCTGAGCAAAAATACAGAAGGGGCTGCCTCTACAAGTGAGGAGCAAATTGGCAGAAGTGGTTGGTCTTGGAAGCATGACCAAAGGTGTTTATACGGATCACATAGCGCATCAAGTGGAGCCATTTTGCACGTGACTACTACAGGTTCAGAGGAGGCTTCAGAGGACAACCACAGCCGCCCAGGGGACTGGCGAACCCTTACAAGACTCAAAACGGAGGTGTCAGCTGATAGTATCAGGGCCGGAGCAAGATCCAAAAATAGAGGTGAAAATAAATGATAAGCCATTGGAAGTAATGGCAGATTGTGGAGCAGCTTTCACCTGTGTTCGCCTGAAGATGCTATACATCTCTCCACGTCTGACCAATTGGTAAGGACAATCGGGTTTGAGGGTGTGAAACAGCTGATTCCTCTCACAAAACCAACTGAGTTCTGCTGTAGGAATCGGAAAATCACACTACCTACTTTGGTGTCAGAACATACGCCCATTGCACTCTTGGGAAGAGATGCTATGTGCAAACTAAATTGTACAACACGGTGTACACCGGACGGCTGTCTGGTGGATGTGCCGCCTGATGTCTACCACCAATTATTTATGGCACCAGAGACTGAGACTTCTTCAGTATATTGGATTGGAAATCTTAGTCCAGAGCTATAAGAGCCAGCCAAGATGTGAGAGAAGTTGATTGTGTCAAATATGCCTGATGCTAAGCCCCCTGAGTATCCACATCACTGACGCTGAAATATTTCAAGAAAGCTGGCCAATTGGATCCGGAAGAATGGTTGAGTAGTCAACCCAAGCATGTTCAGCTGACTTGGTGCTGCATAATTGTGGGACCACAAGGAGCAGCTATGAAGATAAACACGAATGAGTATCTTGAGAAAGGGTACGACATTGGGAAAAGTGTGCCACATATGACTTTAATGGTGGCTGAAGGATTTGAGCAGAAGCATATAGGAGAAATGATGGCAGAAGCTGAGGAAGCCATTTTTTCACCAATAAAGGAGAATCTTGCTATCTGGATAAGTGAAGAACAGAAGTTCATGAAAATCATGATTTCAGCTCAAGGACAAGGACAACCACAAGTGATACAGATGACACATGAGTCAATGTTCAGCGCTAAATTGGACTCAAACAGTATGAGAGAGGAGATGCTGCAACAAATTCCAGAATGTTTGTGGTCACGACATAGTACTGACATCGGACTTGTGAAGTCAGCCCAACCGGTGAGAGTTGAACTGAGACCAGGAACCAAACCTCCTTGGAAGAACCAATACCCACTAAAGGAGGAGGCAATCAAAGGGATTGAACCACAAATTGAAGTACTGTTAAAAGCAGGTGTAGTGGAATATGTTTGGATCCTCAGAGCAATATGCCTATATTGCCTTTAAAGAAACCAGATGAGTCCTATCGCTTGGTACATGATTTAAGAGCGATAAATTAAGTGCTGCAGGATTTTCCAGCAGATGTACCAGATCCACATACCTTGCAAGCCCAAAATCCTCCAGAGGCTACACACTTCGCAGTGTTGGATTTGTGTGGAGCATTTTTTAGTGTTCCACTGAGCGAAGAAAGTCAAGGGTTGTTTGGATTCACATACAAAGAACAAACATTTAAGTACAAGAATCTCCCTCAAGGATTCAAACATAGCCCTCACATTTTCAATAAAGTGTTGCAGGATGACCTGGCTGGGATTGATCAGATCTTGAAAAGTACTGTCATTCAGTATGTGAACGACATCGTCATCTGTTCACCAGATAAGGAAACATGCCATGAGAACTCAATCAAACTGTTACAGCTATTGGCAGACAAAGGACACAAGGCCTCTCAGAAGAAGCTACAGTATTTTCAAGAAAAAGTCATTTATTTGGGTCAAACAATAACCCATGGAACCCAGGAATCTTTTGAATTTTGGTTAATCGACATTGACTATGTCTAGGCTAAGAGACTATCATAGGCTCTTAGAGCAGGAAGTGTCACCTTAGTAAGGTGCGTCACAGCTGAGAATTTGCCGACACCAGAGGATGGAGAGCCACATGATTGTGTGCAGGAAGTAGAGAGATATGCAAAGCTCAGATCAGACTTGCAAGCTTTCCCACTGCATGTGTCAGATGGGAAGTATTGGACTGATGGGCCCTGCTATCGAATAGGAGACACATTGAGTGCTGGTTACGCAGTAGTCAAAGCCCAGGGAACTGAATTTGTTGTTGAGAAAGCAGAAGTAATACCATAACCTGCTTCTGTACAGCTTGCTGAGCTTGTGGGCCTGACTGAAGCTTGTCTATTGGCCGAAGCCAAGTGAGTGACAATATATACAGATTCTGCATATGCACATAATGTGTGTCATTTATTTGGATGAGTGTGGAAAAATCGAGGATTTAAGAAAACCGATGGTTCTCTGATACAGCATCATGCTCAGATAATGAAATTGTTGCATGCAATGATGAAACCAAAGGAAATAGCTGTAGCTAAGTGTGCAGCACACAAAATGGACACGTCAAGGGTCACACAAGGTAACAAAGCAGCTGATGAGGCTGCAAAAACAGTTACAGGAGCAAACAAAGCAGGCAAGGTTCTTCTGGTCACCCATGAAGTGGACTTGGAAGATAAAATCATGCTCAAAGATGTGATCACGATGCAAGAAGTGGCATCAGCTATAGATAAACAATTATGGTTTGACCGAGGGGCCACACAAGATTCTACTGGTCTGTGGAGAAATCATGAAGGACTGATGGCAACACCCCCGACCTACTAGTTCTGATGTTTCAGGAAGCACATTGGTTAGCCTATGTTGCAAGGGGGGAGGTAAGGAGAAAAATCACGAAAAAGTATGGTTTTTGGGCACCGTACTTGCTTGAGCAAATTGATTATGTCATAGGCAGATGTACAATCTGTCTTAAAAACAATGTTAGGATGTTGTGATGAGCCCAACCGGTCACATTCCAACTCCAACAGGTCCTATGCGTGAGTTGGCGACATGTTAGTCATCGTGGATAGATTTTCACGGTGGCCTGAGGCATGTCCAACCAAGCGTAAAGATGCTCAGTCAGTTGCAGGTGGGGCAGGTGGGGACTCCCAGATCGCATATCCTTAGATGATGGGAAAGAGTTTGTGGAGAGAACAGTAAAATTTATTCTGCAAAAATTGGGAATCAAACAACGTTTTGGAGCTGTTTATCATCCGCAAAGCCAGGTATTTGTGAAAAAATGAATGGTGCGCTGAAAAATCGAATTGTTAAAATCTGTCAGCACACAGGTCGGAATTGGGTGGACGCGCTCCCGTGGTATTAATGGTGTGTCGTTCAAGTGGGCTTCGTGATTTGCGCATGACACCCCATGAGTTGGCTACAGGGAGACAGATGTCAACACCTTGTTTGCGCACAAGTGGAAAGGGTCCAAGTTTAACGTATTAGAAGATGAAATGCGAGTGTATGTTAACTATATGGCTGCACTGCATAAGAAAATACACACATATATCTCTGACAGGCAAAAACAAGAGGAGGTGCGAGAGACTTGATGAGCAAAAGAGGAACGCAGTGCAACCTGGAGACAAGGTATTCATAAAGGTGTTAAGGAGGAAGTGGTTTAACGAACGCCGCAAAGGACCATTTGAAGTTATTCGCAAGTACGGGAACTGCGGTTCAGGTTGAAGATTCTCCTACAGGGTACCATTCATCGCATTGTGTTAGAGCGCCAAAAGAAGAGGCGCCATGATCACTGAGCAGAGATGTTGAAAGCTCAAGAGAGCAAACAGAAGCTGCAGACACAGCAGAGGTTCATGAGGACCTGAAGACCCAGACCATGAAGACCCAGAAGAAGGGATTGACGATGATGTGGGTGTGCATGATAATGGTGGGATCAACACTTTTGATGATCCCAGGGATGAATTGTCAGTCCCTGAGCAAGAAAGACACTTTGGTGACATTGATTTACAACATGTCCCAGACACAACAGAGTCTAATTCCAGGGAATATGAGTCGTCAAAGACTCCAGAGGGCTGTGACTCCTCTCCAGGAAAGTGAACCATCCCAGTTTGACCCAGGAGTCCAAGACAAACTCGAAAAAGGGTTAAACCAAAACGATACGAGGACTAGGGTTGAAGTCACTTTGGGAAAGTCAGTTCAGCTGCCATGTCAGTGTACAAAAGAAAATGATGAAAAAGGGGAATTCCTAGTCCAGTAGGAAGATAACCATGGGAAGGTAATTGACTTGTCGGGAACATCACCACTAAGGAAGTATGTGCTACTAAATGATCGAAGAAGGCTGAAGATGGAGGATGACTGTGATCTTTATCTACGTAGACCCCAGATTGAAGATCAAGGAGACTACAAGTGTTCTTATTATGATCCAAAAATAGGGAATGTGAGAGAGGATGGAGTGCAAACAAGGCCAGACTACAGGTATAAAATTGTGACCCTTGTGGTATTAAATGAAAGTAAAATTGAGCCCGCAGTTGTTGAAAAAGTAGGAAAATTGGCAACTGAAGTATCAACTCTCGCACCAACTAAAGAAACAAAGCAGACGTCCACCTCCTTAGGTCTGAAAGTCACTAATGTTGCAGAGGTATTGCGGTTAATTACTGCTGTGCTTCAGATTGATTTCAACAACTCCATTTTCTGTGAATACTGTGATAAGTGGAAATATTTCCCCCAAATGGAAAAATGTGCATGGTGAAGACAGAGTGCTAACAAGACCTGATGTTAGCAGTGTGCCTCGCAATCAACGAAAGTATGTGTTGATGAATGACAGGAGAGGGGTTAAAATTTAAGATGACTGTTCACTTGTCGTACATAATGTGTTATGGGAAGATCAAGGAGAATACACATGCACATATTTGGATCCAGAGTTTAAATACGTCCCAAGGCAAAATTATTGGGAAGCGGGATAAGAACTCATAAGATAATGCTTGTAGTAAAAGGTCTGGTAACTAAAGAAATAAGTACGATGCACAAGAAATTCAAAACCAACTAGTCACACCAAGGGTGACTGTTGGACCAATGACATCTATTATCTTAGCTCTGGAAATAACTAGTAGTATTAACATATCATCGTCAGTTACTACTCTAGCTACAACATTGGCAGAAAAAGATGGTACAACAACGATGATGACAACTTCTACTTCTGTAACTCCCGGGAATAATAAAAGTGAGGTTGTGTGGATGAGATCCACTATCTATAAAACAATGACGACTTCATTGGTGTCTATAAAGTCTGTAGATAAGACGCTGACACCTATCGCTACATCGCCATCATCTGAGAAGTGGATAAATATATCTCAGAAGTCTGGTAAAGTTGGAAATTAAGTTAATCAATAGCAAGGCGAGCGCTGTGATTAGAGAGCCAATTCCTGAGGAGATTGATAGTATTTCAGGTGAAATAGTTCAGACGACTATGTCAAATGTGGTCAATGATTTTCTTGAACCAAAGTGGACAACAGAAGGCATGACTGATCATCTTCATGCCTGATTCCTCGGCGCTGCAAATAACAGACCCATGGGCAAAGAGAAATCTGTGGCTCCAATAGATAACTCACTCCATTAGAATTACTACTAATTCAAATTGTCTGTGTGTGGTGAGAGTTCCAGCTCTGGGACATGGTCATCAATTCTAGAGACAGTACCGGAACCTTTAGCGCCTGAATGTCAAAGTAATGCATTATCGTGGCTGCTATTCAAACAACAAGCAGCGAATGCAGTATGGATGGCTCTGTCGGTCCATCTGTTTAGACCTGGACGTAGGTGTTCCTGGTTGAGAGAATTATCATATTTAAATCTTCTTGATAAGTCTGAAGATATTGGAACAGCAACACCTGATGCCATGGAAGTGACACCTGCGAAAGGTAGAGATTGTTTTTGCTCTAATGATACTCATAAAGGAGATGGTATGTTTATGGGGATATCAGAATTTGAAATCTACATGATGGAATTTGAACAAAGTAAACAAAGGACGGTTGGTGAAATATATACAGTGACCTTAATGCGCCACATCGTCGACACAGTAAAACTTTGAGCATAAAGAATCAAACTTTACCGGGTAATGTGACTATAGGAACATTCAAAGATATTTGGTGGGTATGTGGTGATAAAGCATACTTTCTGCCGTATGGATGGATTGGATGTTGCTATATGGCACAGTTGAAACTACCGTATGATGTTTTTTTATCCAGAAGGGACAAGCGACAGATGAGAGTAACTCTGCAAGACTTCCGAAAGTAGGAAGAAAAGAGAATTGGCACAATTCCACAATTTGGAGTCAAGAATCTCTTTAGGAGAAAAATGGGCGATAGGTTTGTTTCCATGCTATGGGGTTACATTCTTAGCTGATCATATTGATAATATCACATATACCCTCCAAGGGTTTGCGAATGAGACCATAAGAAGTTTTGATTATATATCGAACACCCAGAGGAGTCATTGATTGACGTTGCCGAAACACGACAGGGCTCTTGATTATATTTTGGCCAGACAAGGTAGCCTCTGCGTGGCTTTAAATCTAATCGGAGATGCCTGTTATATGTTGATCCCTGATGTCGCCGACAATATGACTCATGTCATAGATGCGTTGAAACTTATAAGGGATTCGTTTGGGCCATCAAAAGGAGCTGGGTGGTCAGCTAATGCTTGGTTGCAAGATAAATTAGAATCACTGGGAGCTATAGTAGTTCAGGTTCTGGTGGCTGCTCTTCTATCACTGTGTGTGATGTTTTGTTTTTGTAAGGTGTTGTTGACCTTTGCTAAGGCCATGATATTGAGATGGGTAGGAGTTGTAATGCGGGAGAAAGCGTTCAGATGCCACTATTGGGTTGTAAAGACGTCAATGAAAATGAGGAGAAAGAGCTAACACTAGCAGAGATATACCCATTCTAAATATCTGATTCCGTCATATACTCAACACTATTATTAACTGAGAAAATGCATGAACAAAGGGGGGCAAAGGAAAATTATTGTAATAATGTTAAAATATAATGCAAAAGTGAAATTAATATACTGTAATTGATGTTTGTGCAAGATACTGGCTGGTGATTCTTTCTTTCAGGACCAGTCAGAGGGTGGCTGTGTCCAGTGATCCGAACAGCCTAATGGACTTGAACACTCAAACATGGACACTCGAAAATGAAGGATGATAATGGACGGCAAACCCTGAATGAGGACATCATGATCAGGAGTGTCGAGTGAAATATCATTAAAAGTTGATGGTGTTTAAAAGCAAAAGTTCAATACATACATATGTGTCCTGCATGTTTTTATAATATTGGAGTTTCTTTGTTACAATGTAATCTGTATTATTAATGAATATCCTGTACTCTACACTAGATATTTTTACCAAGAAATATTACTTTGATTTACTATTGTTTTCTTTGAGTTTTCTGTAATAGGGTGACGTGAATACATTGGGACCTAAGGTATTTTCTTTTGTTGCGCTTTTTGAGGGACATTGGTGTTAGGCAGGGAAAAGTCCACTGGAAAGTCCGATGGCTCGACCAGCCTGACTTTGGACAAATATTTTGATTTATTTCTGAGATTCTAAATGTTTGCATTTATATGTAACATCCTATACAGTTTTCAAAACCCTTCGTCTTTTTCTGTTAATTGATTTTGAGTACCATAGGTGGTTGCATGGGGCAGAGGGACCGTAGGAGAATTTTCCTGTCTTGATTGTTTGATGGAAGCACTAATAAAGGAAGCTGCCATATGGGTTTTTCGCTCTCACACTCCACAATATTAGTGTTGCTACGACTAAGCATGGTCAGAATGGTATATTAGAATCAATTTTGTTTGTTTTTAAGTGATTTCTATTAAGCCAATTAACATCATAAGTTCACTCTTCTCTCTCTCAATACTTTGTATAGTCTCGAAGGGGGGAATATGAGGTGTCTGAATGAGGGCCCTGGGTTCTCAAGAATCAGAGCCCCTTGTATAGTGATTGTATGGTACAATTACTAACGTATGTTACTTCAATTTTTGGTGCTTCTCTTGTCATACGGAGAATGACAACAACAACGTGTCTATTTAGAGATCCCTTTGAGAAAGGATGTGGAGGAGGCCCAGCCAGGAGAGAAGAGGAAATGTGTAGATTTATGACTGACAAGTGTTGAACTGTGACCTATGTATCGTGACCAGATGGGTTACATGATCTCTGTACCAGTATTAAGAACAAGGTTTTGCTTCATTCGTCAGAGAATATATCTGGCTCCTGTTCTCTCCCAGACAGTTCGTGGCAAGTCGGGTTTGATGCTGATCTTTGTAATAAACCTATTATTATAATCAAGTCAGCTTCAGCAGAGATTCGTTCTTCATCAACACATCAAAATCATCCAGAAACTACACCTGCAATTGAGTAAACTGTTGTCTGATGTGTGAATCTATAAAATACATCAACAGTAACCGCGCACCTTCGATGACCAGCTCAGTTACAGGGCTGATTGCGGCCACAAGTTCCATATATCAATTATGTTTGCTGTGGTGAATAGTAGTAGTAACCTAAAAAGGTTTGTTCTCTAGAGACTGCAGCTCCATCAGTTGGCCTCACAATTGCGTTTTCAGAAAGAGAAACTGAATATAAATTAGTTATTGTAGGGCTGAGTGCTATAGTAACAGAAGGTTTCTATGTCCCTACTTGTTGGCTCCTTCTGGCCATAACAGAGAACACCACACCCAGGACTCTACAAGGTTGAGACTGAAACTTTTACTTTCACTGCCTGTTTGATTATTGAGCCAGCACGCTTAACGTGCTCGTTACATTATATATAACTCTATATTTTTTTATAAATTTGTTGTATAAGAAACACATAAATGGGCAACTCATATTCAGAAAATTAAAATGTGTATTTTATTTTATTTCTCTCACTGTATGAAACAACAGGGTGGAACGTAGAGTTAAATTTCTTTTCACTCAACCAGTTCCGAAAACAAATAAGCCTGTTTACATGCATGCTGTCATCATCATGGAAAACAATAACATACCACAATTAATTGCATGTCAAAAAGCATTGTAGGCAAAGAGGTATTGCACTTTGAAAGCTGTGTACCTGTTACGGGGGTATGCTGAGTGAACCCAGGTGCAGAGAACAAGGCAGAGGCGAGGTGGCAAAAATAGAGGTTTACTCAAAACAAGTACAAAAACTGGGCAAAAACAAATAAGAAGTCTCGGGAGCTTGGAACAAGAGCGTTGTCATGAGGTTAGACAAACTCAAGACTGAGCGCCCGAGGACACAAACGACAGGGTCTAAATAGGGACGACCAAACGAGACACAGGTGAAACATATCATCTAATGAGGCAGGGTAATCAGGAACAGAAATAGGTGAAGCAGAGCAACCTTGAAAAGGCAGTACTGGCGGCATCTAGTGGCTGATGCTGGTAGGACCCGGGCGAACCCTGACAGGACCCCCCCGTCTAGGAACGGCTCCCGACGTTCCCCAGGGAGTGTCGGGTGGCGACGGCGGAAATCCTGGATCAGAGAGGGGTCCAGGATATCCCGGGCCGGAACCCAGGAGCGCTCCTCCGGCCCGTAACCCTCCCAGTCCACCAGGTATTGCAGGGCCCCGCGGACCCGGCGGGAGTTCAGGAGCCGGCGGACCGTGTAGGCGGGCTGACCGTCGATGATGCGAGGCGCAGGAGGAGGCCTCGTGGTGGGCGCCAAGGTGCTGGTGACCACCGGTCGGAGCCGCGACACGTGGAAGGTGGGGTTTATCCTCATGGACCTGGGGAGCAGAAGACGGTATGCGGCAGGATTGACCCGCCGCACGATCTTGAAGGGCCCAACATACCGTGGCGCGAGCTTGCGTGATTCCACCCGTAATGGAAGGTCCCTGGTGGACAGCCAGACCCTCTGGCCCGGACGGAGCATAGGCGCTGGTCTGCGCCGTCGGTTGGCCTGGATCTGCTGCTGCCGGGATGTCCTCAGCAGGACCTGACGAGCCCTCTGCCAGGTCTGTCGGCACCGCTGGACGAACCGCTGGGCTGACGGCACTCCCACCTCCCCCTCCTGCTCCTGAAACAGAGGAGGTACGTACCCGAACTGGCACTCAAACGGGGACATGCCAGTGGAAGAGCAGTGCAGAGTGTTGTGAGCGTATTCCGCCCACACTAGATGGTCGCTCCAGGAGGCAGGGTTGGAGGACACGAGGCACCTCAGTGTTGTCTCCAGGTCCTGGTTGACCCGCTCCATCTGGCCATTGGATTGCGGGTGGAAACCGGAGGACAGGCTGACGGAGGCGCCGAGGAGCTGGTGGAATGCTTTCCAGAACCGGGATGCAAACTGCGGACCGCGGTCTGACACCACGTCCAGGGCAGGCCGAACACCCTGAAAACGTGCTGCACCATGAGCTCAGCAGTCTCCAGAGCTGAGGGGAGCTTGGGCAGAGGAATAAAGTGGCAAGCCTTGGAGAACCGGTCTACAACGACAAAGATGACAGTGTGGCCCCGAGACGGTGGAAGGCCGGGGATGAAGTCCACTGAGAGGTGTGACCAGGGCCGACTGGGGATGGGAAGGGGATGCAGCAGCCCCATGGGACGTGACCGGGGGTTCTTGTTCTGGGTGCAGATGGTGCAGGCAGCAACGAAGGACCGGACGTCCTGCTCCATGGTAGGCCACCAGAAACGCCTGCGGAGGAACTCGAGGGTCCTGGAGATCCCCAGGTGGCCAGTGAGGCGGGATGAATGCCCCCATTGCAGGACTTGTGATCGGACAGCCTTCGGGACAAACAGGTGACCCGGGGGCCCGTTGCCGGGATCCGCCTCCCTCCTTTGGGCCTGCCGGACCTGCGTCTCGATTCCCCAGCGGACCGGAGCCAAGATGCAGGAGCTCTGGAGAATGGGCTCGGGGAGTTCAACCAGCTCAGGAGGGTCAAACTGTCTGGAGAGAGCGTCAGGCTTGAGGTTCTTGGACCCGGGACGATACGACAGGATGAAGTTGAACCGATTGAAGAACAAGGCCCATCGGGCTTGACGGGAGTTGAGGCGTTTGGCATCCTGAATGTATGTCAGGTTCTTGTGGTCGGTCCAGACGACAAATGGGTGTTGGGCCCCCTCCAGCCAGTGCCGCCACTCCTCCAACGCCAGTTTGACTGCCAGTAGCTCCCGGTTCCCTATGTCATAGTTCCGTTCCGCTGGGGTGAGGCGACGGGAGAAGAAAGCACATGGATGGAGCTTCCTGTCGTGAGTCCTTTGGGACAAAACGGCCCCCACTCCCACATCGGAAGCATCCACCTCCACCACGAAGGGTAGGGTAGGCTCTGGTGTGGCCAGGACAGGGGCAGCGGTGAACCGCATCTTGAGAGCCCTGAACGCCCCCTCAGCCTCCGCAGTCCAGGCGAAGCGGGCTGTGGATGTCCTAGTGAGGGCGGTGAGGGGAGCTGCCACCGTGCTAAAACCCCGAATGAATCGCCTGTAAAAATTGGCAAACCCGAGGAAGCGCTGCACCTGTTTGACCGAGGTGGGTGGTGGCCAGTCCTGGACGGCCTCGGTCTTGGCAGGATTCATCTGGACGTGACCCTCGGTGATGACGAACCCCAGGAACTGAACGGTGGTGGCGTGGAACTCACTCTTCTCCAGCTTCACATAGAGGCCATTGGCGAGCAGGCGGTGAAGGACCTGTCTCACATCCTGTATGTGTTCGGGAAGGGTCCTGGAGAAGATGAGGATGTCATCGATGTAGACGAACACGGAGCGGTTGAGAAACTCACGGAGGACGTCGTTTACAAAGGCCTGGAAGACAGCGGGAGCATTGGCCAATCCAAAAGGCATGACCAGGTATTCATAATGGCCGGTAGGTGTGTTGAAGGCGGTCTTCCACACATCCCCCTCGCGGACGCGGACGAGCTTGTATGCGTTTCAAAGATCGAGTTTGGTGAAGATGGTGGCGCCTTGCAGTTGCTCGAAAGATGTGGACATGAGAGGAAGGGGGTAGCGATTCTTGACCGTGAACTTGTTCAGACCACGGTAATCAATGCAGGGACGCAGGCCGCCATCCTTCTTACCCACGAAGAAAAACCCTGCGCCCGCCGGGGAGGTAGAAGGGCGGATGAAACCTGAGGTGAGCGCCCCCCGGATGTACTCCTCCATGGCTGTAGTCTCAGGGGCAGAGAGAGAGAAGAGACGTCCTCGAGGAGGGCAGGTGCCAGGCAGAAGGTCGATGGCGCAGTCATAGGACCTATGGGGAGGAAGCGTGGTGGCCCGTCTCTTGCTGAAGACCTCCCTCAGATCGGCATACTCGTGGGGCACTCGTGAAAACTCGGGATGGATGGGACCTTGAATACGGACTGGAGCCAGGACACGGACAGGAACTCCGGAGTGGGCAGGGGCTTGGGAAGGGGCCCGAGCTTGGACACGGACTGGAGACTGGAGAGGGTGAGGAGACGGACTAGAACGAAGACAGGTGGTGTGGCAGGCAGGGCCCCATTCGGTGAGACGCCCGGAGGCCCAGTCCAGATGTGGGTTGTGACGGGCTAGCCATGGGTAGCCCAGGACCAGTGGAAACTCAGGAGAGTGGATGAGGTGGAGCTGGATTACCTCTGAATGTTTTCCCCTCCAGTGACAGCCAAAGTGGGGCGGTGAGATGGCACACGCTACCGGAACCCAGTGGTCTTCCATCCAGGGCTGTCACCGTGAGAGGATGCTCTAGAGGTGCCAGAGGGAGCTTTAGGGCTTTTGCTAGCCCTACATCCAGGAAGCTTCCTGCAGCGCCGGAATCCACCATAGCTTGGAGGGAGTGATGTTGATCTCCCCAGGCGAGGGAGGCAGCCAGCAGGACCCTGGTCGCCTCGAGCTCGGGAGAGAAGGTTGGCCTCGTCGCAGTTCTCCCTACACTGGACGAGAGTTGGCTTTTCCCGAGAGCTCAGGGCAGGAAGAACGGAAATGCCCCGGGATCCCACAGTACAAGCAGCAGCGCTCTCTCATCCGCCGGTCACGTTCGGACCGAGAGAGCCGTGTGCTGCCTACTTGGATCTGCTCCTCCCTTGATGCTGGAGGCGAGCTCGGGATAGCCAGGAGATGCTCGGGAGGCCTCGTCCCCAGAGCCGCTCTGCGCGCTGGTATTGGTGAAGCGGGGAAAACGCGTTCCCCTTGTCTCTCCCGGAGGCGGTTGTCCACCCGAATCGCTGCATCGATGAGCGTGTCCAGGTCCTCCTGCGCCTCCCGGGATGCCAGCTCGTCCTTGACCCCCTCATTGAGGCCCTCCTGGAAGGCCGCGATGAGTGCCTCGCTGTTCCATCCAGACGCCACGGCGAGGGTGCGGAATGCGATGGCGTAGTCCGCCACGCTCTGTCCCCCCTGGCGGAGCCGGAGTAGCTGTGTCGACGCCTCCCTCCCACTGACTGAGTGGTCGAACACTCGGCGCATCTCCCCGGCAAAAGCCTGGTAGCTGGAGCAGGCCGGGGTTTGCCGATTCCAGATGGCTGTGGCCCAGGAGAGTGCTTTGCCGGTGAGTAGCGTGACCACGTATGCCACCTGTGAGCGCTGGGTGGGGAACTGTGACGGCTGGAGCTCGAAAGCCAGGGAGCATTGTGTCAGAAAGCCACGACAGCCCCCTGGGTTACCGTCGTACCTCTCTGGCGCCGGCAGTCGTGGTTCGCGGTGCTCTGGAGGACGCGGGTCCATGGGAGGCAGCGCTGGCGCAGGGCCCATAGGTGGAGCCTGTGTCTGGCTCTGCTGGACGGCCTGGGCGAGCGACTGCAGGTTTTCCAAGACCTGTTGGAGAACCCGCTCGTGTCGGCCAATCGCAGCCCCCTGGTACGTCAAGGCCACCCGCAGGCTTTCCACCTCTGGAGGACGACTCTCTGCTGGGTCCATGTTGTTGGCTCAGTCTTGCTGTTAGGGGGTATGCTGAGTGAACCCAGGTGCAGAGAACAAGGCAGAGGCGAGGTGGCAAAAATAGAGGTTTACTCAAAACAAGTACAAAAACTGGGCAAAAACAAATAAGAAGTCTCGGGAGCTTGGAACAAGAGCGTTGTCATGAGGTTAGACAAACTCAAGACTGAGCGCCCGAGGACACAAACGACAGGGTTTAAATAGGGACGACCAAACGAGACACAGGTGAAACATATCATCTAATGAGGCAGGGTAATCAGGAACAGAAATAGGTGAAGCAGAGCAACCTTGAAAAGGCAGTACTGGCGGCATCTAGTGGCTGATGCTGGTAGGACCCGGGCGAACCCTGACAGTACCTGTGTGAAATATAAATTAAATGTAATAAATGTAAATTCATGAGAAAAAAGGTGCAATGAGAAAACATTCTTAATTAAAAAAATAAGAAATTAATAATGAATCTTGGAAAATTAAGAAATTATCCAAGATTAAAGTCGGATAGTGGTTGCAATTCTCATAACAACCGCTGGTAAACAACCGCTGGTGTAACGCCAACAACACCAGATTCCTCTCCCACTCCTGCTCGCCGAACCTGGAACAGCTGACCATACTATGCCGTCCATTTTATCTCCCCCGGGAATTCAGCACGGTCATCATTACAGCCGTTTATATCCCACCGCAAGCGGACACCGACGCAGCTCTGTTGGTTCTGTACGATGTGTTGTGCGGATTTCAGAACAGACATCCCGACGCGGCTGTGGTGGTGACTGGGGACTTTAACAGGGCCAACCTTAAAAAAGTTCTGCCGAATTTCCACCAACACCTCACGTGTGCCACCAGGGGAGACAGAAGGGTTGAATCTAACCAACAACAGTAAGAGGAAAAATGTTGTTGAATGGTCTGTTGACTCTGAAGTAAATCCTTCTATTTTGTGTGTTACCAGGAGGACAACAGCAGCAGGAGACAGGAATGCTGCTGATGGCCTGTACTGGAAAGAACCTGAGTAGTTTTTGCTCCGCCACCCGTTTCCCGCTCATGATTTAAATGAATGGACATCAGTTAATTATACCTCAAAACGCTTACCTCTGAGCCTCAACACCCCCAGCCCGAGGTCAACACCAAAGGACTAGGAGTGCCACGATATGTAATACATAGAAGTAGTGCAACACAGTACAAACATGTCCCACTGACCAAATTCAACAGTTAATATTGTAGCTCACATTTCAATTTCATTAAAAGTTATTTATTGCAGACTATAAAAACATGTTTTATACCTTACTAACTGTATAACTGCAAGACTGTGTTTAACTTAAAGTACTGCGGAGATCATAGGACATTGTGAGTCTAAAAATTATCAACATGGAAGGGCACTCTGCGCTTGTGGCTGGGTGGGGCGGCTGGTTGGTTGCGGTGGGCGGGCCTTGCCCTTGCGCGGGTGGGCATGGGGGTCCCGTAAGCGGTTCAGGCGAAGTGTAGGTCTGTCAGCTCCTTGGCCTGGATCTGTCACTGTGGTCCGTGCCTGGCGCCCACGGCCTGGGTTCTGTGCCTGCGGCTGCGTCTTGTGGCTGCACTTGAGGGTGGGTTGTTTTTTTCTAATGAGCTGTTGAGACATGTTGAGTTACTAATTTCAATGAAAGCAAACAGTTTGACAGCCGTATTAATCATATTGAAGCATATCAGCTCCCACTTCAGGGGAATGCCACATTCACACACTCACTTCAATCATTGAGGCAAAATTTTGATTTTGGGTGGGGGGGGTTACAAAAAGTGGGGGAACGCTGGTATGGATTTCAAAGACTCACCCTGCCCTGCAGCCACGGAAGACGCCTGGGTCCCCAGAAATCCTGAAGTCGGACAACCCCCCACACCTGGGACTCCCCACACCCCCACACCTGGGACTCAGATAACCCAGTCCCAGGGAGAGCGAGGAGACCGGTTATACGGTCATTTTTATTTTTGTTTCCTGTTGAAATGCCCTTTCTGCACATCACACAATCTAAATTACTTGACCATGAACCCTCCTCCATCTCCACACAGCAGTCCTCCCATGTGCAAACGCTGGTCTTAAGGATTGAACTCAAGCAAAATTATTCTATCGATTTGTCTTAGTTTCAAAGCAAAGGGGAGGGGGGACGTATCATTGTATGTATGTACAGTATAGTATGCATACGACAAAGTGTCAGTGATTACCATGAGATATCCGGTGACGATATACACCCATCACAAAGTGACAGAGATGATCGAACAGGGAAAGTTTGAGCTAACCAATGCTAGGCTTGCTAGACCAGATCTGATGTCCACCCCAATAATAAATGCAGATGATGAGCTGTTTGTGGATGGATCATGCTTCAAGGATCACATTGGTAACAACGCAGGGTTTGCCATGGTCCCAGGGGACAGTCAACTCCGGCAGAACCACTTGTCTTGTTGTTTCTGACACCAGGACCATGTCTCGCCTGAGTGTGGTCGCTGCAATATTTTCCGGGACCTTGAGCTGTCTCCCTAGGTGGACCTTCAGGGTCCAGTCCCGTGCTGTTGCCAGCAGACCTCCTGCTTGGCTCAGGCGCTGCTGTGGCTTCTCCCAAGCTTTAACAAAGGCGATGGACTGCCCAGCTGGTTGCTGCTGCCTGCTGCATGAGATGGCTGTGCTAATGACCTCTGCGATGACCGTCAACACCTGGTCATGGCGTCATCAATAGCACCCCTCTCCCAGGGCTCTTGGGCAGCAGCTCAAGATGTGCTCCAGCGATCCAGAGCGACATAGTGGAGTATGTGCCAAGCCCCCATGGAAGAGGTTGGACGGACTGGGGAGGACATCGTAGACCGACTGGACAAAGAACTTTATGCGGTGTGGCTCAGATTTCCTGATGTCTGACCACGAGATCTTCTGGTCCCCTGCCTGCTCCTATCAGGTCCTCGGCCTCTGCTGTCACATCCCCACAGTTCTACTGCAGTGAGGTTCCTCCACCCCTGCACAGACCTCCTCCTGGATTATCTGGCATCTCTCTTCTTGCTGGACCTTGTTGTATCAAGGGCTCGGGTTGCCAAGCTCCCCCATCCAGATGCCACTGCTCTAACAAGGTCACTGTGTGGCAGTCGTGATTCAGCATTTTCGACAGCCTCAAAAGCTTACCACTTGCTGCCAATAAAACAAGTCCAATAACAATCCACGAAAGAAAATAACAAAAACATTGATACTGGTTAACTGGAACATGTGCCAACCATGGGCAGCAGATTGCATTATGACATTTATGAGATTATAAATGTCACCACACCTTGCAGTGCATCAACAACCCTTTATTGGTTGTGATGTCATCAGACAGTCAATGGTGAATATAAAGAGAGCTGGACGGTTCTCAGGAGAAACCAGAGACTTAAGGAGAGCAAGCATCACCCAGCAGTTTGAGAAATGACCAACAAAACAGCATAGCCTCAATCAAGCCAGGGGAAACAATGAGATATCTGAGTAAAACGAAATTTTTAATGATGATCTTTATAATAAAAATAATAATAATAATAATAATAATAATAATAATAATAATAATAATAATAATAATAATCATGATAAAAATAATAATAATAAAAATTCTCAAGAAATTAACGATGGTGATGAATTGTGTTTTCAGGAAGAAATGAAGCCATTCAAAATGATCCAAATGATTTATATCATTTTCCTGGTGAATAAATGTGTTGGTAAATTAAATGCCACACAAAACACATACAAATATTTGCATTGTTTTCTTCATCTTAAATCACAAATAAAAGTGAGACGATTTGACTAGACAAAACTTATTAATCCGTCATGACCAAACTGCCATCTCAGAACACAGACAGACCACTGCAACGACCTCTGGAATAACCTCAACAACCACCCCAACGAACACCCCAAGTTCCACCCCACCTTCCATCTCAACAACAACCCCAACTAAAAGCCAGACA
This sequence comes from Zeus faber, assembly GCF_960531495.2. Lineage (NCBI taxonomy): Eukaryota > Metazoa > Chordata > Actinopteri > Zeiformes > Zeidae > Zeus > Zeus faber. Next base: position 27,371,413 of record NC_137192.1, on the reverse strand, counting down.
TTCACATCAACAACCATCCCAATTTCTTCATCAGCAACCACCCCATCTTCCTCCTCAATGACCACCTCAACAACCACCCCAACTTTCACCTCAACATCCTCTCCAACTTCCACTTCAACAACCACCCCAACAACCACCCCATCTTCCACCTCACCAAAAACCCCAACTACCACCCAAACATCCACCTCAATAAGCACCCCAACGTCCTCATCAATAACGAACCCAATTTCCACCTCAATGACCACCCCAACATCCACTTCAACAACCTCTCCAACTTCCACCTCAAAAACCACCCCAACGACCACCCCAACAACCACCCCATCTTCCACCTCAACAACAACCCCAACTACCACCCAAACATCCACCTCAACAAGCACCCCAACGTCCTCTTCAACCACTACCACAATTTCCACCTTAACGACCACCCCAGCGTCCTCCTCAACAACCACCCCAACGACCATCCCAACAACCACACCATCATCCACCTTAACAACAACCCCAATAAAAACCCAGACGTCCACCTCAACAACCATCCCAATTTCCTTCTCAGCAACAACCTCAACTAACACCCAGACATCCACCTCAACAACTGCCTCAACGTCCACCCCAGCGTCCTCTTCAACAACTACCCCAATTTCCACATCAACGACCACCCCAACATCCTCCACAACAACCACTCAAACTTCCACCTCAATAACCTCTCCATCTTCAACCTCAACAACCACCCCAACGACTGACCCAACAACCACCCCATCTTCCATCTCAACAACAATCCCAACAAAAAGCCAGACATCCACCTCAACAACCATCCCAATTTCTTTGTCAGCAACCACCCCAACTTCCTCCTCAATGACCACCTCAACGACCGCACCAACTTCCTTCTCAACAACTACCCCAGCTAACACCCAAACATCCACATCAACGACCCCCCCAACGTCCTTCTCAACAACCACCCCAACTTCCACCTCAACAACCTCTCCAACTTCCACCTCAACAACCACCCCAACGACCACCCCAACAACTAACCCATCTTCCACCTCAACAACCAACCCAATTTCTTCGGCAGCAACCACCCCAACTTCCTCCTCAACGACCACCTCAACAACCGCCTCATCGTCCGCCGCAACGTCCTCCACAACAACCACGCCAACTTCCTTCTCAACAACTACCCCAGCTAACACCCAGACATCCACCTCAACAACTGCCTCAACGTCCACCCCAGCGTCCTCTTTGACAACTACCCCAATTTACACATCAACGACCACCCCAACGTCCTCCTCAACAACCACCCCAACATCCACCTCAACAATCTCTCCAACTTCCACCTCAGAAACCACGCCAACGACTACCCCAACAACCTCCCCATCTTCCATCTCAACAACAACCCCAACAAACAGCCAGACATCCACCTCAACAACCATCCCAATTTCTTCGTCAGCAACCACCCCAGCTTCCTCCTCAACGACCACGTCAACGACCGCCTCAACGTCCACCGCAATGTCCTCCTCAACAACCACACCAACTTCCACCTCAACAACCACCCCAACAACCCCAACTAACACCCAGACATCCACCTCAACAACTGCCTCAACGTCCACCCCAACGTCCTCTTCAACAACTACCCTAATTTCCACCGCAACGACCACCCCAACATCCTCCTCAACAACCACCCCAACTTCCACCTCAACAACCTCTCCAACTTCCACCTCAACAACTACCCCAACGACCACCCCATCTTCCACCTCAACAACTACCCCAGCTAACACCCAAACATCCTCTTCAACAAGCACCCAAACGTCCTCTTCAACAACTACCCCAATTTCCAACTCAACAACCACCCCAACGTCCTCCTCGACAACCACCCCAACATCCACTTCAACAATCTCTCCAACTTCCACCTCAGCAACCACCCCAACGACCACCCCAAAAACCACCCCATCTTCCACCTCAACAACAACCTCAATTAAAACCGAGTCATCCACCTCAACAACCATCCCAATTTCCTCCTCAGCAACCACCCCATCTTCCTCCTCAACAACCACCCCAACATCCTCCTCAACAACCTCTCCAACTTCCACCTCAAAAACCACGCCAACGACTGCCCCAACAACCACCCCATCTTCCATCTCAACAACAACCCCAACTAACAGCCAGACATCCATCTCAACAACCATCCCAATTTCTTCGTCAGCAACCATCCCAGCTTCCTCCTCAACGACCACGTCAACGACCGCCTCAACGTCCACCGCAATGTCCTCCTCAACAACCACACCAACTTCCACCTCAACAACCACCCCAACAACCCCAACTTACACCCAGACATCCACCTCAACAACTGCCTCAATGTCCACCCCAACGTCCTCTTCAACAACTACCCCAATTTCCACCGCAACGACCACCCCAACATCCTCCTCAACAACCACCCCAACTTCCACCTCAACAACCACTCCAACTTCCACCTCAACAACTAACCCAACGACCACCCCATCTTCCACCTCAACAACTACCCCAGCTAACCCCCAAACATCCTCTTCAACAAGCACCCAAACGTCCTCTTCAACAACTACCCCAATTTCCACCTCAACAAACACCCCAACGTCCTCCTCAACAACCACCCCAACATCCACTTCAACAATCTCTCCAACTTCCACCTCAACAACGACCTCAACGACCCCCCCAACGACCACCCCATCTTCCACCTCAACAACTACCCCAGCTAACACCCAAACATCCTCTTCAACAAGCACCCAAACATCCTCTTCAACCACTACCACAATTTCCACCTCAACGACCACCCCAGCGTCCTCCTCAACAACCGCCCCAATGACCACCCCAACAACCACACCATCGTCCACCTTAACAACAACCCCAATAAAAACCCAGACATCCACCTCAACAACCATCCCAATTTACTTCTCAGCAACAACCTCAACTAACACCCAGACATCCACCTCAACAACTGCCTCAACGTCCACCCCAGCGTCCTCTTCAACAACTACCCCAATTTCCACATCAACGACCACCCCAACATCCTCCACAACAACCACTCAAACTTCCACCTCAATAATCTCTACAACTTCCACCTCAACAACCACCCCAACGACTGCCCCAACAACCACCCCATCTTCCATCTCAACAACAATCCCAAAAAAAAGCCGGACATCCACCTCAAAAACCATCCCAATTTCTTTGTCAGCAACCACCCCAACTTCCTCCTCAATGACCACCTCAACGACCGCCTCAACGTCCACCGCAACGTCCTCCTCAACAACCACACCAACTTCGTTCTCAACAACTACCACAGCTAACACCGAAACATCCACTTCAACAAGCACCTCAACGTCCTCTTCAACAACTACCCCAATTTCCACCTCAACGACCACCCCAAAGTCCTCTTCGACAACTATCCCAATTTCCACATCAACGACCACCCCAACGTCCTCCTCAACAACCACCCCAACTTCCACCTCCACAACCTCTCTAACTTCCACCTCAACAACCACCCCAACGACCACCCCAACAACTAACCCATCTTCCACCTCAACAACCAACCCAATTAATTCGTCAGCAACCACCCCAACTTCCTCCTCAACGACCACCTCAACAACCGCCTCATCGTCCACCGCAACGTCCTCCACAACAACCACGCCAACTTCTTTCTCAACAACTACCCCAGCTAACACCCAAACATCCACTTCAACAAGCACCCCAACGTTCTCTTCAACAAACTCCCCAATATCCACCTCAACGACCACCCCAACGTCCTCCTCAACAACCACGGCAACATCCACTTCAACAACCTCTCAAACTTCCACGTCAACAACCACCCCAACGACCACACCAAAAACCACCCCATCTTCCACCTCAACAACCATCCCAATTTTCTCCTCAGTAACCACCCCATCTTCCTCCTCAACGACAACCTCAACATCCACCTCAACGACCACTCCAAAGTCCTCCTCAACAACCACCCCAACTTCCACCTCAACAACCACCGGAACAACCCCAACTAACACCCAGACATCCACCTCAAAAACTGCCTCAACGTCCACCCCAACGTCTTCTTCAACAACTACCCCAATTTCCACCTCAACGACCACCCAAACATCCACCTCAAAGAGCACCCCAACGTCCTACTCAACAACTACCCCAATTTCCACATCAACAACCACCCCAGCGTCCTCCTCAACAACAACCCCAACTTCCCCTTCAACAGTCTCTCCAACTTCCACCTCAACAACCACCCCAACGACTGCACCAACAACCCACCCATCTTCCATATCAACAACAACCCCAACTAAAAGCCAGACATCCACCTCTACAACCATCCCAATTTCCATCTCAGCAACCACCCCATCTTCCTCCTCAACGATAACCTTAACATCCATCTCAACAACCACCCCAACATCCTCCTCAACAACCACCCCAACATCCTCCTCAACAACAACCCCAACTAACACCCAGACATCCACCTCAACAACTGCCTCAACGTCTACCTACCCCAATTTCCACATCAACGACCACCCCAACGTCCTCCTCAACAACCACCCCAACATCCACCTCAACAATCTCTCCAACTTCCACCTCAACAACCACCCAAATAACCACCCCATCTTCCACCTCAACAAAAACCCCAACTACCACCCAAACATCCACCTCAATAAGCACCCAAACGTCCTCTTCAACAACGACCCCAATTTCCACCTCAATGACCACCCCAGCGTCCTCCTCAACAACCACCCCAACATCCACTTCAACAACCTTTCCAACTTCCACCTCAACAACCACCCCAACAACCACCCCAACAACCACCCCAAAAACCACCCGATCTTCCGCCTCAACAACAAACCCAATTAAAACCCAGACATCCACCCCAACAACCATCCCAATTTCCTCCTCAGTAACCACCCCATCTTCCTCCTCAACGACAACCTCAACATCCACCTCAGCGACCACTCCAAAGTCCTCCTCAACAACCACCCCAACTTCCACTTCAACAACCACTGGAACAACCCCAACTTACACCCAGACATCCACCTCAACAACTGCCTCAACATCCACCCCAACATCTTCTTCAACAACTACCCCAATTTCCACCTCAATGACCACCCCAACGTCCTCCTCAAAAACCACCCCAACTTCCACCTCAACATCCTCTCCAACTTCCACCTCAACAATCACCCCAACAACCACCCCATCTTCCACCTCAACAACAACCCCAATTAAAACCCAGACATCCATTTCAACAACCATCCCAATTTCCTCCTCAGCAACCACCCCATCTTCCTCCTCTACGACAACCTCAACATCCACCTCAACAACCATCCCAACATCCTCCTCAACAACAACCCCAGCTAACACCCAGACATCCACCTCAACAACTGCCTCAACGTCCACCCCAACGTCCTCATCAACAACTACACAAATTTCCACCACAACGACCACCCCACCGTCCTACTCAACAACCACCCCAACTTCAACTTCGACAACCACTCCATCTTCCACCTCAACAACCATCCTACCGACCACCCCAAAAACCACCCCATCTGCCACCTCAACAACAACCCCAATTTTATCCCTGACATCCACCTCAACAACTATCCCGATTTCCTCCTCAGCAACAACACCATCTTCCTCCTCAACGACAACCTCAACATCCACCTCAACAACTACCCCAACATCTTCCTCAACAACAACACCAGCTAACAGCCAGACATCCATCTCAACAACTGCCTCAGCGTCCACCGCAACGTCCTCTTCAACAACTACCCCAATTTCCACCTCAACGACCACCCAAACGTCCTCTGCAACAACCACCCCAACTTCCACCTCAACATCCTCTCCAACTTCCACCTCAACAATCAACCAAATGACCACCCAAACAACCACCCCATCTTCCACCTCAACAACAACCTCAACTTCCATCCAAACATCCACCTCAACAAGCACCCAAACTTCCTCTTCAAAAACTACCCCAATTTCAACCTCAACGACCACCCCAGCGTCCTCCTCAACAACCACCCCAACATCCACCTCAACAACCTCTCCAACTTCCACCTCAACAACCACCCCAACGACCACCCCAAAAACCACCCCATCTTCCACCTCAACAACAACCCCAATTAAAACCGGGACATCCACCTCAACAACCATCCCAATTTCCTCCTCAACAACCACCCCATCTTCCTCCTCAACAACAACCTCAACACCCACCTCAACAACCATCCCAACATCCTCCTCAACAACAACCCCAGCTAACACCCAGACATCCACCTCAACAATTGCTTCAACTTCCACCCCAACGTCCTCTTCAACAACCACACCAATTTTCACCTCAACGACCACCCCACCGTCCTACTCAACAACCACCCCAACTTCAACTTCGACAACCTCTCCATCGTCCACCTCAACAACCATCCTACCGACCACCCCAACAACCACCCCATCTGCCACCTCAACAACAACCCCAATTTTAACCAAGACATCCACCTCAACAACAATCCCAATTTCCTCCTCAGCAACCACCCCATCTTTCTCCTCAACGACAACCTCAACATCCACCCCAATGTCCTCCTCAACAACCACTCCAACAACCCCAACTAACACCCAGACATCCATCTCAACAACTGCCTCAACTTCCACCCCAACGTCCTCTTCAACAACTACCCAATTTTCCACCTCAACGACCACCCCAACGTCCTCCTCAACAACCACCCCAACATCCACTTCAACAACCTCTCCAACTTCCACCTCAAAAACCACCCCAACGACCACCCCAAAAACCACCCCATCTTCCACCTCAACAACAACCCCAATTAAAACCCAGACATCCTCCTCAACAACCATCACGATTTCCTCCTCAGCAACCACCCCAACTTCCACTTTAACAACCTCTCCAACTTCCACCTTAACCACCACCCCAACGACCACCCCAACAACCCCCCCATCTGCCACCTCAACAACAACCCCAATTAAAACCCAGACATCCACCTCAAAAACCATCCCAATTTCCTTCTCAGCAACCACCCCATCTTCCTCCTCAACGACAACCTCAACATCCACCTCAACAACCACCCCAACATCCTCCTCAACAACAACCCCAACTAACACCCAGACATCCACCTCAACAACTGCCTCAACGTTCACCCCAGTGTCCTCTTCAACAACTACCCCAATTTCCACATCAACGACCACCCCAACGTCCTCCTCAACAACCACCCCAACTTCCACCTCAACAACCTCTCCAACTTCCACCTCAACAACCACACCAACTACTGCCCCAACAACCACTCCATCTTCCATTTCAACAACAACCTCAACTAAAACCCAGACATCAACCTCAAAAACCATCCAAATTTCTTCGTCAGCAACCACCCCAACTTCCTCCTCAACTACCACCTCAACGACCGCCTCAACGTCCACCGCAACGTCCTCCTCAACAACCACACAAACTTCCTTCTCAACAACTACCCCAGCTAACACCCAAACATCCACTTCAACAAGCACCCCAACGTCCTCTTCAACAACTTCCCCAATATCCACCTCAAAAACCACCCCAACTTCCACCTCAACAACCTCTCCATCTTCCACTTCAACAACCACCCCAACGACCACCCCAACGTCCTCCTCAACAACCACCCCAACATCCACTTAAACAACCTCTCCAACTTCCACCTCAACAACCACCCCAACGACCACCCCAAAAACCAGCCCATCTTCCACCTCGACAACAACCCCAATTAAAACCCAGACATCCCCCTCAACAACCATCCCGATTTCCTCCTCAGCAACCATCCCATCTTCCTCCCTAACGACAACCTCAACATCCACCTCAACAACCACCCCATCTTCCTCCTCAACGACAACCTCAACATCCACCTCAACAACCACCCCAACATCCTCCTCAACAACAACCCCAACTTCCTCCTCAACGACCACCTCAACGACCGCCTCAACGTCCACCGCAACGTCCTCCTCAAAAACCACGCCAACTTCCACCTCAACAACCTCTCCATCTTCCACTTCAACAACCACCCCAACGACCACCCCAACGTCCTCCTCAACAACCACCCCAACATCCACTTCAACAACCTCTCAAACTTCCACCTCAACAACCATCCCAACGACCACCCCAAAAACCACCCCATCTTCCACCTCAACAACAACCCCAATTAAAACCCAGACAACCCCTCAACAACCATCCCGATATCCACCTCAACAACCACCCCATCTTCCTCCTCAACGACAACCTCAACATCCACCTCAACAACCACCCCAACATCCTCCTCAACAACAACCCCAACTACCATCCAAACATCCACCTCAACAAGCACCCAAACGTACTCTTTAACAACTACCCCAATTTCCACCTCAACCACCGCCCCAGCGTCCTCCTCAACAACCTCTCCAACTTCCACTTCAACAACCACCACAACGACCACCCCAAAAACCACCCCATCTTCCACCTCAACAACAACCCAATTTAAAACCCAGACATCCACCTCAACAACCATCTCAATTTCCTCCTCAACAACCACTCCATCTTCCTCCTCAACGACAACCTCAACATCCACCTCAAAAACCAACCCAACATCCTCCTCAACAACAACCCCAGCTAACACCCAGACATCCACCTCAACAACTGCCTCAACGTCCACCCCAACGTCCTCGTCAACAACTACACCAATTTCCACCTCAACGACCACCCCACCGTCCTCCTCAACAACCACCCCAACTTCAACTTCGACAAACTCTCCATCTTCCACCTCAACAAACACCCTACCGACCACCCCAACTATCACCCAATCTGCCACCTCAACAACAACCCCAATTTTAACCCAGACATCCACCTCAACAACAATCCCAATTTCCTCCTCAGCAACCACCCCATCTTCCTCCTCAACGACAACCTCAACATCCACCTCAACGACCACCCCAAAGTCCTCCTAAACAACCACCCCAACTTCCACCTCAACAACCACCCCAACAACCCCAATTAACACCCAGACATCCACCTCAACAACTGCCTCAACTTCCACCCCAACGTCCTCTTCAACAACTACCCAATTTTCCAACTCAACGACCACCCCAACGTCCTCCTCAACAACCACCCCAACATCCACCTCAACAACCACCCCAACGACCACCCCAAAAACCACCCCATCATCCACCTCAACAACAACCCCAATTAAAACCCAGACATCCTCCTCAACAACCATCCCAATTTCCTCCTCAGCAAACACCCCATCTTCCTCCTCAACAACAACCTCAGCATCCACCTCAACAACCACCCCGACATCCTCCTCAACAACAACCCCAACTAACACCCAGACATCCACTTCAACAACTGCCTCAGCGTCCACCGCAACGTCCTCTTCAACAACTCCCCTAATTTCCACCTCAACGAATACCCAAACGTTCTCCTCAACAACCACCCCAACTTCCACCTCATCAACAACCCCACCTACCATCCAAACATCCACCTCAACAAGCACCCAAACGTCCTCCTCAACAACTACCCCAATTTCCACCTCAACGACCACCCCAGCGTCCTCCTCAACAACCACCCCAACATCCACTTCAACAACCTCTCCAACTTCCACCTCAACAACCATCCCAATTTCCTCTTCAGCAACCACCCCATCGTCCTCCTCAACGACAACCTCAACATCCACCTCAACAACCACCCCATCATCCTCCTCAACATCAACCCCAGCTAACACCCAGACATCCACCTCAACAACTGCCTCAACGTCCACCCCAACGTCCTCTTCAACAACTACAGCAATTTCCACCTCAACGACCACCCCAGCATCCTCCTCAACAACCACCCTAACTTCAACTTCGACAACCTCTCCATCTTCCACCTCAACAACCACCCCAACGACCACCCCAACAACCACCCCATCTGCCACCTCAACAACAACCCCAATTTTAACCCAGACATCCACCTCAACAACAATCCCAATTTCCTCCTCAGCAACCACCCCATCTTCCTCCTCAATGACAACCTCAACATCCACCCCAAAGTCCTCCTCAACAATCCCCCCAACTTCCAGCTCAACAACCACCCCAACAACCCCAACTAACACCCAGACATCCATCTCAACAACTGCCTCAACTTCCACCCCAACGTCCTCTTCAACAACTACCCAATTTTCCACCTCAATGACCACCCCAACGTCCTCCTCAACAACCACCCCAACATCCACTTCAACAACCTCTCCAACTTCCACCTCCACAACCACCCCAACGACCACCCCAACAACCACCTCATCTTCCACCTCAACAAAAACCCCCACTACCACCCAAACATCCACCTCAATAAGCACCCCAACATCTTCTTCAACAACTACGCCAATTTCCACCTCAATGACCACCCCAACGTCCTCCTCAACAACCACCCCAACTTCTCCTCAACGACCACCCCAACATCCCCCTCAACAACCACTCCGACTTCCACCTCAACAACCACCTCAACGACCAAACCAACGTCCTCTTCAACAACCAATCCAACTTCCACCTCAACAACCACCTCATCGACTACCCTAATATCCACCACAAGTTCCACCTCAACAACAACCCCAACGTCCTCCTCAACAACAACCCGAACATCCACCTCGACAACCACCCCAACGTCATTCTCAACAACCACCCCAACTTCCGCCTCAACGACCACCTCAACTTTTACCTCAACGACCACCCCAACATCCTCCTCAACAACTGTTCGGACTTACACCTCAACAACCACCCCAACGTCCACCTCAACATTAACCCCAACTTCCACCCAATCATCCACCTCAACAACCACCCCAACGTCCTCCTCAACAACCACACCAACTTCCACCTCAACGACCACCTCATTGACCACCCTCATTTCCACCCCAACTTCCACCTCAACAACCACCCCAACTAACACCCAAACATCCACCTCAACAACCACCCCAACATCCTCGTCAACAACCACCCCAACTTCCTCCTCAACGACCACCCCAACGTCCTCCTCAACAACCACACCAACTTCCACCTCAACGACCACCTCAACAACCACCTCAACAACCAACCTACCATCCTCCTCCACAACCACCCCAACATCCTCCTCCACAACTACCCCAACTTCCACCTCAATGACCACCCCAACGACCACCCCAATGTCCTCCTCAAATACCATCCCAACCATAACGACCTTAATCTTCACCTCAACAATCACCACAACGACCACTACAACAACCACCACAACGTTCACCTTAACATTTACTCCAACGACCACCGCAACAACCACTACAACGACCACCGAAACAACCACCACAGCGACCACCACAACAACCATCACAACAACCACCTCAACGACCACCACAACCGCTGAGACCATAACGACCACCGCAACAACCACCCCAGCAGTTACTACCACAACTTCTACTCCAACTACTTCCTCTACGACAACCAACACAATGAGTTCATTTTCCACCATCTTGGCTCTTGCAGCAAATGTATTATTTTGGGGTTGAGATTAATTCCATCTTTTCTTTAACATTGTAAAAATAATCATGAATGAAGGTACATTGCTCATTTATTTTGGAATTTGCAATGTCAACCCCAATGTCCACCTCAATTAGCACTGCAACGACCACCGCAACGACCACCTCAACAACCACTGCAAGGTCCACCCCAATGTCCACATGAACAACCACCACAACGACAACCACAATGACCAACGCAACCAACATCCCAATTTCTGCCGCAAGTTTCACCCCAACGACCACCCCAACAACCACAGCAACGACCACTACAATGACCACCACGACAGCTACGACCATAACGACCACCGCAACGACCACCACGACAGCTACGACCATAACAACCACCACAACAACCACCACAATGTTCACCTAAACATTTACCCCAACACATACCGCAACAACCACTGCAACGACCACCACGACAGCTACAACAATAACCACCACCGCAACGACCGCCCCACCATCGACCACTGATACGACCGCCCTGTTATCTACCACCGCAACGACCACCACACCAACGATTACCACTACTGCTACTCCATCTACTTCCTCTTCTACAATCAATACAATGACTATTGTATCGATTCTATTTGCCACCATCATGGCTGTTGAAGCACATTTATTTTATTGGGGTTGTTAGAATGAATTCCACCTTTCTTTAATATTGTAAACAAAATCATTATGATGAAATGCTATTATCATATTTTTGGGAATTTAACTTTTTTTTGCACATGCAGGCAAGATTCCTGTCTGTATATGCAAGTCTTAAAGCTGACTGTAATGTTTACATTTACAATACATTTATTGCTGAAGATAAGATCCATAAAGTAAAATAAACTGTTATATTTTGGCTTATTTGTTCTTTTTCACAATGATACAAGAGTACATAGTGCACACGGACAGTTTTCAGACTATTTCACTTTTTCCACATGTTTGATTGTTACAGCCCTATTTTAAAATGTATTTAATTATTTTTTCCTCAATCTACACTTAATTCCCCAAAATTACAAAGCAAAACCAGTTTTATAATATATATAAAAATGGAAACATGACATTTATATAGGTATTCAGACCCTTTACTATGAGCTCAGCAGAATCCTTTTTTTATTGACCGTCCTTGAGATGTATCTACAACTTGATTGGAGTCCTCCTGTGGTCAATAATTGATTGGACATGATTTGGAAGGTAGACTCGGAGAAGTCTATATGAGGTCCCACAGTTGACAGTGTGTGTCAGAGGAAAAACCAAGCCATGGAGGTTGAAAGTCCAAATTGGTGTTATAGTTTTTATGCACAAATTGGTGCATAAAAATTCACTAGAATGCTGGAAATGATGAGTTTGACGCTCAAAATGTCCTTAATCCCCTTATGTTAAAATGAAACACTATTTAAATAAAATAAGAGATTTTCAGAAGCTTTATATTCAAAGTAACTTAACAGTTCATAATGATGAAAAGTTGTTGGGTTCTGTCTATTAGGGCTGCAGGATCAAAATTAATATATAAAATATAATCTGAATATTAAAAAATATATAGGTAGAGTTGAGTTCTCAGGTAGACCTTCATTACAGAGTAACAAGGGCCAATCTGGAGCGCAGAACAACAGATTTTTCCAGACTAGACCTAAACATTTTATACATTCCAGTTGGCCGTTCTTATCTTTTCCGGGCAGGTCTTTCCTACGTTTCTCCACTATTGTCTTCGTAAGCTGTTGGTTTCCCCTCTCTTGCCTCTTGGAACCCCTCCTATTGTAATTTCTTCAGTCAATATTGGTGGCATAGATAAGCTAAATATATTTAAGAAAATGGGTCAGCTAGACTGTGCCACCCTAAGTTACATCCTGTTTTTCACCCTTACATCCTGTTTTTCCACCCTTATATTTGGTTGTAATACATGTCAGACAAAATGGTACAGATTGTTTCCCTTATATGTGAGTATCATTTTAAACTATATATTCCCCTTTGGGGCTCACAAAGCCCCCTAAACAAATTAAATGCTCAGCATGTCTCCTGAAGTGAATCCTCAGGGGCCTCTTGCCTACAGTACATGCAGAACAAAGAATACCAAAACATTGTCATTCCCGGTTATATTTAATTATCAGAAAAAAAGATTCAAGATTCAAGATTCAAGATTTTTATTTGTCACATACATATACATACTTCCATACATATATGCAGTGAAATGTAATGCAACGCACCCGGTGATAGCACACACTATGTCCTAGGAAAAAATTAAAAAATAAAATAAAATAAAAAGTGGAAAATTCCTTTCTAATAGACCGACTGACTCCTAAAACGTAATACAGTAAGTGGAATACTTATAGAATAAGATAAAAAATATATAGAATAAAATACAATAAAAATAAATTGAAATAAAATGGAATAGATAGAAGGAATATGCCTATGTATATACAGATATGTGCATTTAAAGTGGCATGTGAATTAAAGTGGCATGTGAATGTGAATAGTGTGAGGTAGTGTTTGGGATAATACAGCACAGTATACAACAGTACGGCGCAGCAATACGGCATCACGAACAACCCTGAACAGTGATACAGTATGCGGTACAGTATGCTACATACAGTACAGTAGGTAGTGGAGCCTAGTGCATTGCTCAGTTAGGACCCCTGGTGAGGTCAGCGTTGACAGTTCTAATGGCGTGCGGGAAAAAACTCCGTCTCAGTCTCTCTGTTCTCGCTGCGTGACTGCGGAGGCGCTTGCCTGACCGCAGCAGCTGAAACAGTCCGTTGTTGGGGTGATGAGGATCCTTCATGATCCTACGGGCTCTGCTACTACACCTCCTGGTGTATAACTCCTGCAAGGGGGGGAGGGTAGTTCCAGTGGTACGTTCAGCTGAACGCACCACCCTCTGCAGGGCCCGCCTCTCCTGGGCAGTACAGTTCCCAAACCAGGCAGTGATGTTGCCTGTCAGGATGCTCTCCACTGCTCCAGAGTAGAAGGACTTGAGGATCCTCACCGAGACCCGGAATTTCCTCAGCTGCCTGAGGTGGTAGAGACGCTGCCTCGCCTTTCTCACCAGAGTGTCTGTGTGAACAGTCCATGTTAAGTCCTCTGTGATGTGGACTCCCAGATATCTGAAGCTGCTCACCCTATCGACAGAAGTCCCATTAATCCACAGGGGCGCGTGCGTCCTCGATTGTGATCCACGCCTAAAGTCCACAATCAGCTCCTTGGTTTTGCTGACGTTCAGGTGTAGGCTGTTGTCCTGGCACCAGAGTGACAGGTCAGCCACCTCCTCGCGCTAGGCCTTCTCATCGCAGTCGGTGATCAGGCCCACGACCACGGTGTCGTCAGCAAACTTGATGATGGTGTTGGAGCTGGACCTGGCCACACAGTCATGTGTGTACAGGGAGTACAGTAGGGGGCTGAGGACGCAGCCCTGGGGGGATCCTGTGTTCAGGGTGAGGGAGCTTGACATGTACTTCCCCACCTTGACCACCTGGGGGCGGCCTGTGAGGAAGTCCAGGATCCAGGTGCACAGCGGACCATTCAATCCTAGCTCCATCAGCTTGACAGCCAGTCTGGTGGGAACTATGGTGTTGAAAGCTGAACTATAATCAATGAACAGCATTCTCACATAGGCCCCCTTCTGGCCATCCAGGTGCGTGAGCGTGGTGTGCAGTACCTGGGAGACCGCGTCATCCGTGGATCTGTTCTGCCGGTACGCGAACTGCAACGGGTCCAAGGTGCGGGGGAGGGAGGCGCAGATGTAATCCTTAATCAGCATCTCGAAACACTTCATGACCATCGAAGTGAGGGCCACCGGACGGTAGTCATTCAGGCAGGCAGGAGAGGCGATCTTCGGGACAGGAACGACGGTGGACCTCTTGAAGCAGGACGGGACCACTGATTCAGCCAGGGAGATGTTGAATATTGTGGTGAACACCGGAGCTAGCTGGTTAGCACAGGTCTTCAGTACTCGCCCAGATATGCCATCTGGGCCCGCAGCTTTCCTGGTGTTCACCCGCATCAAAGCCCTCCTGACCTCGTGCACGGACACTGAGAGTGCGCGCTCGTCCCCAGCGGTGTAACTCCAATTAGCCGGCGAGCTAGCGGTGCTCCTGCCAGACTCGAACCGCGCATAAAAGGAGTACAGTTGGTTGGCCAGGGAGGCGTCCACACTCGTGGCTGGGGAGGAGCTGCTCTTGTAGTTTGTTATTGTTCGCAGCCCCTCCCACAAGCGTCTTGTGTCCCCCCGCTCCATCTGCAGCTCCACGGTGTCTCTGTACGTCCGTTTGGCGTCCCTCACCGCCCTCCGCAGATTGTACGACGCCGCTTTGTAATTGTCCATGTTAGCAGATACAAGTCCGTCGTTATAAGCGGCCGTGCGCGCATTCAGAGCGCAGCGGATGGATTTATCAACCCATGGTTTCTGGTTTGGAAATATCCGAACTTTCACCGTGGGAACGATTTCATCCACGAGCTTAGCCACAAAACTCACTACAGCCTCCGTAAACTCGCTGACGTCACTTGAACTTGTTTGGAACATGTCCCAGTCTACGTCAGTCAGAGCGTCCTGAAGCGCAGCCTCTGATTGGTCCGTCCACCGCTTCACTTCCCTCGTCATCACCAGATCCCGCGCGATCAGAGGCCTGTAAACAGGAAGCAGCGAGATCGCGGCGTGATCTGATTTCCCGAAAGCAGGGAGCGACACGGGCTTGTATCCGTTCTTGTAAGGAGTGTAACAATGGTCCAGAGTTCTGTCTCCCCTGGTGGCACACGTGATGTGTTGGTGGAAATTCGGCAGAACTTTTTTCAGGTTGGCCCTGTTAAAGTCCCCAGTCACCACCACAGCCGCGTCGGGATGTCTGTTCTGAAATCCGCACAACACATCGTACAGAACCGACAGAGCTGCGTCGGTGTCCGCTTGCGGTGGGATATAAACGGCTGTAATGATGACCGTGCTGAATTCCCGGGGGAGATAAAATGGACGGCATTGTATGGTCAGCTGTTCCAGGTTCGGCGAGCAGGAGTGGGAGAGGAATTTGGTGTTGTTGGCGTTACACCAGCGGTTGTTTAGCATTAGGCAGACGCCTCCGCCTTTGGATTTCCCCGACTCTCCTGTTCTGTCGCCGCGGAACAAGGAGAAGGCCTCGGCTGGACGTATGGCTTCATCCGGCACCAGTGGGTTCAGCCATGTTTCCGTCAGGCAGAGGACGCAACAGTTCCTCGTGTCTCGCTGGAATTGAATCCTCGCTCGAAAGTTCATCCATCTTGTTCTCCAGGGACTGGACGTTAGCAAGAAGGATGCTTGGCAGAGGTGGACGGTAAGGTTGCGTCCTCATTCTGACCCGAATGCCGCCTCGTTTACCTCCGTGCTTCCTCCGTGGGCCGGCTCGTGGAACAGCGACTCCATTGTAGTTGTTGCGAGTGTTCCCGCGTAGGATTTCCGCGGGCCACTCTGCTCCCACGGATAAAAAGTCCCAAAGTTGTTCATTTAGGGAAATTTTTATATCCATGAGTGCATCGCGGTCGTATGAGTTAATTGTTGATGTTTTTCTGGCGAACATTGTGATAAAAAAAGGAAAAAAATACTAAAGAGTAAGAAAGTAACCGGAGCGCCGGCGCAGGCGACCGCTAGGGGCGGCGCCACTATCGCCACAAAAAACTGTTTATACTAAATAACATTTTACGATGAATAACAAATAAGCAAAACCATCTTGATTGGGAAAATTATGCAAAACCATTGTGGCATAAACAGAAAAAGATGACCAAATATAAACCTTACAATAGCAGTTGTTACATAAGTTTAGAATACAGTTGGAGGAATGACTGGATCCTTTGAGATGTGTATGATGGACAGTCAGTAATAGAATTGTCCATCTCAAAAGCTGTTGCCCTGGCCAATGGCAGGAAAGACCATCTGTGCGTAGGCTCTGCGGGATGATTCAGCATTGGTTCTAAGTGGCCACACGCAATCAGGATTGCGTTATGGGCAGTCGAGAGACCCTCCGTGTCCGCTGCAAGGGAGTCCAGCGGCTGTAATATAATGTCCTGGTTTGGCTTTTACCGGAACGGATGCCTCATGGTGACTGATTGTTACAACAGTTGCCTGTTTGACCAATGCCTGTATGGTCGCCTGGTCAACCAACAACTTGGTTATACAGGTCCTTAGTACAGGAAGCAAACAGCAAAAAAAATTTCCAACTTTGAAAAGCCCTATCTCTGCTGCTATTGCTTTTTTCATAAGCATAGCTCCCCATCTTCCCAGGTCATTCTCTAACCAGTCCCAGGTGTGGTCCTCTCTACCCGCATTGGCTTTTACTTACTTTCTTAAGTTTTTAGCTTATTCATGGCTAAGGTGAAACACCCCTCAGACGCTGTAATATTGGGAAGAAATGTACAACATTGATTACCAAACATGTGACACACACCTCCTTTTTCTGCCATCAAATTGTTTAATGCCATCCTATTCTGCCATGTCATAGCACTCGAGTTTAGTTCTACTGATTTTCTTTCTGTCCATAATTTTTTCCACATGCACAACGTATTCCCTGTTTCTTTGTGTGCTATAATCACATCACGTAGGATTTCCTGATCTATTCTTGGAAAGATCGGTAAGCGTGATCGGTCTACATTCTCTGCTGTTTGTTTTAATGTTCTCATACTTCTTGGTAAATGTTCTTCCTTGACGTCACTTGTGTGGTCGTGTGCTTTATAGTCACCGTCCTTTTATGACACCTGGTCGTTAAGCCAGGTCGTCCATGTTGATGGTGGGGAGGTCACCATTTCTGGTGCCTTCTGGTTCCCCGGAGCTGCTCCTCGACCCAAAGGAATCTGAAATGCGTATCACCAGCAATTTGGCCAAAAGGATATTCCGCAGAGAGGTTTGGTTACTCCTGGACTGCCTCTCCAGCCTCTGGATCTGGCTCCTGGTCTGGTTTGATCTCTTGCCGTGAAATCCTAGTGCAGTGGTTAAGATGACACTAAATGGTGCGACCTTCTACCTGAACTGCAGTTGGTATTGCTCTGATCACTTTATAGGGGCCTTCCCTCCGTGGTTCATTCCACCATCTCCTGAAGACTCACAGATAGACAAGATCTCTGGGTTCCAGCCCCCTTGGTGGCTTT
Organism: Zeus faber; assembly: GCF_960531495.2. Taxonomy (NCBI): domain Eukaryota; kingdom Metazoa; phylum Chordata; class Actinopteri; order Zeiformes; family Zeidae; genus Zeus; species Zeus faber. The sequence continues at coordinate 27,352,805 of NC_137192.1, read as the reverse complement.
TATTCCGGCTCTGGAACTCTGTTCTTTTCCTGCTGTTATATCAGTTTATGTATAGCAGTTAGTTGTTTGATATACAGGTACTCCTCACTTAACGACAGAGTTCCATTCCTAGGACCAGGTCATTAAGCAAAATGGTCAATAAGCGAAAACCCGTGTTATTTCACTGTTAGGGGGCGTGGCCATTGCAAACTCTAGTGTAGTGAATACTGACAGACTGTGGAAAAGAGACTGAGACTGAGAACAGTGATGCTCAATGAGAGGCTTGATGCTGAGATGCTGTGCATGCAGCACTATTGTACACAACGTACAATACCGACTCGTCGAAGAGCTGGTCGTAAGTCTGAATGGTCATTAAACAGGTCGGTCGTTAAGTGAGGAGTACCTATTCTCTTTTATTTCCATTTCCAATTGCTCCAATGGATCTTTATATGGTCCACAAAACACAGGCATAGGCATGGGTCCACCCATTGGCATTTCATGCAGGGTTAGGTGGGTTACTCGATTAGTTTGTATGCGGTAACTTATTAGTGCTAATGGTAGTTCATCTACCCAGTTTATTTTTGCGCTTTTACAGATTTTGTTTATTTTTTCTTTAAGCGTCGCATTCACTCTCTCAACCATCACTTGTGATTGTGGATGATACACGTATCCTAGTCCCTGCTTTATTCTCAGCTGTTGCAACACCTGTTTCACTGTCTTCTGCACAAATAATCAATTATCTGAATTGATTTCTGTTGGAATGCCAAATCTGGGCATTACTTCCCTAGTTAGGAATTGTATCACTGTTCCTGCTCCTAGATCTGCTGATGGGACTGCTTCTACCTATCTGCTGAATCTGTCAATTACCACTAACATTTCTTTTGCCATGAACCTTTTGATCATATCTACATACTCTAACACTGAGTGTTTAAAGGGTCCCTCTGGCATCGGGATGTGTTCTACTGGTGTGGTAATACCTTTTCGGACATTGTTTGTAGCACGTTTCACACTCAGCCAAACGTAGATCTATCATCGTTTGTAGATATGGAGATCAGCACCGTTGTTTTTTAATTTTTCTTATCACCTCCTCCGTTGCACAATGGTCAAAACCATGTGCATTGTTGCAGGGCTGTGGGTGCTAGAATCAATCCATCATGGGCCCTCCACAGGCCATTATCCTCATACCTGGCACTGCTGTTTGTCCACATATTGTGTTCTTTAAAAGCCTGCTTTCTCCTGTTTTCAAATCACGTCGTCTATGATTGGCACTTGAATTCCTGTTGCACATGTCGACCAGACCTGGGATTGGGACTGAACTCAGGACCGGACCTGGGATTGGGACTGAACTCGGGCCCGGGACTGAACCCTGGACCGGGACTGAAACTGGACGAAACTCGGGACTGGACTGAATTCGGGACCAGACCTGGTACTGGACTGAACTCAGGACTGGACCTGGGACTGAACTCGATGATGGAACAGATTCTACGACCTGGCCTCAGGGCAGACGAGTGAGGGGGCTCCGGAGGGCGACCTGGGGACTGGGTCCACTCGGGGGGTCGACCTTGCCTCAGGGCAGACAAGCAGGGTGGCTCCGAAGAGTGACCAGGGGACCAGGTCCGGGACCCGGACCACTCATGGGGTCGACCTGGCCTCAGGGCAGAGCCAAGTTGGACCTCGGTTGAAGCGGCAGAGCCTGGCTGGACCTCGGATGAGGCGGCAACAGCGGCTGGCAGGACCTCGCGGGCGGCGGCGGCTGGCGGGTCCTCGGCAGAAGCAGCGGCTGGCAGGTCCTTGGTGGCAGCGGTGGCTGGCGGGGCGGCAGCGGCAGCTGGTGGGACCTTGGCAGAAGCGGCGGCTGGCGGGTCCTCAGCGGCAGCGGCGGCTGGCGGGACCTCGGCGGCTGGCGGGACCTCGGCGGCAGCGGCGGTTGGCGGGACCTCGGAAACAACGGCGGTGGCTGGCGGGACCTCGGCTGCAGTAGCAGCTGGATGGAACTCGGCAGCAGCCGGATGGACCTCAGCAGCGGCGGCTGGCAGGAACTGAGGAGGCACAGCTGGCAGAGGAGGCACAGCTGGCTGCACCTCAACATATTGTGTTTGTATATGGCCGCTTTCTTCCTGTTTTCAAATGACGGTGTCAAAGATTGGCACTTGAATTCCTGTTGTACATGACGACGCTTGTTTTGCCGCCTCAACAGCTACGTTATTTCCTGTGATTATATAATCATTTCAAGTTCCAGTTCAAGTTCAAGAGATTATTTGTCACATACATATACATACGGTCATTCATATATGCAGTGAAATGTCATGACACCCGGTGATTAGGCGCAATAAGCTCTATAAGCTCTAAAAATACTAAAAAATACCAAAATGTGCATAATCGACACAAGGTGCTCGCACAGGGAGCCGCAAGGGGAGGCGCCACAATCGCGATTCTGCGTTCTATAATTATATAACAGAGATTGCTGAGGCACAGCTGGCAGCACCTTGGCAGAGGAAGCAGCGGCAGGGACTGGAACCCGCTCGCGACCTCGGGGGAGGCGGGTGGCGGCTCGGGGACTGGAACTGGCTCAACCTCGGGGGAGGCGGCCGGCAGCTCTGGGACTGGAACTTGCTCAACCTTGGGGAAGGCGGCCCGCGGCTCAGGGACTGGAACCCGCTCAACCTTGGGGGAGACGGCCGGCGACTTTGGGGACTGGAACCAGATCAACCTCGGGGGAGTCAGCTGGCGGCTTGGGGAAGTCAGAATCCACAAGACCGCGGAGACTGGGGAGCACCAGACAGCGGAAACTGTGGAGCACCGGGAGTGAGGAACGCGGGCAACCTCGGGGACCCTTTAGACCGTGCCCCTTGACGGGGAATTTCTGGGGGTCCCAAGAAAAAAACGTGAGGTGCGACCCCCAGAAAGGGGACTGTTCGGGATTCTCCGGGGCAGGAACAGGGCAGGCAAGTACCAGGCTTGCCAGCTCAGACCTGGGGGCTAGGCCAAGGCCCAGCTCCAGGCCCGCAACCCCACATGTGACCACTGGGATTGGGTGCAGGGTGCGAGCCGTCTGTGGTGTCTGCCAGGGACGTCCAGGCTGGGAGGCATGCTGGCCTAAGAACACGCCCCGGTCCCGGACAGTGCGATGGACCCTTCCGTGTCGGCTGGGTCCAGGTTTTTTGGCCAGACCACACTGTTAGGATCGCAGCTAGGAGGGACCTAAATGTGTGACAAGAAGACCGTAGACAGACTGGGGTAAAACAAAGAAGGTTTATTAGGGAACACAGTGGAGACACCAGAGGGGATCTGGTTGGGTAGGAATGGGTCTGCGCCGGCGGGGCTAGCGGACCAGGTGGAGCAGGACAGCAAGGGACCGGTGAGGACTCTGACGTAGGGATCCAAGTGGTTCTGGTTGGGAGGCGGAGAATCAGGCTGGACGGACCAGGAAGGGATGACTTGAGCAAGGAGGAAAGGCAGGCAGGTTAGGGCATGACAAGATACTTGGAAACAGACTTGGAACTATGGACTCGGAAGGGGCCAGGAGAGACATGAACACAGGTAGGTTCACTGACTGCCTGGCCCTGAGTGAATAGGTAGCTGGAGAATAAATACTGCGTGGATGAAGAAGGTAATAGATCCCAGGTGTGTGGAATTGGTCGTAGGGAGGAGCAGCGGATGGGGCAAGAGCGGCCTCTAGTGGCGCTGGGAGGCCGTGGGCTTAACAATGTACTCCTAGTGTTGGTTTTTGTAACACTGAGATGGAGTCTCTATAACACTGTTCCAGTGTCGTGACACACACAAGTAAATCATCTACATATTGAATAAATGTGCCTTCCAATGTAAATTCTTCTAAGTCTGCTCTCAAGACTTGATTGAAAACATGCAGTGAATGCTTGAAACCTTGAGGCATAGGTATATTGTCTCCCCTTGTAGATGAATGCAAATAAATATTGGCTCTCCTGAGGCAATGGTACGCTAAAGAATGATCCACATAAATCTATTACTGTGAAGAGCTTAGGGTCTGGAAGGACAATCGTCAACAATGTACCACTTGTGGCACTTGTGGGATGGTAGCTCAGGCGGTAGAGCTGGTGGTCTAGTGATCTAAAGGTTGCTGGTTCGATCCCAGGCTCCTCCTGCTAGCATGCTGTAGTGTCCTTGAGCAAGACACTTAACCCCTAATTGCTCCTGATGGCTGCGTCCGTCGGTGTTTGAACAATTGTAAGTCGCTTTGGATAAAAGCGTCTGCTAAATGACTAAATGTAATGTAAACCACTTAATTTGCTGTAAATCATGCACTAGCCGCCATTATTTATTTATCCACCCAGTACTTTGGCCAACAGTGCTTTCGGGTAACCAACTGCTATTACTTCTCCTACAGTCTGCTCTTCAAATATCCTAATCCATTTGCTAGCTCCCTCATTTACGTAGATTAGGCTAGGGCTGTTGCCTCCTCTTCCTGTTTAAGGCTGCTCTTCCTTCCCTCTCCCTCTGTTAAATCCACATTCCCTTCTACTTTTACCATTCTTTTAATTATAAGATATAACCCTTTTTTGTATGAAGGTGGGTATATGCGCATTGATGCTATCTCTTTTTGACTCTTTTTTTTCCTTTCTACCTTTTTCTCCACTAGCATTTCCCAAGCTTTTCTCATACTTTCTCTCCATCCTTCTCCTTCCTTTCTGAACACTCAGAATCTCATGTTCACTTTCTTTCATTTTTTATTCTCTCCTCTTTTTTATCTTGTTTTCTAATTTTTTATCAAGGTTTCCATCTCTTAAACAACCATTCACATGGGTTTATTTCAGTGATCTTTTCTCTTCTGATGTACTAGAGATATTATGTAGTACTTAAAAAGGTACTTATTAGTTTGAGTTTTTCTCAGTTTTACAAATAACATATTTTCCTTGATTAAATCTTGCCAAACACAACAACCTGCCTGTTCCTTGGAGGATGAAATGCTTGTGAATATAATGTTAAGCTATCTGTATAGCTGAAGAATATGTTGCCTGCAACAACATTTAGTGAGGACAGCATAAACACTAACATTTACTGATTTGATAATTGGAAACCAAACCAAACATGGGTGGTCGGTGGTGGCCTACATGGGTCCTCCTGCAGTCTGGTCCTCAGGACCGCACTCTGGAGGTTCGGGATGCAGCTGTTGTCCTCAGACATGGTCCACAGATAAAACTGTACTAACAGAAGGAATAGACCAACTTGATGAAAATGCAAGCATTTCAAAGTTTACATTTTCAAGACCTTGGAGTTCTCCTTCCTTCAGTCTGAAGATTGTCTGAAGACTGAAGATTGGCTTTGCAGGTTGAAAGTTTGAACTCCATTTGCAGAAAAGCGCAGTCTTTCATGCAATGGCCCAAAAAAAGGAGGAACACGGTTTCAGTTATGGACAGTCTGTTGTGTCAAATTATAGCTTTTACTTTAGACCTGTAGATATTGCTTTAATAATCATAGATGCTGCTTAAGAATAATCAACACTATGAAATACCTCATGTTCTATCTATCTCCATTTTCTTTCTTCACTTCTTCACCTTCTGGCAGTGGATTGCACTGCTGCCTCGCAGCAAGAAGGGTGTTGTTGGCACTGTTCTCCGGCGGGTTATCTCCCAAATAGGAGCCTTTCTGTGTGGAGTTTGCATGTTTTCCTCTGCTCACATGGGGTTTCCTCCACCTACCATCAGTAAGGACCCCCACCAAAAAGATGCACACATCATCGTCGGACCAGCGATGGACACTTGTTACCAGGGCCCCGGGCGCGTCGACAAATGCTGCCCACAGGTTACTGCATAGTGTGCTGCATTGCTGTTCTGTTCGGTGTTACTGTATTGCTGTGTCGTACTGTTGTATACTGTACTGTATATCTTTACACACTTTATTCGCATGCACTTTACTGCACTTATCTGTAGATACAAATAGCCTATCCCATATATAGTATGTAACTCTATTCCCTTTACTTCTATTTTGTATCCCCACTCTGTGTTAACAATACACCCACTGATGCACAAAACTTGGACACATCCTCAGTGTTGTTTCCTGGATTCACTGGGTGTTTCGGGTCTTACAACAGACACCCTCCTCCAGGGGACCCGACCGGGGTGATCAAATCCCGGCCTGTGTACAAGTGGCATGCTACACCCACTGCACCCACTGCTCTCCCCTTTTCAACCAGAGCCATCTGGAGGCTCTTTCTGCTGCCTCCAGGTTGTTGCCTATGGCATTTCTCCGGTTGGCACCTGTTATGCCTAGTGTGCCGTAGGCTTTGCTCAGGGAGTGGCTCGCAAATCCCCGACTGCCCACCTCCACTGGCATGCACCTGGTCTTCCAGCCGTTCCTCAGTCAGTCCTCCACCAGCTCCTGGTACTTCTCCCTCTTTCTTTCTTGAGCCTCCTCCATCCTCTCCTCCCAGGGAACCGTCAGGTCCAGCAAGAAAGGTTGTTTTGTGGCCTCTGAGACCAAGATGATGTCAGGTCTCAATCTGGACTCGGTGATGTGCGGTGGTATTTTCAGCTGCTTCTCCAGGTCAACTGTCATCACCCAGTCTCGGGCCGTGGAGAGCAAACCAGCAGAGTAGTTCTTTGGTGTCTTTTCAGGCCTTTGTCCTTCCTTGACAAAGTGGATGGCCTTGGCTCTGGCTTGGGTGTATCGGCTGCCCTTGATCCCCTTGCTGATTATTTCAGCGATGGATTTGAGGACCTGGTCGTGCCTCCATCGATACCGACCCTCACCTAGCGCCGTGGAGCAGCTGCTCAGGATGTGTTCCAGTGTCCCTGTTTTGGGACAGGCGTTTCTATTTTGGATGGGCTTGGGAGGACATCATAGACCCCCTGGATCAAGAACTTGATCCTCTGGGGGTTCCACTGTCAGATATCCTTCCAGGTGACACTCCGCTCCATTGCCTGCTCCCACTTCATCCATGCGCTTGCTGCCGCATGGCCACTGCCCTGCTGGTTCGCTCTTCCTCAACTGAAGTTCGCACCTCCTCCTGCACCAACCTCTGCCTATCCCTTCCGCTGGCACAGTCATATCGGGTTGCTGTAAGGCTCCTAAGTCCAGCTCTGCCTTGCGCCACTGTTCCTAGGAAAGCCTTGTGCTTCAGTCGTGTTTCTGCTTGCTGTACTGCATCGGCTGCCCTCCACTTCCTCCCTGTCCTCACAACAATCCCTGCTCAAGACACTTTGGCATCTCTGGATCCAGAGTACTGCAGGTGTTCCCGTGCCCGTGCCACAATGAACTCCTCCCTGACTGAGCTGAAGGGGAGCCTGAGCTTATTGGTGTTCCCATACAGCCCAATGTTGCTCAGGCTACGTGGCAATCTCAGCCATCTACGTAGATAACTGCTCACCTTTTGCTCAAAGCCTTCCACCACAGTCATGGGGACCTCGTAGATGAGCAGAGGCCAGAGGATTCTTGGGAGTATTCCATGCTGGTAAACCCAGGCCTTGAATCTTCCAGGGAGTTCTGACGTCCACTGTTCTTAACCAGCCCTCCAGGTCAGCACTGGTTGCCTTGATGGAATCTCGTCGTTCAGGCTACAGTTGAAGACCTTTCCAAGGCTCTTCACCAGCTTCTCAGTGACTGATGGAACCTGATGTACTCCCAGCCTGAAGCGGTATTTGTCTATGACCTTCCCCTTCTTTAGAACCAAGGATCTTGACTTTGAAGGTTTGAAGCTCATACGTGCCCACGCCATGATGCACTCCAACCCCCGGAGGATCCACCTGGCTCCTGGTACAGCTGTTGTTGTCACTGTGAGGTCATCCATGAAGGCTCTGATGGGAGGTTGCCTTACTCCGGACTTGCTGAGGGGGCCTCTGCATTCTGGTTCCGCTGCCTTGACCAGCATGTTCATTGCCAGTGCGAAGAGGGTTACTGAGATTGTGCATCCAGTGATTATGCCCACTTCCAGCTGGTGCCAGTCAGATGTCGTGTGGCCAGAGGAGACTCTCAAACTGAACCCGCTGTGGTGAAACACCTCCAGGATGAGGTGTTTCACCTTCTGGGGAACATGGTGTTTTTCCAGTGCGACCTCCACCAGCTTGTGGAATATCGAGCCATAGGCGTTGGTGAGATCCAGCCATAGCACAGCCAGGTCCCCCCTGCCTTCTCTTGCCTCCCTGATGAGCTGGGTTACCACGCCTGTGTGTTCCAGGCAGCCAGGAACTCCTGGTATTCCTCCCTTTTGCACTGACGTGTCGATGTACCTGTTGCTCAACAGAAGTTTGGAGAGTCTCTTGGCTACGATGCTGAAGAAGATTTTGCTCTCCACACTGAGCAAGGAGACGACACGAAACTGGTCGATGTTCTCAGACTTCTCATCTTTCGGTATGTACACTCCCTCAGCATACCTCCATGACTGGGCAATCTTCCCTGTCCTCCAGATCACATTCAGGGCCCTCCAAAGCCGATGCCATAGCTTCGGGCAGTTCTTATACACCTTGGGCCTGGTGCTGAGCTTGATCTTGCTCTCCGCACCACTTCCTCCACTTCACTTAGGCAGGGCTCCTTCAGGTTGAAGTCCACTGAAGGCTCTGGTGGTGTTGTCAGTGCTTCGCATGGACCTACCGGTTGTTCTCTGATCGGGTCACTGTACGTGGCCTTGAGGTGGTTGTTAATGATATCCTTGGAGCAGGTGAGGCGGCCAGTCCTCTTTTGTAATTTGGGTTAGCTGTTATTTGGGTTAGCTGTTATTTTGACCAAGAAGCTGCTTGGTCGACTTGAAGGGATTGGCCAGGAAAGCAGCCCGCTTCCTGGCTCTCTCTTTCCGCCTCTTCCTATGGTACTCTGCCCTCCGCAGGGTCAAGAGTTGCTTCCTTAGAACAGCTCTCAGGTCCGCTAAGCCAGCTCTCTCAACGTCCCCTGCTGCCTTGTACTGCCTCTTTAGCAGCTTGAGCTCTTCCCTGAGGCTCTGGATTTTCCTCGCTCTGTGGTTCGGAGCATAGGCCGAACGCATGGGCTTGGGTGCCTCGGTTCCAAATCGCTCAGCCGCGATGTTCACTATGAGTGTGGTCATCGTTTTCAGCCAACGGTCCACATCCCCCTTGGCTGTCGCTTCCAGGACCCGATCTACATCCTCATCAAACTGCTGCCACTCAGTTCTCTTCGAGGATTGGGGCCACTGGATCCTCGGTCTGGCCAAAGGTGCGCAGCCAGTTGTTATAGCTTGCTGGCTTTGGAGGCTCTGATGATGCTGTTTCTTGGGGGCTTAGGGTGGCATGTGAGCTGTTGGCAGCGGGTGCAGGCGACACTAGGAGGCTCTGGGCACTGTGGGTTGCCTCCAGGCCTGGCTCCTCCTGCGTCTGACCAGAAGTGACTTCTATGCGTTGTGTCGTCGTTGCCGCTGCCAAACACTTCATTCTGCCTTCTGCTCTGTATTACCTTTGAGTCTAATTGAACTTTTTTTTTTATCATATATTATTCTATTCACTAAGTGCATTACGTTTTAGGAATCAGTTAGTTAGCTAGTTAGGAATTGGGTTAGCTGTTATGTTCGGTTTAGAATTTATTGTGCATAAAATCTGGGTGCGTTGCAAAGACATTTCACTGCATATATGTATGAACGTATGTATATGTATGTGACAAATAAACCTCTTGAATCTTGAATATCTTGAAAACCATCCCTCAGACAAACAAAGTCAGTGAAAATTACATGTTACACCAGGCCAATGTGATTAAACCTGGTTAGAGACTTTAGGTCCATCACAGCCAACAATTTGGAGAATAATCAAACTTTAATTGGTCTTACATTGCTGATATTCTGCAGATTCATTAATTATCATTAATCAACAACACTCAATGTAAAGTAATGTTAAAAAAAACAAAAAAACAAAACAATGCAATTCGCTGGTTTCCCTGGAGTTGTAGATATTATAGAGGACAGCATAATCGGATACTTACATACATAGCATCAGAATCCATAAAAAGGATGACAGTGTTTCCATTTTGGGTCTCAGGCTGTTGTAAAACTGCACGTCCTACACCTCTGAAAAGGAGAGGAGGAAGCTTCACAAGTAACTTGTGCACTACTCTGAGGTAGTATTGTTACTCCTAGTGAATCTTTCAATGTGATTCAGAGGAGCGATTTCCAGATGTTTGAGTACAGAACCTGATCTACTGTGGAGGCTCAAGCACTTGAAAGGTCGCAGTTTGGATACAACAATGTCCCTTCATGTAAGATGAGCTAATGAACCTCTTCCCACACTGGTCGCAGCGGTACGGTTTCTCCCCAGTATGAAGACGCTGATGTATTTTGCGATCACTACTTGTATTAAACCTCTTCCCACACTGTTCACAGTGGTACGGTTTCTCTCCTGTATGAATACGTTGATGTGTTTTGAGATAAGCACTTGAATTAAACATCTTCCCACACTGGTCACAGTGGTACGGTTTATCACCTGTGTGAATACGTTGATGTCTTTTGAGACTACGACTTGTATTGAACATCTTCCCACACTGGTCACAGTGGTATGGTTTATCACCTGTGTGAATAAGTTGATGTGTCTTTAGAGTTTCTGATCTATTGAACATCTTCCCACACTGGTCACAACAGTACAGCTTCTCTCCTGTATGAATACGCTGGTGTCTTTTCAGATAACTACTTCTATTAAACCTCTTTCCACACTGTTCACAACGGTACAATTTCTCTCCTGTATGAATACGCTGATGTCTTTTGAGGTCACCCGAGTTAAGAAAACTTTTGTCACACTGGCTACAACAATATCTTTGTGTGTCTTGATGGTTCCGGGTGGTTCCAGAGGTTCCTATTGGCTGAGAGGCTGCAGAGGGGAGGAGACTCTCTTCTCTGATCTCTCCACTTCTCAGCTGTTGGACATAAAGCTCGCTGTGACTCTTCTTAATGTGCTTATGGAGTAAGAGCTGAGATGAGAAGGAGAACCAACACCCTGGGCAGGAAAATCTATGAGTCTTCGCTGCTGAAAGAACAGAGGGAAAGAAAGAAAAGAGCGGATTACAAAGAAGGTAGGTGATGATGGAAAGATGGCTGACTGCTCTTGTCGTGCCGTACCACCTTGCTGTACTGGAAACCACAAACCCACTTTGTTTCGCTTTTTTCCATTGGCAACTAAACCGTGCCAAAGAACCCGTTCTGGTTTTAGCTCCCTGTTAGCCTTGTACCAAAAGACCCAGCCATGGTCAGCGTGTGGTTAGCCAAAGGAAAAAGTTGCTCCAGGGGCAGGAACACCAGCAGCACCTCTAAACTAGGGGTGCTCAGCAGGAGAGAAGGTCCTCACATTACTCCCATCATCCAGCTCTAAATTGCTTGTGAACAAAGCGGATGGGGGGGGATGACAGGGGATTTGAAAACTGCCATGTTGCTCATCTGTCTCACAGTGAGACCGGTCCTGACATCCCAAATGACAAAACAAACACTACTGAAAAGTAGCCTGAGGTACACCAGTGGGCAAGGCTAGTGTCAACTGTTTATTTTATTTACAGAATTCTGTTTTATGCATTAATTGGGCATCCAGTTCTAAATTGCTTACGAACAGAGCAAGTGAGGGAGGTTGTCTAGGAGGCATTGGGGGGGCAGATCTACAACAAATCTACAACCTCCTAAAAGCCTGGAGGGAAGAGGTCCCAGTCCCTTGGTGACAATAGTGGTTGAGAGAGATGTGTTGGCCCGGAGATCCCAGAGAGAGATGGCACCAGGATGCACTTTGGGAAGAAGGCATGTCGATGAAGGCAGGGTGATGCTCTGGGCAATGTTCTGCTGGGAAACCTTGCATCCTCTCCTGTATGAATACGATTGGTCGGTCGGCCAATATACATTTTGAGATAATCGGCATCGGCCAATTCCTGCGCTTACAAGGCCGATTATAAAAAAAAATTGTCTGCAGAGTAGTGTTGTCAAAAATATAATTTTTTCTATACATAGACTCTGAATATTTGAAACAGTTTCAATACTCATTTTCAGCACTATCGATAAACCAGTATCAACTGCTTCCTCGATCTCTCTTCTCTCCGACAACTAGTTAACACACACACACCACTGCATCACCTACATATCTCCGCAACCCTTTAACTCACTTGCTGTCTCCACTGCCTCAGTCATTTGTTGTGTTAGTTCATTGAAGATGGAAAATAGTTGTATTTTATCAGATGCAAAAAACAACAACATGATATTGGCATTATACTGTATATCATGGGTCTCAAACTCGCGGCCCGCGGGACGATATTTTGTGGCCCCCTATTTGACATCAAAGTTTAGTGTTAGTGCGGCCCACGCATTTTTCCTCACACGCACCTTCTTGCAGAGTCGTTGTTTGAGTCGTTGCCCTGGGTGTTTTATATTTTTTTATCACTTATGGGCTACCATAGCTCAGGCTCGTGACAGCTTCCGGTGCTGTTTGTTGACAAGTTAGCCAACGCGAATTAGCAACGTTAGTCACTTGGTTGAAACGTGATTCCGGAGTGACACCAAGTGGAAGGAAAATATATCCTGTCACCCATTGCAAGGTACGGAGGACTTAGGAAGTTGGCAGACTCAACAAGAGTAATCAGTGACCTTATAAAGACAGCAGAGTGTTGCAATAGAAAAGGGAAAAGAATTACATGGATAGCAAATAGCATGAGATGGGCAGCAATAACAAAAGCCAAATGGTGGTCAGAACCTTAATATTATAAAGAAGTTATAGATTGTTACAAGAGAAATAAAGAGAAGGAAAAAGGACAGATATTTCGAACAAATTTACCAAGAACAATTTAATCAAAAAGAGCAAGAAATTAAAAAATATAAAACATGAGACATCCCTCACAGAATATATAGAAAGGGCATACTAAATAATATCCCAAATACTCAGGTATTGGGATAAAAACGTGTAAATATATCACAATGGAAAGCCCACCTTAAGGGTGACCAAAGTACTGTAAAAGTGTATGGTAGGCAGAAGCCAAAGCATTGATAGTAGTTTTTTTTATTAACTTTTTTTCTATTATTATTAAATGCGTTGTTTTTTTTTGTCACCCAGCCCCAGTCATGTCTTTCCCAAAACCTGCATTGAAGAGAAAGGTTGGTGACAAGCAGAGACAATTTCAGGAAAAGTGGGAGACAGAATACTTTTTGTTGAGCACAGGGGCACCCCGACGTGTTTTATATGCACAGAGAAAGTTGCGATGCACAAGGAATACAACATCAGACGTCATTACTCAACTAGACATGCTGAGGAGTATGCAAAATACCAGGGAGATGAGAGAGAGGACTGGGTCACCAATCTTAAAACACCTCTACTGAGGCAACAAGATTTTTTTAAGAAAGCAAGCAAAGAGAGTGATGCGGCAGTCGAAGCTCACTATGTGGTGAGTGAGATGATTGCTAAGGCGAAACAATTAAAGACTCTTCTTCTTCTTTACCATGGAAGTGGTGTGCTGGAATAACAACCGAAGGAGTGCAATCAATGACAGGGAGGAGAAATGGACTGGTGGCACTTGTTCAAAGAAAACTGGAAGAGGAGGGTGAAGGATGAGGCCATTGCTCTGCACTGCATTATCCATTAGCAGGCCCTTTGCAGCAAATGCCTGAAGTTTGACAATGTGATATCTGTCGTTGTGAAATACATCAACCATATCAGATCCAGGGGCTTAAAGCACTGGCAGTTCCGCAAAATTTTGGAGGAAATAGAGTCAGCATTTGAGGATGTGCTCTACTTCACCGAGGTACTTTGGCTCAGCCGGGGAAACATCTTGAAGAGGTTTTTTGAGTTCAGAGCAGAAGTGAAAGCCTTCATGGAGAAGGATGGGATGGCTGTTCCTATGCTAAGTGATCCCAAATGGCTCATGGACTTAGCTTTTCTTGTTGACAGCACACCGGAGCTGAATGTACTGAACAACAATTTAGAAAGCCAGGGGCAGCTTGTCAGTACTGCCTATGACAATGTCAGAGCATTCTCCACAAAACTTGTGTTATGGAAAGCCCAGCTCTCTCAAGAGAAACCTCTGCCATTTCCCAGCATGCAAGGCACTCATGGATACGGGCACACCATCCAGTGGTGAGAAGTATGCTGATGCCATTGTAAAGCTACAGGGGGAATTTGATCACAGGTTTACAGACTTCGAGACACACAGAGCCACTTTTCAAATTTTTGCTGGCCCCTTCTCCTTCGATGTGCAAGATGCGGATGACGGATGACGCGGTCTCTCAGGTACTGCACACCACGCTCACGCACCTGGATGGCCAGAAGGGGGCCTATGTGAGAATGCTGTTCATTAATTATAGTTCAGCTTTCAACACCATCGTCCCCACCAGACTGGCTGTCAAGTTGTTGGAGCTAGGATTGAATGCTCCGCTGTGCACCTGGATCCTGGACTTCCTCACAGGCCGCCCCCAGGTGGTCAAGGTGGGGAAGTACATGTCAAGCTCCCTCACCCTGAATACAGGATCCCCCCAGGGCTGCGTCCTCAGCCCCCTACTGTACTCCCTGTACACACATGACTGTGTGGCCAGGTCCAGCTCCAACACCATCATCAAGTTTGCTGACGACACCGTGGTCGTGGGCCTGATCACCGACTGCGATGAGAAGGCCTACCGCGAGGAGGTGGCTGACCTGTCACTCTGGTGCCAGGACAACAGCCTCCACCTGAACGTCAGCAAAACCAAGGAGCTGATTGTGGACTTTAGGCGTGGATCACAATCGAGGACGCACGCGCCGTTGTGGATTAATGGGACTTCTGTCGATAGGGTGAGCAGCTTCAGATATCTGGGAGTCCACATCACAGAGGACTTAACATGGACTGTTCACACAGACACTCTGGTGAGAAAGGCGAGGCAGCGTCTCTACCACCTCAGGCAGCTGAGGAAATTCCGGGTCTCGGTGAGGATCCTCAAGTCCTTCTACTCTGGAGCAGTGGAGAGCATCCTGACAGGCAACATCACTGCCTGGTTTGGGAACTGTACTGCCCAGGACAGGCGGGCCCTGCAGAGGGTGGTGCGTTCAGCTGAACGTACCACTGGAAATACCCTCCCCCCCTTGCAGGAGTTATACACCAGGAGGTGTAGTAGCAGAGCCCGTAGGATCATGAAGGATCCTCATCACCCCAACAACGGACTGTTTCAGCTGCTGCGGTCAGGCAAGCGCCTCCGCAGTCACGCAGCGAGAACAGAGAGACTGAGACGGAGTTTCTTCCCTCAAGCCATCAGAACTGTCAACGCTGACCTCACCAGGGGTCCTAACTGAGCCATGCACTAGGCTCCACTACCTACTGTACTGTATGTAGCATACTGTACCGCATACTGTATCACTGTTCAGGGTTGTTCGTGATGCCGTATTGCTGCGCCGTACTGTTGTATACTGTGCTGTATTATCCCAAACACTACCTCACACTATTCACATTCACATGCCACTTTAATTCACATGCCACTTTAAATGCACATATCTGTATATACATAGCCATATTCCTTCAACCTATTCCATTTTATTTCAATTTATTTTTTATTGTATTTTATTCTATATATTTTTTATCTTATTCTATAAGTATTCCACTTACTGTATTACGTTTTAGGAGTCAGTTAGTCGGTCTATTAGAAAGGAATTTTCTACTTTTTATTTTATTTTATTTTTGTACTTTTTCCTAGGACTTCTTGTGTGCTATCACCGGGTGCGTTGCATTACATTTCACTGCATATATGTATGGAAGTATGTATATGTATGTGACAAATAAAAATCTTGAATCTTGAATCTTGAATCTTGAATGCCCGTCCTGTGCTTCACATGGAGCTAATTGACCTGCAGTGCAATTCTGAACTCAAAGCCAAGTTCAGGGAGGTAAGTTGAGTTTGAGACCCCTGCTGTATATCAACCATCGGCCACCCCACTATCTAAATATCGGCATCAGCCACTTAAAACACCCATATGGGTTGACCACGAGTCCATATCGCTCGAAAATAGTCTAGTTTGTTTGTGCTTCGGCTGACCAAACGTCATGATAGCAAATGGGTTAGCTTACCCTGTCAACAGCTTGGTAGGAGAAAAAATAAAAACTTACCCGACTGAGGTTGTCTGGTCTCCTTCCAACCTTCATCACTGTCTTCAGTCTCAGTTTCAGAACCATGTGAAGAGAAGAGCTGCTCAGAACCAGGTGGTTCTAAAGCGGCAGCTGGATCTTCTGGATCTACATCTACTTCTATTTCTACGACTTCTGTTTCCATATGTTGATTTGAGGTGCTGGCTAGAGGTTCTGCCTCTCGGTTGTCTTTAGTTTGGCGCTGATGAAGCTGAGACCACTGAGCGCACTCTTCATCATGTCCCTTCTTCACAGGGAACTCCTCCTCTTCCTCTTTAATGTGTGGGGGCTCTGGCTCCTCCTGGTCCAGACTGGGGCTCCACTCCTGCTGCTCAGGGAGAAGCTCCTCTTTACAGAAAGAGAGCTGCTGGAGCTCTGGAGGGAACACTGTGATACAGACAGAGAAAGATGTGTGAAACCTAAAGGTGGAGCTCTCATGACACAGTCGTGAGCTCAGCACAGTGATTAAAAAACACTGGATTGAGTGATTAATGCAGCATTCCTTTTCATTGAAGTCGGAAAGGAACGAACAGTTGAGTTGGAAATGATTCAGTAGAAGAACTTGGTGGAAGAAGAAAAAACAATCAGTTACCTGACGGAGGTTCTGTGGTCTCCTTCCAATCTCGATCACTGTCTTCAGTCTCAGGTTCAGAACAGTGTGAAGAGAGGAGCTGCTCAGCACCACTTGGTTCTAAAGCAGCAGCTGGATCTTCTGAATCTACTTCTGCTCCCATCTGTTCAGTTGAGGTGCTGACTACAGGTTCTGCCTCTCTGTTCTCAGTTTGGTGCTGATGAGGCCGGGGCCACTGAACGCACTCTTCATCATGTTCCCTCTTCTGGCCCAGACTGGGGCTCCACTCCTGCTGCTTAGGGGGAAGCTCCTCTTTACAGACAGAGAGCTGCTGAAGCTCTGGAGGGAACGCTGCCATACAGACATAGGGAGGAAAACTAGGACAGTGAGACCAAGCGGAAGTAGAAACTTCAGTAACGTCTTTCAGATCTTGTTCTGAAGAAGAGTTAGTAGATGTAGCAGTAGCATCCATTGCCACATGAGCTGTACTGTTTTCCATAGATGCTCAAGGTTCAAGATGTTTATATGTCATTCATATATATACATACAAGCATAGATATATATTGTGAAATTATATTGCAATGCACCTGGAGATTATGCACAATAAGTTATGTTGTGGCGAGACCAATTTAATGTGCCCCTCATTATAGTGGAAAAAATTGATAATTAATTTATGTCACAGATTGTATAAAGAAATTCACAATTTATATCCATAACTTTTGATAAATGTATCTTTTTTTAAACATATGATAACACACTGGTTTAATTGATGTCTAAACTATTCCACCTGGTGTCTTTTCTCTCTCTTTCTACTATCTTCACTTGGCTTAGAATGTACAGCCCAACTAATGCATACTGTTGTATAATAAGTTACAATGTGATTAGGTGTATGACTGTAAATCTGTCTGAATTCAGTATGTTAAGCTTGTATGATTAGAATATTGCAGACTACATATATACATTATACCATAGCTTATATTACTTCATATACAGTATAATTTATAATATTGTTTATCATATAATATAATATAACCTGTATATGGGTAAACTGTCCCTTTACATTGCGTTTTGCTCTATTCCATTTTTGCACACATAGGCCTATAGAGGCATAGCACAGCACCCACATACATTGTGCAACTGTATTTGTGTATTGTATATTAATTGGTAGTTTAAATCATTGCTTCAAAAATAAATTGCATTTATCATGTGGATTTTTTCATCCAATCTGTTATCCAAACCAAATATAATTTCCCGCAGTATAAAGAGAGGACAATAAATGTGGTCTTCCCACAACATTTATGGGAGCTCGAAGGGATATAGTGGAGCTCGAGCAGCAAAGGACGATGGGAGCTTCACATCCCTCAGAATGATTGGGGGTTTGATATGTATTACGTATTACATTATTATTAATAGAAGCATGTGGTATTAATATAAATCAAAGTATGCCTGGTTCCAGACCTGCTCTGTGCAGCACAACACGGGGACTCAGTGCAGCGTCCAGTAACTCACGTTGGCCGTTGTTTTCTTCTTGTAAACGAGAAACTTTCTCCTCGTATTCTGAGATGGTTTTTTCAAATAATCCTAAAATCTCCTCCACAGCTGCAGCCAAAGGACGACTAATATCTGCTCTCAGGGTTTCTAACCTCCACATTTTAACACAACGATGGAAAACTACTGCGGGGAACATAAACAAGCTAAGCTAACGAGCTTCCGGACTTCCGGATGTCCGGTGCGTCGCTGAAAATGTTCCCGGGAAAAAGGATGTCTACATGCTCCGCTGTCACATTAAATCAACTATTTGCAACTCAGTAACCATTGGTGTATTAACGTTGCGGAATCGTCACAATCTCATAATGTATAATAGGTCCTTGTATGTCTTTATACATATTTTATTTGTAAGTTATCTGACGTACTGAATGTAAAGGTGTTATTGCTATGTAGTGCATGATTACGCATGGGCAGGTTTGAGCCCACATACGTCGTTTCAGTATTGTCTGTTCTGAATGGACGAAAGATCTCCAAACTGACCAATCACAGCGATCCTGTGAGGGGTTGCACTGTTCTTGGTCTCGGGGTCTGGTCGTCTGCGCGCAAACGTGACTTCATCAACATGCGCCAGCAGCGGCATAGCGGTTACGTGGCTTAGCGGCTACGATTCAGATTCAAGAGGTTTATTTGTCACATACATATACATACTTTCATACATATATCCAGTGAAATGACTTTACAACGCACCCGGAGATTATGCACAATAGTCACTAAACCGAACATTATAGCTAACCTAATTCCTACATAGCAACTAACTGAAAGTAACTGATTCCTTAAACTTAATGCAGTTAGTGAATAGAATAATACAAATAAAATAAGACTCAAAAAGATAATACAGAGTGGGGGTACAAAATAGAAGGGAAAAGAGTTATGTATATGAGATAAGCTATTTGTATTTACAGATATGTGCAGTAAAGTGCATGTGAGTAAAGTGAGTATGGAGATATATGGTACAGTATACAACAGTACGACACAGCAATACATTAACACCGAACAGAACAGCAATACAGCGCAGTATGCAGTAAGCCACAACAGTAATACAGTATAGAGTACAGTATGCTACATACAGTACAGTAAGGCACTGGACCCTATGTGAGTAGAAGGTCTTGAGAATCCACACGAGATCCTGAATTTCTTCAGCTGCCTGAGGTGGTAAAGACGCTGCTTCGCCTCTCTCACCAGAGTGTTTGCATATAAAGTCCATTTTAAACCCTCGTGATGTGGATTCCCAGGTACTTGAAGTGGCTCACCCTGTTGACAGAAGTCCCATTAATCCCCAACGGCGCATGCGTCCTTGGTTGTAATCCCCTCCTAAAGTCCACAATCAGCACCTTAGTTTTGCTGACGTTCAGGTGGAGGCTGTTGTCCCGGCATCAGAGTGACAGGTCAGTCACCTCCTCACTGTAGGCCTTCTCATCATCGTCAGTGATCAGGCCCACCACGACAGTGTCGTCAGCAAACTTGATGATGGTGTCGGTGTTAGACCTGGCCACTAAGTCGTGTGTACAGGGAGTACAGTAGGGGGCTGAGGATGCAGCCCTGGGGGGATCCTGTGATCAGTGTGAGGGAGCTGGACATGTGCCTCCCCACCCTAACCACCTGGGGTTGGGCTGAGAGGAAGTCCAGGATCCAGGCACACCGCAGAGTTCTGAGTCCTAGCTCCCCCAGCTTGACAGGGGATTCTTGTATTGAAAGCTGAAATATAGTTGATGAACAACAATCTCACATAGACCCCCTTCCGGCCATCCAGGTGCGTGAGCATGGTGTGTAGTGCCTGGGAGACCACATCGTCCATGGTTCTGTTCGACCAGTCTGGAACTGTAGCGGGTCCAAGGTGCGGAGGAGGGAGGCGCAAATGTAATCCTTAATCAGCCTGTTGAAGCACTTCATGACCACCGAGGTGAGGGCCACCAGACGGTGGTCATTCAGGCAGGCTGGAGAGGCGATCTTTGGGACAGGAATGATGATGGACCTCTTGAAGGACGGGACCACCGACTCGGCCAGGGGGGCATTGAATATCCTAGTGAACACTGGAGCTGGCTGGTTAGCACAGGTCTTCAGTACTCGCCTAGATATGCCATCTGGGCCTGCAGCTTTCCTGGTGTTTACACGCATCAGAGCCCTCCTGACATCGTTCTCGGACACTGAAAGTGCGCGCTCATCCCCAGCGGTGTAATCCCACTTAGCTCGTTAGCTAGCCGTGTTGTTGCCAGACTCAAACCGCACAAAAAAGGAGTTCAGTTCGTCAGCTAGGGAGGCATCCACACTCGTGGCTGGTGAGGAGCTGCTGGTGAAGTTCGTAATAGTCCGCAGCCCCTGCCACAAGTGTCTGGTGTCCCGTTGCCCCTTCTGTCACTTCACTCTGTCCCTGTACATCCACCTCCACAGATTGTACGGCACTGCTTTGTAACTGTCCATATTTCCAGATACAAGACCTTCATTGTAAGCGGCCATGCGAGCAATCAGCGCGCCAGGGATTGATTTATCGACCCCTGCTTTCTGGTTCGGCAATATCCAAACTTTTACCGTGGGAATGATGCTATCCGCTCACATAGCTATAAAGCACGTAGCTACTTTTGTAAACTCGCTGACGTCACTGGAACTTGATTGGAACATGTCCCAGTCTATGTCAGTAAGAGCGTCCTGAAGCACGGCCTCTGATTGGTCTGACCACCTCTTACATTCCTCGTCACTACCGTTCCACGCGCAAGACACGGCTTGTAAACAGGGATCAGAGCGATGGCCGTGTGGTCCGATTTCCCGAAAGCAGGGAGTGAGACTGTCTTGTATCCATTCTTGTTTGGTGTGTAGCAGTGGTCCAAAGTTCTATCTCCCCTGGTGGCACATGTGATGTTATGACGGAAATTAGGCAGAACTTTTTTAAGGTTCGCCTTTCTAAAGTCCACAGTCACCACCACAGCCGCGTCGGGATGTTTGTTCTGAAGTCCGCACAACACATCATACAGGTCCGATAGTGCTGTTTCGGTGTCTGCTTGCAGTGGAATATAAATGTCTGTAATGATAACGGTGCTGAATTCTTGGGGGAAGTAGAATGGACGGCATGAAATGGTCAGCTGTTCCAGGTTCGACGAGTCTTGATGTTGTTGGAGTTACACCAGTGGCTGTTTATCATGAGGCAGACACCACCCTTGGATTTTCCCGACTCATCCGATCTGCCAGCGCGGAACACATTGAAGGACGAATGGCTTCATCCGGCACCAGCGGGTTCAGCCATGTCTCCGTCAGGCAGAGGACGCTACAGTTTCTCATATCCCGTTGGAATATAATCCTCGATCAAAGGTCATCCATCTTGTTTTCCAGGGACTGGACATTAGCGAGAATGATGTTTGGCAGAGGTGGACGGTATGGTTGCGTCCTCATTCTGACCGAATGCCACCACGTTTACCGCAGTGCCATGGAACAGCGGCTCCATTGTTGTTGTTGCTGTTATTTGCATTGTTGTTCAGAGTGTTGGTGCGAAAAATCTCCGGGGGCCACTCTGGATCCATGAGTGCATCGCAGCCGTAGGAGATCACTGCCAATCAGTTTTTGCGGACATAGTGATAAAAAACAGATATAAATACTAAAATTTGCATTATCATTGAGGAGTGTTGCAGGCTGCCGCTAATGGCCGGTGCCGGCTTAGCAGCTAATTGGCTTAGCTGCTAAAAAGCTAAGCTGCTCCAGACTGGTGGGAAAAGATGCAGAGGGTGAAGGCGCCGAGGGTGATGGTACAGCAGCCAGTGAGGGCAGATGTGTTGCACATCTGGGTCTCGATGGAAGAAACGCTTCCAGAATACGAGGAGGAAGTTTGTCGCTTAAAAAGAGATAAGATGGAGCTGAGCGAGTAAGTCAATGCTGCTTAGATTCCTCAGGTTGTTATGCTCACTGCAGGTATGGAGCCTCCAGACCTTTACATCCACCTGTTTAACAGCACATTATTATATTATTCTATCACTCACATAATCTTCAATTTCCCTCCAGGAATTAATAAAGTCTCATCTCATCTTCAACACATAACACGTTTCATCAGGATGTCTGCAGCCCCTGACAAACTCCTCAAATGTATTCACTTCACAATTACAAATATAAGCTTAAAACTCACAAATGACTTTCAATCTTGTATGAGGATGTTAATAGTGTTTTCTTACCACAACTACATAACCTGTGGTTGGTTGTCAGCGACACCTGACCGGTTACGTGTGACCTTTATCTCATGCTTTATTTTTTCTTGGACTCTCATTACTCCATATAATACTTAGTTAAGTATGCCATTCCGTGCTGCTTTCTCCAAACACTTCTTCACTAAGCTGAGGATAGAAGTTTTAATAGTCACATCAGCACCTCTTCAGATCCAGGCGTCGCCACCTGGAGCATCTACACAGCTGGAGTTTGTCAATTGAAGCTCTGTAATCCCTGAACTCTGTGCTACTCTCTGCGGTTCTAGTGGTTTATTAAGGTCTCTGTATTTAAATGTGGCCCTCCTTAATAAGAATGTGTGAGGGATATGGGAACAGCACAGTTCGCTCAATGGTCCCAGCTTCATCAACACTGAGGAGAACAGGGAGGCAGAACCTGTAGCCAGCACATCAACTGAACAGATGGAAACAGAAGTAGATCCAAA
This sequence comes from Zeus faber, assembly GCF_960531495.2. Classification (NCBI taxonomy): domain Eukaryota; kingdom Metazoa; phylum Chordata; class Actinopteri; order Zeiformes; family Zeidae; genus Zeus; species Zeus faber. Next base: position 27,330,072 of record NC_137192.1, on the reverse strand, counting down.
AGATCCAGCTGTTGCTTTAGAACCAAGTTGTGCTGAGAAGCTCCTCTCTTCACATTATTCTGAACCTGAGACTGAAGACAGTGATGGAGGTTGGAAGGAGACTACAGAATCTCCGTCAGGTTCGAAAACAGCAGAACCAGAGGCACAAGTTGAAGAGATCTGTGGGAACAGTCCTTTGAACTTAAACCATCAGAATAAATTCTAACTCAATTTTTTTTGAAGAGTTTGTGGAGGTCCTTTTCTTTCGAGCACAGTGTTATTGATTCACCCTCAACTCCATTTGCAACATTTTGCTTTGTGTGGGAAACATTTCGGGCATTCAGAGACCCTGATAGTTCACTTTGAAACGGACAGAACGTGCCGTGCTTGTAACCTGGGGGAACACTTCAGAGTTCACACCAAGGAGAACCCTTTCCCATGTTCAGCTTGTTGAAAAGGCTTTTCCCTAGAAGAACAATCTGAGAGAACACATGAGGAGACACCAAAGAGAAGCCGTTTCAGCTGCACTGTTTGTGGGGAATGTTTTCGCTGGCACTTGTACATTAAAAGCAATACGTTTGTGGGTGATAAAGGGCTGATAAGAAGACTTTCTCATGTCTGTAAACACATCATATTTGGAGAAATGACAGTATAATTCAAAATGATCTCACCCTCTCTTTTATAGAACTGAACGTTTAAAGATTGCAGAAGGAGTTGAGGGGAGTGTGTGACTTGGTTCCCTGCTTCCTGGTTCTTGTCAAGACACTTCGTAAAAAAATTATCCGATTATTATGATTAGTTCGATTTTAAGAATCTTCCTTCGTTAAATAGTGACCTTTAATTTAGAGCTTGGTTATTGTTAAAGTTTGTGAGTGCCCTCGAGACGAAATCATTGGGGCTTGAACCTGTGACAACAGCGCCGACTGGCTGGGTCTGAATGCATCAGACCTCAGAGTCCTGCAGCTTAGAACTTCTCTCAGATGTTCTTTGTTGGGCGGGAAGGGATGCACGAACATTGAAGAAGCTGTTGGATTGATTGGGGATCAACTACAATCGTCTGCCCAATTCCATGGATGCGTGTGATGCACGCCAAATGCATACTGTAGAACACGGCTTGCGTGTGGGGGAAGAAGTACGTTTCATATTGAAGGCATTAGATCCAAGTTCAACCATCAATCAATCAATCAAACAATTGTCCAACATCCAATATTAGGGTGTAGAAAGCAAAAAAGTGTAACACCTTTATCTTCGAAATCATTTCTCTGAAGGGCTTAATTTCTGTACATCTGGCATTTACTGCCAGCAGCAATTGAAGAAATTCAACCTGCCACTGACAATGATGGTACACTTTTACACCACCATCATTAAGGCCATCCTCACTTCCTCCATCACGGTTCAGCTATGTTCATATTGTGTAAAATGAGGAAAAAATAAATGACCTGCAATTGAATTATTCAGTTAAACACATTTTTTCATTCGTTTCTTAAGGAGACACACAGAATTGACTGGGAAAACAGTCATGTTGTCATTCCAATGAGGAAGATAGCAATGAACACATCTATTCAGACAAGGTTATTCAAATATATATTTAATATGTATTTTTATCACTTTCACAAAATAATTACAATGCGGAACTTATCATCCGGAACTAAAGTCAAATATCAGTTTTGTGTCCACCGCTGACTAAACTAGTCCCTCCTGACCAGGCTAGTTATCTTGGTAACCAGGCTAGTTACCTTGGTAACTAGGCTAGTTACCTTGGTAACCAGGCTAGCTCCAAGGCATATGTTGTTGTGGAAGGCACAAATGAAGACTGCTAAGCAACAACCAACTCAAGGAAGACGTTACTTTTGAATATGAAAGGTAATTTGTAATAATAATAATAATAATAATACTAATACTACTACTACTACTACTACTAATAATAATAATAGCTTTATTTATATAGCACCTTTAAAAACACAGGAATCAAACTAATTCATTAAATTGAAAAAATGGATAAAGAGATAATAAAAATAAACAGATACAATATAATAATAATAAAAATAAATAAAAATAAACAAAATAAGTAAATAAAATAGAAAAGAAAGAAAGGGTACAACATTATATTAAAGCAGATCTATAAAAATGGGTTTTGAGAAGTGATTTAAAAGAGGTCACTGACTCTGCCCCTGTATCTCCTCAGGCAGGTTGTTCCAAAAGGGCCCTGACAGAAAAGTCACAGTCACCTTTAGTTTTAAGACTAGACTTTGGAACAGCCAAGAGGGCCCTCCCCCGAGGATCTGAGGCTGCATTTAGTGTTGCTCTGCTCGCTCATGCCGTGTGCACCCAGGCTCAGAGGCACTACGGTGTGTTTCTGACCCTGTACACCAGAACTAACTGGACCAATACACACATTAAACACACCTTTCTCTTTTCTTCTCCTTTATTGCTATGACGGTCACAGGAAGTGTCTTTGTCTACTGGGCTGTCAGATATTTAATTGTATGTTTATGTAATAACTTGCCATAACTACTTCTCCATTCATTTTTTTATATCCTACTCTTTCAAAATTGCAGTGCATAGGAGCATCATATTGAGAAGTCGAATCTCAGAATTGGGAGTTTACATTTACATTACATTTAGTCATTTAGCAGACGCTTTTTTTTTCAAAGCGACTTACAATTATTCAAACACCGACGGACGCAGCCATCAGGAGCAATGAGGGGTTAAGTGTCTTGCTCAAGGACACTACAGCATGCTAACAGGAGGAGCCTGGGATCGAACCAGCGACCTTTGGATTACTAGACGACCAGCTCTACCTCCTGAGCTACCATCCCCCCGAGTTGGCCTGGTGTTACAGGAAGCAGAAGGAGACACTGGCTGCAGCATCATGATGTGCCTGTAAATATGTTGAAAGATTCCGCGTCGCTGATCCAGCCTGAAATACGACGCTCTATGAACACTGTGGAGATGGAGACACTTGAAGCAGCTTGTGGATGAGAGTCCATGTCGACTCCTCCTGTGGAGCGGGTCACCGGGAAGGAAGTTGACACTTGAAAAATAACAGGACGACAACTATTTTCTTTGTTTTAATCGGGGATTACATGGGTTTAGCCAAATGTGGCAACTTCTGAGTTGCACTGGGTCCCGCTCACTTTTCACCATTTTTGCAGGAATGGTCTAGTTGATTTGTTCTTGTGGCTACATCACTAATGTCCTTGTGTTTCCTCTGCTGTTTTCTGTACTGGCTGCTGTCATGCCTTCTGTCAGCCACGATGATACCTTGACGGTGCCGGGTTGCACCAGCCCTGTTAACCTCTCCATTGATCAATCAACAAGCACTGCATATCCGGGAACCTACAATTTGTGATTTAATTCCTGGGGTGTTGCATAGCAAAGCCCATGCATAAGGCATATGTAATATTATATATACCATATTGTATTTCTAAACTATATTGTGTAATATTTTAAATTATGTCATACAGCATCATATTATACTACATTATATTATGTAATGCTATATTTTATTATACTATCTTGTATGGTATAATATCAAATTACATACCATATAATACATTATACATTTTCTTTCATAATATCTTATATAAATCTATATGTATTAACATAATACATGTAAAGTAGATATTGAAAGATAAAATATATAGATTAATAATAATTGCGATGATATTAACATGGTTGCACTCATTATCAAAACTGTCTCAAATATTTAGTCATTAAGGCATGTTGGATAAGGGGACATTTAATTTAATTGAATTTTAATATTAATATTATATTTTATTGTCTTGTCCGGTATTGCCTGCAGGTGGAAACAGTCCTGGATGGGTGCAGAGTTCATCAATTATATGACACAGACACTGTTGACACTCAAATTAAAACAAAACTATATTTCACTATATGCATTATTTGATTATATTAAAATCATTAAAATGTACATGTTTTCTTTGGTTAGACGCCTTTGTCCAACGCGACTTCCATGACAGGTTGGAACCAATCAGAGCAGACATGGACCAGTGGAGTGACCAGGGATTTAAAGCCTGATCCTGCTTTTTTTTTGATTAATCAACCAGATACAAGTGCAAGATGCTGAAAGGAACCAGAATAAAAGTTGTAAAATAGAATAGTAAAATAGAATCATTTTGATATGTTAGTGCAATGTGATACTCATATGTTGTCAGTGCATTCTGTCGATATAACAACTTAGAACTAATTGAGTACAGATACAGGTCGGTGACTCACGAATTGAGTCACCGACCAAAACAGTCGGTCATAGCTGAGACAGGATCAGGTGTTGAGGTGTTTCTTGAAGGGTTTGAGACACAGAGATGTCTACATCATGCCCAGAATTTCGCTGAGACTGTGGTATCACCTGGAGGAAAGGAAAGGTAGAGCTGGATGTGGAAAGAGATGACCAATCCCAGTGAGGTGTACTGCGAGAAGAGAAGAGGGCCAAGCACTGATCCCTGTGGGACACCGGTGTGACTTTAGACACTTCTCCCTTCCACCACACCCTATAAGACCTAGAGAGGTGAGACCCAAACCATCTGTACCAAGATCAGAAAGACTGGACAAAAGTCATGCATTTAGACCGGAGCCTGGTCTACAATCAGACAAATAAACATTATATACATACAACATACATTTCAGTGAAATAAAGTCTAAACAAAGGCGTTAGGTCAAATCCATTTTCCAATACAAAGCTTTATGGTGCAGTTACATCTTTCAACAACTATAGAGTAACAGAGGCTCACTGATTGCACACCAATCATTTCATGAGAGCAGTTCATGTATTTTGGGGTCAAATTAAACAATTCACTGTGTTATTTGAGCTCATTCCTTTATCACTGTGAATGCAGCCATTAAGAAAATGTTTATGTTTCTTATATTATATGTTATATACCACAATAAAAATCATCTTGAGGCAGTAGTTAGTTATGTATTTTAGTTATTCCACCCCCTGTACCTGCTGTTGAGTTCTATTTGAATTCAGCTAAGTACAAACCTTTCTTTTACAATGGCTTTTAACACTTAAAGGTTATTGGTTGATGCTGAAGTCTTAGTTGGAGTCTTCTGAGTGGAAGTTCTGTGGAGTTTGTCTTGTTTGCTTTGTTTTTCTACATAAAACTCAATAGTAACTTCCTTTCTGACCTGAATGATGTCCTTGAACGAAACAAACCTGCTGTTTGTATGCTTTTTACAGAATAGAAACAAAGCTTCCCTTTAAATTCAAAGTTGTATTTGTCATGTGCTCATGCAACTACCATGTGAAGTGAAGTGAAGTGTTATTTAGCAGAAATCAACAATATATGCAACAATCAATACATAATAATAAACAAAAATAGACTTGAAAATATGTACACAATCTATATTTGGCCTGATACAAAAATCAGATAAGATCCAGTATACTGTACATTAAGTCTGGCTTTTGAAAATGATGCAAAAGGAGTGTTGCAAGATGAAGAGAATAGAAACCAAAATAGATTAAATTTAGCAACATTCAGTCCAACGGCACCACTCTCAAAAGAGAGAATTCAAATAGTATGAATCTTAAAAACACTGATTGCCATTTCTGCCTCTGTAGATAAAAAGTTCCCTTTAACACTTTCCAGTTGACAGTCTCTAGAATTTACAACTGTCATCCAGGTGAGAAAAGGGGCCCAAGGGCTCTGGAACACCCTGCGGGTGGACATTAGGGTGCTTCTTCTGTAGAAATGTTCACATTTAGACTAATATTCTTTGGTGCAAACCTGAAGGAATTTCAGGATTTCACACACTTTTCTCAAAAACTATTTTGGGAAAAGAGATTTTAATGCAGAAACACATTTGGGGTATGCTAAATACAACTATGTGGAAATTGGCTTACTAAACTTTAATGACCAAAAGTTAGTATTCTGGATTCATGAATATATATTTTTTTTATAATGATGCAACATTAATATACTAATATTTATAGGATTCCAAATGATCAAATGGTTTATCAGGGACAGAGGAAACCTGTGTTCCATGATCTTTCCAGGGGAATAAAAAAGGATGAGTTGTCTAAGCAGATTACATTTCAACCTACTGTGTGCATTTTCTAGCCTGTTTTCCCCATCAGATGTCAAATGTGTGGCAAACTCCACTTTTCCCTGGACTTCCCCCTGTGTCCATTTGATTAGTACAGTATATGTGAGGGGGTGGTGGAGGGGCGGCGTGTCTGTAGGGCTTCACTTGCTCACTTGGGCGGTGTGTTGGCTTCCTGATTGCTCTATGGGCTCTTAGCTTCTCTGCGGGTTTGGGGTTTTACATTACATCTCATTACATTAAGCAGACGCTTTTATCCAAAGCGACTTACAATTGTTCAATCACCGACGGACGCAGCCATCAGGAGCAATTAGGGGTTAAGTGTCTTGCTCAAGGACACTACAGCATGCTAGCAGGAGGAGCCTGGGATTGAACCAGCAACCTTTAGAGCACTAGACCACCAGCTCTACCGCCTGAGCTACCATCCCCACTTCTGCAGTTATGGTGCATTGGGCAAAAGGCAAAAAAGAAAGAGAGACATAGTTGTCAGCCAGTCATTACAAAAGAATGCCCCTGAAACAACAGCAACAATAAAAGCAACAACAAAGACAACAAAAACAGCAATAAAAGCGACTCCAACCACAGTGGCAGCAACAGAAAACAACAACAGCAGCAACAACAGCCACAGAAACAACAACAACAGCAGCAGCAACATCGACACCAGCACCAGCAACAACAACGCAGCAACGTACACGCAAAGACGTCACCGGAACCGGAAGTGGTAGCTCTCACCGGACCTGGAAAGGTCACTCAGGTTAGAGATGGTTAAGTCGAGGTATAAGGTTACGTTAAGTTGAGGTATAAGGTAAGCGAGAGTTAAGTTTAGGTATAAGGTTAGCAGAAGCAATGACAACACCAGTTAATGTATAAGGTTAGCGGCACCAACAACAGCACCAGCAGCAGCAGCAACGACAACACCAGCAGTGTCAATACCAGCAGCAGACAACAGCAGCAACAAAAACAGCAAACAGCAACAGCTCAAAGTGTTCTTGCAGCCATGGAGTGCCTGCATGAGGCTGCAGGGCTTAAAAAAAAAAGAGGAACACGGTGTCAATTATGGACAGTCCATGACTAGCCAACCACTAGCCACTAGACGGCTGTCAAGGAAGGTTTTTCAACTCAAAGCTGTATACACATAGTTCTGCCCCTTCTAGGTGAGGCTAAGTTGTAACATGAGCCAACCCTCCTTCCATGTCTCCTAAAACCATCCTCATGACAAACAGAGTCAGTGGATATTACATGTTTTATTAGGAATATATTAATCTTAAATTGATCTTGAGGGTGGAGCCAGGCCAACACAATTTAATCGGGTTAGAGGCTTTAGGTCCATCACAGCCAACGATGTGTAGAATAATCAAATGTTGATTGGTCTTACAGGACTGATATTCTGCAGATTAGTTAATTATCATTAACACTCAATGTGACGTAACACAATAAAAAAATGCAATTCGCTATTTTCCCTGGAGTTGTAGATGTCATAGTTGGCAGCACATTAGGATACAGGCCTTGATCTACTGTGCCGACCCAAGAACTGACTTTTGAGATCACCCGAGTTAAGGAAACTCTGTCACACTGGCTTCAACAATGTCTTGGTGTGTCTTTCCTTTCCTGGGACTCTCTGCTCGAATGACTCCACAACAGCTGTTGGATGTAAAGCTCGCTGTGACTCCTCTTAATGTGCTTGTGGAGGAAGAGCTGAAATGAGAAAGAGAACCAACACCCAGGGAAGGAAAATCCATCAGTCTTCACAGCTGGAAGACTAGAGGGAAGGAAGGAAAAGAGAGCGGATTTCAAAGAAGGTAGGTAATGACAGAAAGATGGCCAACTGATGGCAACAACACCACTAGCTTGTCGGCTAATTGTAGTGAAATTGCTGGGGATGAGCATGCCCTCTCAGTGTCTGAGCTTGGCATCAGGAGGGCTCTGTCACCAGCAGGTGACCACTCTCAATCAACAACGGCAGAAGATTCAGTCGCTGCGAAGGGGAACGTCACCGCCAAAAGGACAACACAGATTAATGGTTTCTTATGTACCTGCTATATTAAGGTTGTTGTTACGTTAAGGTTGTCATTTGGTATTATTTTTCTGTTTATACCACAGAAAACACGTTTTTTTATATTTTTATCTATCACAAATATTATCGAGTATATACAGTTTTTTCTGAAAATCAAATATGACCGCTCCAATGTTTACGCATAGCAAACCCCACATCTGTATTTCTCACATTATTCACTGATCCCCACAGTTGTTGTCAGTTGTTTTTTTTCTTACACTCACCACAGTTGTTGTGTTGTGCATATTTCTTATACTCGCTACAGTTGTTGTGTTATATAGTTGCTTCGTATATTCATTAGTTGTTTGATTATGCACTTATCGGTACATTTATGTGCTGCTTGTTTGCCTACAACATATCCTGCATGCTCATTGCTACCATCTATAAGCCACATGTTATCCAGCATAACCAGTTAACACTGGTTATTTTTTAGGATTAGGGCTCAGGCCATTAGATATTGTAAGAGGAGGGCGAAGCAGGGGGCGGGGCGCCGCCCCTGGCAAGGCCTGCTTAAACTTGAGTACGCCATGGTGAACCTCAGGGGCACTGTGGACCAGCCAGCTTGAGACCCCCTTAAAGTGCAGCCTAAGGAGGTCTATGAGCGTAGGGCCCGTGCTTATCTGCTGCGGTCCCGTCGGGAGTTCTTGGAGAGCAACGAAACATGTTCAGCTACTTTCTTTAGCTTGGTATGGGCTGACAAGGCAAAGCAGGTGTTAATGGAGATTAGGGACAGCCAGGGACAGGTGGTGACAGAGGTGGAGACGATGGTGCGGGTCACCACAGACCCCTATCGCTCCTTTTTCTGTGAGAGAGTGGTGAATGAGGACCGGGCGGGGGCTTTCCTAGAGCGGGTCACCTGGCGTGTGCCGCCTTACCTGGCAGATGGTTTGGTGGGCCCCCTCCTAATTCTGGAGGAGCTTGAGGGGGCCCTGCGTAGGATGGGAAAGTGAAAGGTCCCAGGCATCGATGGGCTGCCAGGCGAGTTCTACCTCAAGTCGAACCCGAATCAATAAATCAATCGAATGTTGTTCGGATTAGGACTCCAGTGTATGTGTTATCAGCTAATGAGTGAAATTAAAATTTCAGGACAGAGAGGGATGAGAAGCACGCTGGGGCAGGAGCATGACAGGTAAGATGGCAGCCGCCCGCCATATCCCGACCCACATAGCTTGCACCCCACCCTTCCCGCAAGCCCTAGGTCTATTATGTGGTGTATGTAACTGTATGAGTTTTGGCACTGGGAGAGATATGCGAAGTGCAACCAGATCGACGCAGGGGCGATCAGCGATCAGCCAGGGGCCCAGAGCGGCCCACCATGCCGGGCAGCTCCGCGGCCCCATCAGGCCCCTGGTCAGCCCCCAGCTGCCGAGCATGCAGACCACAGAACAGAGGGCGGCAGATGGCCCCAACACCCACTACGAGCGCCCTGTGCACCAAGAGCGTCAGAGGCATGGTGGACATGGACAGGTACTCCAGTGTGATGACAGGAGACTGCCCCCCACCGAAGCAGGCCACATGGTGAGCCCCGTGCTGAGTACACCCAGCCAGATTCAGGACCCCGGTTGACAGGAGAATATATAAGTGTGTGTGTGTGTGGGTGTGTGTGTGTGTGTACCGTATTTTCCGGACTATAAGCCGCTACTTTTTTCCTAGGTTTTGAACCATGCGGCTTATACAAAGGTGCGGCTATTCTGTGGATTTTTCTTCCACCGCTAGGGGCGCTCTAACCGGAATTAGAATCAAAAATAAGATAGACGAAAAATCAATGCAAAGAAGAATACGCTACTTTTCTTTAGCAGATAGAACGCGGACGATAAATTACCAACTGGTGATTATTTTCAAATCCTCGCCACTTCATCATGGAACCCACACGAAGAAGTTCGTATGATGCAAGTTTCAAGTTGAAGGCCATTGACATCAGTGTGAATCGGGCATTTAAAGCTGCACTCCGGGTTGAGTGGGAGGCTTGGATGACAAGTGGTGAGAAGTCATTTACAAAAACTGGCCGCATGCGAAAAGCATCTTTTTCTGATGTCTGTCAGTGTACCCTAACAGCGTGGAGTGCTGTGAAAAAAATCCACCATCACCAACGGGTTCCGAAAGGCTGGACTGCTACGCGAAGAGAGCGGCGCACCTTCAGAGTCAACTTCACCGGAGGATGACAGTGACACGGAGCGAGACTGATGGAGACAGATGTGACGAAGCGCTTCTTAGGCCGACACTGAAGAAGACGACTTCATGGGTTTCAGCGAAGATGATTAAAGTGACTTGTGGTTTCAAACACAGGAGAAATTAAGGTAAATAAATGCCGTTTTTTTTCTCTTGGTTCTGTTCCGTTTTAATCAGCAAAGTTGCTGCCGTGTTAAAAGGCACTGTTCGGAAAGAATCTGTTCAGGTACATACATTTACAGTTCAAAATCGTTCTGTACATGTAGTAAATATCAAATTTTTCAACATAGATATCTGCGGCTTATAGCCCGGTGCGGCTTGTATATCTCTTTTTTAAAAAATAATGCGGATGCGGCTTATATACAGGTGCGCTCTATAGTCCGGAAAATAAATATATATATATATATATATATATATATATATATATTTATTTATTTTTATGTTTTTGCAATTCGCTTTGTTATTTGTCTGAGTTGGAACAAACTGTCAAGTGTTTTAAGAAGAAGAATCTCTGGTTTTCACGCAACACACCACACTACAACACACACACCACACACACACACACACACACACACACACACACACACACACACACACACTTTGGATGGTGGCCGGTGAATGAGGCCTGCATTTGAGATGAAAGGCCTCTGCATCCTGGCTTGTCCTCCGGGGGGGCAGCCAGGAGCAGTGGGCAGCATTTGTCGACGCGACCGGGGACCTGGTACCAAGTGTCCATCGCTGCACACACGATGATGTGTGCACGTTTTTGGTGGGGGTCCTTACTGATGGTCGGTGGAGGAAACCCCATGTGAGCACGGGGAGAATCTGCAAACTCCACACAGAAAGGCTCCTATTTGGGAGATAACCCCAGTCAGTGAAGCAGGCACCGCAATGCCGGATCTGTACTCACTTCTGTCTTCTCACCAGATCACAGCATGTTCCCTTGAGATCCCTCGCTCAATGAATGGGTTTGTGATGATATGCCCCATGATGTTGTGTATTGACTTGTGTTTGAAATAAAACCATTAACAATCTGTTGCCCTGGAGAGGTGGAAAGGAGGTTTGGGTTTGATATAGGTGTTCAGATTTCGGCGGGTGGGCAGTTTATGGTTTGTCTGTGTTATGTAGTCACCTGTAGGTTTTGACCCGATGTATGGATTTGTGATGATACGCCCCACGATGTTGTGAAATGACTTGTGACCAAAAATTGGTTTACCGATATGCAATAAACTTGATAGGATAAGATTTTGTTTCGTTCCAGTGTTTTTTCTTCTAAGCTTTATAGTCAGAATAAGATAGAGATATTGTCCCGAGATCCAGGCTTTTTTCACAGGCAGAGGCCTGAATCTCTTTGTTCACGACAGACTGGATGTTTATAATTTAAATTGTAATCGATTGTCTAGCTGTGGGAGAAAAAGAACATACCTGTAAATCACTTTTTTAGATACCTTCGGGTCAGATGTTATGTGAAAACATACATTCCTAATTTTGTCACATCAAATCCTGATAACATTGATCGATCTGATTAAGCGTTGGATTTAGCAGTGTAATTTCCTATGTGTACAATACCTTTCAAAACATTTAAATGCCCTCTGTGAAAAATATCAAAACAGCATGGGAAAGATAACTCATTAAAAAACATACAGTGGGGCAAGAAAGTATTTAGTCAGCCACCAATTGTGCAAGTTCTCCCACTTAAAAAGCTGAGAGAGGCCTGTTATTTTCATCATAGGTATACCTCAACTATGAGAGACAAAATGAGAAAAAAAAAATCCAGAAAATCACATTGTCTGATTTTCCAAGAATTTATTTGCAAATTATGGTGGAAAATAAGTATTTGGTCAATAACAAAAGTTCATCTCAATACTTTGTTATATTCCCTTTGTTTGCAATGACAGAGGTCAAACGTTTTCTGTAAGTCTTCACAAGGTTTTCACACACTGTTGCTGGTATTTTGGCCCATTCCGCCATGCAGATCTCCTCTAGAGAAGTGATGTTTTGAGGCTGTCGCTGGGCAACACGGACTTTCAACTCCCTCCAAAGATTTTCTATGGGGTTGAGCTCTGAAGACTGGCTAGGCCACTCCAGGACCTTGAAATGCTTCTTACGAAGCCACTCCTTTATTGCCCGGGCGGTGTGTTTGTGATCATTGTCATGCTGAAAGACCCAGCCACGTTTCATCTTCAATGCCCTTGCTGATGGAAGGAGGCTTTCACTCAAAATCTCACGATACATGGCCCCATTCATTCTTTCCTTTACACAGATCAGTCGTCCTGGTCCCTTTGCAGAAAAACAGCCCCAAAGCATGATGTTTCCACCCCCATGCTTCACAGTAGGTACGGTGTTCTTTGGATGCAACTCAGCTTCCTTTCTCCTCCAAACACGACAAGTTGAGTTTTTACCAAAAAGTTCTATTTTGGTTTCATCTGACCATATGACATTCTCCCAATCCTCTTCTGGATCATCCAAATGCTCTCTAGCAAACTTCAGACGGGCCTGGACATGTACTGGCTTAAGCAGGGGGACACGTCTGGCACTGCAGGATTTGAGTCCCTGACGGCGTAGTGTGTTACTGATGGTAGCCTCTATTACTTTGGTCCCAGCTCTCTGCAGGTCATTCACTAGGTCCCCCCGTGTGGTTCTGGGATGTTTGCTCACCGTTCTTGTGATCATTTTGACCCCACGGGTGAGATCTTGCGTGGAGCCCCAGATCGAGGGAGATTATCAGTGGTCTTGTATGTCTTCCATTTTCTAATAATTGCTCCCACAGTTGATTTCTTCACAACAAGCTGCTTACCTATTGCAGATGCAGTCTTCCCAGCCTGGTGCAGGTCTACAATTTAGTTTCTGGTGTCCTTTGACAGCTCTTTGGTCTTGGCCATAGTGGAGTTTGGAGTGTGACTGTTTGAGGTTGTGGACAGGTGTCTTTTATACTGATAACGAGTTCAAACAGGTGCCATTAATACAGGTAACCAGTGGAGGACAGAGGAGCCTCTTAAAGAAAAAGTTACAGGTCTGTGAAAGCCAGAAATCTTGCTTGTTTGTAGGTGACCAAATACTTATTTTACAGAGGAATTTACCAATTAATTCATTAAAAATCCTACAGTGTGATTTCCTGGATTCTTTCCCCCCATTCTGTCTCTCATAGTCAATGTGCACCTATGATGAAAATTAAAGGCCTCACTCATTTTTTTTAATGGGAGAACTTGCACAATTGGTGGCTGACGAAATACTTTTTTGCCCCACTGTATATTCTTACGTGCTAGAAGAAGGCAGAGGTACCATCAGTGAAACAGTACACCTGGAGACAATTAGGTATGTTCTGAGGGATAAGATTGCAGGTTTGGGAGATTGTGATCGATGTTAATAATCAATTCCCTGTCTACAACTTGGCAGTAATCGTAGGGAAGGTTAAGGGTGGGACGGGAGATGTGTCTGGTTGAACATTTTGTTTTTCTTCTTTTTTAATTATTATTTTTTCTTGTTTTGCATTCACACCTTGGTTTTCTTTGTTAATATTTACAACAGAGATTTTGTTTGAGTATTGTAAGTTGTTTAGTATACAGTTTAAAACAAGAGCAGTAAAACTGCCAGAATGTCTGTAAAATACGCTTCTTCTAAATGAAAACATTTTGAATGTAAACATAAATTACATGACATAAACATAAAAAATGTTCCAACAATATTTAAGTACAAGAATAACATTGATTTACAAAGACAAATTAGGGAAAAAATAATCAAGTATTTACATTTCATAAATAGTAATATTTTCTATGATTAAAATTAATGCATTTGCAGAGTGTCTGATATTTTGTCGAAAGCCCAAACTATTTAAGGCTGTAAGCAGTGAAGGACTGAGCAAATGTTTCTTTGAGGGAAAAAACAGAGCAGAACGGGAGCAAAAAGAGAAGAGTTGTTAACTAATCCCCTGGTGACAGCACCTCAGCTGACCCCTCTCTGTACCACTTGGATCTATAGTGTCCATATTACAATTATATCAATACACAACAGGTTTTATCTTCTCGGGAAGGATCACATTGTAAAATAACTTCATTCTCAGGATGGAACTAATATTAAATGGCACAAAGAACACAAGGCAGGGTTTAATTGGCAGTTTGGATGAAATTATGTTCCTTCAGCTGTGATGACTTGGTGGAACTCTTGGACAGTGGTACCGTCTGTCTCCTGTGTTACTACGCTGATGTACTTTGAGTTGACACTTTGCACTTCACGCGGGAAGAACAGAGAGATGGCGCTCTCTGGAGTGTGTGGGGACATAAACAAAACAAAAAGAAAACTGCCGATCTTCTCAGCCTCATGTTTTTGTTTTGTACTTGAGAGGTTGCAACGTTGGGATAAAGACAAAACACACAACATCATTGCCTTGGTTTGTTCAGCCTTTTGAAGCGAGCTGGTTGGAGTGCTGCCAAACATGCAATTCCATTTAGAAAAAGGAAGAACTGATGTCATCCCATCCTGTTATCCAATTTTAACATTCCACATACTCTTAGGGAAGTTTCTCTATTGGGTCCATGATGTGAAAAGGCGCATGACATCTCGAACAAAAGGTCTTCCTATACTGTGCAGTTATTGAGGTGACAAAATCTTTTCCCACACCGTTCACAGGGGTTTGGTTTCTCAGCTGTGTGTGTGCGCTGATGTATTTTTACTTTAGCCCTTGTTGTAAAGCTCCTCCCACACTGTTCACAGTGGTATGGTTGCTCTCCTGTGTGTGTACATTTATGAATCTTGAGACTGACTGAATGACTGAATCGCTTCCCACACTGTGCACAGGGGTAAGGTTTCTCACCTGTGTGTGTACGCTGATGACTCTTGAGATTACTACCGTCATTAAAGCTCTTCCCACACTGTTCACAGGAGTAAGGTTTCTCTCCTGTGTGTGTACGCTGATGTCGTTTGAGATGACCTAATTGACTGAATCTTTTTCCACACTGTTCACAGGGGTAAGGTTTCTCGCCTGTGTGAATACGCTGATGTACTTTTACTTTAGCCCATGTCGTAAAGCTCTTCTCACACCGTTCACAGTCGTATAGTTTCTTTCCTCTATGAGTAGGATGACATATTGGGTGATTACCTAAGAGAGGAGAGAGAAAGAAAGACAAGATTGGATTGTTAAACAATTCAGAGAGGGAACTAAGAATGTAGGATGTTGAGAAAAGGCTGATCACTGAAAAATATGGTATATTTGCAATAATGACTGGCTGGCTACAATATGACACTATTCAACTTATTGATTTGAAATTATTTCATAGCTAGTATAACCTAGTGTAGCAGTGTGGTCGGCAACTGCAAAGCTTCCACTGTTTAGCTTCCTCCATGAAAACTAGCAGGGCTTCCCCCAAACCGTCAATGAGAAGAGTCTTAGTCGACCAAGTTTTCATTGGTCGGATGGCCGCAGAAAAAAAACAAAAAAAAAATCCTTTCAGGAGCTGCGCCTTAACCTAATTAACCTTAAAACCCATATGGTGGGACCTGTGTATGAAACTCTAGAGGGCATTTAATTTGAAACAAATTTAAAAAATAGATATGATCAGTCTCCTTTCAGGTTGTTCTCACACATGCAGGAGAATAATTAGAACTTTTGAATTATTACTTTTACTTACTTTTGAGTTATTAATAGGCCACTCGCTTCATGTGTGCGTGCCGCATTTAGTCGACTAGTCCAAAAGTCAGAAAAAAATACTTTATAGGAGCCATTTGAAACTGTTGATCACATTATTCAATTACCAAATCGTATTTTAAATGCCCCTGACGGACCGGGCTCAGGCGGGCCAGTGGTGCGCACCGGCCCAATGGGGGGGTAGGGGACATAGCAAACTATTTCACCAACATAGAATAATATAACCCAACCTAATGATAGTTAATAATGTGAAGTTAGACAATTATACAGTCCAGAGAAAGAAAGTACAGAGAGAATAAACTTGGACCAAGAACTGAACCTTGGGGGACCCCACACGTTACAGCAGCTGCTGAAGACAGTCACTAGTTGAAACAATAAAACATGTGTTTTACAGACAGATATGAGGAAAAGCACCTAAAGCTGTGACACAAATTCTGGCGCAGTTCTTTAATCTATTCAACTAAATTGTGAGTTGGTAAAACAGACTGTGTTCTAAAGTCAGTGTTGAGAAATAATGTTTCTGAGCATTGAGGGTTCTGTGCTGCTTTAAAAAGCCTGACTGAAATATATCAAAAATAATGTTTAATAGTTTCCAGGAGTTTACAGACAACTTGGCTGCAAAGTGTAGATGGGTCATTCAAGTTAATTTCAACTGTCGGACATTGCCCATTGTAATGTTGTCGGAGTTCAGGATCTTCCCCTTTTAGCTGGCAAGGTGAGTGAACATAAAGGAAAAGGTCGCAAACGTGGGTTCCAACTCAAAAAGATTATATATACTTCAACAAAACAACTAAAGTTCTTCCAGACTGGGCATTCACAAAACAAACAAAAACAAACAAAATAAAAAAAAACACACAAAAAAAAAACAACACAGGAGTTATGGAATTAATGCATTCGTACATCAAAACTGTTTCTGACAAACGTTTCTCTCCTTGCTTCTCTGGCCCTCCAAGCTCCCTAGTCTCCTCCATCAATCAGTCATTTATCTATTATATTATTATACCCCACCTCCTGGAGTGAGGGAAGTGTAGTATTTTGGTTGGCAGCCATCATGGACTGCCATTCCTGTGCCAGCCACCAGGCGGGGATGTACTTTCCTTGGCTAGTAGCCCCTCTGACGACGACATTACAATGTCAACACAATAAATACCAGAGGAGATAATGGTTTCCAGATGGAGGGATGTCGAGAATGACAGCCCACTCAGTCCTGACCAGTGAATTAAATTGCTGATATCTTTCCTAGTAGAGCTTCTATCTGCTACATTTATTTTCATTTCAAACCCACCTCCCGACAGGAAGTTGGACAATTCAACCAATCAGTTTGTTTGAGATCGACTCCCCTGCAAGCCTTTCTGAGCTACGGTTACCCATAACCCCCTTTGCCGTGTAGCTCCGCAGGGATGTTCCAACGGTACCTACAGGCTTTACAGGACAGCAGTAGGAAAACTGAGAGCAGTGAGAGCTCCAATCACAGACAGGTGCTAAATGAATCAAAGGCAAAGCATGATTATTCATTATACTTCTTTACTACACTTAGATGTAAAATACAACACATATCAACCACATATACAGTACAACCCCAACATACTAGTGCTGTCAAACCATGGTTCGCTATTCAAAGGCAATTTGAATTGTAAAAATAAAAGACGTTTGAATTTGAAAATTAACATTCGGAAAAACAATATGCAGTGTTTCAGCAGAAATGTATTATTATTTATATAAATGTGCACATACGTCCACATATGTTCACTGTGGCAAGCAATAAGTGCCAAAAAACTTCACTCGTTTGCGGCACGTAATGGTAGGGCGCTGCTTTTTTAAGCCGTAACCCCCCTCACCAAATGCTTTTTGCCGTCCAGTGAGGTGCATAAAAACACTGTATTTTACAGTGTTTTGTACGTAGGGTAATGGCGCCTTCCTTCTGCCAGTAAGTTCAAAGTTTGGGTACCTAATCAGTGAAGGGTAAAGCCAGACCAAAGCAATGCATGAATGATAGGTGCTGCATTGCCAGGCTGTAGATCTGTGTTGTTTTTATGAAGTGTTCAAGACTCACATTCAGAGGATTTTGTGACAGCAAAGAAGCTTTTCCTCTTTTGGACATTCTCCCTGAATGCCTTTCATCATCCACATGACTGTTGATCAAAATGACTGTAGCTTATGCTATAACCAACATTTCTTTTTACTTTGAATAAAGAACGAGGTACATTCTTGTGAACAAAATGCAAGAGGGCTTCACAAACACATAAGATATAGAAAGAAAGTCTAGGAAATAAGAATTAAAACAACAAATACAAAAATAAGTACACAAATAAATAAAACAGACTAGTTAAATATGTTTATACAATAATGCTTAATCAGCCATAAATGCAACATGAAGAAACATAGAAACCTCTTGCCAGTGTTTTAGTGTAATAACAATGCCAAGAGAAATGAGGCACAGTTTCAGGATGCGCAGAGCCAAATGAACATTAAACTTTAATATCATTCTTAAATCTTTTAAGAAAAATGTTTGACAGGGTACAAGATTCAAGATTCAAGATTCAATTTCTGTATTAATGGTACCGCTTTTATCTTATTGCTGATGAGATATTTGTGAGGCAACAGCCATACCTTCTGCCATGGAATATCACTTCCATAATTATTCCAGTAGACGGTGACCGAAGGAATACAAATACTCTCTTGCTGAAATAAGGAACATACAGCTCTATTTTATTATTTTAAATCATACAAAACAGGTTTTATCACAAGAAGTGTCAATGGGGTGATGTAATGAGATATCAGTCGGATCAGGAACACTTGTATAGAGCCAAAGAACCATTGGGCACCGCTCTTATTGCAAAGTTATATTCTTCAGTTGATATTGGAAAATTGAAATGGGAGATAAATTCACTGTAAGTCATGCAATGACCCTGTGAGTTGTAAGATGGCCCATCAAAACAATGTTCCTATCAAACCAATTCTTTAAAAGATATATCTGTTCTTGTATAAAATGCCATTGTTTCAAATATAATAATGTTGTTAAAGTTATAATAACATTGCTGTAAAGTTCAGTTTAAAAAAAAAAGGTAACGTTTTCATTGGAATGAATGTGCAGTTTCTTTTTTAGAGAGTCTTGCAATGAGGGAGAATAATTACACAGTGACTCTGTTCTTGAACGGAGTCGAAGTCTTCTGTGTAATAAAAGATTCAAGTGAATTCTCATGGCATGGAATGGTCAAACACTGAATAAATAACATGAAGTCATAAATGTGTAAACAAAAAAAGAGATAAATAAGTAAAATAAACAATACATTATATATAAATGTACACTGATCAGCCACAACATTAAACCACTGACAGGTGAAGTAAACAACACTGCTCATCTGGTTCCAATTGCACCTGTCAAGGGGTGGGATATATTGGGCAGCAAGTGAACAGTCAGTTCTTAAAGTCGATGTGTTTGAAGCAGGAAAAATGGGCAAGCGTAAGGATCTGAGCGACTTTGACAAGGGCCAAGTTGTGATGGATAGACAACTGGGTCAGAGCATCTCCAAAACTACAGGTCTTGTGGGATGTTCCTGGTATGCATTAAGTACCTACCAAAAGTGGTCCAAGGAAGGACAACCAGTGAACCAGCGACAGGTAATGGACACCCAAGGCTCATTGATGCACAGGGGGGAGCGAAGGCTAGCCTGGTCCAAACCAGCAAAAGAGCTACCATAGCACAAAATGGTGAAAAAGTTCATGCTGCTATGATGAGGTGTCAGAACACACAGTGCGTGGCAGCTTGCTGGCTATGGGGCTGCGTAGCCACAGACTGGTCAGAGTGCCCATGCTGACCCCTGTCCACCACTGAAAGCACCTACAATGGGCATGTGAGCTTAAGAAATGGATCATGGAGCATTGGAAGAAGGTGGCCTGGTCTGATGAATCAAGTTTTCTTCTACATCATGCGGATGGGCGGGGTTAGGGTCCGATGGAGCATCTGTGGGATGTGCTGTAACAACAAGCCCGACCCGATTGCAGGACTTAGTGGCGGTAGTGGCGCCGCTCCTTGCGGTCGCCTGCGCCGGCGCTCCGGTCGACTTCGCACATTTAAGTAAGTTATTCCATTTTTTATCATAATGTCCGCCAAAAAAGCATAGTCAGTTATCTCTTACGGCCGCGATGCACTCGTGGATAAAAAAACTTCCCTAAAAGAACAATTTTGGGAGTCCACCTCTGCCAAGCATCCTTCTTGCCAACGTTCAGTCTCTGGAGAACAAGATTGATGAACTTCGAGCGAGGATTAAATTCCAACGGGATACGAGAAACTGTTGCGTCCTCTGCCTGACGGAGACATGGCTGAACCCACTGGTGCCGGATGGCGCCATTCGTCCAGCCGAGTCCTTCTCCGTGTTCCGCGGCGACAGATCGGGGGAGTCGGGGAAATCCAAGGGTGGGGGCCCTGTGCACCACTTGTGTAACCCCACAACCCCATAACTCTCTCCCGCTCCTGCTCGCCGAACCCGGAACAGCTGACAATCTTATGCCGTCCATTTCATCTCCCCTGGGAATTCAGCACGGTCATCTTTCCAACCGTTTATATTTCACCACAAGCAGAAACCGACACAGCACTGTCGGACCTGTATGATGTGTTGTGCGGATTTTAAAACAAACATCCCGACGCGGCTGTGGTGGTGAATGGGGACTTTAACAGGGCAAACCTTAGAAAACAGTTCTGCCTAATTACTACCAACACATCACGTGTGCCACCAGGGGAGATAGTTCTTCTAAGGTGTATAGCAATGGTCCAAAGTTCTAATACAAGACCGTCTCGCTCCCTGCTTTCGGGAAATCAGATGAGGCTACGATTTCGCTCGTTCCTGTTTACATCGCGCGAAAATTGGTGGTGACGAGGGAAGTGAAGAGGTGGACGGACCAATCAGAGGCTGTGCTTCAGGAAGCACTGACTGACGTAGATTGGGACATGTTCCAATCAAGTTCAAGTGACGTCAGCGAGTTTACGGACGTAGCGGTGAGCTTCGTGGCCAAGTGAAGCGGACAGCATCGTTTCCACGGTGAAAGTTTGGAAAGCCGTGGGTCGATAAATCCATCCGCTGCGCTCTGAATGCTCACACGGCCGCTTACAACGATGGTCTTGTATCCGGAAATATGGACAATTACAAAGCGGCGTCATACAATCTGCGGAGGGCTACAGTTCCAGACTGGTCGGACAGATCCATGGACAATGTAGTCTCCCAGGCACTGCACACCACGCTCACGCACCTGGATGGCCGGAAGGGGGCCAATGTGAGATTGCTGTTCATCGATTATAGTTCAGCTTACAATCCAGAATCGTGATTGTGGCGCCGCCCCTTGCGGCCGCCCTGCGAGCACCGCATGTCAATTACACACATTTGAGTATTTTTCGAGCTTATAGAGCTTGTGCGTAATCACTGGGTGTCATGACATTTCACTGCATATAGGTACGACCGTATGTGTATGTATGTGACAAATAATCTCTTGAACTTGAATCCCATAGTCCCCACCAGACTGGCTGTCAAGCTGAAGGAGCTCGGACTGAATACTCCGCTGTGTGCCTGGATCCTGGACTTCCTCTCAGCCCGGTCCCAGGTGGTTAGGGTGGGGAAGCACATGTCCAGCTCCCTCACTCTGAACACAGGATCCCCCCAGGGCTGCGTCCTCAGCCCCCTACTGTACTCCCTGTACACACATGACTGTGTGGCCAGGTCCAGCTCCAACACCATCATCAAGTTTGCTGACGACACCATTGTCCTGGGCCTGATCACAGACGGCGATGAAAAGGCCTACTGCGAGGAGGTGGCTGACCTGTCACTCTGGTGCCAGGACAACAGCCTCCACCTGAACGACAGCAAAACTAAGGAGCTGATTGTGGACTTTAGGCATGGATTACAACAGAGGAAGCACGCGCCCTTGGTGATTAATTGGACTTCTGTCGACAGGGTGAGCAGCTTCAAGTACCTTGGAGTCCACATCACAGAGGATTTAACATGGACTTAACAAATAGACACTCTGGTGAGAAAGGCGAGGCAGCGTCTTTACCACCTCAGGCAGCTGAGGAAATTCCAGGTCTCGGTGAGGATCCTCAAGTCTTTCTACTGTGGAGCAGTGGAGAGCATCCTGACAGGCAACATCACTGCCTGGTTTGGGAACTGTGCTGCTCAGGACAGGCAGGCAGAGGGTGGTGCGTTCAGCTGAACGTACCACTGGAACTACACTCCCATTAGAGAGACTGAGACGGAGTTTCTTCCCGCAAGCCATAAGAACTGTCAATGCTGACCTCACCAGGGGTCCTCACTGAGCCACACACAGGCTCCATTATCTTACTGTACTGTATGTAGCATACTGTACCGCATACTGTGTCACTGTTCTGGGTTGTTCAGTGTTACCGTATTGCTGCGCCGAACTGTTGTATACTGTGCTGTATATCTCACAAACATTATACCACTTTAATGCACATATCTGTATATACATGAATAGTCTATCCCATATACAGAAGCCTATTCCCTTTATCTATTTTGTACCCCCACCCTGCATTACCCCTGAGTTCTTATTTTATTCTATAATTTTATTTAATTCTATTCTATAGCATTCGACTTACTGCATTACGTTTTAGGAATCAGTTAGTTAGTGAAGTCGAAATTCTTATGTAGCTACTGTGTTCAGTTTAGAACATATTGTGTGTAATCACCAGGTGCACTGCATTGAAATTTCATTGCATATATGTATGAAAGTATGTATATGTATGTGATGGATAAACCTCTTGTCTTAAAGGATCTGCTGCTAACGTCTTGTCTCGAGTTCTTGTGGAGTCCATGCCCCCACCGGTCACAGCTGTTTTGGTGACACGAAGTGGAGCTACACAACATTAGTGGTTATTAGTGGTGGTTTTAATGTTGTGGCTGATCGGTTGTGGTGGACCAAGGGGGCGGGGCCAAGCCGCTGCTGCAGACAGGCGGTGCAGGTTTCCATCCCAGGGCGACTCCGCTGATTCGCCTGATCCCAAAACAGGAAGATATAATTGTTTGTGTCCCCCTGCAGTACAGATCGGCATGCCTGCGAGTCAGACGGGACGGGGCAAGTCAGCCCGCCAGGCAAAGCTTTCGGAGACAGCAGGAGATCATGGAAGCGGGGATCCGCATGAACTATTTATATGTTGGCCTGCAAGCCCCTCAGTTGATTTAAAAAAGAATGAGCAATAAACTCGCCATCTGGTGCTGTTTCGCTCTTCCTCATTCCCTGGCCCTGAGCCAGAACACACCTACACAAGTGGCGCCTGATAGGGGACATGGAGCAGTGTGAGGCAGACTCTTGGACGCCCTGCCCCCTGGAACAGATGGTGGCGGACCTCACCACAATGCAGGAACAACAAGCTCTGCAGTTCCAGGAGATGGTGAGGGCCCGGGGGCGACAAGGGGGCGCCCCAGGAAAACCAGCAGGCAATCTAGATCCTCCTCCGGGAGCGCACCAGACTCGTGAGGAACGACCGCTGTGCCCCCCCGTCCCCCAGGCTACAGAAGGTGACGGGGAGGATGATCCGGGGTGTTCCTCACCAACTTTGAACAGATGGCCAAGGCGGTCGGATGGACGGACCGCAAGTAGGCGTGGCGGTTTGTTACCCTCCTTATAGGAGAAGCCCAGCAGCGGATGAGCTACGCTGTCATCCGGAGGGCGGTGATGGAACTGGTCGGGAGTGCCACTGCAGGCCAGCCGTTCCTGCATGCCCAGCAACTCCTGGATGCAGCCCAGCGGTGGCTCAGAATGGAGAAGCGCTCCCGGCACCAGACCGTTGAGGCGGTGGCCACCGAACAGTTCATGGACAATCTCCCAGCCGCTAGCTGGGTGAGATGCCACCGTCCAGCCTCCCTCCAAGCCACCATAGCCCTCGTGGAGGACCACTTGGAGGCCTACGCCCATACAAGAGTCTAAAACACAGGACCAGAGAGGTGCCCACTGAGGGACCGTCAGGGACCGCAGAGGGACCCGCGCCAGGACACGCCGCAGGAGTCGACGAAGGTCCGGCCAATACCAGCACCTGGTGGACCTGGCGACCATCATCAGCCTCACTTCTAGGGCCCCATTAGGGGCCCACCTCCTGTCCCTTTGCCCACCAGAGGAGGGAGACCACCTCCTACCTTGCCCCATCTACGGGTTAGGAAATTTTGACAAACTATTGTTATGCACCAATTTGTCCCTTTTCTGCGTCATTTTATGGTGGAAATATCTTTATTTATGTAAAGGGAAACATATAACTGTTATATCACAATACATTGTCGTCATTGGTGACGGGGGGTTAAGAGAGTTTCCATTATGCACAGCTGTGCAAGCACATTTTTAGGTTTCATTCAATTACAATAAATAAATTAAAAACACATTGGTTGGTATGCGTGAGTCTCATGGTCAAAGTCTGAGACTTGGCAGCTCTGTATAACAATTATTAAAAAACATATTTTTTTGAATATAATTTTAGTAATGCAAGTAATGACCTGGAGCTGCAACTAAACCACCATTCGCACCATCACGGCCAAATCCTCCATCAGAGTTTACTTGCCCCAGGCAAGAGACTAAACGTTCATGTCGAACCTGCATGTTTGTTTCGCTGCTTTACGATTGTCTGTTCGTGTCACATGTTTCTCTGCTGTATGATTGGCTGTTTTAATGTCAATCAAGAGAGATTAGTACTGTGAATATCTGTAGTGCTCATATAATTTAGCTTATTTCTATTAAATGTGGAATCAACAATTGATGAAGTTATTACCTACTGACATTCATCAGGTCAACAGCCAGGTAGGAGGATAAATAAAAACTTACCTGACTGAGGTCGTCTGGTCTCCTTCCAATCTCCATCACTGTCTTCTGTCTCAGTTTCGGAACAGTGTGAAGAGAAGAGCTGCTCAGCACCAGCTGGTTCAAAAGCAGAAGCTGGATCTTCTGGATCTACTTCTACTTCTATTTCTACTACTTCTGCTTCCATCTGTTCAGTTGAGGTGCTAGCTACAGGTTCTGCCTCTCTGTTCTCCTCAGTTTGGCGCAGATGAAGTTGGGACCACTCTTCATTGTGTTTCCTCTTCACAGGGAACTCCTCCTCTTCCTCTTTAATGTGTGGGGGCTCTGGCTCCTCCTGGCCCAGACTGGGGCTCCACTCCTGCTGCTCAGGTCGAAGCTCCTCTTTACAGACACGGAGCTGCTGGAGCTCTGGAGGGAACGCTGCGATACAGACATAGGGAGGAAAATAAGGACAGTGAGACCAAGCGGAAGTATGAGTAACGTCTTTCAGATCTTGTCTTCCAGAGAAGAGTAGGTAGATGTAGCAGCAGCTGTCACGACCAGAACTGGGAGAGACCCAAACGCACGACACAGGGAGACGGAAGGCAGGCAAAGGATGTTTATTAGCCGGGACGGTGGAGCTGGCCGGGGGGACCCGGTCGGGTAGGGATGGAGCAGAGCAGGGCAGGGATGATGATGACCAGGAGATGGGGTCCAGGATCCGGGTGGAGAGACGGGGAACCAGGCTGGATGGAGATGGACGGGCAGCCTTGGTTGACGAGCGGAGACAGGCAGCTAAACCGGGCTGGCTGGATTTGGAGAGACAGACTGGGTCGACGAGAGGAGACAAGCAGGTAGGGGGAAGACGAGACAACAAGACAAACTAGGAACTAGAAATATGCACTCGGATCTTGGAACTTGGAAGGGAGCCAATAGCGATACAACTCGGGGAAGCTAGTTGACGGTCTGGCAAGGAATGACTGGGAAGCTGGGACTAAATACTGTGCAGGTAATTGATCCCAGGTGTGTGCAATTGGGCTCGAGTAGGGAGCTGCAGATGGGGCAAGGGCGGCCTCTAGTGGCGCTGGGAGGCCGTGGGCCTAACAGTACCCCCCTCTACGGACGCCCCTTGGCGAACACCTGGAACCGGAAGGGAGGCATCCAGGATCTGTCTCAGGGGGACCCAGGAGCGTTCCTCTGGACCGTATACCTCCCAGTCCACGAGGTACTGGAAGCCCCTCCCCAGGCGCCGCACATCCAGCAGGCGCCGCACTTTGTAGGCCGGGTGGCCATCGATGGTGTGGGGGGGTGGTGGGGTCTCGGCGGGGAGGGAGAGAGGGCTGGAAACCAGCGGCTTAAGCAGGGATACATGGAAGGTAGGGTGGACACGGAGGGAGGGAGGGAGACGGAGGCGTACGGCACAGGGGTTGATGATAGACTCAATGGGGAAGGGGCCAACATACCGGGGAGCGAGTTTTCGGGAGTCCACCTTGAGGGGCAAGTTCTTTGTGGAGAGCCATACCATCTGTCCGGGGACGTATGTGGGTGCGGGCGCACGGTGCCGGTTCGCCTGCCGCTGGGACCTGGCAGAGGCCCGGAGTAGGGCAGAGCGGGCCCTCCTCCGCGTCCTCCGGCAGCGACCAATGTGGGCCTGGACAGAGAGTACGGCGATCTCAGCCTCCTGGGCAGGGAACAGCGGGGGTTGGTAGCCCAGAGAGCATTGGAAGGGCGACAGGCCGGAGGAGGCGTTCACCAGGGTCTTGTGGGCGTACTCGGCCCATGGCAGCTGGTTGCTCCAGGAGGTGGGGCTGGTGGTTGTCAGGCAGCGGAGCATGGCCTCCACCTCCTGGTTCGCCCGCTCCGTCTGGCCGTTGGTCTGGGGGTGGAAACCGGAGGAGAGACTGACCTGTGCCCCCAGGGCCGAGCAGAAGGCGCGCCAGACCTGGGAGGTGAACTGGGGTCCTCTGTCCGACACCATGTCTGTCGCGATGCCATGGGGGCAGAACACCTCGGCCACCAGCAGGTCTGCGGTCTCCCTCGCCGATGGTAGTTTGGGCAGGGCGAGGAAGTGGGCCGCCTTAGAAAAGCGGTCCACCACCGTGAGGATGGTAGTGTTGCCCGGGGATGGTGGAAGACCGGTGACGAAGTCCAGGGCGATGTGGGACCAAGGACGAGTCGGGATGGGTAATGGGCGGAGGAGGCCAGAGCGGGGTCGGGTGGAGGTCTTGGACCGGGCGCAGGTGGGACAGGCCGAGACGAAGGACTGAGTGTCAGGGAGCAGGGTCGGCCACTAGAAGTGCTGGCGGACGACGGCCAGGTTGCGGGTGATCCCGGGATGGCAGCTGAGGTGGGAGGCATGGGCCCACTGCAGAACCTGGGAGCATGCGGAGTCAGGGACGAACAGGTGGTTAGGGGGTCCGGTGCCGGGGTCGGGCTGGTGCTCCTGCACTTGGGTGACGAGGGACTCGATCTCCCAGGTGTGTGTGGCGGCAAGGCACAGGGGTGGAAGGATGGGTTCTGGATCCCCTGTCTTATCCTCTGGCGCGAACACACGGGACACGGCGTCAGGTTTGGTGTTCTTGGTTCCTAGGCGGTAGGATAGAGGGAAGTTAAACCGGCGAAACGCCCACCTGGCCTGCTGGGAGTTGAGCCGCTTCGCCGTCCGGATATAGGCCAAGTTCTTTTGATCAGTCCAGACGACGAAGGGGTGGATTGCTCCCTCAAGCCAGTGGCGCCACTCCTCCAGGGCTAGTTTGACAGCCAGTAGTTCCCGGTTACCCACATCATAGTTGCGCTCGGGTGGGGTGAGCCTGCGGGACAGAAAGGCACAGGGGTGGCGCTTACCATCGGTTGGAGAGCGCTGAGAAAGTACTGCTCCTACCCCCGTGTCTGAAGCGTCCACCTCTACCACGAACTGGAGGTTGGCGTCGGTCTGGGCCAAGACTGGGGCCGACGAAAAGCGGCTCCTGAGGTCAAGTGGCTCCTGAGGTCAAGTGGACCCCCGCGGCCGCGGGGGTCCACTTGAAGTCATGCGGTGGAGCTAAGGGCTGAGAGGGGAGCAGCGATGCGGCTGAAGTTATGGATGAAGCGCCGGTAGAGGTTTGCAAACCCGAGGAACCGTTGGAGCTGCTTCCTATTGGCTGGGGTTGGCCACTCCAACACGGCGGCCACCTTCTTGGGGACAATGATGAATCCTAGGAAGGAAATGGACGGAACATGGAAGGCACACTTCTTGGCCTTAACAAACAGACGGTTCTCCAGGAGGCGCTGCAGCACCAGGCGTACATGTTTTACGTGGTCGGAGAGGGATTTGGAGAAAATCAAGATGTCGTTGAGGTACACAAAGACAAATGAGTTGAGCATGTCCTGGAGGACATTGTTAATTAGGGCCTGGAAGACCGCTGGGGCATTTGGCAGACCAAAGGGCATAACAAGATACTCGAAGTGTCCGAGCAGGGTGTTGAACGTGGTCTCTAATTCGTCCCCTTCGCGGATGCGGACCAGGTGGTAAGTGTTACGGAGGTCAAGCTTGGAAAAGTGGGTGGCACCCTGGATGGGGACAAAGACTGAATCCATCAGGGGCAAGGGGTACTTGTCTTTGATAGTGATGTCATTAAGTCCCCTGAAGTCAATGCAAGAACGGAGGGTCTTGTCCTTCTTAGCCACAAAGAAGAACCCTGCGCCTAGTGGAGAAGACGAGGGGCGAATAATCCCGGCAGCAAGAGAGTCAGAGGATGTAAGTTTCCATGGCCTCCTGTTCGGGCCGGGAGACGTTATACAGGCGACTGCAGGGGAGGGGGGCGGCCGGCAGGAGGTTGATTGCGCAGTCGTAGGGGCGATGAGGTGGTAAGGATAGCGCACCCTGCTTGCTGAGAACCGGGGCCAGGTCCAGATATTGCGACGGAACCGAGGGCAGGTCAGGGCTCTTGGGGACCCCCGGCGGCGCGCCCGGCGGCACGCCCGGCGGCACGCCCGGCGGCACGCCCGGCGGCACGCCCGGCGGCACGCCCGGCGGCACGCCCGGCGGCACGCCCGGCGGCACGCCCGGCGGCGCGCCCGTCGGCGGGGTTGAGGCCAAGCGGAGGCAGTGGGCATGACAGTGTGTGCTCCAGGAGCTCACGCTGCCCGAGCGCCAGTCCATCTGAGGGTTGTGGGTCTGGAGCCAGGGGTACCCCAGAACCACGGGGTTCAGTGGGGAATCAATGAGGAAGAACCTTAAGGACTCACGGTGGTTGCCGGAGAGTAGCAGCTCGAGGGGAGCTGTCTGGTGGGTAATCGGGGTAAGATGTGACCCGTTCAGCCCCTTGACCTTGAGCACTGCGGGGAGAGGGACGGGTGTCAGCCCAAGCTGGCGTGCTAGTCCCTGGTCGAGAAAACTTGCATCCGCCCCGGAATCTATGAGAGCGGAGGAAGAGAGTGTTATATCACCCCACAAGAGGGTAACTGGGAGCAGCGGACGGGAGAGAGGGTTGGCGCTGAGTGACCGGAACGTAACCCTACCGAGGAGTCGCCCTCTCGTGGCCGGACCGGGCAGGTGGCTCCGAGGTTTCCCAGCCGGCCGCAATACAGACAGGCGCCGGTCTGTATGCGGCGTGCTCCCTCCTCGGGGGACATCCGGTAGCGACCAAGTGGCATTGGCTCAGCATCGGAGACAGTTGGGGGACTTCTGAGGCGCACAAGAGTAGCGGGAGCTGGAGACCGGGGCATGGCCGCCCAGGCGGGAGGCACGGGCTGGTGTCTCGCCCGCTCCCTCTCGCGCTGGCGCTCCCGGAGCCGGTTGTCCAGGCGGATGGCGGTCTCTACTAGTTGGTCCAGGTCCGTGGGCTCGTCCCGCCGGGCCAACTCTTCCCGTAACTCGTCGTTCAGGGCGCACTAAAACACATCCTGCAGGGCTGGGTCATTCCAGCCACTTTCTGCGGCTAGAGTCTGGAACTCGACGACGAGGGAGGCGACACTACGGGAACCCTGGCAAAGGGAGAGGAGTCTTCTGGCGGCCTCCTTGCCGCAAACTGGGTGGTCGAAGACTCTCCTTATTTCGCGGGTGAACAGATCGTAGGAGAGACTCACGGGGCCCCCCTGACTCCAAACCGCGGAACCCCAGCCGAGAGCCGCCCCTCTCAGGCAGGAGATGAGGAACGCGATGCGGGCACTATCGGAGGCGTACGACGACGGCCGCTGTTGAAAAACCACCCCACACTGCACGAGGAAGGCGCAGCAGGTGCCGAAAATCGCGCTGGGGGGCTCGTGGGGACGAGAGAGGCGCTGGGAGCCCTGGTGGGGGAAGAAGGGCGGGTCGGAGAAGCAGGGGGGGCCACGGGGGCCGGAGGTTCCTGCAGGCTGCTGACGACCGCCGAGATGGCCCGGAGGTGTTCCGCGATGTCCCGGAGGGCCTGGTCATGTTGCCCAAGCAACACTCCTTGGTCCCGGAGTGCGCGGCGGAGCCCTTCTGTGTCGGCTGGGTCTATGTTTTCCTGGCCAGACAGTACTGTCACAACCAGAACTGGGAGAGACCCAAACGCACGACACAGGGAGACGGAAGGCAGGCAAAGGATGTTTATTAGCCTGGACGGTGGAGATGGCCGGGGGGACCCGGTCCGGTAGGGATGGAGCAGGGCAGGGCAGGGATGATGATGACCAGGAGATGGGGTCCAGGATCTGGGTGGAGAGACGGGGAACCAGGCTGGATGGAAATGGACGGGCAGCCTTGGTCGACGAGCGGAGACAGGCAGGTAAAAATGTGACTGTAGATGATTGCCAAGTTGCATTTCATGGGCGATGTCCATTCAGACAAAACATATCAAGCAAACCAGCAAAATTTGGCCTTTAGATTGGTTGGAGAAGAAAAAAACAGTTACCTGACAGAGGTTCTGTGGTCTCCTCCCAACCTCTGTCTTCAGTTTCAGTTTCAGAACAGTGTGAAGGGAGGAACTGCTCAGCACCACTTGGTCCTAAAGTAGCAGCTGGATCTTCAGAATCTACTTCTGTTGCTATCTGTTCAGTTGATGTGCTGGCTACAGGTTCTGCCTTTCTGTTCTCCTCAGTTTGGCGCTGATGAAGCTGGGACCACTGAGCACACTCTTCATCATGTTCACTCTTCACAGGAAACTCCTCTTCAATGTGTGAGGGCTCTGGCTCCTCCTGGCTCAGACTGGGGCTCCACTCCTGCTGCTCAGGGGGAAGCTCCTCTTTACAGACAGAGAGCCGCTGGAGTTCTGGAGAGAACGCTACAATACAGACATAGGGAGGAAAACAAGGACAGTGAGACCAAGCGGAAGTAGAATCATCAGTCACGTCTTTCAGATCTTGTCTTCCAGAGAAGAGTTAGTAGATGTAGCAGCAGCATCCATTGTTGCACAAGCTCTACTCGCTCCCAATGATGTTGTGGCAAGACCACATGTAATGTGTTGCTCCTTATAATGGAAACAAAAAGATATTTTTATTTTTTTCACAGATTGTATAAAGAAATTCACATGATAAATGTTATACTTATCATGGCTGGATCTCATATCCACAACTGAAAATTAACAAAATCAAAGCCATTGTCTCATGTCTTCCTCAAAGTGTAAAATATGAAATATGTAAAAACATGTTGGTTTAGATGGAACACTCAAATAGCTGTAATAACTTTTGATTAATTGATCTTTATCATAAACTATATGATACTGCTTTAATTGATGTGTAAACTCCTCTCCCTGATGTATTTTCTCTCTCTTTCTACTACCTTCACTTGGCTACAATGGATACAAACTGATTAAGATAAGATAAGATATACCTTTATTAGTCCCACAACGGGGAAATGTTGCCGTTCCAGCAGCAAGAAGGGGACAGCAGAAAATAAAGAGCATATCAAGTACACACTATAAAAAATATAAAATATATAGAACATATAAATAAATAAATCGGATAAATAGGAACCAGATAGTACCTAGGTGTATTGCACATATCTTACCACAATGCACATCAGGGATTGCACTTTATTTATTTTTTTATATAAAAAAATTGCACTTGGATTCTTTCACAGTTGTGTGTGTGTGTGTGTGTGTGTGTATGTGTGGTTGGTCTACTGGCTGCACTGTTGGATATACAGTCTGACAGCCGCAGGAAGGAAAGACCTGCGATAGCGCTCCTTCCCATACTTTGGGTGAAGCAGCCTATCGCTGAAGGAGCTCTCCAGGGCCATCAGAGTGTCTTGCATGGGGTGGGATTTGTTCTCCATCATGGATGACAGCTTAGCCATCATCCTCCTTTCTCCCACCACCTGCACTGGGTCCTGCACTGGGTCCTGCACTGGGTCCAGCCCCCCCCCCAGGACAGAGATGGCCTCCTTGATCAGTTTGTCAAGGTGTTGTTAGGTGTATGACTGTAAACCTGTTTGCATTCAGTTTGTTATACTTGTATGACTCGTATGTTGCATGCTCCATATATTTACATTCAATCATAGCTTATATTATTTCATACATTATATCATATTGTTCATCATATATTAAACAACCTTTATATCGTTAAACTGTCACTTCACATTAAATTTGCTCTATTGCTTTATTGCACACATAGGCCTACAGAGGCATAGCACAGCGCCCACATACATTCTGCAACGGTATTTGTGTATCGTATATTAATTAGTAGTCTAAATCATTGCTTTCAATATAAATGACAGTTATTTATTCATGTCTTCATCCAATCTGTTATCCACACCAAATATAATCCCCCCCCAGTATAAAGAGAGGACAATAAATGTGGTCTTACCACAAAATCTATGGGAGCTCGAAGGGATATAGTGGAGCTCGAGCAGCAAAGGATGATGGGAGCTTCACATCCATCAGAATGATTGACGGTTTGATATGTATAACCTATTAAATTAATATTAATGAAAGCATGTGATATTAATATAAATCAAAGTGTTACTGGTTCCAGACCTGCTCTGTGAAGCACAACTCGGGGACTCAGCGCAGCGTCCAGTAACTCGCGTTGGCCGTTGTTTTCTTCTTGTAAACGAGAAACTTTCTCCTCGTATTCTGAGATGGTTTTTTCAAATAATCCTAAAATCTCCTCCACAGCTGCAGCCAGAGGACGGCTAATATCTGCTCTCAGGGTTTCTAACCTCCACATTTTAACACGGCGATGGAAAACTGCTGCGGGGAACATAAACGTGATCTGATAAGTAAAGAACCTTCCTCTTCTTCTAAACAAGCTAAGCTAACGGACTTCCAATGCGTCACTGAAAATAATCCCTCGGAAACTACACTGGCTACATGGTTCCGCTGACGTATGTTTCGTGTGTGAAAGGATGTTTATTATTTAAATTATTATTGTTTGCTCCTTGTGTAGAAACACTCTCCTGGGACGATACAGAGAAGATTAGCAGTGAATCCTTCCTCCTTTTTTCATCAAAATAAGCATGATGATACTTCCCCGTTGCCATGTTATTCGGCCATAATGTGAATTAGTGCTATCTGGCGGCGAGTAGCGCACATCACACTGTCACATTAAATCCACTATGTGACAATACAGCAACGTTCATATTATATGAATGTTGCTGAATTGTTACAATCTCATAATTTATAATAGTTCCTTGTTCATCCTTGTTCATATTTTATTCGTAAGTTATCCAATGTACTGTCTGTAACGGTGTTGTAGTAGTGCATGTTTCCGCACGGGCGGGTTTGAGCCACACACAGCGTAAGAGTATTGTCTCATTTGATTTGACGACAGAACTCCAAACTGACCAATCACATGGTTATCTGTGACAGAAGGGTTCCAGCAGTGTGAAGGGGGAGGTCTACAGGACGGTAGTAAAGCAGCTATGTTGTACGGTTTAGAGGCGGTGGCACTGACTAAAAGGCAGGTGACTGAACTGGAGGTGGCAGAGTTGAGGATGTTGAGGTTTTCATTGGGAGTGACAAGGACGGACAGGATTAAGAACGAGTGCATTAGAGGGACAGCTCAGGTTGGACAGTTTGGTGGAGAAGTGAGAGAGGCCAGATTGAGATGGTTTGGACACGTGTGTAGGAGAGATGAGAGTTACGTTGGGAGAAGGAGGCTGAGGATGGAACCGCCAGGCAAGAGGAAAAGAGGAAGCCAAAGAGAAGCTTTATGGATGTGGTGAAGGAGGACATGCAGGCGGTCGGTGTCAGGGAGGAAGATGCACAGAACAGAAGGTATTGGAGGCAGATGATCCGCTGTGGGGACCCCTAATGGGAGCAGCCGAAAGAAGTAGAAGATATCCTGCATGTTCATTGTTACCATCTACAATCAACATGTTATCCAGCATGACCAGTGTTGCTTCTTAGAATATTTTATTAATCCTCCTTATATTACATTATACATTTACATTTAGTCATTGATCAGACGCTTTTATCCAAAGCGACTTCCAGTTGTTCAAACACCGCGGACGCAGCCATCAGGAGCAATTAGGGGCTAAGTGTCTTGCTCAAGGACACTACAGCATGCTAGCAGGAGGAGCCTGGGATCGAACCAGCAACCTTTAGATTACTAGACCACCAGCTCTACCACCTGAGCTACCATCCCCTATGGTTAAGTTAGTTATCCCACATGAAAAATCAACTATATGTTAAAATCCCTTTAAAAATTACCT
This sequence comes from Zeus faber, assembly GCF_960531495.2. Classification (NCBI taxonomy): domain Eukaryota; kingdom Metazoa; phylum Chordata; class Actinopteri; order Zeiformes; family Zeidae; genus Zeus; species Zeus faber. Next base: position 27,295,803 of record NC_137192.1, on the reverse strand, counting down.
TTGAAATGTATTACACCTTATAACCACCAGAGAGAGCCAAAGTCTAGTATATCGTATGACCTATAGAGGACACCAAACCCTTCCACAAAAAGTAAATAATAAATATATATTATAAATATTAACTCCCGAGGTCATTTAAGGGACAAGCGGTGAGCGCAGAGTCCGCAGAACCAGTCTTTTTGTTTTCTGGAAGCAAGCTGGTTGGAAAAATTTGTCTCCCAAGAGAAAGGATGGTGTTCGGCTATGCAAGCTGCATGGGCTGGCTGAGAAGTTACATCAGAGGACAAGTGAACAAAGGATAAGGACTACGATTTGCTCAATACAGATTTCTGATTATTTTCTGACACAAAAAGAGGCAAGATATGTAAATGCCCAAACGCCTCACCACAATTATAAAGATATGTGAAGAAGGGAAGAAAATGTGTCAGGTTTTGCGAAGCCTACTCCGATTTTGTTGTTGTCTGTTTTTTTTCTGATACGCAATAAAACCTGTACGCATCAGATTCGGATCAGTTTCAGTGATTTTTTTCCAAGTTTTGAAGGTCAGAATAAGATAAGAGCGCCGGGCCAAGATCCAGGCTTTGTTTTTCACAGGCCCCGCCTTAAATCTTTTTGCCCACGATAAATTCACAGGCCTCGGCCTAAGTATTTTAACGATGACATAAGATAAGAGCGCCAAGACGAGACCCATTTTTCTTTACTGGCACCAAGTCTGGAGCTTTGTTTACCCACAAAAATTCAAGTTTGTTTCTCAAACTAGATACATACCATCCCGTTGAAAAGAGGCTCTTCTTGATCACGCTCGGAGTCCAACACATCACCTTCACCGGAACAGAATGCCGGTCAGGCAGTGGTCTATTGGCTTGTCCTGTTACTACTGGACTTGTTGTTGGAGTTCTTGGCTTTTATGAGAGCATTTTTTTAGTGTTTCATTTTGTGTTGGCATTGCAGTCGTGATCCACTGTACCCAGTCTCCTCCAGTTTTTTCTTTAAATTTCCCTGTAAATCGCCTGATTGGGATACAAATCCACCCCGTTCCGTTGGACGGATTCTTCACCCCAAATAGAAATTAGAGAGCATGTTTCCTGAATACTCCATCCACACAAATCCATTTTTGCCGTTCTTCTTGTTGTTTTGCACTTTAATATGATGCCGTTGGCGTGCGTTGAGTACGTACTTCCGCTTACGCAGAGGACTTTAGTTGAGTAGGCCGTCCTATAATGTGGCCCAGTACACATTTGCATTTCACTGCTAAAAGAATGTGGCCATAGACCCAGACACAGACCACCTCCGAATGTGGTCTGAGTGATCAAATCTCAATGCGTCCTCCAAGTGGTTTGGTGTGTTGATGCCTGGCTTTAGAGCTGTCAAATTGTGATCAGATCCCCCAAGACGCATGATAATGCCAGGTGTAAACAGGGATTTCAATCAGATTAGATTAGAACATATTAGATCAGATAAAATTAAAAAGAGAGACAGAGTGTACAGGTTGGATACGGTGGACAGAGTGGAAATGGGAGACAGGGAGGACAGAGTAAACAGGGTGGACACAGTTGACAGGGTGGACACGGTGGACAGGGTAGACACGGTGGACAGAGTGGAATTGGAAGACAGGGTGGATAGAGTGGACAGGATCAAAGGGGTGGACAGGGTCAAGATGGAGTTCACATGAGAAAAAAATCTAAATTACTCAAAACTAAAAATTTGTTTCTTTTTGAAAGTGGATAAAGTAGACACAGTGGACAGAGTCAACAGAGTGGACAAAGTTGACAGGTTGGACACGCTTGTCACACTAGAGACAGTGGACGGAGTGGAAACGGTAGACGGAGTAGAATGAGTGGACAGGGTGGACGGCTCGATGGCGTGGACAGAGTTAAAAGGGTGACAGACTGGACACAGTGGTCAGATGGACAGAGCGGACACACCTGACCCGGTGGACAGAGTGGGCAGGGTGGAGAGAGTGGACAGAGAGGACACTGTAGACGGGGTGGATAGGGTGGATGGAAGAAGAGAGAAGATCATTTTTATTCATCACACGGCACACACACCACAACACATGCAACCATGTGGAGACGGCAACCAACACACACACCCATCAAATGGTGGCAGGTGAAACTCATTCTCTGCTTTCAACAGGATGGACATGGTGGTCAGAATGGACACGGTGGACGGGTTGGACAGAGTTGACACGGTGGACGGGGTGAACATGGTAAATGGAGTGGACGGAGTGGACAGGGTGGACCGGGTGGACACAGTTGATAAAGTGGTTGGGATGGATTCAGTTGATATAGTGAATGGGGTGGACAGACTGGACACAGTGGAAAGGCTGGACACAGTAAACAGGTTGGAAAAGGTGGATGGAGTGGACAGAGTGGACAGGGTGGAGAGAGTGCACACAGTGGACAGAGTGGATGGGGTAGACAGGGTGGACACAGTGGAAAGGGTGGCCACGGTGGACAGCCGCTACTGGTGAATGGTGATGGGGGGGACTGTTTTGTTGTTTTTTCACCATTTTGTTTTCAGTGGTTTCAGCGTTTGTTTAGCCACTGCTGGTGGAAGCTGCAGTTGGAGCTTCAGCTTCTACATTTCCATCCTTCAGATCCAAGCAACGTGTTGAAAAACCATCTCATCTGTGTCCTCAGCATCTCCTTATCGCTGCAGTGTCACATCTAGGCCAGAGTTACGTAGAGTTTGATTATAAATAGGAAGTTGCAGCAGCGAGGAGGAAGCTAATCAACACGTCAAGATGGAGGTAACATGAGGAAAATTACTCAAAATTAGTTTATTTTAAAGAGTGGACAGAGTCAACGAAGTGGACACAGTGGACAGGGTTGACAGGGTGAATACAGTAGACACATATAATATGGTTTTGGTCTACAGAGCGGAGCCAGAGCTTGCACAGGGGACCGGCGTGACCCGGCCCCGCCCCCGTGGAAGCCCCCCCCAACACGCTGGCAACTGCTCAACACCAGCTCGTTCGGCAAGTTGACTTTCGATACGGGGATGAAATGGACAGTGGCTGAGAAAACGAGCAGAGAGCGCTTGGGAACACCCCCCATCCGCTAACCAGAGATCAGCTCTCACAGCCTCAGTCCCACCATTACTGTAGTAGTTGGAAATGGATAACTGGGCCCCACTATCATTTGATTGACCGCCTCAGGTCACCCCCTAAAATCGCCATTGGCTGTAGAGGAGATGAGGCATCGATTGCCTGCAGGTGTGCCAGCGGAGCAGGGAGCCGGTAGAGAGGGGACGGGAAGCCACGCCCACGTACACAGCCAGAGACATACAGGGAAAGACACACACATGAATCTGTGTGGAAAGGTTTGAATAAGGACAAAAATAATGTGGTGATGAATTTTATCTTGGTGCGTTTGACACATTTGAATGTTTTAATGGCTATTTCATACAAACTATATAGTTGTGATGTGAATGCCAAGAGAGAGCAAATATGACTCTAGATGGTTTACAATCTGAAAAGAACCTACACACAAAAAAGTTTTCAGATGGTCATCTTGAGATTCATCTCAGAATTCTGACTTCAATTTCATAATTCTGAAAAGTGAAACTTCCGACATTTTGTCTTGAATCTCAGAACTATTTATTTCTCATGTGGCCCTAATCTTCATCCATCGAAAATACTTCACGTTACACAATATACAATTCACTTTGGTTAACATTATTTCAAACCAGTCTGTTTAGTAGTGCATGCCTTTTTTCAAGAAATGAAAAATTCATCCAGCGTAGCATTTCAAAAGTTGTTTTATTAAGGGATGAAACATGGTGTGCTTCACGCAGACCATATTTGATTAGCTCTAGACATAGTTGACGTCTCCGTTATAGTGCACAGGCCAGCCTCGGTCGCAACGGATTTCGACCTTCCTGGTGAGGGCTTGACCGGTATACTGGCAGTAGGGCTGCTGAGCTCCAGGGGTTGTCAGTTTACAGCGAACGATAACGAATGGTAAGTTGCTTCTGGTCATGGGCCCCCAGCGCTGTCCGGCATTTAAACAAATGGCCCTGATTGTAAATAAAGGGGCTTTGATAAAGGTGTTGGTGTACTTGCACTGATTAGAGTTGGGCATGGCGATACGTCTGTCGCGTATCACTGTATTACAATTTGTTCTTCCATTGGTGGTAATGGCCATGTGGAAATGTTGGTTCATAAACCTCCGGTAACGAGGATAGATGTGTGGAGGTATGGAGAACACAGCGGCAGGGAGGAGCACCAGCAGCAAACAGACCAATTGGATCCTCATGGTTCTGAAGGATAATAACATTTAAAAAGTATTATCAAACCTTGTTGAACCATAATGACACACATGAAAAGATGATCAATGGTCAGTTTTCTGTGAATAACGACTGTTGCCGTGATATATAGGTAAATATAACAGTGAATAGGTTAGTCATATGCAGGAAGAACAGTTTATAGTACAGCACTTCAAATCAATATTCCATCTCAATGTATTATTTTATTTAGTAAGGGGCCATGTAATACCAGGGATAATGTCATTCATCATTGCAACAATATGTAGTTGCAATTGTTTCAAAATGATATAGTAGACAGTATGTAATATCTCCTTTAAAAGGGTAAAAAAAAGGCTAACCCTGACCCTAAAAAGAGAGGCTGGATGAAGACGAGCAGAATCAAATCAAAACACGTACCTATTTGTTCAGTTTTAAGGTGATGTCTTCTTTGTTCTTTAACAATACTCGTAGCTAAAATGGAAAAGAAAAAAAAAAAGAATTCAGAATTTTTTAATGTGGTCCAACGTCTTTTCTATCCCAACATTGATAACGTGAAATGACCTGTAATGTTTTCCCTGATATGCAAGAGTGATAGATCTGTAAAGCCTGTTAAATCCTTTTTCTCAATGTTGATTTGGACTTTGGTCTCACATAGCATCACATGTTGTATACTCTGTACATCTTTATATAGTTGTCTATTTCGTTTTTTTTCACTATTTTTATTTACTTTATTCTGACTGTTTATTTCTTTATGATAATTATCAGTTCAGCAAAACACCAAATTCCTGGAATATAGAAATCTACAGATTCAGATTCTAAATACATTGTGACCACTGCTATTCAAAATATGTTAAAATGCATTTAATGTAAGTTTCCAGTTTTCAAAATATTGATTTAATGTTCCTTTAAATCTTAGTTGTTTGCCCCATTGGAATGCATTGAATACCACAGATGCAAAAGCATTTCAATTGTATTTATGAAGCAGAACATTATTGAATAAACATTCAACTGAGCTTCAACGCTTTCATCTGTAGTTTTAACCTGTAATTGTAATCTTTGATTTAACCTGTAATTCAACCGGTAATTTCATCTGTAATTTCACCTGTCATTTAACCTGTTATTTAGTCGGAATTTAATCCGTAATTTACCGTTAATTTAATCCGTAATTTAACCTGTAATGTAGTCTGCAATTTAGCCTTGAATTTAATCTCTAATCTGATTATAAATTAATGTCAGAGTGAGGTTCTTACCGGCAATGAGGAGGAACCAAAGGATAACCTAAAGAAGACCCCGCTGCTCCATTTAAACGCAGGTTCCTTAGCTCCGCCCACACACTGCCCAGCGGCCAATCACAGTGAAGACCCACACTCACACACCAGTAGCGGCTGTCCATCCCATCCACTGTGTCTGCTTTGTCCATCCTGTCCACGCTATCCACCCTGTCCACTGTGTCCACTCTGTCCACTATGTCCACTCAGTCCACCAGGATGCGCATGTCCACCCTGTCAACTGTGTCCACCCTGTCCACTGTGTCAGGTCTGTTTACCATTTCCACCGTGTCCACCCTGTCTACTCTGTCCACTCTATTCAGCATGTGCACTCTGTTCACCACGTCCACTCTGTCCACCCTGTCCACCCCGTCCACCGTGTATACTTTGTCCACGCTGTCCACACCGTCCACCCTGTCCTCTCATTCCACCCTGTCCACCCTGTCCACCCCATTGACTCTTTCCACTCCATCCACCCCGTCCACTCTGTCCACCTTGTCAAATCTGTCCATCTTTCACCGTGTGCACTCTGTCTACTCCATCCACTCCACACCATTGACTCCAACTAAAATGTCCACCCCATCTATAGTATCCTCCATGTCCACCTTGTCCACTGTGCGCACTCCATCCATCGGGATCCAGCGTGTCCACTGTGTCCACTCTGTTCAACATGTCCATCCTGTCTACTGTTTCTATCCTGTCCACTGAGTCCAGTCTTTCCACTGTGTCAACTATCCACCCTTTCAACTCGGTCCACCATGTCCACTCATTCCACCCAGTACACTGTGTGCACTCTGTCCATCTCTCCATCTCCTGCACCCATCCATACCGTCCACTGTGTCTACTTTGTCCACCCCCTCCACCCCATTGACTCTGTTCACTCTGTCGACACTATCTGCTCTGTCCACTCAGTCCACTCAGACCACCCTGTCCACTGTGTCCACCCTGTCCACTGTGTCCATTCTTTCCACTTCGTCCACCCTGTCCACTCTGTCCACACTGTCTACCCACTCCACTCCATCTACCATGTGTCCACTCTGTCCAGTCTCCTGTGTGTCACGCTTGTCAACCCTGTCCACCCTGTCCACCCTTCCCACCATGTCCACTCTCTCCACTGTGTCCACCCTGTCCACCCTGTCTACTCTATCGACCCTGTATACCCTGTCCACCCCTTTGATCCTCTCCACTCTGTCCACCCTTACTCTGTCACTGTTTAACAGAAACTCAGATTGATTTTGAGCGATTTCTTTTGAGTGCTTTTCTCATGTGACCTCCATCTTGACGTTGTATTGATCAGCTTCCTCCTGGCTTCTGCCACTTCCTGTTTATTATCAAACTTTCTCAACCCGTTGAGAAACCATCTCATCACTATACACCAGCAGCGGGTGTCCAATCTTTCTACTATGACCACATTGTATGTATGTGACAAATAATCTCTTGAACTTGAACTTGAACTTGTCCATCCCGTCCAGTCTTTCCACCGTGTCGACCTAGTCCGATGTGTCCACATTTGTTACCCTGTCCACTGTGTCCACCCTGTCCACTCTGTCCATTTGTCCACCATGTCCACTGTGTCCACCTTGTCTACTCCACCCACCCTGTACACCATGTCAACCCCATCCACCTTGTCCACTCCATCCATGCTGTCCACTCTGTCCTCCCATTCTATCGTGTATACTCTGTCCTCACTGTCCACCCTGTCCACTCCATTGATCTAGTTCACCCTGTCCACCCTTAACAACCTGTCCACTGTGTCCACCCAGTCCACTCTGTCCACTCCGTCCACTCTGTCCACTGTTTCCCCTTGTCCAGTCTGTCCACTGTGTCAACTGTGTCCACCCTGTCCAGTCTTTCGACCTCGTCCACTCTGTCCACCAGTCCACTTTGTCTATCCTGTCCCCTGCGTGCACTCTGTCTACCCTGTCCAATCCGTCCACTCCATTTACCATGTCCACCCCATCCACCCTGTCCACTCTGTCCATCCTGTCCGCCATGTGGACTCTGTCCACCCCGTCCACCGTAACCACCCTGTCTATTGTGTCTACCCGGTCCACCCTTTTCACCCATTCTACCGTATCTAGTTCGTCCCCAATGTCCACCTTGCTCACTCCATCCACATTGCTCACTCCACCACTCTGTCCGCCCTGTCTACTCCATCGACCATGTCCACCCCATCCACCCTGTCCACCGTGTCCACCATGTGCACTCCGTCCACCCCGTCTATTCTGTCAACCCCATCCTCACAGTCCACTACATCTACCGTGTCAACCCCGTCCCCCCTGTCCACCCTGTGCATTGGACCGGATGGAAATGTAGAAGCTGAAGCTTTAACTGCAGCTTCCACCAGCAGCGGCTAAACAAACACTGAAACCAGTCAAAACAAAATGATGACAACACAACGAAACAGTCCCCCCCATCACCATTCAACAGCAGCAGCTGTCCACCATGTCCACCCTGTCCGGCCTGTCCACCCTCTCCACTGTGTCCACCCCATCAACCCTATCCACCCCATCCACTCTGTCCACTGTGTCCACTCTTTCCACCATGTTCACTCTGTCCAACCTGTCAACCATGTCCACCCTTGTTTACTCTGTCTACCCTGTCTACCATTTCCAGTCTGTCCACCATGTATTTCCTGTCCAGCGTGTCCACCCTGTCTACTGTGTACACTCTCTCTCTTTTTTTTTTTATCTGATCTAATATGCTCTACCCTGTCCACTCGATCCACCCTGTCCACACAGTAAACTCTGTTCACCCCGTGCACTCTGTTCACCCTGTGCATTCTGTCAACTCTATCCACACCATTCACTTCAACTACCATGTCCACCGTGTCCACTGTGTCCACCCTGTCCACTCACCGTATCCACCCTGTCTAGCCCATCCACCGTGTCTACTTTGTCAACCCACATTGTTGTCTGTCCAGCAATGGACGTTTGAGTAATTGGTAATTGAAGAATTGGTCCCGGGCACGTCGCTGAAGGCTGCCAGCTGCTCCTGGCTGCTCCCCAGAGGAAGGACAAGCCAGGATGGGTTAAAAGCAAAGAATAAGTTTCACCGACCACCATTTGAAGCGTGTGTGTGTTGGTTGCTGTTGCCACATGGCTGCATGTGTTGTTGTGTGTGTGCCGTGTCATAAATAAAGAGAATGTTCTCTCTTCTTCCATCCACACTGTCCACCGGTCTACAGGGTCCACTCTGTCCACACTGTCCACTCTGTCCATCCACCCGGTCAGGTGTGTCCAGTCTGTCCACCCTGTCCACTCATTCCACTCTATCCACCATGTCCACTCCGTCCACTGTCTCCAGCATGTCAAGCATGTCCACCCTGTCCACCCTGTCTACTGTATTCACCCTGTCCACTCTGTCCACTGTGTCCACCCCGTTGACTCTGTCCACTCTCTAAAAGAAAATAATTTTGAGTCATTTTGACCTCATGTGACCTCCATCTTCACGTTGTTGATCAGCTTCCTCCTCGCTGCTGCCACTTCCTATTAATTATTAAACTTTATGCAACTCTGGCCTAGATGTGACGCTGCAGCGATAAGGAGACGCCAACGATGCAGATCAGATGATTTCTCAACACGTTGCTTGGATCTGAAGGATGGAAGTGTAAAAGCTGAAGCTCCAACTGCAGTTTCCACCATCAGTGGTTAAACAAACGCTGAAACCACTGAAAACAAAATGGTGAAAAAACAACAAAACAGTCTCCTGTTTACTGTGTCCAGCCTTTCCACTGTGTCCAGTCTTTCCACCCCATCCACTGTATCAACTGTGTCCATCCCATCCACTTTATCAACTGTGTCCACCCTGTCTACTCCGTCCACTCCATTTGCCATGTTCACCCCTTCCACCGTGTCAACCCTGTCTACCTTGTCCAACCGGTCCACAGTGTTCACCCCGTCCACCATGTCAACTCTGTCCAACCTGTCCACCATGTCCATTCTGACCACCATCTCCATCCTGTTAAAAGCAGAGAATGAGTTTCACCTGCCACCATTTGATTGGTGTGTGTGTTGGTTGCCATCACCACATGGCTTCATGTGTTGTGGTGTGTGTGCTGAGTGATGAAAAAACAGAATCTTCTCTCTTCTTCCATCCACCCTGTCCACCCCGTCTACAGTGTCCTCTCTGTCTACTCTTTTTTTTTTCTGATATGCAATCAAACCTGTACGCATCAGATTCTGATCTGTTTCAGTGATTTTTTTCCAAGTTTTGAAGGTCAGAATAAGATAAGAGCGCCGGGCCAAGATCCAGGCTTTGTTTTTCACAGGCCCCACCTTGAATCTTTTTGCCCACGATAAATTCACAGGCCTCGGCCTGAATCTTTTTGACCATGATAAATTCACAGGCCTCGGCCTGAATCTTTTTGACCATGATAAATTCACAGGCCTCGGCCTGAATCTTTTTGACCATGATAAATTCACAGGCCTCGGCCTAAGTATTTTAACGATGACATAAGACAAGAGCGCAAAGCCGAGACCCAGTTTTTTTTTACTGGCCCCAAGTCTGGAGCTTTGTTTACCCATAAAAAATTCAAGTTTGTTTCTCAAACTAGGTACATAGCATCCCATTGAAAAGAGGCTCTTCTTGATCACACTATGAGTCCAACACGTCACCTTCACCGGAACAGAATGCCAGTCAGACAGTGGTCTATTGGCTTGTCCTGTTAATACTGGACTTGCTGTTGGAGTCCTTGGCTTTTCTGAGAGCATTTTCTTGGTGTTTCATTTTGTGTTGGCATTGCAGTCTTGATCCATTGTACCCAGTCTCCTCCAGTTTTTCAAACTTTCCCCGTAAATCGCCTGATTGGGATACAAATCCACCAGTTTCCGTTGGACGGATTCTTCACCCCAAATAGATATGAGAGAGCATGTTTCCTGAATACTCCATCCACACAAATCTATTTTTGCCGTTCTTCTTGTTGTTTTCCACTTTAATATGATGCCGCTGGTGCGCGTTAAGTACGTACTTCCGCTTACACAGAGGACTTTAGTTAAGTAGGCTGTCCTATAATGTGGCCCAGCACACATTTGCATTTCACTGCAAAAAGAATGTGGCCATAGACCCAGACACAGACCACCTCCGAATGTGGTCTGAGTGATCAAATCTCAATGCGTCCTCCAAGTGGTTTGGTGTGTTTATGCCTGGCCTTAGAGCTGTCAACCTGTGATCAGATCCCCCAAGACGCATGATAATGCCAGGTGTAAACAGGGGTTTCAATCAGATTAGATTAGAACATATTAGATCAGATAAAATAAAAAAGAGAGACAGAGTGTACAGGTTGGATACGGTGGACAGAGTGGAAATGGGAGACAGGGAGGACAGAGTAAACAGGGTGGACACAGTTGACAGGGTGGACACGGTGGACAGCCACTGCTGGTGAATGGTGATGGGGGGGCTGTACATAATCATTTTGTTTTGAGTGATTTCAGCGTTTGTTTTGCCACTGCTGGTAGAAGCTGCAGTTGGAGCTTCAACTTCTACATTTCCATCCTTCAGGTCCAAGCAACGTGTTGAGAAATCATCTGATCTGCATCGTCGGCGTCTCCTTATCTTTGCAGTGTCAGATTGAGGCCAGAGTTGCGTAAAGTTTTATAATAAACCGGAAGTGGCAGAAGCGTGGAGGAAGCTGATCAACACAAGGTCAAGATGGAGTTCACTTGAGAAAAATTCTAAATTACTCAAAACTCAAAATTTGTTTCTTTTAGAAAGTGGACAAAGTAGACACAGTGAACAGAGTCAACGGAGTGGACACAGTGGGCCGAGTGGACAGAGTTGACAGGGTGGACACGCTTGACACGCTAGAGAAAGTGGACGGAGTGGAATGAGTGGACAGGGTGGACAGCTCGATGGCGTGGACAGGGTGGACAGAGTTGAAAAGGTGACAGAGAGGACACTGTATACGGGATGGATGGAAGAAGAGTGAAGATTCTCTCTATTCATCACACGGCACACACACCACAACACATGCAACCATGTGGAGACGGCAACCAACACACACACACTCATCGAATGGTGGCGGGTGAAACTCATTCTCTGCTTTCAAGAGGATGGACATGGTGGTCAGAATGGACACGGTGGACGGGGTGAACATAGTAAATGGAGTGGACAGAGTGGACAGGGTGGACACAGTTGATTAAGTGGATGGAATGGATACAGTTGATACAGTGGATGGGGTGGACAGTCTGGACACAGTGGAAAGGCTGGACACAGTAAACAGGGTGGAAAAGGTGGATGGAGTGGACAGGGTGGAGAGAGTGCACATGGTTGACCGGTTGGACGGAGTGGAAAGGGTGGACGGAGTGGACATGGTTGATAAGCTGGACACAATGGATGGGGTGGACAGAGTGAACATGGTGGAAAGAGCGTACACAGTGGACAGAGTGGATGGGGTGGACAGGGTGGACAGGGTGGACACAGTGGAAAGGGTGGCCACGGTGGACAGCCGCTACTGGTGAATGGTGATGGGGGGGACTGTTTTGTTGTTTTTTCACCATTTTGTTTTCAGTGGTTTCAGCGTTTGTTTAGCCACTGCTGGTGGAAGCTGCAGTTGGAGCTTCAGCTTCTACATTTCCATCCTTCAGATCCAAGCAACGTGTTGAAAAACCATCTCATCTGTGTCCTCAGCATCTCCTTATCGCTGCAGTGTCACATCTAGGCCAGAGTTACGTAAAGTTTGATAATAAATAGGAAGTTGCAGCAGCGAGAAGCAAGCTAATCAACATAACGTCAAGATGGAGGTCACATGAGAAAATGATTCAAAATTATTTTCTTTTAGAGAGTGGACAGAGTCAACGGGGTGGAAACAGTGGACAGGGTTGACAGGGTGAATACAGTAGACACAAATAATGTGGTTTTGGTCTACAGAGAACCAGAAATGGAGTGGGAGCAGAGCCAGAGCTGGCACGGGGGACCGGGCATGACCCGGCCCCGCCCCGTGCAAGCCCCCCCCCCCCCCCCCAACAAGCTGGCAACTGCTCAACACCAGCTTGATCAGCAAGTTGACTTCTGATCCGGGGATGGAATGGACAGTGGCTGAGAAAAAGAGCAGAGAGCGCTTGTGAAGGCTCCCCCTCCGCTAACCAGAGATCAGCTCTCACAGCCTCCCACCTGTCCCACCATTACTTTAGTAGTTGGAAATGGATAACTGGCCCCCCCTATCATTTGATTGACCACCTCAGGTCACCCCCTAAAATCGCCATTGGCTGTAGAGGAGATGAGGCGTTGATTGCCTGCAGGTGTGCCAGCGGAGCAGGCACACCTGAGAGGGGACGGGAAGCCACGCCCACGTACACACCCAGAGACATACATGGAAAGACAGGAGACACAAGGGAAACCAACACCTGGAGGTACAGTAACGTTGTTACTTTATGTAAATTCATTAAATCAGTAAAGTCAGTCATGATTTTTTGTAGTTCTGTACACACACATGAATCTGTGTGGAAAGGTTTGTATAAGGACAAAAATAATGTGGTGATGAATTTCATCTTGGTGCGTTTGACACATTTGAATCTAGGCTTTTATCTTTTTGCATGATTTAATGGCTATTTCATACAAACTATATAGTTGTGATGTGAATACCAAGAGAGATAAAATATGAATCTAGATGGTTTACAATCTGAAAAGAACCTACACACAAAAAAGTTTTCAGATCGTCATCATGAGATTCATCCCGGAATTCTGACTTCAATTTCATAATTCTGAAAAGTGAAACTTCCGACATTTTGTCTTGAATCTCAGAGCTATTTATTTCTCATGTGGCCCTAATCCTCATCCATCTAAAATACTTCACGTTACACAATATACAATTCACTTTGGTAAACATTATTTCAAACCAGTCTGTTAAGTAGTGCATGCCTTTTTTCAAGAAATGAAGAACTCATCCAGCGTTGCATTTCAAAAGTTGTTTTATTAAGGGATGAAATGCTTCATGCAGACACATGTTTGATCAGCTCTAGACATTGTTGACCTCTCCGTTATAGTGCACAGGCAAGCCTTGGCCACAACCGATTTCGACCCTCCTGGTGAGGGCTCGACCGGTATACTGGCAGTTAGGCTGCTGAGCTCCGAGGTTTGTCAGTCTACAGCGAACGATAGCGAATGGTAAGTTACTTCTGGTCAATGGCCCCCAGCGCTGTCCGCCATTTAAACAAATGGCCCTGATTGTAAATAAAGGGGCTTTGATAAAGGTGTTGGTGTACTTGCAATGATTAGAGTTGGGCATGGAGATATGTCTGTTGCGTATCACGTTATTACAATTTATTCTCCCATTGACGGTAATGTCGGTGCTGAAATGGTCGATCAGAAACCTCCGGTAACGAGAAATGAAGTGTGGCTGTACAGAGAACACAGCAGCAGGGAGGAGCAGCAGCAGCAAACAGACCAATTGGATCCTCATGGTTCTGAAGGATAATAATATTTTGAAAAGTATTATCAAACCTTGTTGAACCATAATGACACACATGAAAAGATGATCAATGGTCAGTTTTCTGTGAATAACGACTGTTGCCGTGATATATAGGTAAATATAACAGTGAATAGGTTAGTCATATGCAGGAAGAACAGTTTATAGTACAGTGCAGCACTTCAAATCAATATTCCATCTCTATATATTATTTTATTTAGTAAGGGGCCATGTAATACCAGGGATAATGTCATTCATCATTGCAACAATATGTAGTTGCAATTGTTTCAAAATGATATAGTAGACAGTATGTAATATCTCCTTTAAAAGGGTAAAAAAAAGGCTAACCCTGACCCTAAAAAGAGAGGCTGGATGAAGACGAGCAGAATCAAATCAAAACACGTACCTATTTGTTCAGTTTTAAGGTGATGTCTTCTTTGTTCTTTAACAATACTCGTAGCTAAAATGGAAAAGAAAAAAAAAAAGAATTCAGAATTTTTTAATGTGGTCCAACGTCTTTTCTATCCCAACATTGATAACGTGAAATGACCTGTAATGTTTTCCCTGATATGCAAGAGTGATAGATCTGTAAAGCCTGTTAAATCCTTTTTCTCAATGTTGATTTGGACTTTGGTCTCACATAGCATCACATGTTGTATACTCTGTACATCTTTATATAGTTGTCTATTTCGTTTTTTTTCACTATTTTTATTTACTTTATTCTGACTGTTTATTTCTTTATGATAATTATCAGTTCAGCAAAACACCAAATTCCTGGAATATAGAAATCTACAGATTCAGATTCTAAATACATTGTGACCACTGCTATTCAAAATATGTTAAAATGCATTTAATGTAAGTTTCCAGTTTTCAAAATATTGATTTAATGTTCCTTTAAATCTTAGTTGTTTGCCCCATTGGAATGCATTGAATACCACAGATGCAAAAGCATTTCAATTGTATTTATGAAGCAGAACATTATTGAATAAACATTCAACTGAGCTTCAACGCTTTCATCTGTAGTTTTAACCTGTAATTGTAATCTTTAATTTAACCTGTAATTCAACCGGTAATTTCATCTGTAATTTCACCTGTCATTTAACCTGTTATTTAGTCGGAATTTAATCCGTAATTTACCGTTAATTTAATCCGTAATTTAACCTGTAATGTAGTCTGCAATTTAGCCTTGAATTTAATCTCTAATCTGATTATAAATTAATGTCAGAGTGAGGTTCTTACCGGCGATGAGGAGGAACCAAAGGATAACCTAAAGAAGACCCCGCTGCTCCATTTAAACGCAGGTTCCTTAGCTCCGCCCACACACTGCCCAGCGGCCAATCACAGTGAAGACCCACACTCACACACCAGTAGCGGCTGTCCATCCCATCCACTGTGTCTGCTTTGTCCATCCTGTCCACGCTATCCACCCTGTCCACTGTGTCCACTCTGTCCACTATGTCCACTCAGTCCACCAGGATGCGCATGTCCACCCTGTCAACTGTGTCCACCCTGTCCACTGTGTCAGGTCTGTTTACCATTTCCACCGTGTCCACCCTGTCTACTCTGTCCACTCTATTCAGCATGTGCACTCTGTTCCCCACGTCCACTCTGTCCACCCTGTCCACCCCGTCCACCGTGTATACTTTGTCCACGCTGTCCACACCGTCCACCCTGTCCTCTCATTCCACCCTGTCCACCCTGTCCACCCCATTGACTCTTTCCACTCCATCCACCCCGTCCACTCTGTCCACCTTGTCAAATCTGTCCATCTTTCACCGTGTGCACTCTGTCTACTCCATCCACTCCACACCATTGACTCCAACTAAAATGTCCACCCCATCTATAGTATCCTCCATGTCCACCTTGTCCACTGTGCGCACTCCATCCATCGGGATCCAGCGTGTCCACTGTGTCCACTCTGTTCAACATGTCCATCCTGTCTACTGTTTCTATCCTGTCCACTGAGTCCAGTCTTTCCACTGTGTCAACTATCCACCCTTTCAACTCGGTCCACCATGTCCACTCATTCCACCCAGTACACTGCGTGCACTCTGTCCATCTCTCCATCTCCTCCACCCATCCGTACCGTCCAATGTGTCTACTTTGTCCATCCCCTCCACCCCATCTGTTCACTCCGTCTACACTATCTGCTCTGTCCACTCTGTCCACCCAGTCGTCTCTGTCCACTCAGACCACACTGTCCACTGTGTCCACCCTGTCCACTGTGTCCAGTCTTTCCACTTCGTCCACCCTGTCCACCCTGTCCACACTGTCTACCCACTCCACTCCATCTACCGTGTCCACTCTGTCCAGTCGCCAGTGTGTCACGCTTGTCGTTGAGAAACCATCTCATCACTATACACCAGCAGAAGCTGTCCACCCTGTTCACTGTGTCCAATCTTTCTACTATGACCACATTGTCCATCCCGTCCAGTCTTACCACCATGTCGACCTAATCCGATGTGTCCACATTTGTCACCCTGTCCACTGTGTCCATTTGTCCACCATGTCCACTGTGTCCACCTTGTCTACTCCATCCACCCTGTTCACCATGTCCACCCCATCCACCTTGTCCACTCCATCCATCCTGTCCACTCTGTCCACCCATTCTATCTTGTATACTTTGTCCCCACTGTCCACCCAGTCCACTCTGTCCAGCTGTCCAATCCATCCACCTGGTCCAGCATTCACTCTGTACACACTCAAGCAAAGAATAAGTTTCACCAACCACCATTTGAAGCGTGTGTGTGTTGGTTGCTGCTGCCACATGGCTGCATGTGTTGTTGTTGTGTGTGCCGTGTCATAAATAAAGAGAATGTTCTCTCTTCTTCCATCCACACTGTCTACCGGTCTACAGGGTCCACTCTGTCCACACTGTCCACTCTGTCCATCCACCCGGTCAGGTGTGTCCACCCTGTTCACTGTGTCCAGTCTGTCCACCCTGTCCACTCATTCAACTCTATCTACAGCATGTCTCTGTCTCCAGCATGTCAACCCTGTCGACTGTATTCACCCTGTCTACCATGTCCACTGTGTCCACCCCGTTGACTCTGTCCACTCTCTAAAAGAAAATAATTTTGAGTCATTTTGACCTAATGTGACCCATCTTCACGTTGTTGATCAGCTTCCTCCTCGCTGCTGCCACTTCCTATTTATTATTAAACTTTATGCAACTCTGGCCTAGATGTGACGCTGCAGCGATAAGGAGACACCAACGATGCAAATCAGATGATTTCTCAACACGTTGCTTGGATCTGAAGGATGGAAGTGTAAAAGCTGAAGCTCCAACTGCAGCTTCCACCATCAGTGGTTAAACAAACGTTGAAACCACTGAAAACAAAATGGTGAATAAACAAAACAGTTTCCCCCATCCCCCCATCACCAGCAGCAGCTGTCTACCGTGTCCACTCTTTCCACTGTATCCACCCTGTCCACTCCATCCACTCTGTCTACTGTGTACACTCTTTCCACCATGTTCACTCTGTCTACCCCATCCACTGTGTCCAGCTTGTCAACCATGTCCACTCTGTCGAACCTTTCCACTCCGTCCAGCCTTTCCACTGTGTCCAGTCTTTCCACCCCATCCACTGTATCAACTGTGTCCATCCTATCCACTTTATCAACTATGCCCCCCCTGTCCACTCCATTTACCATGTTCACCCCTTCCACCGTGTCGACCCTGTCTACCTTGTCCAACCAGTCCACCCTGTTCACCCCGTCCACCATGTCCATTCTGACCACCATCTCCATCCTGTTAAAAGCAGAGAATGAGTTTCACCTGCCACCATTTGATGGGTGTGTGTGTTGGTTGCCGTCACCACATGGCTGCATGTGTTGTGGTGTGTGTGCTGAGTGATGAATAAAGAGAATCTTCTCTCTTCTTACATCCACCCTGTCCACCCCGTCTACAGTGTCCTCTCTGTCCACTCTCTCCACCCTGTCCAACCTGTCCACTGTGTCCACTCTGTCCATTGGGTCAGGTGTATCCACTCTGTGCAATCTGTCCACTGTGTCCACTGTGTTCACCCTGTCCACTCTGTCCAGTTTGTCCACCCTTTCAACTCTGTCCACCCTGTCCACTCATTCCACTCCATCTACCGTGTCCACTCATCCACTGTCTCCAGCGTGTCAAGCGTGTCCACCCTGTCCACTGTATCCACCCTGTCAACTCTGTCCACTCAGCCCACTGTGACTACTCTGTTGACTCTGCCCACTGTTTACTTTGTCCACTCTCTTAAATAAACTAATTTTGAGTTTTGAGTCATTTCGATTTTTTCTCATGTGACCTCCATCTTGACGTTGTGTTGATCAGCTTCCTCCTCGCTGCTGCAACTTCCTGTTTATTATCAAACTTTACGCAACTCTGGCCTCAATCTGACACTGCAGCGATAAGGAGACACTGACGATGCAGATGAGATGGTTTCTCAACCCGTTGAGAAACCATCTCATCACCATGCACCAGCAGCGGCTGTCCCCCCTGTTCACTGTGTCCAAACTGTCCACCGTGCCCACATTGTCCGTCCTGTCCAGTCTTTCCACTCTGTCCATCTTGTCCAATGTGTCCACATTTGTCAGCCTGTCTACTCCGTCAACCCTGTCCACCATGTCCACCCCATCATTGTCCACTCCATCCATCCTGTCCACTTCGTCCACCCATTCTATTGTGTATACGTTGTCCCCACTGTCCACCCAGTCCACTTGTCCATTCCATCCACTTGGTTCAGCGTTCACTCTGGCCACTTTGTCTACTCTGTCCACCCTGTCCACTCCATTGATGCAGTTCACCCTGTCCACCCTTACACCCTGTCCAATGTGTCCACCCAGTCCCATCTGTCCACTCCTTCCACCCTGTCCACTGTTTCCCCTTGTCCAGTCTGTCCACTGTGTCAACTGTGTCCATCCTGTCCTCTGTGTGCACTCTGTGCACCCTGTCCACTCTGTCCGCTCCATTTACCATGTCCACCCCATCCACCCTGTCCACTCTGCCCACCCTGTCCACCATGTGGACTCTGTCCATTGCACAGGATGGAAATGTAGAAGCTGAAGCTCTAACTGCAGCTTCCACCAGTAGTGGCTAAACAAACGCTGAAACCACTCAAAACAAAATGATGAAAAAACAACAAAACAGTCCCCCCCCATCACCATTCACCAGCAGCGGCTGTCCAGCATGTCTGAAACTGTCCACCCAGTCCACTCTTTCCACTGTGTTCACTCTGTCCACCCTGTCAACCATGTCTACCCTCTTTACTCTGTCCATGCTGTCTACCATTTTCACTCTGTCCACCATGTATTCCCTGTTCACCCTGTCCACCGTGTACACTCTCTCTCCTTCTGATCTAATATGCTCTACACTGTCCACCCGGTCCACCCTGTCGACACTGTAAACCCCATCCATTCCATCTCCCATGTCCACCCAGTCCACTGTGTCAACTGTGTCCACCCTATCCACTCTGTCTACAATGTCCACCGTGTCCACCCCGTATACCCCGTCCACGGTGTCTACTTTGTCAACCCTGTCCACGCTGTCCATTCAGTCCACTGTGTCCTGTCTGTGGCACTGTGACACGGGTCACAGTGCATTGCACTGCTGCCTCACAGCAAGAAGGTCCTGGGTTCAATTCCGGCCTGGGGCGCTGTTGGCATTGTGCTCCAGTGGGTAATCTCCTGATTCGGTGGCTTTCTGTTTTGAGTTTGCATGTTCTCGCCAGGTTTCCTCCTTGTAACATCAGTAAGGACCCCCTCCAAAAATATGCAGAACATTGTTGTCTGACCAGCAATGGACGTTTGAGTAATTGGAAATTGAGGAATTTGTCCCAGGCGCATCGCTGTATGCTGCCAGCTGCTCCCCAGAGGAAGGACAAGCCAGGATGGGTTAAAAGCAGAGAATACATTTCACCGACCACCATTTGACTGCACTGAGTCTACTCTGTCCACTCTCAGAAACAAATTTTGAGTCACTTTCTCATGTGACCTCCATCTTGACGTTGTGTTGATCAGCTCCCTCCTCGCTGCTGTCACTTCCTGTTTATTATTAGACTTTACACAACTCTGGCCTATATGTGACGCTGCAGCAATAAGGAGACGCTGAGGATGCAAATGAAATAGCTTTTCAACACCTAGCTTGGGTCTGAAGGATGGAAGTGTAGAAGCTGAAGCTCCACCTTCAGCTCCCAACAGCAGTGGCTAAACAAACGTTGAAACCACTGAAAACAAAATGTTGAAAAAACAACAAAACATCACCATTCACCAGCAGCGGCTGTCCACCGTGTCCACTCTGTCCACTGTGTCCCCCCTTTGCACCCCATCCACTCTGTCCACTGTGTACACTCTTTCCACCGTGTCCACTCCGTCCACCCTTTCCCCTCCGTCCATCTGGTCTACCATGTGCACTCTCTCCACCCTGTCCACTCTGTCCACTCCATCCACCTTTCCACCCTGTTTACTGTGTCCAGCCTTTCCACTGTGTCCAGTCCGTCCACCCCATCCACTGTATCAATTGTGTCCATCCCATCCACTTTATCAACCGTGTCCACCCTGTCTACCTTGTCCAACCGGTCCACCATGTCCACCCCGTCCACCATGTCAACTCTGTCGAACCCATCCACCATGTCCATTCTGACAACCATGTCCATCCTGTTAAAAGCAGAGAATGAGTTTCACCCACCACCATTTGATGGGTGTGTGTGTTGGTTGCCATCCCCACATGGCTGCATGTGTTGTGGTGATGAATGCTGCATGTCTTGTGGTGATGAATAAAGATAATCTTCTCTCTTTTTCCATCCACTCTGTCCACCCTGTCTACAGTGTCCTCTCTATCCACTCTCTCCACCCTGTCCACTCCGTCCACTGTGTCCACTCTGTACCGGGTCAGGTGTGTCCACTCTGTCCAATCTGTCCACTCTGTCCACCCTGTCCACTCCATCGACCCGTCCACCCTGTCCACTCATTCTACTCCATCTACCGTGTCCACTCAGTCCACTGTCTCCAGCGTGTCAACTCTGTCCACTCGGCCCACTGTGCACTCCGTTGACTCTGTCCACTGTGTCTACTTTGTCCACTCTCTAAAAGAAAATAATTTTGAGTTTTGAGTAATTTAGATTTTTTCTCATGTGACCTCCATCTTGACGTTGTGTTGATCAGCTTCCTCCTCACTGCAGCCACTTCCAGTTTATTATCAAACCTTACGCAAATCTGGCCTCACTCTGACAATGCAGTAATAGAGACACTGACTATGCAGATGAAATGGTTTCTTAACACTTTGCTTGGACATGAAGGATGGAAATGTAGAAGATGAAGCTCCAACTGCAGCTTCTACCAGCAGTGGCAAAACAAATGCTGAAATTAGTCAAAACAAATGATGAAAAAACAACAATACAGTCTCCCCCAACACCATTCACCAGCAGTGTCCACCGTGTCCACCCTGTCAACCGTGTCCACCCTGTTTACTCTGTCCTCCCTGTCTCCCATTTCCACTCCGTCCACTGTGTCCACCCTGTACACTCTCTCTCATTTTTATTTTATATGATCTAATATGATCTGATCTGATTTAAACCCCTGTTTACAACTGGCATTATCATGCGTCTTGGGGGATCTGATCACAGTTTGACAGCTCTAAGGCCAGGCATAAACACACCAAACCACTTGGAGGACGCATTGAGATCTGATCACTCAGACCACATTCAGGGTTTGTCAGGGTCTATGGCCACATTCTTTTAGCAGCGAAAAGAAGAATCCGTCCAATGGAAACTGGTGGATTTGTATCCCAATCAGGTGATTTATGGGGAAATTTTGAAAAACTGGAGGAGACTGGGTACAGTGGATCACGACTGCAATGCCAACACAAAATGAAACACCAAAAAAATGCTCTCATAAAAGCCAAGAACTCCAACAGCAAGTCTAGTAGTAACAGGACAAGCCAACAGACCACTGCCTGACCGCCATTCTGTTCCGGTGAAGGTGACGTGTTGGACTCTGAGCGTGATCAAGGAGAGCCTCTTTTCAACGTGGATGGTATGTACCTAGTTTGAGAAACAAACTTGAATTTTTGTGTGGGTAAACAAAGCTCCAGATTTGGGGCCAGTAAAAAAACTGGGTCTCGACTTGGCGCTCTTATCTTATGTCATCGTTAAAATACTTAGGCTGAGGCCTGTGAATTTATTGTGGCCAAAGAGATTCATGCCGAGGCCTGTGAATTTATCATGGTCAAAAAGATTCAAGGCAGGGCCTGTGAAAAACAAAGCCTGGATCTTGGCATTTTCATATCTTGCCTCTTTTTGTGTCAGAAAATAATCCGAAATCTGTTTTGAGCAAATCGTAGTCCTAATGCTTTGTTCACTTGTCCTCTGATGTCACTTCTCAGCCAGCCCATGCAGCTTTCATAGCCGAACACCATCCTTTCTTTTGGGAGACTAATTTTTCAAACCAGCTCGCTTCCAGAAAACCAAAAGACTGGTTCTGCTGACTCTGCAGTCACGTCTTGTCCCTTAAATGACCTCGGGAGATAATATTTAATCTTTTTGTGGAAGGGTTTGGTGTCCTCTATTGGTCATACGATGTACTAGACTTTGGGTCTATCTGGTGGTTATAAGGTGAAACACATTTCAAAGATCATTTTTCAAGGGATTTTTTTATACATTAAATTTGGTTTTTATCGCATCCGATTCAGTATAACATATAGTAGGTTTTTCATGTGGGGTAACTAATTTAACCGTAACAGGTTACTGATTAACCACAACATTCCCACATTTGTGACTTCTTAAGTCACATTCTAACAAAAATAATGAGGATTAATAAAAGATTGTAAGTAGTAACACTGGTTATGCTGGATAACATGTTGATTGTAGATGGTGTAGTTTCTGGATGATTTTAATGTGTTGATGAAGAAGGAGTCTCCGCTGACGCTGACTTGATTAAAATAATAGTTTTCTTACAAAGATTCAGCATCAAATCAGACTTGCCATGGATGGCCTGGGAGAGAACAGGAGCCAGATATATTCTCTGATGGATGGAGCAAAAGACTTGTCCTTTATACTAGTATGGAGATCATGTAGCCCATCTGGTCACAATACATAGGTCATAGTTCAGCACTTGTCCGACATAAATCTACACATTTCCTCTTCTGACCAAGCTGGAGGCATCTACACATTTCCTCTGCTGTCCAAGCTGGAGGCCTCCCTACAAATTTCCTCTGCTGACCAGGCTGGAGGCCTCTACACATTTCCTCTCCCATAGGGCCTTTGAATAGACACGTTGTTATTGTCGTTCTCCGTATGACATGGAAGCAATAAATTAAAAGTTACATACGTTAATAATTATACCATACAATCACTATACAATGGGCTCTGACTCTTGAGAACCCGGTGCCCCCATTCAGACACCTCAGTGGTAACAATGAACATGCAGGATATCTTCTACTTCTTTCGGCTGCTCCCATTAGGGGTCGCCACAGCGGATCACCTGCCTCCAATAGCTTCTGTTCTGCGCATCTTCCTCCCTTACACCAATTGCCTGCATGTCCTCCCTCACCACATCCATAAAGCTTCTCTTTGGCTTCCTCCTTTCCTATTGCCTGGCAGCTCCATCCTCAACATCCTTCTCCCATTGTAACTCTCATCTTTCCTACACACGTGTCCAAACCATCTCAATCTGGCCTCTCTCACTTCTCCACCAAACTGTCCAACCTGAGCTGTCCCTCTAATGTATTCATTCTTAATCCTGCCCATCCTTGTCACTCCCAAAGAAAATCTCAACATCCTCAACTCTGCCACCTCCACTTCAGCCACCTGCCTTTTTGTCAGTGCCACCACCTCTAAACCATACAACATAGCTGGTCTCACTACCATCCTGTAGACCTTCTTCTTCACTCTTGCTGGAACCTGTTCTGTCACAAATCACTCCGGACACTCTTCTCCACCCACTCCACCCTGCCTGTACTCTCTTCTTCACCTCTTTCCCGCCCTCTCCGCTGCTTTGGATGGTCAACCCCAAGTACTTGAACTCATCCGCCTTCTCCACCTCCACTCCTTGCATTCTCAGCCTGTCTCTGCCCTCCTTCCCATTCAGGCATATGTATTCTGTCTTACTCCTGCTGACTTTCATTCCTCATTTCTCTAAAGCATGCCTCCACTTCTCCAGGCTCTCCTCAACCTGCTCCCTACTCTCGCTACAGATCACAATGTCGTCCGCGAACATCATAGTCCATGGAGACTCCTGCCTGATTTCACCTGTCTACCACCATTGCAAACAAGAAAGGGCTCAGAGCTGATCCTTGATGCAATCCCACCTCCACTTTGAAGGCCTTCATCACGCCTACTGCACACCTTACTACTTTCTGACTGCCCTCATACATATCCTGTACCACTCTTACGTACTTCTCTGCCACCCCCGACTTCCTCATGCAATACCACACTTCCTCTCTCGGCACCCAATCATATGCAATCTCTAAATCCACAAAGACGCAGTGCAACGCCTCTGGCCTGCCCTGTACTTTTCCATCAGCATTCTTAAAGCAAACATTGCATCTGTAGTACTCTTTCCTGGCATGAAACCATAGTGCTGCTTGCTGATCCCCACCTCTCCTCTCAACCTAGCCTCCACTATCCTTTCCCATAGCTTCATGCTGTGGCTGATCAACTTTATTCCCCTGTAGATCATACAGCTCTTTATGTCTCCCTTATTCTTGATTCAGTAAACTTCTTCCCCACTCCTCCAGCATCCTCTCCCTTCCCAGGATGGTGTTAAACAGTCTCGTTAGGAACACCACTGCCATCTCACCTAAACATTTCCATGCTTCCCCTGGTATGTCATCTGGGCCAACTGCCTTTCCACTCTTCATCTTCTTTAATGCTGTTCTCACCTCATCCTTGCTAATTTGCTGCACTGCTTGATCCACTATCCCTATCATCCACTATCAACTATCATCCACTCTTCTCTCCCTCTCATTTTCTTCATTCATCAACTCCTCAAAGTACTCCTTCCACTTTCTCAACACACCCTCCTCACTAGTCAGCATATTTTATCATTATCCTTCATCACCATAACCTGCTGTACATCCTTCCCAGCTTAGTCCCTTTGTCTTGCCAATCAGTACAAGTCCATTTCTCCTTCCTTACTGTCCAACCTCATACAACTCGTCGTATGCCTTTTCCTTTGCCTTTGCCGCTTCTCTCTTCGCCTTGCATCGCATCAGCTTGTACTCCGGTCTACTTTCTTCATCTCTCTGACTATCCCATTTCTTCTTTGCCAACCTCTTCTGCTCTTTGCTATCCTGTACTTCCTCATTCCTCCACCAAGAGTCCCTGTCTTCCTTTCTCTTCCCACACGATATACCAAGTACCTTCTTGGCCATCTTGACGGCCCTTACCACTTCTGCAGTTGTTTCCCAGTCATCTGGTAACCTTTCATTCCCACCTATTTCCTCCTACCTCTTCCCTAAATTACATGCAACACTCCTCCTTTTTCAACTTCCACCATTTTATCCTTGGCTCTTCTTTCACGCTCTTCCTCTTCTTGGCCTCCAGAATCATCCTATAGACCACCCTCCGATACTGCCTAGCAACACACTCCCCTACCACCACTTTGCTGTTACAATCTCTTTCAGATTGCACCTCCTGCATAAAATGTAGTCCACCTGTGTGCACCTTCCTCCACTCTTGTATGTCACCCTGTGTTCCTCCCTCTTCTTGAAATACGTATTCACAACAGCCAATTCCATCCTTTTGGCGAAATCCACCACCATCTGTCCTACCACATTCCTCTCCTTGACACTATACCTACCCATCACCTTCTTGTCACCTATGTCTCTGATCTTTTCGCGTAACGACAGAATTATATTATCACAATGTCTAATATGTAGGAGATAATGTCCATAAAATATCGATTAGCCTGCAAAATATCCGACAGTGTGTAAATCATGCAGGGTTTTCAAATATTTTGCCTAAGCATCCATGAGGTAAATTCTGAAAGTGATAAATACTAACTGGACAGTCTGATCACTGCTGGTTTAGGTGATGTGATTCAACTGTGGCTTTTGTCGACAGAAGACAGACCTAACCACATTGGGCTCCCGGTCAGCACTTCATGCGGGGACCCTGATCACGCCATGTGATCGTCCTTGCTTTCCCATCATCACAAATAGCAGGAATGAAACTCAGTCGAGCTTACTTTCACTGGGATTTCATTAAGGAAAACATGTCAATTATCACCAACAATGTTTTAATCATGATAGGGATTCAGCTCGATAGAGCCCATCATGAGGTGTTTGAAAGGAGAATGCAGAAAGCTGGCGGTGTAAACGCCTCTTCCTGTATTTTCCTAGTATAATCATTATGTTTACTTAACTGTCAAAACTAGCGGGGGAGATATGGCTCTCCCTGTGGATCATACAGAACCAAATGGCTCTGCCACTGCAAACCTTGGTTGGCCACAACAATATTACGGTGCGGAATGCCTGTGAGGAGATGAAAAAACAAGATTAGTGAGGAATCCTGTGTCCTCATCTGGGGAGGGTACAACCATTATTAGACAAGAGCAATATGAGGTATGGAGGCATTGTCTGCTGCGTCGGCTCCAACATTTTCCCTTAAGAGATGGGTTGAAGTGTATTAACTTAAATAACACAAATAGGAAGATCAAAATGGAGAGGTTATGACATCAAAACATTAAACAGATGTTCTGTATATCACATTGATCAATTACACTGCATCACTGTATCACATTGGCCCGTACACATTCATGGAATCAAAATAAAACAAAAGACAGTTTACGACAGATAGAAACACAAACACAGGATTCTTCATAGGACTAGTTGTTAAAATCCCTAAATTTTCAGTACAACAGTTGAGATGGTTGAGAATGTCATCTTGGGTGGGGTGAGTTTTGCACAGATCACGGGCCACTAATGCGACACATCTTCAGTTGTGTTCCCCGGCTTCATTGGGTGTTTCGGCCATTTATCACAAGACACACTCTGCCGAGGTTGGCCCCCCACAGGTTGATCAGACCTGAGTGTGTGTCGCACGATGGCACCAACATGATTATTTGGCAGCCCATGTTGCCTCCCTCCGTTTCAGCCACAGCCAGTGACTGCTCCACTCGGCTGCAGTGGCAAGTTCTTTAATTGCCTTCCTTTGGGCCTGCTCTCTGATCCCTACCTCCTTCAAGAGCCTTGTGGTGGACTTGGACACAAAACTTCTGCAGCCCAACTCCACTGGCCGCACCTTCACGTTCCAGCCCCGCCCCTCTGCCTCTGCTGCTAAGTTGGCATACCGCAGCCTCTTCCGTTCAAGTGCCTCATCGATGGCCTCATCCCATGGGACAGTCAGCTCAACGATAAAGACTCGCCGGCAGGACTTGGACCAGAGGACAAGATCTGGGCGCAGGTTGGTAACTGCAATTTCGGGGGGGAAAGTGAGCCTCTGTCTGAGGTCTACCCGCATTTCCCAATCCCGGGCTGCGTTCAGTGGGCCAGAGTCTGGGAGTGATGGCTTGGTCTGCCGTTTCTCCCCTTCCCGCGTGAAGGTTGTTCTCCGTGGGAAGGTAGTCTGGGCATTTAGAGGCATGGCATTGGTGGTTACCCTCTTGTTCTCGATTACAGCAGCCAAGCATTTCAGCACTTGGTTGTGGCGCCAGGTGTATCTTCCTTGCGTTAAGCTGGTCTTGCAACCCACCAAGATGTTTGAGGGTTGCTGGGGCTGCACACTGGAGACAGGCTGGGTCCTCTCCATACCAGAGATGTAGGTTGGTTGGGGAGGGCAGGACATCATAAGTGGCTCTGACGATGAAACTTAGCCTATTTCGACTCCATGCCCCACATCTCGCTCCATGTAATTTTCCTCCTCTCCACACCATCCCACTTCATCCAGCGGCCTTGCTGGGCTTGAGAGACTGCCTTGGCACACCTGGCTGCTTCCTCCTGGTGGCGCACCTCCTCCACAACCATGTGCCGCCGTTCGATTGGAGTAGCCTTTTGCCATGTGGGTGTTGTTGTTGCCAAGCCAAGGCCCCCTCTGCCATGTTGGACATGCCCCACTTCATCCCGGTGCCTGAGGGCCGTCTTTGCCACCGCAACTGCTGCCAATGGCTTCCATTTCCTCACCGTTGTTAGGGTTGGAGCAGCACCTCTGACAAATGGATCCCGGGATTCTGTGAGAGTCATCTCCAGCCTTGATTTGGCACATTTGTACTCCTCCACCAGGCTTGAGATTGGCAGGGAGAGGGTTCCGCTGCCATACAGGCCAATGCTGGTAAGGCATCTCGGCAGTCCAAGCCACTTCCTCACTTGTGCATTTACTAGCCTTTCTAGCCGATTGGCATGGGATAGAGTGACCTCATAGATGGAAATTGGCCACATGAGACGGGGCAGCAGCCCAAACTGAAAGCACCACAGCTTCAGCTTCCCGGGGAGAGCAGTGTTGTTGATCTGCTTGAGGCCACTGATTGTATCCTGCCTGAGTTGTATACCAGCGGCCAAGGCTTTTCAAACACAAAGTAGACAAAAGGAAACACAAAATAGACAAACACAAACACAACCAGTTGCGTAAAACAGACAAAACACTGTTTTACACAAAAACAGATACCCGACAGACAGAGAAAACGAAATCCTCCTAATAGTTGTACTCATGAGTCTAAATGATCATAGTTGAACTTTTCAAGATCTTCATTAGTAAAATCCGGGCGGGGCAAAGCCACAATGGCTTTGGCTGCCATGCGTCATGTGAATTTCCATAAGAGGGAGGAAGAGAAGTTGTAGTAGGATCGGTGCACCACTTCAAAGGGACATGAGAAGTGAAGGTTGCACATGTTGATAATGGAGAGGTTTTGTCAGAGAGAAATGATCCGATTGGCTTTGTAGCAAGATGAAGGCTACAGCATGTAATCAAACCCATAACCTCAGCACCAAATTTCCGAGCATAGTATGCAACAATACATAATTCATCTCCATAAGACTGCAACAACACAGCAAACTTAAACCCATCTCTCTTATCCACAGTTCTGCAATCCAGCAAAACCAACATGGAGCAGGTGCAAAAGCTTGTTTGAAAGCAACAAAGACGTTCTCTCGTCTTTCTCTCTCTCGTCTTTCTCTCTCTTATGGCTGGGCAAACGTTGCATCATTCCACGATCTGAAAACAACAATAACCACAACAGCCCAGAAGGTCCATGCCAGGGTATGAGGCGGAAATTCATAATAAAATAAATATCATGACTTAAATAGTGAATGTTTTTTTGTGCCAGCTATAGTTATAAGGAAAAATAAACTATGTAATCATCCTGTTTTAATTATTAAGAAGGTCCAATGTATCCATGACACAAACAGATCAATAAACTATCAACATTCAAATTAATGTGCTGCCATTAATGAACTCAAAATACGTCAAAATGAATTTCTGTAATGAAGCAGAAAAAAAACATTACCAGAGGCTCCACATAACTTAAACAATAAGTTAAGCAACTACAGAGGGTAAGTAAAAATAATTACACAGTCACATTATTCTGCAGTCTGATTTGAGAAAAAAAATGATAGGTTATTTGCCATTTTCAATCAAGTTAGCACCTTTAATTAATATACTGTATATGTATATATAAATTTTATGTATATATGTATATTGATTCATATATATATATATAATATATAAATATACACTACTCACAAAAAGTTAGGGATATTTGGCTTTCAGGTAAAATTTATGGAAAATGTAAAAAGTTCACGCGACAGTGATATTATCATGAAAGTAGGGCATTTAAAGAAGAAGCATGCAATGGTGATTTCCTCATCTCAAACAATTATTTGAAACAAAAGCCAACAACAATGGTGGGTATACCACAACAAAATATGTTAATGTCCTTATAACTTGTCTTCTGCCCTTGAGCATCAATTACAGCTTGACAACCACGTCTCATGCTGTTCACAAGTCGACTTGTCTGCTGAGGCATGGCCCCCCACTCTTCTTGAAGGGCGGCCCTCAGGTCATTGAGGTTCTGGGGCACAGAGTTACGAGCCTGTACACGGCGACTCAGCTGATCCCATAGGTTTTCTATGGGATTCAGGTCTGGGAAAAAGTGCAGGCCACTCCATTTGAGGTGCCCCAGTCTCCAGCAGCCGTTCCCTAATGATGCGACCTCGATGAGCTGGAGCATTGTCGTCCATGACGATTAATTCAGGCCTGTGTTGTTCATGCAGGGGCACAATGACTGGATTAATGATGTTATTCAGGTAGTATGGGCTTGTCACTGTACCATTCACAAAGTGTAGGACAGTTCTGTATTGACTAGACACACCTGCCCACACTGTAACACCACCACCACCAAAGGCTCGTCTGGTGACAACAGTGGCTGATGCATAGGGCTCTCCTTGACGTCTCCAACATCGTTGGCGACCATCATTTCTGCTCAATGTGAATCGACTTTCATCAAAGAACAGCACTGAGGCCCACTGGTCCCTCGTCCAGCGTAAATGCTCCCTGGCCCATGCAAGACGATGATGCCTGTGGCTGGTGGTGTGGTCAGATACCCTTGCAGGTCGTCTAGCACGCAGACCACACCAATGGTAAATGGTTTCGAAAGGTCTGACGTGACACTTGGGTGCCTCTCACCTCCCTTAAATGTGCCTGGAGTTGAGTGGCATCATCATCCGGTTCCGCAGGGCACTGTTCACAATGAAGCGGTCATCAGTGTGGGATGTGGCCAAAGGACGTCCACTTCTATGCCTTTCTGTGACTCTTCCAGTCTCTCTGTATCTCTGTTGCAAGCTGCTGATGACACTCTGTGACACTCTAAGCTCAGTGGCCACTTCCCTCTGAGAACATCCTGTTTGAAGCCTCACAATGGCGAGCTACTGTTGATCAATTGTTAGGTGTTGTCTTGGTCTCATGATGTCATAATGTGAACAGCATGATGAAGAGGACTGTTTAAATACCAATTCTAATTGAACCAGGAAATGTATTGGTCGATTCATGGATCAAACACCTGTTGTGAATTTTGCCGTTCACCTCCTTGTTAGAGAACAGAAAGTTGTGCAAAAAGTACTGAAACATTGAACAGTTGGACATGTGCATTCAAAAGTTTAGAGAAAGTCAAATTAAGTTCACCTGTAAAGATTATAATGCATTTTAGGATCATCCTGAAATTTCACCCGAAAGCCGAATATCCCTAACTTTTTGTGAGTAGTGTATATTATAATACATATGACGATAACAAGGCCAGCATTCAAATTGAGACAAAACCTTTGAAGGGCTATTATTTACATATTAAATACAATCAATGAAGCTAGCAATGAATCACATTTGTCTATAATCTGTGATAAATTCTGTAACTTCTTGATGTATTAATTTATTAACTATTCAAACCATCTCCTAGAATTTTGAAAATTACTTAACCTCAAATCGCCAATACTCAAACTACAGTGTAGTTTTCTTAGAGAACATTTAATAATCGTATACTATGTGTCACGGTGGCACAGTGCATCGCACTGCTGCCTCACAGCAAGGTCCTGGGTTCAATTCCCGCCTGGGGTGCTGTTGGCACTGCCCTCTGGAGGGTATCATCTGTTTAGGGGCCTTTCTGTGTGGAGTTTGCATGTTCTCCCCGTGCTCACATGGGGTATACTCCATTTAACATCCTAAGAACCCACACTAAAAACATGCACAAAAAACATCGTCTGACCAGCGATGGATGTAGAAGTTGGTCCCTGGGCGTTGTACTGTAAGGTGCCCACCGCTCCTGGCCTGCCCCCCGGAGGAAGGACGAGCAATGATGGGAAAATGCGGAAGAGACATTTCACAGCCTTCATTGCATGTGTGTGTGTGTGTGTGTCGGCCGTTGCTGCACGAAATGCACGTGTTGTGGTGTGATTGTGACTATAAAGATGCGATAAGCTTGTCCTATTTAATCTTTAATCTTAATCAGGATAGACAGATTGATAGACAACGGCTGCGACATGTACAAAGGCCACCTCTGGGGATCACAAAGATAGAATTTCCAGCAGGACTGAAGGCAATTCCACAGCTCCCAGTTGGAGCAGAAAAACCTTGAACCTGAAGCTCTTTGCATACTGTTCACAGCCATAAGGTTTCTCTCCTGTGTGAACACATTGATGTACTTTTAAATCACTCCTTGTCGTAAAGCTCTTTGCACACTGTTCACAAGAGTATGGTTTCTTGCCTGTGTGTGTAAGCTTATGTCATTTGAGATGTCCCAAATCTCTGAATCTCTTTCTACACTGTTTACAGGGGTACGGTTTCTCTACTGTGTGCATAAGCTGATGTAGTTTGAGACGTCCTAATCGCCTGAATCTTTTCCCACACTGTTCACAGGAGTAAGGTTTCTCTCCTGTGTGAATTGGATGATGTATTTTTATTTTAGCCCTTGTCCTAAAGCTCCTCACACAGTCGACAGGGGTACAGTTTATCTCCTGTGTGGGTACGTTGATGTCGTTTTAAGTCACCGCTTGATGAAAAGCTCTTTCCACATTGTTTACAAGGGTATGGTTTCTCTCCTGTGTGCATACACTGATGTTTGAGATTTCCCAATACACTGAATCGTTTTGCACACTGTTCACATGGGTATAGTTTCTCCCCTGTGTGAGTACGCTGATGTGCTTTTACTTTAGCCCTTGACACAAAGCTCTTCCCACACTGTTCACAGTCAGAGTTTCTTTCCTCTGTTCGTAGGATGCCGTATGTGATATCCTAAGAGAGGAAAGGGAAAGAAAGATGAATAGGTTATAAAACAAGTTAGAGAGGGCATTAAGAATTGAGGATGCTGAGTAAAGGCTGAACACTGAAAAAGAGGGTTAATTTGCAACAGTGACTGGCTGGCTTGACACTTTCCCACTCCTTGATTTAAAATGCTTACATTTCATTTAGCAGACGCTTTTATCCAAAGCGACTTACAATTGTTCAAACACTGATGGACGCAGCCATCAGGAGCAATTAGGGGTTAAGTGTCTTGCTCAAGGAAACTACAGCATGCTAGCAGGAAGAGCCTGGGATTGAACCAGCAACCTTTAGATCAGATATAGATATGTAATTGTGGTAAAACTGGTAAAACCTCCTGCCGCTATCACCTTGTCGCTCAGTGCATCTCTCACTTCTTCTCCCACCTTCACCTTGTCACACAGGGACAAAAGCTCTCCAATCAGCGCAGATATTCGCTCTCGTATTGAAAAGGTGAACAGCTGGAACCACTCCGCCATTGTTGTTGTCGTCACAGAGCTTCTGGTCACATGTCTGTGATGGAGGCCGCAGGTAAGTGAGCGGTGTGATCAACTTCCGGGTCAAAGAGCACTGCTGGGAGCTTCTCGTTGTTCTAGAATGAGAAGATTTAAATGTTGATTTTATATTAAAAATGTTTATTTTATATTTAACTTTGTTTATTGTATTGAACTTAATTGAAGGATGGTATTTTATTTGATTCATGTTAATCACACATGGATATGCCTATGTAACAAAGTGATTAATTTGTATTAGTAAATGTTTATTTCTTTAATCTCAACAATTTGCTTGTTTATTTTCACCTTTATTTCCAATTACATTGTTAAAAATATAAACACCACTTTCTATTCATTTTCTTCAGATTCACATGATCTTTTAATGGTCACATCGTCATACTTTTGGAAACGTTACATTTTATCGCCCACATCTATAATACCATTTGGATTATAAATCTGAATTATATTCTGCATATCATCTTGAATTTAAAAGGAAGGTAAATAGGATGGGGGATGAAAGGTTAGTCCAAATCTGTTCATCTGTGGTCTAGTTCGGGGAAATGATTTGCTACATTCCTCCTTAGCTTCCCATTTTTGTTTTACAGTTATAATTCTTTACATTAGTGGTACTACTATTATTAATACTACTATTATCTCACTAGTGCTATTACTCTCATCATTCGTGTTATTATTGGGGCAGCTGTCATTACTGTAAAATACAGATCACTTTCCAAATAAGCATAATTCACTCTGGAAACACTTATTTTAAATTCACATAAAAATGTCAAATCTTTCTATCCACAAACATGTATTTTTCAATTTGTGTTGTAAAGTCATATACAAAAAAATGCACATGACTTTAGGGGCCTGCTAACATGCAGCTAATGCTAACGGAAGAAACATGGCGGTGCTTGTTGTGTGGAAAATTAAATTGAAAAGCTAAGCGACCCACAAGTGAATGGAGCTTTTCTAAACGTGTGTAAGTGTTTGAAAATTGGAAGACATAAAAAAAAAAATAAGGCTCAGGGAGGCGTTAACATTTTCCAACTCATACGACTCGTTGCTCTGCTCGCTGTTTTCATTGAGACTTCTGCGGAGCGGGTCCTGTCCTTGACAAAGTGCCACCTGGTGGTCTGCAGCAGGCACAGTGCAGACGGAGCTCGTCGTTTCATCCTTTAAATCTCATATTTGCACAATAAAATGCTTTAAGATCCCTTCGTGTTTTCTGTTTGTTCTGCTGATATTCATGTTAATTATTAAAGTGCTGCACGTATTTCATCATCAGCGCTTGGAATACATGTAAACACCCTATTTTTCACTTATTTAAGTTGTATAACCTTATAAATTTTTATTTTTTATTTTTTTACCAGTTGTGTGTAAAAAAAAACAAAAACAAAACCCAAATAAGTCCTTTGGGTCGGTGAAAAACATTACAAATCATTTGATCAAATTGTGTAATCCACTGTATTATAAAATGCTCTTTCTTTCTGTCGACATGAGAATGTGAAAGTGGCACCAAGGCTGCAGGACAGCCGGTCATTTCTATCCCTGGCTGTCATGTCACAATAATAAGGAAGGATGATATGCAGCCTCTGTCTGTGGAAACGTCCAGCCACATTGCAACAGTGTAGAATGTGAATAAAATGTAAATGTTTATTTTAACTACAACAACAAATGTCTCTAAAAAATGTTGGCAGAAGAAATGACAAAATATATATATTTTTTTGTGTGTGTTGATTCGTTAGAGGCACTTTTTTTTAAATATTTAAAACAGCGGAACTGTTTTATGGTTGCTAATATTTTAAATGTGTAGAGAGTGCAGCTGATTGTCAGTTATGTACAGTTTAGAAGACATGGAAGGTAAATGTTCATGGGATATGCTATGGAACACAAAATTCATAGTGTATTATGTTTTGGTAGCCACGGTGTGCTCACCCATTAAGCATGGACGTACAAAGATGGGCGTGTCAGCGATGGGGTGTGCCAAAACAGTCCTGTGATTATATTTCCCGCAAAACAGGAAATGGTTGGATGGGCATTCCCGGGAATCCCGTTTCCAGGAATGAAACCCTACTCAGCACCATGAGGGAATGTACAATCATGATTTTTAAAATCATGATTGTACAACCCACAAGGGTGTGGGTTCGTCTCCAAAACAGAATGTACTTAAGTACAGATACTTGCAGTAATGTAATTAAGTATAGTAGCCAAGTACTCATATTTTGTTAATTATAAATCTCTCATTTGGATGGGCAGATTGTTTATTGTTTTATTGAATTGCTTTTGTTTATCGAGGCGTGGAAAGTGAATAAATGGAAAGGTGACCCTAACCAAACCTCTGCCTAGTCTGAACCGAGCAGTTAACCCTCTAGTCGCTCATGAGACCACATTGTTGTTGATTTAGGAAGCGTAAATGTTTCTTACTCATTTTCCCGGCTGGCACTGCGTTCTCCACATTGTTCGCTGGTTTTCCTTATCTTCTGAGGAAGGTAAGGTTGGGGGTTTCACTCCTCGTCCACCCTCTCCACCCTTATAGTGTCTCCCCCCATAAAAAACACTACATTAAAATGGTGTGTGTGTGTGTGTGTGTGTGTGTGTGTGTGAGAAATTGAGCAACCAATAAAATGAAACAAATTGTGACAATTTCAATTTCAGTGAACATGCTTCTCTCTTAATTCCAAAGTGTGTTGATCATCACACAGAACGCTCTGATGAAAGCCTGAAGTGATCTTTACGATTGCCGTTGAGATAGCGTCACATAAAAATAATACCACTTGGAAACACTATGGGAAGTTGAAAAGTTGTCTATTGCTCCTTTAATGATATTTGTTGAAACAAGGGGTGAGCAAAGCTTTTGGTACAAAAATTAAACAACTAACAGTTTTTATATATTTTTACAGTAGTGCATATGTAGCTCATTAATTCCAGTAACCAGTTAACGCATTTTAACAAATGTATTCAAATTGCACACTGACCTTGTCTTTTAGTCTGTTTTGAGGTTTTCATTACGAATTAGGTTAATCACTGTTTTCTGTTGTGTAAGATGCAGAATGGGATGTTGAAGGTGTTCAGCGCTGATCTAAGAGCACACATGCTCAACATGGTCCTTTTCACACCCAACGCCTTCAACTGATCATCTGAAATGAGTGCACCCAACGAGGTTCTCTCTGTGATATTATTATGTCTTATCTTTTTCTTATTCTCTTTGCTTTTATATATAAAACGATTGTTCCAAGTAATTCTCCCATCACTGATCCCAAAATCTACAGAACAAGACCCATTGAAGAGAATTTCTGATTTTCCAGTCTCCACGTGGGAAAACGCTGATAACACAATTTATTTTCTTTAATAATACTTCTGTAGATGCACAATCAAGTGTTTTGTACAGACCGAGAATAAAATAAAAACTTTATTTTGCTTGTGTTGTGTATTAGTCACAGTAGTATTAAAAAACATATATATTTTTATATATATTCATTTTAAATATTAAATCTGGAGATAGTGAATAGATCCTTCTCTTTGCAAAATTGGTCATGAATAGCATTTGAAATTAAATGTTAACATTAAGATGATTCCAACAGTATCTCGGTTGTGACTATATTGGACCATGGGAAAGGCCTGCATCGGGGACACTGTTTTGGGCTAATTTTTGAGACTAGTCCCCTGCTTTGGGGCTTTTCCCTGAATGTAATGTGACAAACGAGGGATCAAATCACGGTGCCAGGCACGTCCCTCTCTGACCAAGTGGCGGGGCTTCAATAAGTCCCGACCACTTTTTAACCTTTGACCTTTGCAGGCCTTCAGGGTAGAGTTAGGTGACAAACAAGGGCTCAGATGACATCTCATGGCGACGAATCAAAAGAGCTGGAGCTCAAACACCTCCACCTAACAGTTCAGGGTGGAGGTACCTAAATGTGACGTCATCGAGGCACTGAGGCCTTGAGTCTTCGCCAACGACACAACACTGTCACCGAGCCGGTAGAGGTCATTCTCTCTGGAGTAACACACTTAAACGGCTTAAATTAAAGTTAAATTAAAAAGTTCTTATTTGCATAAGAGTATATTGTATTGCAGATAAATCGGTGCATCCAGGATGGCTCATTTCCTTTTGCATTTGTGTTTTTTGAGTTTGCAAAGCGTTTTGGGATGCGGTTTGTTTCACACGTCTGGATTTGCTGCATGTTTTCTAAATGTTGTGCATGTGTTGTCATATTATTGGTGAAGATGTTTTCTTAATTTGCTTGTTTTTTGTCTGTTTTCATAAGTTGCAGTGTATTGAGATCTCAGGGCCACTGTACTTATCCTCTCAACATCTGTTCCTCCCCTCTCTTCCTTTCTCTATTTGCCTCTCTTTCTCTCTCCTCTCCCCATTGAACTCCTGTTTTTCTATTTGCCTCACTTCCTCTCTTCACTCCTCAGAGGAGACCTGCCATGGAAAAACCTGGACTCACACCTGTGATGGCTGCACTGAAAGGCAGCGTCGGAAGCCGCCACACCACCGAATCCTGCTGGATTTTGCAATTTTGCTGCTGTCCATTCAGAAGGGCATCCCGGTTGAACACATCATTGTCTCCCCTCAGGGTGCTCTAGATTGCAGGAAATGGTGTTTCAGGTGTTCAAATAATCCAAATTTCTTCAGCTACCAGAGGGAGCCTCCACCTCTTCCTCCAGTGAAAAGTGCCCATTTTCAGATTTCCGCCCCGGCTCCTAAAATGCTCTGTGTACCATTGTTCAAGCAGATTATGCCAACTCCTTTTAATGAGCCAGTGTCCAACCGTTGTTGCGTTTTTCAAATCTAAAAGTTTTACTTTGTCACACAATTTCTGGAGCCTGAAACTCAGTTGTATTGTCTGTCTCATGGTGGCTCGCGTACATCGAGGTCCTCGCTCTGTTTTCATTATCGTGTTGTGCTTCAGTGAAAAGACACAGTTAGATAGATGGCGATGGGGGGGGGGGGGGCTTCCTGGGCCCCTCACGTAGGGGCCAATCTGCAGCTGGCAGGGGGGGCTGACAGAATACTGTCCTTTTATTGCAAAAATGTCATCATGTCACATGAAGCTTTGAATTCTGAAATATATACATTTATGCATACAGTGACTGAGACAGAAAATCATTTCTTACTTTCTTCCTTTGTGTTTATTATTTATTTATTTCATTAATACATTGTAAAAGTAAACACAAGGACATTATGATGGCACGGCAGTAGGTTGCCAATACCTTATGGTGTCAGCTGTTAAAGATATATTTTATTTATTTTTTATTTTTTTTAACCAGACCCTGTGATGACCCCTGAGTGGTCATGAACTCAGAGTTTAGAATGGAGAGAACACAGCAAGGTCTGCTCTCTGCTCGTTGGGCTGGCCTTGACATGCCACAACACTGTGTGTGCGTGCTGCTATTTTATCTCTCATAAAAAGGAAACTAGAGCATTTTTTGCTTTTATGAATTGCCTCACTGGTCTGATCAAACGGTTCCCCACCCCTGATGTACAAGATTAAGAATGTAAAAACTAATGAAGAATGCTTATTGTCATTGGGAAAACAGCCTGGCAGCCTACCTGTCAAGCTGTGGATTTCAAAGGCAGAGAGCTCTCCCTCCGGCATCAGAGAGAACCGTAGCATTCCCTGACATTCTCTGGGGTCATCAGCATCTGTCTCTGTCACTGCAACCACTCCAGTTCCTCTTTTGGGAGGATTAAACAGTCAGGAAGAATTCAGTCACAGGACCGCTCCACATTTGTGTTGACAAGACACTCCACTCAAGAGGATACAGGAAAAGCATCTGAGGTGTCACATGCCCTTTGGCTGGCAGCAACACTGAGGTCGCAGCTCTTTTTGGAACATATCGACAACAAATATCACAATATGTTATTTTGACTTGAACCTCTCGATAATTTGACGATATATTGGGGATGAGTATTGGGAAATATTCGAGAAACAATCATTGGCAACGTGGATATTATGACCAAGCAGGTAGAAGCATTGATTAGAAAGAGATACTTTACTGTAATGCAGCCTTAGAGACATATAACCATATCACAATATTACCATCAGCAAAACACCAAACGATATCTAGTCTCATATCACAATATCAATATTATATTTATATGTTGCCCAGCCCTCGTGTAATTCAGGACAATTCACAAGAAAGAGTAGTGTAGTTACAAGATTCTGCTTATTTTCTGCCCAGCGATTAATAAAGTGTTTTTGAAAAGAAAGCCTTGTATATAAGTGTATAATCAGGAGTTGAAAGGTCTGATCTATTCTTTCAGTGTCTTCCAGGCAGCGGCCTCTCTGCATCTGAATGATGTTAAACCAAATAAGAGGCACAACCATTCATTTTACAAGACCAATTAGAGAATATGGGTTAGTGCCTATTTTGATAAGTTTCACTGTTCTCTCACTAACTATACTATAGACAGGTATGGTAGTTTGGACTAAATCATATCTCATTATAAATATTCAATAAAAATCTTCTGAGGCGGTGGTCCCAGAGACAGAATCTGATCTTATGGGTTCTGTGGCAAATTGAGCTTATACGTCATTTTACAGGAACACCAGTACAGGTGGAGCCAGGTTTAACCCCGACCCTGCTGCACACCTTCAGCCTTAAAAGTCCAATTAAAAGTGGATTCCTGCTGAGAAACAGCAGGTGACTAGAAAAACATGAATTTACCTCGACGGGATTTTTCTGACTGAATTAAAGAGTGAACAGTGAAATAGTGGAAGTTGATGGAATTGTGTGTTACTCTAAAGACTCATTTTCATGGTATTCTCTCTCATGTGTACTGTGATTATGTGTCTTGTTTTCAGCCATGTCATGTATTGATTCCCTGAGTTTTATGAAATATTCCTGTTGCTCCTTTGCCACCTAGTGGACATCTTCAGTTCACACAACGTATTTGTTATTGATGGGAAACATTGATCAGGTTGTGGATTAAAATGATATTTGATTAAAAAAAAAAAGAAGGAATTATGCTCAATAAAGTAGCAATGTTTAAGTGAAGAAATTAATAATATACATACATTATAATAAATTATGACATGTCACCAAATAAAAGATGAAACAATATGAAGGAACGGTAAACTGAAGAGACAAACATACTATCAACATAACATTTTTAAAATGATGGAAAAGGAAAAATGTTAAACAGTAAAGATGGAGATGAAGAAATAAAGAAATAGTTCTTTAAGCAGCTTGAAATGGTCAAATGAAGAAAAGCCCCAAATCCTTCAGAAGGACTGCAGTTTCTAGTAAAACATGACTGGTCAATCGAACATCCTGTCCATGAAGCCCTGACTGCTTTAAACCTCTAAAAGGGTTTTCTCTTCTGAATTTATTGAACGGTTAAAGAACAAAACACAGGTTTAACAGTCTGTCACCAAGCTGTCTCCAGTTAAAAGATACCATGAGTTTACCAAAAATAAGAAGGAAAAATAAACTCAATAAAATTTGACAAATAAAACACAATGGTAATACTCACTGATTTGATAATTGGGAACCAAACCAAACCTGGGTGGTGGGAAGTGGCCTACCTGTGTCCTCCAGATCTGGTCCTCAGGGCCGCACTCTGTACGTCCAGGATGCAGCCGAAATCCTCAGACATGGTCCACAGATAAAACTCTACTCATAGCAGGAATAGCCCAAACTTGATAAAGATGAAAACATTTCAAAGTTGACATTTTCATAGTATATACAAAGAAGACCTTGGAGTTCTACTTCTTCCACTGGAGGGGAATGGAGGAGTCCACCTTTTGGTCACAGCCCTATTGGTGCCGGGGTGCTGTGTGCATTCGGTTGCATGGGTGTGTGCTTGTTGCTTATGGCTGGGCAGGGCATCTTGTCCGCTGCGGTGTGGCGTGCACTGCCTTTGCATGGGGGCCTCGCCAGCTGACCCTTGAGGCGGGCTATGGGGCTCGTGGGCCGCTGCAGGGCTTTTCTGCTTCTTGGAGGCACTACGATAGGTTTCTCACCTTATACGTCAGCACTAATTGGGTCCAATCCTGTTCACACAAAGGTGGACATACACACTGTCGGCATCTGCCTCATAAACCCTGATTAAGTCTTGCACTTTTCTTTCTCCTTTTTTTGCTGCAGCCAGAGGAAGAGGCCACATGCTGTAATTGTTCCAAATGTTATTGACTCAAGTATGTTTTGTCAAATACATGTTTGTTTCTATGTTTAATTGAGCCTAATCATAACATGAGGCAGCCCTGCTTCCAAGTCTCCCAAACGCATCCATCAGAAAAAAAAAGTCTGGATATTACATGTTTTATTGGGAATAGCTGAATCTTAAATTGATCTTCAGGGTGGAGTCAGGCCAACGCGATTTAACCTGGTTAGAGGCTTCAGGTCCATCACAGCCAACAATTTGGAGAATAATCAAACTTTAATTGGCCTTACAGGGCTGGTATTCTGTAGATTCATTAATTAGCATTAATCATTAACACTAAATGTGATGTAAAAAAAACAAAAAAAACATTAATACAATTCACTCATTTCCCTGGAGTTGTACATGTATAGATGGCAGCATATCAGGATACATACATACATACAAACATACATACATAATGCATTGCATCAGAATACATTAAAAACGACTACAAAAATCCTTTAAAAAGGACGACAGTGTTTCCATTTTGCATCTCAGACTGTTGTAAAAATGCAAGTACTACACCTCTGAAAATGAGAGGAGGAAGCTTGACAAATAACTTGTGCACTAGGCTGAGGTAGTATTGTTACTACCTAGTAAATCTTTCAATGTGATTCCGAGGAGAGATTCTCAGATGTTTGAGTACAGGCCCTGATCTACTGTGGAGACCCAAGCACTTGAGAGTTAGCAGTTTGGATACAACAATGTCCCTTCATGTAAGATGAGCTAATGAACCTCTTCCCACACTGGTCACAGCGGTACGGTTTCTCCCCAGTATGAAGACGCTGATGTATTTTGAGATCACTACTTGTATTAAACCTCTTCCCACACTGGTCACAGCAGTACGGTTTCTCGCCTGTATGAATACGTTGATGTATTTTGAGATGACAACTTTTATTAAATCTCTTCCCACACTGGTCACAGTGGTACGGTTTATCACCTGTGTGAATACGTTGATGTGTCTTAAGAGTTTCTGATCGATAGAACCTCTTCCCACACTGGTCACAACAGTACAGTTTCTCTCCTGTATGAATACGCTGGTGTCTTTTCAGATCACTGCTTGTATTATATCTCTTTTCACACTGGTCACAGCAGTACGGTTTATCACCAGTGTGGATATGTTGATGCGCCTTAAGAGTTTCTGATCGATTGAACCTCTTTCCACACTGTTCACAGCGATATGGTTTCTCCCCAGTGTGAAGACGTTGATGTATTTTGAGATTACTACTTCTATTAAATCTCTTTCCACACTGATCACAACGGTACGATTTCTCTCCTGTGTGAATACGCTGATGTCTTTTGAGATCACCTGAGTTAAGGAAACTTTTGTCACAATGGCTACAACAATGTCTTGGCGTGTCTTTCTGTGTCCGGGTGGTTCCAGAGGTTCCGATTGGCTGAGAGGCTGCAGAGGGCAGGAGACTCTCTGCCCTGATCTCTCCACTTCTCAGCTGTTGGACATAAAGCTCGCTGTGACTCCTCTTAATGTGCTTATGGAGGAAGAGCTGAGATGAGAAGGAGAACCAACACCCAGGACAGGAAAATCCATGAGTCTTTACCGCTGGAAGAACAGAGGGAGAGAAAGAAAAGAGAGCGGATTACAAAGAAGGTAGGTGATGATAGAAAGATGGCCGACTGTTCTTGTTGTGCCGTACCACCGTGCTGTGCTGGGACCCGTGAACCCACTTTGTTTTGCCAACTGAGCTGTACCCAAATACCCGTACAGTACCCGTACTGTACACTAGGGGTGCTCAGAAGGAGAGAAGGTCCTCATATTACTCACATCATCCAGCTCTGAATTGCTTGACAATAGAGCAAGTGGGGGAGGTTGACTAGGAGGCATTGGGGGGCAGACACAAATCTACAACCTCCTAAAAGCCTGGAGGAGAAGGTCCTGGTTCCTTGCTGACAATGGTGGTTGAGAAAGATGAGTTGGTCCGGAGAGCCCAAAGAGATGGCACCAGGATGCACTTTGGGAAGAAGGCAAGTCGGTGGAGGTAGTATGATGCTCTGGGCAATGTTCTGCCGGGAAACCTTGGGTCATAGCATCAATATGAAGGTTACTTTGAAACATACCACCTACCTAAACATTGTTGCAGAACAAGTACACCTCTTCATGGCAGCGGTGTTCCCTGATGGCCGTGGCCTCTTTCAGCAGGATAATGTGTCCTGCCACACTGCAAACATTGTTCAGGAATGGTTTGACGAACATGACAAAGAGTTCAAGGTGTTGACTTGGCCTCCAAATCCCCCAGTTCTCAATCCGATGGAGCATCTGTGGGATGTGCTGGAACAATAAGCCTGATCTATGGGGGCCCCACCTCCCAACTTCCAGGACTTAAAGAATCTGCTGCTAATTTCTTGGTGCCAGATACCACAGGACACCTTCCGAGGTCTTGTGAAGTCCATGCATCAATGGGTCAGAGGTGTTTCGGTGGCACGAGGGGGACCTACACAATATCAGGCAGATGGTTTTAATATTGTGGCTGATCGGTATATCGGTTATATAGCTTATTTCACCACAAAATCTGTATCTGTATGCAATCTGTATGCAATCCCAGATAGACCTATTTATTTTCCCATCAGATATGGATTTGCATTTTCCACACAATCACCGTAGAGCTGTGTCCTTTCAGCACAACAA
Source organism: Zeus faber (assembly GCF_960531495.2). NCBI lineage: Eukaryota > Metazoa > Chordata > Actinopteri > Zeiformes > Zeidae > Zeus > Zeus faber. The sequence goes on along the minus strand of NC_137192.1, from coordinate 27,251,880 downwards.
TTGCGTGGAGTGGAGACAGATGTTGGTAATTCTTTCTTTACTATATTTTGGCGAGGCCTATGACTTACACCAACGTTTATTCAACAATTGTTACATTCAAAGCAATCACCTGTTATTATTGAGATAATTTAAAGAGTTGTATTAATGCAAAATTTTAAAATGAAACCATTTTGCCAAATCAACAATGCATTTACTCGTGTTTTTGCGAAAACCGGCGAAAAATAATAAATTCATAAACAGTGGTCGAACGATTGGTCGGTCGGCCGATGCAGATTATCTCCAAATGTGTAGATATCGGCGACCGACCAGTCGTTCGACCACTATTCATGAATTTTTTAATTTCCTGCCCTCACAAGGCCAAAATAAAATAAAAAATGTCTGCAGACTAGCGTTGTCAAAAAAATAGTGTTTTCTAGACATAGATTCTAAATATTTGAATATGTCTCAATACTCATTTTCTGCACTATCGATAAACCGATAGTAGCTGCTTCCTCACTCTCTTCTCTCGACATCCAATTGACACACGCACACGCAAGCCTCCTCTCACTCACTCGCTCTCTCCACTGTCTTATTCATTTGTTATGGTGTTAGTGCATTGAAGATAGAAAATAGTTGTATTTAATCAGATGCAAAAAAACAAGAACAACATGATATCGGCATTATATGTATCAATTATCTACCACCCTGCTCTCTAAATTCTGGCATCGGCCACTGAAAAACCCATATCGGTTAACCGCTAGTCCATATCGCTTGAAAATAGTCTTGTTCGTTATTACCATGTTTGTGCTTCGGCTGACCAAAAGTCCCAATACCAATTGTCCTGCAACCAGACGCAATGTCCCGCCTTTTGAACAATTAAAGCTTGTAAATTGAAATATATACATTTCTATCATATTGAAATTTATTCCCATGCATGCTGCACAGAAAGTCAGCGCAGCAGCAGCTTTAGTGACAGCAAAGTGTCTCCTCCTGCACAGGAGTGAGAGTGAGTTGCTTTGGTTACAGGGATTCACACACAAGCACATCTGTCTCATGGGAAATGTAGCTTACTGAAAAGTTATCTATTGTGCATCTATTCAATAATTAAACTGAGAGAATAATTTCTGAAAAAATATTTATATATTTTAAAAAGATATAAAAAAACAAATTTAAACACATTTCCTTTTTTGTGTATGTTCAGACAATCATCAGGCGACCCCCTGAAAACATTTTGCAACCCCACTGCCAATAACCCCTGTTCTATACCACAAAGCTTTATATTTTTGTCAATAAAGATTAATTGGTATTGTGAATAGATGTAGTGCTCATATAATTATTCTTATTTATATTAAATGGGGAATCAACAATTGATTAAGTTATTACATGCTGACATTCATCCTATGAACAGCTTGGTAGGAGAAAAAATAGTAACTTACCTGACTGAGGTTGTCTGGTCTCCTTCCAATCTTCATCACTGTCTTCAGTCTCAGTTTCAGAAGAGTGTAAAGAGAAGAGCTGCTCAGCACCAGCTGGTTCTATAGCAGCATCTGGATCTGACCTATTGGCTGCTTCTGACACTCCCCAGTCCTCTCCATCAGCTTCTGTTTTAATCTGTTCAGTTGAGGTGCTGGCTACAGGTTCTGCCTCTCTCTTCTCCTCAGTTTGGCTTTGATGAAGCTGGGACCACTGAGAGTACTCTTCATTACGTTTCCTCTTCACAGGGCACTCCTCCTCTTCCTCTTTAATGTGTGGGGGCTCTGACTCCTCCTGGCCCAGACTGGGGCTCCACTCCTGCTGCTCAGGGGGAAGCTCCTCTTTACAGACAGAGAACTGCTGGAGCTCTGGAAGGAACACTGAAATACGGACACAGAAAGATTTGTGAAACCTTAAGTTTGAGCTCTCACAACACAGGAGTGAGCTCAGCACAGTGGTCAGAAAACAGTGAATTAAATGATCAATGCAGAATTCCATTGAAGTCGGAAAGGAACAAACAGTTAAGGCGGAGCTGACTCAGTAGAAGAGCTTGGTGGGAGAAGAAAAAAAAACAGTTACCTGACTGAGGTTCTCTGGTCTCCTTCCGATCATCACTGTCATCAGTCTCAGGTTCAGAACAGTGTGAAGAAAGGGGGTGCTCAGCACCACTTGGTTCTAAAGTAGCAGCTGGATCTTCTGGATCTACTTCTCTTTCCATCTGTTCAGTTGAGGTGCTGGCTACAGCTTCTGCCTCTCTGTTCTCCTCACTTTGGCTTTGATGAAGCTGGGACCACTGAGCGCACTCTTCATTGAGTTCCCTCTTCACAGGGAACTCCTCCTCTTCCTCTTTAATGTGTGGGGACTCTGGCTTCTCCTGGCCCAGACTGGGGCTCCACTCCTGCTGCTCAGGGGGAAGCTCCTCTTTACAGACAGAGAGCTGCTGGAGCTCTGGAGGGTACACTGAAATACAGGCACAAGGAGGAAAACTAGGACAGTGAGAAGCGGAAGTAGAAACATCAGTCACGTCTTTCAGATCTTGTTATGAAGAACAGTTGGTAGATGAAAGAGTAGTAGAAGTAGTAGTGGTGGTGGTGGTGGTGGTAATGCTTATAGTGGTAGTACTTCTTGTACTTATAGTAACAGCAGTAGTAGTAGTAGTAGTAGTAGTAGTAGTACGAGTTGCATTCTCGCTTTTGTCGTCAAATCAGAGAAATAAGTTGTGAATAGAGTCAGACTATCTCAACAGGCTGTAGATCAGACAAAAATATTAGTTCCAAACCAAACTAGTTCAGGAAAAAAAACAACACAACCCTATTTATCCCATAGGGAAATTCGGGGAGAACTCATGAACTGCAATACATCATTTAAATGAACCTAATTTGAAAGCTTTTAAATGGTTATTAATGAAAGCATGTGGTATTAATATAAATCAAAGTGTGCCTGGCTCCAGACCTGCTCGGTGCAGCACAACTCGAGGACTCCGCGCAGCGTCCAGTAACTCGCGTTGGCCCTTGTTTTCTTCTTGTAAACGAGAAACTTTCTCCTCGTATTCTGAGATGGTTTTTTCAAATACTCCTAAAATCTCCTCCACGGCTGCAGCCAGAGGACGGCTGATATCTGCTCTCATGGTTTCTAACCTCCACATTTTAACACGACGATTGGAAACTGCTCCGAGCAACGTAACCACGCTAAGCTAACAAGCTAACGATCTTCCGTTGCGTCGCTGAATTTGTTCCCCTCGAAACAGGATGTCAACATGGTTCCGCTGTAACTCCGTGAACAGGGTTGTTATTGATTTATGTCACTTTGTTAACGCACACACTGTGTGTAAAATACAAATATACACACATATTGTGTGTGTATTATACACACAAACAGTTGTTTGTTCTTCTTTTAGAGAAAAAATAAACCCGTCAAGTCAGTTTAATACTGTCGCGATAGCGGATTCAACAGATTTATCCACATCAGCTGCAGCCATCTTGGTTGTTTACCAAAATCCCTCAAGGGCGCAAAGTGACGAAAAGATGAAGATGATTCGAGGTAGAGTGACCTTTTGGTTTTAAGTTGAGTGTTCCAGTCCCCAGCTGTGTCTACGCAGAGGCTTAGCATTAGCCTAGTGGTAGCATTAGCGTAGTGTAAGTCGTAGCCTTGCGTTAGCATTAGCCTGGCGTTAGCATTAGCCCAGCGTTAGCATTACCCTCGCGCTAGCATTAGCTCGACACGGTTCGTTCCATCAGAACATTTGACAATGAAAGTGATTTTAAATGAAAGTGATTGTGGAGTTTTCACTGAACGTACAGAGTGTATATTTATTAGTATTTACACCGCAGACTATTCAGGATATCAGCTGCTTCTCTGCTTTTTACTTTCCTTCTTTATTCCTCCAGCTGCGTTGGACACAAACGGGCCTTTACGAAGGAACCATAAATGCACTTTAAACTAGACCGCTGCGTTTCCTAGTAATCAAACAAAATTGCTACTATTTCTATTTGATTTATTATTATTATTATTTTCTCACATCAATAAAATAAAGAATACTGCTAGTATTTTACTGCTAATATTACTAGTATACTCTTGTATTTGAAAATAACCGTCAGATGATTCTATATATTAATTTAATCATGTAGTCCTCCACCATGTACACCATGTTATACAGCATACTATTTCTACGACCACTACCACCACACTACTACTACATCACTATACTACGACTACTGCAACTACTACATCACTACACTACTACACCACCACATTACTACTACTACTACTACACACTACTACACTACTACTGCATTACTTTTACACTACTAGTATACTACTGCTACACTACTACTAAATCACTACACTACTACACCACTACTACTGCACTCCTACTACACACTACTACTGCATTACTTCTACACTACTAGTACACTACTGCTACACTACTACTACTGCACTACCACTACACTACTACTACTGCACTACCACTACACCACTATTCTTTTCTCACATCAATATCTCTTGAATTCTTGTCTTGTATTTGAACATAACAATCAGACCATTCTATATATTCATTTAATCATGTAGTCCTCCACTGTACACACCCAGGTAATATATCCACCTTACCATTTCTACCACGACTACATTTCCACGACAATACTTAAACACTACTACTACTACATTACTACTACACTATATCACTACTGTATTACTATTGCACTACTACTACAGCACTACTAGTACAGTTTTCTCAATCCTCCAAGTCAAGTTCAAGAGAGATTATTTGTCACATATATATATACATACTGTCATACATACAGTATATGCAGTGAAATGTCACGCAACCCGGTAATTACGCAATAAAACTCCTAATTGTCCTCATCATTCTATTCTTAATTGGGTGCTTGCGAGTCCCTTTCAGAAAAAAAACCACATTTGAAATGCTTCCCTAAATGATGTAGAAGTAAAAATGAACCAAGTTGTGAAGTTTGGATGCGTTTTGGTATTTTACTCCTGTGTCACATGTTGTGCTTGATGGTTGAACTGTGTTTGCTTGCAGGACAGCATCACTCACACTGACATGGAAAACCTGGATATCTGCAACATGACTTCATCACAAGTGGTGACAAGGTTCTCACCGGGTTCTTGAGGTGCTTGAATTTCATCCTCAGAAATGGAAGTTCTGGAATATCTTGAAAACAGCCATTTGCTTGAAAGGTCCTTGAAAAAAGCCCCAAAACGAGATCATTGGAAACCTGGGATGTTCCCCCTGGTTTTGTAATTTCAGATCGTAACCTGATAAAATATTTCCCGAATCACTTTTTAAGACATAGATGATGCCACGGAAATGTGGATTTAATCCAGCATGGTTGTAAATAGACACTTATAATAGCAGGTCACAATGAGATGTAGAATATATAAATACTTATTAAATACTTAAAACGTATACAACTATACTTATACTAAAATAATTTTTAAATACACACATATATACTATATATATATATATATTTATATATATATTATATCTTAACATTCTACATATATTTCTTAAAGTGTATTCTCAATTGCGGCGTCCTGGTGGCTCAACCGGAGAAGAGTGCGTAGGATATACAGAGGTGGACAAATATGTTGGTACCCTTACAGCTCATTGAAACAATGCTTTATTCCTCCTGAAAAGTGATGACATTAAAAGCAATTTTCTCATGTATACCTGCATGCCTTTGGTATGTCATAGAGTAAAGCAACGAAACAGTGAAAATAAATAAATTATTGCTAAAGTAGCCACCCTCCCTGGACACGGCCGCAAGAGGAAAATTGACCCCAGATTGAACAGAAGGATAGTGCGAATAGAAGAAAAAAAGCCAATGACAACTTCAAAAGAGGTACAAGCTGAACTCCAAGGTCGAGGTACATCAGCCTCTGATCACACCGTCCGTCGCTTTTTGAGTGACAGTGGGCTCCATGAAAGAAGACCCAGGAAAACTCCACTTTTGAAAGAAAAACTGAAAAGCCAGACTGGAATTTGCTAAAATGCAAATCGACAAGCCACAATGCTTCTGGGAGAGTGTCCTTGGGACAGATGAGTCAAAACTGGAGCTTTTTGGAAAGTCACATCAGCTCTATGTTCACAGATGAAAAAATGAACCTTTCAAAGAAAAGAACACCATACCTACTGTGAAACATGGAGGAGGCTTGGTTATGTTTTGGGGCTGCTTTGTTGCGTCTGGCACAGGGTGCCTTGAATCTCTGCAGGATACAGATTCTCTCTCTCTCTCCAATTAATGTAAAAATATCCCCCAAAAAGCACAAACAAAATACAAATGGATTCTCAAAGATATTAGTATTTTTGTGGGAGAATGCAAGGAGAGTGTGGTGTGATTTAAGCAGCCACACCTGTCTTGGGTCTTGGTAATTGGGCACAGGATCAGTGTGGTTGTGCGCCTGTTGCTCGTTAGAGTAATAAACAAGCAACAGGTAAAAACCCCATCCACACACACACACACACACACACACACACACACACACACAGGAGAGAGGTCTGTCATGACATGTCCACCTGCTCCGGGCTTGTTCCACCTTCCCACTCCAGACAATAAAACTGGTACTCTTCAAAGCCATCATCTGTTTCTGTCTCTGTGTTGGAGGGCCCTGAAAACACCACTTGGATGGCATGTGGCAGGGGAACTGCTCCACAGAGTTTATTATTAAATCTTTTAAGTTGTTGAAGTTGTAACTACAGCTCTACCTGCTATTTTATTTACTAGTTATTAAAGTGTCTGTGTTTGGTACTTTTAGCTGGTGCTTCCCTTCATTGTGATCACACACTCTGCAGTGCCGCTTGTCTCGCAGCTGCAGAGACAAACCCTGACCATGCCCATCATTTATACACATCCAATAGGAGAACAACAACAAAGGAATCAATAACACATCCAGCTAATCAACATTCAGCAAGGTAAAGGATGTTTCAAGCAGCATAAGATTTTTTTTTTTTTTACACTAAAAGTGTAGGTGACTGAGTTTTCCTCCCTGTGTCTATATCGCAGCGTTCCCTCCAGAGCCCCAGCAGCTCTCTGTCTGTAAAGAGGAGCTTCCCCTTGAGCAGCAGGAGTGGAGCCCCAGTCTGGACCAGGAGAGAAAGGAGGAGGAATTTCCTGTGAAGAGGGAACATGATGAAGAGTACGCTCAGTGGTCCCAGCTTCATCAGCACCAAACTGAGGAGAACAGAGAGGCAGAACCTGTAGCCTGCACCTCAACTGAACAGATGGATGCAGAAGTAGTAGAAATAGAAGTAGAAGTAGATCAAGAAGATCCAGCTGTTACTTTAGAACCAAGTGGTGCTGAGCTCCTCTCTTCACACTGTTCTGAACCTGAGACTGATGACAGTGATGGAGGTGGGAAGGAGACCACAGAACCTCTGTCAGGTTACTGTTTCTTTTCTTTCTGCCACTAAGCTCTCCTGCTTAGTCATTGAGTTTGGTAAGTTTTTATTTAAGCTCCTCACCCCATCTCTTCGGCTGAACCCAGCGACCTTGTGCAGGGTCCTCATTTTGGCTGCCTGTACACTGTATTATGTCGGTCACTACCTAAAGCTGATGACCATCTGTGAACACAGATGGTCCCACATATACACACACACACACACACACACACACAGTTGCATTGCAGGTTGAGAAGTTGAATTCCACTTGCAGACGAACTCTGTCCTAGATGCAATAGCATACAAACACTCTGTTGTATGCCTAGCATGCTGACAGCACAGGTTAAAATAAAAAAGAAAAGAAAACAAAGTGAGTGGTGTGCTTCTCCTGCTGACTTTAATCCGTCCGACCACTCTTCAGTGTACTATTGCCCCATTGCACCACAGTTGGCTGAAGCTACTCTCTTGGCTTCTCTCAAAGTAGAGGAACAACAGTTCTACTGTGAGGTACTCCCAGATTGCCTCAGCTACTCACCCTATCTTTAGGGCTGACCCCAGAAACCCAACAGAAAATGCTTATTTTGGCTGCCTGTATCCAAGACCATTTTCCCTTTGTTTGGACCTTATTCTTCAATGTTACTACCTAAAGCTCATGAGCATAGCAACAAAGATTAATTGGTAAATTGAGAGCTTGCTCTCTCAACTCAGCTCCCTCTTCACCACCATGGTCTGGTACAGTGCATGTCATCTCATGCTCCCTCTTACCATTACTTGTGAATGAGAGCCAGAGATCCCTAAACTCTTCTGCATATGTCACCTCCTCTCTCCCAACCCAAAGAGACAAGCCCACTTTTCACCAGGTGAGAACCATGGCCTCAGACCTGTAGGTGCTGACTCTTCCTCACTACGTCACACTCGGTCGCGAACTGTTTTAGTGTATGCTGGGACGTCACAGTCTCAGGCAACTAGGACATCTGCAAACAGATGATTTAAAAAATACTAACAAAATAAAAATTGATTCTTCAAGATATTAGGATTTTTGTGAGAGAAGGCAAGGAGAGTTTATAATTGAAGCATTAAAGTTGTTGAAGTCTTAATTACAGCTCTACTTGCGATTTTATTTAGTTGTTATTAAAGTGTCTGTGCTTGGTATTGGCAGCCGGTTCTTCCCTACATCGTGATCACACACTTGGTCGTCTCGCAGCTGCATGGACAAGTCCTGACCACGCCCATAATTTACACACATCCAATAAGAGAACAGCAACACAGGAGTCAATCACACATCACAGTTTGTTCAGTGGTGTGACGAACACTTTCCAACCCTCAACGTTAATAAAACAGAAGACAGTGTTTGATCCTATTTGTCAATCCAAATCCCAGAATTCTGGGACCATAACTCAATTGTTATGGTAAAAAAAAAATACGTCTTTAATTGTCCTTTCAGTCCCCTTGCAGAATTCTGAGTACTGGAGTGGAAAAGCAGTGTTCAAAAATATTTCCATTAGGGTGGTCTTCGCTGTTGGCAAGTAAATGTTAGGTATTGTCTAATTTCACATTATTAACTGTCAATAGGTTGAGTTATATACTTTGTTGGTCAGATAGTTCGCTATGTAGTTGCAGTGTTAACTACATTGGTGTGGACTATCTTTTTTAGTGGGCGCTAAACAACGGAAGCTTTGCAGTTGCAGAGCGCACCGCTGTGCTAGGTATACTAGTTATCAAATAATTTCAAATCAATAAGTGGATAGTGGCATAATGCAGCCAACTGGTCATTATTGCAAATTCACCCTCTTCTTCAGTGATCAGCCTTACTCAACATCGTAAATTCTAGGTGCCCTCTCTGGCTTGTGTTATAATCCACATGCACTCTTGTCTTTCTTTCCCTCTACTCTCTTAGGATATCAGAGAAATCGTCATCCTACTAACAGTGGAAAAAAACTATGACCGTGAACAATGTGGGAGAGCTTTACGACAAGGACTGAAGTAAAAGTACATCAGCGTGTTCACACAGGAGTGAAGCCTTACCCCTGTGAGCAGTGTGGGAAGAGATTCAGTTACTTAGGTCATCTCAAAGAACATCAGTGTACACACACAGGAGAGAAACCATACTCCTGAAAACAGTGTGGAAAGAGAATTATTCAATCGACCCATGTAAAGATTCATCAGTGTGCACACACAGGAGATAAACATTACCCATGTGAAGAGTGTGGAAAGAGCCTTACTACAAGGGGGATTTAAAACTATGTCAGTGTACACACACAGGAGAGAAACCATTCAACTGTGAACACTGGAAAACGATTCAGTTGATCAACCAGTCTCAAGATTCATCAGTGTACACACACTGGAGAGAAACCTTACCCCTGCGAACAGTGTAGGAAGCGGTTCAGTCATCTCAATATTGTCAAAATACATCAGCGACTTCACACTGGAATGAGACCACATGACTGAACAATGTGGGAAGAGCTTTTGTTTGAAAAGTCATCTCAATAGACATATTAGTCACAAATGAGAGGGACTGCACCACTACATATACAGAATGTTGGTGCCTGAACTACTGGTACCAGGTGTGAGCGGCCAAGTCTCTCCCTGGGTGCTGCACTGAAAGCCTTTTCACATCATGGACCCAATAGAGAAACTTCCCCAAGAGTATGTGGAATGTTAAAATTGGATTACAGGACGGGATGACATCAGTGCTTAATTTTTCTCAATGGAATTGCATGTTTTTCAGTACTCCAACCACCTCGCTTCAAGAGGGCTGAACAGACCAAGGCAATGATAGGTTTGTCTTTATTCTAGCGATGCAACCTCTCGAGTACAAAACAAAAACATGAGACTGAGACGATGGGCAGTTTTCTTTTTTTTTCCCCACACTCCAGAGAGCGCCGTCTCTCTGTTCTCCCCGTGTGAAGTGCAAAGTGTCAACTCAAAATACATCAGTGTAGTAACACAGGAGACAAACGGTACCACTGTCCAAGACTTCCACCAGGTCATCACAGCTGACGGAACATAATTTCATCCAAACTGCAATTAAACCCTGCCTTGTGTTCTTTGTGCTGTTGAATATTAGTTCCATACTAAGATTGACGTTATTTTACAATGTAATTCTTCCCTAGAAGATAAAAGCTGTTGTGTGTTGATATGATTGTAACATGGACACTAGAGATCCAAGTGTCACAGGGAGTGGTCAGCTGAGGTGCTGTCACAAGGGGATTAGTTTACTACTAACTCTTCTCCTTTTGCTCCTCTACTTTATGTTTTCCCTCAAAGAAACATTTGCTCAGTCCTTCACTGCTTACAACTTTAAATAGTTTGGGCTTTCAACAAAATGTCAGATGCAGAGAAATGTCTGCGAAGGCCTTCATTTAGAAATCACTGTTACTTTTTGTGAAGTGTAATTGTAAATTCTTGATTGTTTAAGTCTTAATTTGCCTTTGTAAATCAATGTTATTCTAATGCTTAAATATTGTTGGAACACTTTATAAGCTCTTCTAGTGCACCCAGCACTCATGCTGAAGCAGCCATCTTTGTTGTGTTGCCAACTTTCTATCCTGAAGAAGGCTGAGGACATAGAGTCTGAACGGATTGCTCAATGCCGCCATCATGGAAGCAGCTGCTAGTACCTGTGGCCATTTGGTCCCACATTTCACATAGAAATCAACAGCCTCACCTAGTCTGAACCCCCATCAAAAACTTGCAGAAGACCATTTGTGGGGAAAAGAGAAGGAACCTTGAGGGGGGTCACAGAACCCTGAGGGTACTATTGAGGTGGAGAGGTGAAGAAGAATCTTTATTTGTCACACAGCACAACACATGCACTCATGATGATCAACACACACACATGCACCAAATGGTGGTCGGTGAACTGAGATCTCTGCTTTTGACCTATCCTGGCTTGTCCTTTCTCTGGGGGCCGCCGAGAGCAGTGGGCAGCTTACAGTGACAAACGTCCATTGCTGGTCAGATGATGTTCTGCATGTTTTTGGTGCAGGTTCTTACTGGTGTTAAAATGGAGGAAAGCCCATGTGAGCATGCAAACTCCACACAGAAAGATAGCCCAAACTCCTAATCATAAGATAACCCGCCGGAGTATGGTGCCAACAGTGCCACAGCTGAGAATTGCACCCAGGGCCTTCTACGGTGGCACAGTGCATTGCAGTGCAATGCACTGTGCCACCGTACCCACAGTTGGTGCATGTAGTGTGAAATCAAGATGATATTGAATTATCAACCGGTACTTTGTCAACTTTTTAGTGTTTAAAGCCTGTAAACGATCTACCCACACTGTTAACCTCTAACTGGGTCACCTGCCAAGTGTTGAATTTCCTCTTCTCTGTGGCCCTGAGTTGAGCTTGGACTGCTGTTCTGTACACAACTCCGCTAGATTTGATTACAATATCTAAAACTGCAGGGTTGACATAGGGCTGTGCAATAATTAGATATTGTTTAGTGTCTCTCGGTGGTACCTAACTGGGCTTAAATGACTGTTTTCACATTGGGGGAAGCAATTTTGTTATCCAAATTAATGGGGAGATATGACATTTATGAGAAGATGCGACTTAGAATATTTCACGACAGGGTGTGTAACATACAACTGTAAACCTCATCATGTGAAGACAGTATTATCCTAACTGGATGTTTTGTATTTTTGATATCAAAGACCATGAATTTGATATACAATAGGCCACAGACCCTTTTTGATACGATTTAATCTCTTGGATCCAATCTGACCAGATCTTTTTTATTACAAATTATTTTGTGTCTATGCTCTAGTTTGGAGATATCAGTGAAACTAGGATCCAAACAGTCATTATTGTACATTCTCTAACGTCTTGTAAATAAAATAATGGTGAAGTGAAGCTACTACAAATTTTTCTGAGGACCTCCTGGAACCTCTTGAAGGACCTCTGGGGGTCCCTGCACTCCACTTTGAGAAACACCAATCTAAAGTATTGAAAAGGTTTGACCTAACCTCTCAATTCGTGGTCTTAAATTTTAAGGGACTTTAATTTAAAACATCAGTTTGAGCTTGTTATAAAACTCTGCTTCTTAAACATGGGACTGCATCTACCGTATTTTCACGACCATAAGGCGCACCGTACTAAAAGGCGCAGTCTCAGTTATGTGTGCCATTACTGTATTTAACACACACATAAGGCGCACCGGATTATAGGGCGCGGGTTTTATATACCGGTACATATCCTCTACTACGTTTAAATACCTCTACTGCGTATTTAAAAATAGAGCGGGAGCAAAACTGAGTATGTTTGTGCTTTATTCATGTATTTATTACAAAGTATTAATCAAACCCATCGAAGTCATCATCCTCTGTTTCTGAATTAAACAGCTGCGCTAAATCAGACATGCCAGTTTCCCCTTCTTCGCTGTCAGAGTCACTTTCCGTGCCGTGCGGCTCCTCGGAAATGATGCCGGCTTTTGCGAAAGCTCGAACAACATTGCCAGCAGACACGTTAGCCCAAGCATCTACAATCCATCCGCAAACTGTGGCGTAACTTGCCCGGCGCTGCCTTCCACTTTTCGTGAAACTGTGGTCTCCGTCGGTCATCCATCGCTCCCACGCCGCTCGCAGCCTTACTTTGAACGACCGGTTCCCACCGATGTCGAGCGGTTGAAGTTCCTTTGTCAGACCTCCCGGAATAACAGCAAGCACAGCGTTCATTTGTTTCACCTTGTTTTTCACATCGGCTGTGAGATGGGCACGCATGGAGTCACAGATTAACAGCGATGGTGATGCGTGGAAAAAACCACCTGGTCTCCTTACATACACCTCCCTCAGCCACTCTTTCATCATCTCCTCATCCATCCAGCCCTTTTCATTTGCCTTAATAACTACTCCAGCTGGAAAAGTCTCTTTAGGCAAAGTCTTTCTCTTAAAAATCACCACAGGCGGCAGTTTCTGTCCATTTGCCTGGCAGCCAAGCATAACAGTAAACGACGCCTTTTCATACCCCGTTGTGCGTATCGCTACCGTGCTGGTCCCCTTTTCTCCACCGTGTGATTCACCGGGATGTCGAAAGTGAGCGGCACCTCGTCCATGTTGGTGATGTGGCTTGGCTGGATGCGTTTGTCGGCGAGGTGTTTGCTGCAGTAGGAGTGGAAGCTCGCCAGCTTTTCATTATAATCCGCCGGACGTTGCTGCGCTACTGTAGTCCTGGTCCGGATGGAAAAATGGCACCGTTTCATAAAACGAAAGCACCACGACGGACCTCCTTGAAAATGTTCAATTTTCATTTCTTCCGCTAGCGTTACTGCTTTTAGTCGAACAGTGACCGTCGAAACGCTCGCCCCACTCGATCTTTGCTCGATGATCCACCGCTCGAGTCTATCCTCCAACTGGGGCCACCTCGCCTTATGTCCGCGGAACACACATAGGGCGCACCGCACTATAGGGCGCGCCGCACATTTTGAGGGAAAAAAAAGACGTTTATATGCGCCTTATAGTCGCGAAAATACGGTATGTAAAGTTGTTACTGGGCGGTGAAGTTTGTAAAAAAACATGAAATCTGACATACTGAAAACTGTCTTGCTCTGGTTCGCATTGAGAGGCACACACACAGACAATAAATTCCACTGTCAGGTTCCTTCCTTTTATTACAAAAGACAAAAGAGAGCATTGACTGTTTCAGAGTCCGTTCCAATTTGAGAGAGTTAACCTTTATCTTATGGATGTTTTGTCAGTTGGAAAACATTCAAACATGTTCATTTGATCAGTGGGGAGGTGGTCGGAGGAAAAAGAGACGGGACACGGCAAAACCAAGTTATATTATTGAGTTCTCACAGGACACCTCAACCCCGGGGTTAGTTGTACGCCTTGTGGCAGGGAATAAAGCCTGTTCAGCTTCCAATGACGAATACGGTCTGCTTTTCCTTCATTGCGTCTGACTGGTTAACGTCACTGAGCGTCACGAAACAATACACAAATTCAGAATGTTTCAGAATGTGGCTGCTGTGCTATGCCACTGTAGTCCTACAGTAGGAGCCACTTGAAGAGGGCAGCGGGACCATGACAGATATTGACAGACCATGACAGCAGCAGCTCCAATCAGTAAAGTTAATACATTTATTTCTTTATATACAGTGTGTGTGTGTGTGTATGTATATGCATGTGTATATACTGTATATATATGTGTGTGTGTGTGTATATACTGTATGTGTGTGTATGTATATATATATATATATATATATATATATATATATATATATATATATACACATATATACAAACACATATATATACATATATACAAACACATATATATACATATATACATACACATATATAAACATATATACATACACATATATATACATACATACATACATACACACACACACACACACACACACACACACACACACACACACACACACACACACATATATATATACACTGTGTATATGCTGTGTATATATACTGTATATGTATATAGAAGAAGAAGAAAAGAAGAAACAGTCTTTATTTGTCACACAACACACCACACTACAACACATGCTTGCACACACACATGCACGTGCATTGGATGGTGGCCGGGGAAATGGTTCCTCTGCATTTAACCCATCCTGGCTTGTCCTTCCTCCGGGGGCACAGCCAGGAGCAGTGGGCAGCATACGTGGACGCGCCCGGGGACCAGGTGATAAGTGTCCATCGCTGGTCAGACGATGATGGGTGCATGTTTTTGAGGGGGGTCCTTACTGACGTGAGGTGGAGGAAACCCCATGTGAGCACGGGGAGAACATGTAAACTCCACACAGAAAGGCTCCTATTTGGGAGATAACCCGCCGGAGCACGGTGCCAACAGCGCCCCAGGCGGGAATCGAACCCAGGACCTTCTTGCTGTGAGGCAGCAGTGCAATGCACACACACACACACACACACACACACACACACACACACACACACACACACACACACACACACACAGTGTATATGCTGTGTATATATACTGTATATGTATATATACACATATACTGTGTGTATGTATATATACAACATATATATATAACATATATGTTGTTTATGTATTTGGAAATGGTTTTACAAGTACATTGCAGTGTTACACTGCTTACAACAGTGTGTCTATCTTACCATTCACTATGACACTGTATTGTTGTGGCCCACCACTATTTAAGATGTCCACTATTAAGTTGACTATCACTATTTTTCTCTATATGACACTTCTCTTTCCTTAAGGTAAATCATTTTACATTATTTACTATATATATATATATATATATATATATATATATATAATCTCATTACTGGAAATGATGCGTGCATTGTTATCAAGTATTTGACATTAAAATTCGAACTATAATTATACAGTATATACCTAGTTTGAGTGCTGTCATGACAAAGCTATTTAATAATTTAATTTGTAATTTAAAAAATGTAAATAAAAAAACAGCTTGTATTTTTAAATTAAAAATCTGTATAACTTGTAGATTAAAATAAAGCATAAGACCTTTTCTCAGTCAAATGACAAAAATAAATTGACCTTTGAAAGATGACCTCTGGTCAGGGTTCAAAGGACAATATCTCAGGTCCACTAAAGTCTCTCTGAAATGTGATTGTGTTTTTGGGAAGTTAGCGCCATCTCATGGTGACACACTGCAATTGAAAGAATGGCCATGTTTACAGTTGAAATCAAACATGCCCTGTAAGGACACATGGGGAGGGGGAGTTCCCAGCCGGTTGGGAGCCACCTAGTAATTGACTGGGAACTGTCTGGAAACTGATAGGAGACTGGTTGCCATTCGGCTGCCCTAAACCAGCATATTTTTCACACTTTGAAAATGACAAGAAAAAAGTGCTTTGATTTTGTGAATTTGCAGTTGTGGATATGAAATTTTGCTAATATGAGCATTACATTTATCATGTAAATTTCTTTCTACAATCAGTGACAAAAAACATTTTTTTCCAGTATAAAGAGCAACTAAATTGGGGTCTCGCCACAACATCTATGGAAGCTAGCGGAACTCACGCAGCAAAGGATGCTGCTGCTACATCTACTAACTCTTCTCCAGAAGACAATATCTGAAAGATATTACTGAAGTTTCCACTTCTGCCTGGTCTCACTGTCCTAGTATTCGTCCCTGTGTCTGTATTACAACATTCGCTCCAGAGCTCCAGCAGCTCTCTGTCTGTAAAGAAGAGCTTCACCCTGAGCAACAGAAGTGGAGCCCCAGTCTGGACCAGGAGGAGCCAGAGCCCCCACACATTAAAGAGGAAGAGGAGGAGTTCCCTGTGAAGAGGAAACATGATGAAGAGTGCGCTCAGTGGTCCCAGATTTTTCAGCACCAAACTGAGGAGAAGAGAGAGGCAGAACCTGTAGCCATCACCTCAACTGAACAGATGGAAGCATAAGTAGTAGAAATAGAAGTAGAAGTAGATCCAGAAGATCCAGCTGCTGCTTGAGAACCAAGTGGTGCTGAGCAGCTCTTCTCTTCACACTGTTCTGAACCTGAACCTGACACTGAAGACAGTGATGGAGGTTGGAAGGAGACCACAGAACCTTACTTTCCTGTGGCTGTTTGGATCACTGTCTGCAGGTTATGAGTTTCTCAATAATTGATTCCCAATTCAAGAGAAAATAATAAAATAAAATAAAATAAAAATACACACACACACACACACACACACACACACACACACACACACACACACACACACACACACACACACACACACACACACACACACACACACACACACACACACACACACACACACACACACACATCTACAGTATTTGCTGAGATCCATTCTCGATAGTAAAATCCCCACACAAATAAAATGACGGTCTCAAGGGAATATGGCTGTTAATAACTAGATAAACCTGACAGTTCTAAACACTGAGGAAAGGATTGTGGCTCCAAAACGATGCAGTGGCGAGAAGACATGTTGCCGGTCTGGCGTAGTCCAGTGACCTCTGTGATATACACATGCTTTGTCTCATGGAAAATCTTTCGCAAACCTGAGGATAACCCACAATCCTTTGCAATCACTACACAATGCCGGTGCAATTTTACAACAACAGATGGCATAGTTGTCCTATTTAGCGTGATATAACCAGAACCTTTTCCACAATGTTACATACTCCCCCCTTAAATCCTGTTAAATTGGGGCACCATGAGCGAGAAAAAGACGAAAGAAACAAATTTTAAAACTCCAGTCATGTAGTTATAACAGCATAACTCAGTTTAGGTCAGTTAGAACCTTATCAGTTGGAAATAAGTCAGAGAAGGGGTTGGCCAGTCCTCGTGTTAACATAGACATTCAGTAATCTATCCAGAAAACATGTTCCTCACAAAAGAAAACAAAGAATCAACTATCGTCACTGAGTCATCTACAATCTGTTTGTGCATTTCACAAACGAGTCGAACTGGGGGTTTTACAGTTCTACCTGCCCTAGTGCAAAGTAGTGGCAGCTGTGCAGAAACTACATGGTCCTGTGTCCATGCACCTGGTTGTGTGTCAGTTGCATGTACAGTGGTGGGGACATGAAGAATTGGGTCCACTGAGGGCTGGGAGCGGGCATCCTGGGACAGCACACATTCAGCAGAGGACCCAGGGGAAGGCAAAGTGCAGCATGTACCATAGAATCCAAGGTATTAGATACCTCACACACCATAGTCACTTCTGTCGCTGAGGCCGGGTCATTCACAGCCACAACATTAGAACAATCTGCTGGCCTTAACGTCTCCATCACTTGCTTCATCCATTTGCGGCAGCCAGTTAAGTGTCTTTGTTTCACTGTCCTGTATGTCAACAGGAACCACTGTGTCAATTTGTTCACTCCCAGCAACCGAAGAGCAGCTGCATTCCAAGGTGACGTCACCTTCTGCAGAGAAAAAACTCGCAGGGAGTAGAGGGTTTCTATGAACTTTTTCCCTTGATGTCACAGGGTCTCTGTTGCAGTACATATTGGTTCCAGGCTTCACACATGTTACTTCATAAACTGTGGATTTCTACTTCTCTGCAATTTTCCTCTTCTCCTTTTCACCATGATTTGCAAGCAAGACCCTGTCACCAACAGTAAGGGGTGACCCTTTTGCTTTGCGGTTGTAGTTCTTTTCCTGATGGGCCTGTTCTGTCCGTCTGTTCTGTTGGGCAATGCGTGCAGCTTTAAACAGGTCATGCCTCAGGTGAGAAACAAACTCACAGTGCTCAACAACAGCACTGTTTGGGAGGGTATGCTGGAACACAACATCAACCGGTAGACATGGAATCCTCCCAAACATGAGAAAGAAGGGCGCAAAGCCTGTGGTCTCGTGCTCAGTGCAACTGTAACAGAACGTCAGCATTTGAAGCATTCATGGCCACCTAGCTTTGGAATGTTGAGGCAAGGCCCTTATCATGTTCCTAAGGGTCCTGTTGTATCGCTCGACAACTCTATTCCCCATAGGAAGGAAAGGGGTGGTATGGGATTTCTGGATAGCAGCTATCTCCAGGAGCTCTTTAATGAGTTGGCCCCCTGATCAGAATGGATGCGTTTAGGGAAACCATAAACAGAGAAAATGTCATTCCAGAGACGACGGGCAACCTGCTTCGTTGACTGATTTTAACATGGTAATGCATGCAGTTTGGAAAAGTGATCTGTGACAACTAAAACACTGACACACTTCCTGTTAGTCTGCTCAGCAGCCCAAAGGTCAATACAGACTAGCTATATCAGTTCATAGGTGCAAATACTTTGAAGAAGTGCTTGGTTGTTAGATTCTGGGGTGTTTCCAACTACACAGTGAAAGCAGTTCCTCACATGATTGATGATTTCACGTTCCATCACTATCCAAAAGAACCTCTACCTGCCAAGAGAAACCATGCGAGCTGATGATGAGCTGAGTCATGGAGGCCTTAGAGGACCTGGGCCTTCAGGCAGCCCGGAACAACAAACTGGTGAATTGTCATGTTCATTTGTCTGTCATTCATTACCTTGTACAGCATGCCATCCTTGATTGACAGCTTGGGCCAGTGTCTCAACAGTTTCCCCAAACCACCAGACTCACCAGCATTTTCACGCCTAGTGGGTCCCCTGTGGCGCTGGCTGTAAAATAAATCTCTGCCCAAGATGCCATCCCGCTCTTGCGAATGCCACGGCTTTGGCGATATTTCCATCACGAGGTAACTGCGAGAGGACAGCTCCTTAGCCATCAAAGGAGGCATCGACCGCGAGGATGAACGTGCATTTAAGTCCGAATGAGCTAATGTGACACTGTGCACAAGCTCATGTTTCAAAAGTCTGAATGCTTCTTTGCAATCATCAGTTTAGTGGGTTGGAGACAGTCTCACATGGCCTTTGTTGAATTTAGGTTTTTGGCCTCTACCTCTTTTGTGTGGGGCGGCTTGCTCAGCCACAAGGCTGAACAGTGTCTTAGCTTTAGCAGAACACCCCTTGATGAAATGATGGTAGTAGAGAACCATTCCTAAGAAAGATCTTATTTTTTAAGCAGTGTTTTCCCATCAGACTTCATCAGGTCAGCTTCCTGCACATCATTTATAGTCTGCACCCTAATCGGATCTGTCCGAGTAGAGTGCCATCACCATCACCACATATGTGTCCCAAAAACTTGACAGACTGCCGAAGAAAGTGAGACTTCTTAGGCAAGAGTTTCAAATTGTTGGCAGCTAGGCATGCAAAAACCTTCTGCAACCGCTCAAGTGAACCTGTTCAGATAGAGCCTAGATCATAAGGGCATCCAGGTAACATAACAGGCTTGTGAACTTCTCATTGCCAAAGATGGACATCAACATTCACATAAATGTCGCAGGACTGTCAGACCCTGGGGCTTCCTGTTATATTAATGGAGACCGAATGGGGACGAGAACGCTGTGTCATCCTTGTGCAGTCCGAAATTGTAGAAGCCTGATGTGAGGTCCATTGTGGAGAAGAACACATTTCCCCCAAGTGCAGCGAGGGTGTCTGTCTGATGAGGCAATGGATGTGCGTCGTTCACTGTTCTTGTGTTCAACCACCTGAAATCATTGCAGATGCAAAGATCACAATTTCACTTAACAACCAGGACAAGGGGAGACAAATACTCACTTTGAGATTTCCGAGATTTCTGCAGAGATACTAAATGAGCTAGTTCATCATCCTGGAGTTAACTGGAGTTGCGACGTCTCGGCCACAAACAGGCTCTTTCAGCTGTAAAATCAGCCACTTGATGGCATTGCTACCCAGAACAATTTCATCAGTTTGGCCCAGCACAATGAGAACAGGAACAATTACTTTGTGGCCATAAACTGATCCAGTCAAGTCATATATGGCAGAAGGTGTGACTAGGTGTCACAACCAACAAAGACAAAGTTCTCTGCCGATGTTTTTTCAATGTTAAGGATAAACTGAAAGCTTTGCATCAGCCGTCTCACTAATAGTGCATGCCATAGATCCACTGTCCACTAATGCTTTGAGAACATGCCCGCTATCAGTAGTCACATCTGTGTAAAATAGGCTATCAATCTTATCGAGTTTCTGCAGGCTTTGCACAATCAATGTTTTTTGGGATGGCACTATGCTGCTGTAGGTGTGATACAATGTTTCATAATCATTAATGTCTGTCAAATCCAAGGTAGAAGGCTTACTCATTTGATCTGCGCAGTCCTCCCCTGTACGCAGATCATTCAGTTTCCCTGCTGACCACTGAGAGAAGGACGTCTCCCCCCTGGGCAGTTGTGTCTTGGTAGCGCCAGGTTGCACCAGGTAAATGACGGAGGAAGCATAGCCTGTTCTCCCGACAGTGAGCAAGAGCGGAGTGAGAGCTGTCTTTACATATGGAACACAGTGTGTCATTTAAGCCCTTAACTTTTGGTAGCCCGTTGTTGGTATGTGGCTTTCTATTTGCTTGAGCATAACCAGGACACTGAAGCAACACTTTCTCCAGCATGCCAATCAACCTCTCTAAAGTAGGATTGTTATGACTCGCAGATGTCTTCATTTTTGGGGTTGTCGGAAACTAAAGTGGCATTTGGGCTAACCTCAACCTTATTCATGTTGATTCTGCTACTCCCCTCCATAGAAGACCTGAGCCCCTTCTCTAGATGGTATTCATCTAACAGTTACTGTACCTCACAAGCTCACCATTTATCAATTGTCTTGGACCTAAAGGTGAGAGCTAAATCTCTACTGGGGCAATCTCTGATGAACATGTGTGACTTCAACACTGGGGTTGTCAAACATTTTACCCTGCTCTTGAAGACACCTGGCGGCAACATCAGCCGCTATTTAGACGAAGCCAAATGGTTCTCTGCAAGTTTTTTCTTGCCCGGATGAGGGTTCAGATGAGGCAAAGCCATTGATTTCTATGTGAAATGTGGGACCAAATAGCCACAGCTCCTCGCAGCTGCTTCCATGATGGCAGCATTGGCAAGAGTCCATTCAGACTCCATGTCCTCAGCCTCCTTCAGGATAGGAAGTTGGCAACACAACAAAGATGGTTGATTCAGCCTGAGTTCTGGGTGCACTACAAGAGCTTAAGAAGTGTTTAAAATTGTTCAATTGACAATATTTACGCATTAGAATAACATTTATTTACAAAGACAAATTAAGACTTAAACAATCAAGAACGTACAATTACACTACACAAAAAGTAACGATAGTGTCTAAATTAATGCCTTTGCACAGACATTTCTCTGCGTCTGACATTTTGTTGAAAGCCCAAACTATTTAAGGCTGTAAGCAGTGAAGAATTGAGCAAATGTTTATTTGAAGGAAAACACAAAGCAGAGCAGCAAAAGGAGAAGAGTTGTAAACTAATCGCCTGGTGACAGAATCTCAGCTGACCCCTCTCTGTGACACTTGGATCTCTAGTGTCCATGTTACAATCACATCAACACACAACAGCTTTCATCTTCTAGGGAAGGATCACATTGTAAAATAAGGTCAATCTTGGGATAAAATATTCAAAAGCACAAAGAACACAAGACAGGGTTTAATTGGCAGTTTGGATGAAATGATATTGCTTCAGCTGGGATGACCTGGTGGAACTCTTGGACAATGTTACTATCTGCCTCATGTGTTACTACACTGATGTACTTTGAGTTGACACTTTGCACTTCACACAGGGAGAACAGAGAGACGGCGCTCTCTGGAATGTGTAGAGAAAATCAAAACAAAAAGAAAACTGCCAATCGTCTCAGTCTCATGTTTTCATTTTGTACTTGGGAGGTTGCAACGTTAGAATAAAGACAAGGGGAGGAGAGACTTGGCCGCTCCCACCTGGTACCAGTAGTTCAGGCGCCAACGTTCTGTGTAGTGGTGCAGTCCCTCTCATTTGTGGCTAATATGATGTCTGTTGAGATGACTTTTAGAACAAAAGCTCTTCCCACACTGTTCACAGTCATATGGTCTCATTCCAGTGTGAAGTCGCTGATGTGTTTTGAGAATATTGAGACGACTGAATCGCTTCCCACACTGTTCACAGGGGTAAGGTTTCTCTCCAGTGTGTGTACGCTGATGAATCTTGAGGCTGGTTGATCGACTGAATCGTTTTCCACAGTGTTCGCAGTTGTATGGTTTCTCTCCTGTGTGTGTACGTTGATGTCGTTTTAAATCACCCCTTGTAGTAAAGCTCTTTCCACACTCTTCACAGTGGTAATGTTTATCTCCTGTGTGTGTACGCTGATGAATCTTTAGATGGGTTGATTGAATAAATCTCTTCCCACACTGTTCACAGGAGTATGGTTTCTCTCCTGTGTGTGTACGCTGATGTTCTTTGAGATGACCCAAGTAACTGAATCGCTTCCCACACTGCTCACAGGGGTAAGGCTTCTCTCCTGTGTGAACACGCCAATGTACTTTTACTTCAGTCCTTGTCGTAAAGCTTTTCCCACACTGTTCACAGTCGTATTGTTTCTTTCCTCGGTTAGTAGGATGACGTTTTCTGTGATATCCTAAGAGAGTAGAGGGAAAGAAAGACAAGAGTAAGAAAGGGCACCTAGAATTAAGGATGTTGAGTAAAGGATGATCATTAAAAGAGGGTTCATTTGTAGTAATGACCAGTTGGCTGCATTATGCCACTATCCACTTATTGGTTTTAAATTATTTGATAACTAGTATACCTAGCACAGTAGTGCGCTCTGCAACTGCAAAGCTTCCGTTGTTTAGCTTCCGTTAAAAAAGATCCAGTCCACACCAATGTAGTTAACACAGCACTGCACTGCGAACTATCTCACCAAAGTATATAACTCAACCTATTGACAGTTAATAATGTGAAATTAGACAATATCCAACATTTACTTGAAGAGATACACAACATTGCCGACAGCGAAGACCACCCTAATGGAAATATTTTTGAATACTGCTTTTCCACTCCTGTACTCAGAATGCTGCAAGGAGTTTAGAAGGGCAAATAAAAACGTAGACTTTCTTTTTTTTACCACAACAATTGAGTTATGGTCCCAGAATTCTGGGATAACTGGGTTTGACAAATGGGTGCAGTTGTGTGTCATCGGCATAGCAGTGAGACACTAAAATAAAATATAACAACCCAGGGAAAGCAAGTACAGAGAGAATAAACTTGGACCAAGAAATGAACCTTGGGGGACTCCACATGTAACAGCAGCTGCTTAAAACAGTCACTATTTGAAACAGTAAAACATGTGTTTTACAGACATATGAGGAAAATCACCTCAAGCTGTGACACAAATTCTAACTCGGTCCTTGAATCAATTCAATAAAACTGTTAGTTGGCAAAATAGACTGTGTACTAAAGTCAGCATCGAAAAATAAATAATGTTTTTGAGCAGTGAGGTTTCTGTTCTGCTTTAAGAAGCCTGAATGAAATGTACTGTAATATATTGTTAAACAGTTTACAGGAGTTACAGACAACCAAGTCTGATTAGACAAGAATGTACAGCCAGACACAGACACTTGCAGTAGTTTTGAAAAGTTTGTCTCGTTTCAGTGAGCTGGGTGATCCGGCTCATTGAAAAGAGCCGAATGTTATGGCTCGCAAGAATTTTATTTTATATATTTTATCTATGAAATTGTATGAAATATTTTGTTTATATTTATTCCACTACAAATTGTGTTCAATTCAACCAGCAAACCTCTGATTACAAGACAACTCCGTCTACCTCCTGACCCAGTGCCCCCAGTTGGTCATCTTAGTGAATGTCCAGGTATCTGTAAGAGCTCACCTGTCCTATATTCTGGTCATGGATTACAACTGGAGAGTGGTCACTAATGGATTTGGGATCAAACACTGTCTTCTGTTTTATTAACATTGAGGGTGGGAAAATGTTCACCACACCACTGAGCAAAGTTTGATGTGTGATTGATTCCTGTGTTGCTGTTCTCTTATTGGATGTGTGTAAATTATGAACGTGGTCAGGATTTGTCCCTGCAGCTGCAAGACGAGCAAGTGTGTGATCACAATGTAGGGAAGAACCGGCTGCAAATACCAACCACAGACACTTTAATAACTACTAAATAAAATAGCAAGTAGAGCTATAGTTAAGACTTCAAAAACTTTTAATGCATCAATTATAAACTCTCCTTCCGCATTCTCTCACAAAAATCCTTATATCTTTAAGAATCAATTTTTATTTTGTGAATGTTTTTTTCTCTCTATGTTTGCCATTATTTATCACCTTATCATTTTAATTCTGACTGAACAAAGCTCTGGATCCTAGACTTATGAAGTTGAAAAGTAGTTCAACTTCAGACCTAGGATGGTTTTATCACCTGAGAACTTCATCATATAATTGTGTGCACTTTGCATCATTCAGCAAAGTCCTGTATCCTCAATTTGTTTGCTGTATTTACTCAATTACATCCAATAGTGACGGACCTGATCCGGTGTGGGACTCTGCAGCTCTGATCATTTTTTCCTCTGGTCTATATTTAAGGAAGGGTTATATTTGTTTGTGTTGACCATACCCCCGGGATTTATTAAAAGCCTGGTTTCGATTTTACTATCGGTTTATATTTGGGGAAATACATTGTAATATATAGAGATAGAGATTGTTTTTATCGAAGAAAAACCACAAGGCTTTAAAGAATATTGAGGGAAGGAGCGTATCATGTTGAGGGGGTGGGGGGGGTTATCTCTGCTTGTGTGGAGTTTGCATGTTCTCCCCCTGCTCACATGGGGTTTCCTGCACCTGACGTCAGTAAGGACCCCCACCAAAAACATGCACACATCATCGTCTGACCAGCGATGGACACTTGTCACCAGGTCCCCAGTTCTCTTCTCCGTTGGGAGAAAGAAGCTGACTAAAGCAGAAGAGTTTAGGAATCTCTGGCTCACATCCACAAGTAATGGGAAGAGGGAGCATGAGATGACATGCACTGTACCGGCCCATCGTGGTGAAGAGGGAGCTGAGCAGAGAAAGCAAGCTCTCAATTTACCAGTTAATCTTTGTTGCTATGCTCATGAGCTTTGGGTAGCAACAGTGAAAGAATAAGGTCCCAACAAATGGAAAATGGTCTCGGATACAGGTAGCCAAAATAAGCATTTTCTGCTGGGTTTCTGGGCTCAGCCCTAAAAATAGGGTGAGGAGCTCAGCGATCCGGCAGTACATCACAGTAGAACTGTTGGTTCCTCCACTTTGAGAGGAGCCAAGAGAGTAGCTTCAGCCAACTGCGGTGCAATGGGGCAATAGCACATTGAAGAGCGGTCTGACCGATTGAGCAGAAAAAGCAGAACACTCACTTCACACCAACTGACATGAACATCTTCCACTGCTTCATTGGAAGAAGAGGTACAAGTGTTGGATGATGAAGCAGTGCACGGTCATGTGGGTGAGGGTGAATGGAAATATGAGATTGAAAGACTAATGAAGAAGGCGGCTGAAGTTATGCAGGTGCTGTACCAGACCGTCATGGTGGAGAGAGCAGAGCCAGGAGGCAAAGATCTCAATTTACGGGTCAATTTTCCGATGTTCACAGATGGTCATCAGCTTTAGGTAGTGACCGATACAATACAGTGTACAGGCAGACAAAATGAGGCCCCTTCACAAGGTCGCTGGGTTCAGCCGAAGAGATGGGGTGAGGAGCTAAAATAAAAATGAGCAAACTCAATGACTAAGCAGGAGAGCTTAGTGGCAGAAAGAAAAGAAACAGTTACCTGAGAGAGGTTCTGTGGTCTCCTTCCCACCTCCATCACTGTCTTCAGTCTCAGGTTCGGAACAGTGTGAAGAGAGGAGCTCAGCACCACTTGGTTCTAAAGTATCAGCTGGATCTTCTGGATCTACTTCTACTTCTATTTCTACTACTTCTGCTTCCATCTGTTCATTTGAGGTGCTGGCTACAGGTTCTGCCTCTCTGTTCTCTTCAGTTTGGTGCTGATGAAGCTGGGACCACTGAGCGCACTCTTCATCATGTTCCCTCTTCACAGGGAACTCCTCATCTTCCTCTTTAATGTGTGAGGGCTCTGACTCCTCCTGGCCCAGACTGGGGCTCCACTCCTGCTGCTCAGGGGGAAGCTCCTCTTTACAGACAGAGAGCTGCTGGAGCTCTGGAGGCAACACTGATACAAACAGAGGGAGGAAAACTCAGTCACCTACACTTTTAGCCTAACAATTTTTTTTTATGTTGCTTTATACATTCTTTACCTTGCTGAATGCTGACTGGCTGGATGTGTAATTGATTCCTGTGTTGCTGTTCTCCTATTGGATGTGTGTAAATGATGGGCGTGGTCAGGGTTTGTCCCTGCAGCTGTGAGACAAGTGGCGCTGCAGAGTGTGTGATCACGATGAAGGGAATCACTGGCTGAAAGTACCAAGCACAGACACTTTAATAACTAGTAAATAAAAATAGCAAGCAGAGCTGTAGTTAAGACTTCAACAACAACTTAAAAGCTTTAATAATAAACTCTCTGGAGCAGTTCCCCTGCCACATGCCAACCGAGTGGGGTTTTCAGGGCCCTCCAACACAGAGAGAGACACAGATGATGGCATTGAAGAGTACCAGTTTTATTGTCGGGAGTGGGAAGGTGGAACAAGACCGGAGCAGATGGACACATGTCATGACAAAGACAAAGACTCCTGTGTGTGTGTGTGGGGATGGGGGTTTTACCTGTTGCTCGTTATTTACTCTAACGCGCTACAGGCGCACAGCAACACTGATCCTGTGCCCAATTACCAAGACCCAAGACAGGTGGTGCTACTTAAATCACACCACACTCTCCTTGCATTCGGGTGGGGGGGTAGAGTGACATGCACAAAATGACCGCAGGCCAGATTCAAACCTGGGTCGCTGCAGCCGTTATATATCCTACGCACTCTTCTCTGGTTAATTCACCAGGACGCCTCAATTGAGAATACACTTTCAAATAAACTTATGATATTTAACAATAGACTTGGATAATGAAACCTTGTCAGTCTAATAGCGGTAGAGAGACAAGGTAAACGTACAGATTTCTGACTGGCTTGTATGATCAGAGCAAAAAAATATTGATATTCATTCTGATTTTTTTTGGCAGTCTGGCAAAATCATGAAAAGAATCTAGGACTGAAACTAGGACTGGATATTTAATGCCTGAGAATCAATCTGATTAATTGATATGGTACAGGAAATACTGAGTTTATTCTTATAAAGAATAATAGATTTGTGGAGTTGTGTGAACAGGGGTCTGGGTGGCTTTAAATGTATTATTGTTGCAGCTTTAGGTTTTTTTATATTCCTAGTAATAAAGTGGTATCAGTCTGACAGACAGGTTAATGCAGGTAGGAGAACGGCTTTTGGTCTGTTGCTTCACACATAAAATCATTGCTCTTTTACTCAGGGTTCATTCTGCCATTACAAAATGAAATTCAAGGATTTAAGTAATTTTCTAAGCACTTTTTTTCCCCATTTTCAAGGACTTCATGTGATCTTTATTAATTAAAATGTAATCTTAGTCTCATCATCTAGTTTATATATATATACAGTGGGGAGCTTTGTACTGAAGTGCTTGAAAGGTCCTTCAGAAAAAAAAACCAAAACTAGATAATTGGAAACCTGTGATGTTCCCCCTGGTTTTGTTATTTCAGATTGTAACCTAATAAAATATTTCCTGAATCACTTTTTACGACATAGATGATGCCACGGAAATGTCGATTTAATCCAGCATGGTTGCAAATAGACACTTAAAATAGCAAGTCACAATGAGATTATTAATAATAATAATAATAATAATAATAATAATAATAATATATATACAGTGGGGGAAATAATTATTTGATCCCTCAGTGATTTTGTAAGTTTGCCCACTGACAAAGAAATGAACGGTCTATAATTTTAGTGGTAATCTTTGGTAGGTTTATTATAACAGTGAGAGACAGAATATCAAAAAGAAAATCCAGAAAATCACATAAAAAAAAATATATATATAAATTATTTTGCATTTCATTGAGTGAAATAAGTATTTGATCCCCTACCAACCATAAAGAATTCTGGCTCCCACAGATTAGTCCTCTTGCTTTAAGAAAGTACTCCTAATCTCAACTCGTTACCTGTATAAAAGACACCTGTCCACAGAATCAATCAATCAGACTCCAACCTCTCCATCATGGGCAAGACCAAAGAGCTGTCTAAGGACATCAGGGACAAGATTGTAGACCTGCACAAGGCCAGAATGGGCTACAAGACCATTGGCAAGAAGCTGGGTGAGAAGGAGACAACTGTTGGCGTGATTATTCGAAAATGGAAGAAACACAAAATGACCGTCAATCTCCCTCGGTCTGGGGCTCCACGCAAGATCTCACCTTGTGGGGTATCAATGATCATGAGAAAGGTGAGGGATCAGTCCAGAACTACACAGGGGGAGCTTGTTAATGATCTCAAGGCAGCTGGGACCACAGTCACCAAGAAAACCATTGGTAACACACCACACCGTAATGGATAAAAAATCCCGCAGCGCCCGTAAGGCCCCCATGCTTAAGAAGGGACATGTACAGGCCCGTCTGAAGTTTGCCAATGAATACCTGAATGATTCAGAGAACGCTTGGGAGAAGGGGATGTGGTCAGATGAGACCAAAACCGAGCTCTTTGGTATCAATGCGACTCACCGTGTTTGGAGGAAGAGGAATTCTGCCTACGACCCCAAGAACACCATCCCCACCGTCAAGCATGGAGGTGGAACCATTATGCTTTGGGGGTGTTTCTCTGCTAAGGGGACAGGTCGACTTTACTGCATCGAGGGAAAGATGGATGGGGCCATGTACCGTCAAATCCTGGGTGACAACCTCCTTCTCTTAGCCAGGACACTAAGAATGGGTCATGGATGCGTCTTCCAGCATGACAATGACCCAAAACATACAGCCCAGGCAACAAAGGAGTGGCTCAAGAAGAAGCACATTAAGGTAATGGAGTGGCCTGGCCAGTCTCCGGACCTTAATCCTAGAGAAAATCTGTGGCGGGAGCTGAAGCTTGGAGTTGCCAAGCGACAGCCTCGAAATCTTAAAGATTTGGAGAGGATCTGCAAAGAGGAGTGGTCCAACTTTCCTCCTGAGATGTGTGCAAACCTGGTAATCAACTGCAAGAAATGTCTGACCTCTGTACTTGCCAACAAGGGTTTCTCCACCATGTACTAAGTCATGTTTTGATAGGGGATCAAATATTTATTTAACTCAATGAAATGCAAAATAATTTATATATTTTAATTAATGTGATTTTCTGGATTTTCATTTTGATATTCTGTCTCTCACTGTTAAAACAAACCTACCAAAAATTACCACTAAAATTATAGACCGTTCATTTCTTTGTCAGTGGGCAAACTTAAAAAAAATCACTGAGGGATCAAATAATTATTTCCCCCACTGTTTATATATTATTATTATTAATATTAATAATCTCATTGTGACTTGCTATTATAAGTGTCTATTTACAACCATGCTGGATTAAATCGACATTTCCGTGGCATCATCTATGTCGTAAAAAGTGATTTAGGAAATATTGCATTCGGTTACGATCTGAAATTACAAAACCAGGGGGAACATCACAGGTTTCCAATTATCTCATTTTGGGGATTTTTTCCCAAAGACCTTTCAAGCACTTCAGCACAAAAGCGTGTGTTTTCAAGTTATTCCAGAACCTCCATTTCTTAAGACAAAATTAAGCACCTCAAAGACCTGGTGAGAACCCTGTTTGCGAAAAAAAAAAAAAAAACATTTTTCTCACCACTTGTGATGAAGTCATGTTGCAGATATCCAGGTTTTCCATGTCAGTGTGAGTGATGCTGTCCTGCAAGTAAACACAGTTCAACCATCAAGCACAACATGTGACACTGTAGTAAAATACCAAAAAGCATCCAAACTTCACAACTTGGTTCATTTTTACTTCTACATCATTTAGGGAAGCGTATCAAATGTGTTTTTTTTCTGGAAGGGACTCGCAAACACCCAAATGAAAGTAGAATGATGAGGACAATTAGGAGTTTTATTGGAGGAATAAGAAAACTTTACTAGTAGTAATGTAGTAGTAGTAGTAGTAGTAGTAGTGTAGTGATGTAGTAATAGTAGTAGTGTAGTGATGTAGCAGTAGTGTGGTAGTAGTAGTAGTAGTAGTAGTAGCAGTAGTGTAGTGATGTAGCAGTAGTTTAGGTATGTAGTTGTAGTAATTTTAGTAGTACTGTAGTGATGTAGTAGTAGTGTGGTGTTAGTAGTAGCAAAATAGTATGGTGGACATATAACATGGATGTGTACATGGTGGTGGACTACATGATTAAATGAATATGTAGAATCATCTGATTGTTATGTTCAAATACAAGCATATACTTGTAATACTAGTAGTAAAATACTAGTAGAAGTAGTAGTTAAATACTAGTTGTAAAATACTAGCAATAATAGTAGTAAAACACTAGTAGTAAAATACAAGTAGAAGTAGTAGTAAAACACTAGTAGTAAAACATTAGTCGTAAAATACTAGCAATAGTAGTAGTAAAACACTAGTAGTAAAATACTAGTAACACTTGTAGTAAAATACTAGTAGTATTAGATGTTATTGATGTGAGAAAATACACGAAGTCATTTGTTTTAGTTGCTAGGAAACGCAGCGGTCTAGTTTAAAGTGCATTTATTGTTCCTTCGTAAAGGTCCGTTTGTGTCAAACGCAGCTGGAGGAATAAAGAAGGAAAGTAAAAAGCAGAGAAGCAGCTGATATCCTGAATAGTCTGCGGTGTAAATACTTATAAACACACACTGTGAACGTTCGGTGGAAACTTCACAATCACTTTCATTTAAAATGTCAAATGTTCTGATGGAACGAACCGTGTCGAGCTAATGCTAACACCAGGCTAATGCTAACACCAGGCTAATGCTAACGCTAGGCTACGACTTACACTACGCTAATGCTACCACTAGGCTAATGCTAAGCCTCTGCGTAGACACAGCTGGGGACTGGAACACTCAACTTAAAACCAAAAGGTCACTCTACCTCGAATCATCTTCATCTTTTCGTCACTTTGCGCCCTTGAGGGATTTTGGTAAACAACCAAGATGGCTGCAGCTGATGTGGATAAGTCTGTTGAATCCGCTATCGCGACAGTATTAAACTGACTTGACGGGTTTATTTTTC
This sequence comes from Zeus faber, assembly GCF_960531495.2. NCBI lineage: Eukaryota > Metazoa > Chordata > Actinopteri > Zeiformes > Zeidae > Zeus > Zeus faber. Next base: position 27,220,011 of record NC_137192.1, on the reverse strand, counting down.
TCTAAAAGAAGAACAAACAACTGTTTGTGTGTGTACACACAATGTGTGTATACATGTGTATAACACACACACACACACACACACACACACACACACAGACAGTGTGTTTCCAGGGGACGATTTTGAGTGACGCACCGAGCGTCCGGAAGCTCGAACGCTCGTCAGCGTAGGTTGTTTATGTTTCCTGCAGCATTTTTCTTTCGCCGTGTTAAAATGTGGAGGTTAGAAACCCTGAGAGCAGATATCAGCCGTCCTCTGGCTGCAGCTGTGGAGGAGATTTTAGGATTATTTGAAAAAACCATCTCAGAATACGAGGAGAAAGTTTCTCGTTTACAAGAAGAAAACAACGGCCAACGCGAGTTACTGGACGTTGCGCTGAGTCCCCGAGTTGTGCTTCACAGAGCAGGTCTGGAACCAGTAACACTTTGATTTATATTACTACCACATGTCTTCATTAATAATCATTGTATTGCCTTCAATTTAGGTCCCCGAATTTCCCTCTGGGATGAATAAAGTTGTATTGTTTCTTCCAGAACTAGTTTGGTTGTGGGGGGTGGAACTATATTCCTGTCTGACCTAAAACCTGTTCAGATAGCCTGACTCTATTCACCACTTGGTAAATGGCTGCTTTTGCCTTTAAATAAGCAAATATATTATTTCTGTGGTTAAAATACAGTGGACAACAAAAGAGAGAAGGCAACTAGTACTACTAGTATTACCACCACCGCTACTACTACTACTACTACTACTACTACTACTACTACTACTACTACTACTACTACTCCATTTACTAACTCTTCTTTAGAGCAAGATCTGAAAGATGTTACTGATGTTTCAACTCCTGCTTGGTCTCACTGTCCTAGTTTTCCTCCCTGTGTATGTATGACAGTGTTCCCTCCAGAGCTCCAGCAACTCTATGTCTGTAAAGAGGAGCTTCCCCCTGAGCAGCAGGAGTGGAGCCCCAGTCTGGGCCAGGAGGAGCCAGATCCCCCACACATTAAAGAGGAAGAGTTCCCTGATGAAGAGTACTCTCAGTGGTCCCAGCTTCATCAGCACCAAACTGAGCAGAATAGAGAGGCAGAACCTGTAGCTAGCACCTCAACTGAACAGATGGAAGAAGAAGAAGTAGAAGTAGATCCAGAAGATCCAGCTGCTGCTCTAGAACCAAGTGGTGCTGAGATGCTCCTCTCTTCACACTGTTCTGAACCTGAGACTGAAGACAGTGATCGAGGTTGGAAGAAGACCACAGAACCTCTGTCAGGTAACTGTTTGTTTTTCTTCTCCCGCCAAGCTGTTCTGCTGAGTCAGTTCCAACTTAACCGCCTGTTCCTTTTTCATTGAATGCTGCATTAATCCACTTAATCTAGTGTTTTTCAACCTCTGCTAAGCTCACTACTGTGTCTTGAGAGCTCAAACTTGAGGTTTCACACATCTTACTGTGTCTGTATTTCAGCGTTGCCTCCGGGGCTCCAGCAGTTCTCTGTCTCTAAAGAGGAGCTTCCCCCTGAGCAGCAGAAGCGGGGTCCCAGTCTGGGCCAGGAGGAGCCAGGGCCCCCACACATTAAAGAGGAAGAGGAGGAGTTCCCTGTGAAGACGGAACATGATGAAGAGTGCGCTCCGTGGTCCCAGATTTATCAGCACCAAACTGAGGAGAAGAGAGAGGAAGAACCTGTAGCCAGCACTTCAACTGAACAGATGGAAACAGAAGCTGATGGAGAGGACCGGGGAGTGTCAGAAGCAGCCAGTAGCTCAGATCCAGCTGCTGCTTTAGAACCAGCTGGTGCTGAGCAGCTCTTCTCTTCACACTCTTCTGAAACTGAGACTGAAGACAGTGAAGATCCAAAGGAGCCCAGACAACCTCAGTCAGGTACTTTTATTTATTTATTTGTTTGTTTGTTTATTTATTTATTTATTTTTCTCTCCTCTCCTCCTACCCAGCTGTTGACCGGATTAATGTCAGCAGGTAATAACTTCATCAATTGTTGATTCCCCCTTTAATGGGGAAAAAAAAAACGAAATTATACGAGCGCTACGGCTGTTCACAATAATTATTCAATTTTATTGACATTTATAGTTTGGTAAAACCATTGTGTTTATTAAAGCCTTGTGGTATAGAAATAGGTTTACCTCTGCTTTCTACTATAAAAACAACTCTCAAGGGATCTGGGTTCATACAGATTGTTTATTCAGACTGAAATGCAACGGGAGCAGATTTGAGATTTATAAAGAATATACATCCATACATACACACGCACGTGGACAAATTTGTTGGTACCCTTCAAGGAAAAAGAGGAACCCACAATTTTCTCTGAAATAACTTGAAACTTACAAAAGTAATTGCCATCCATCATTGTTAATTACATATTTAATAGAAATCAGACTTTGGTTTTGATTTTTGATTCAACAGAATATTTTACATGATAAAACAAAGAAAATGGCAAGGAAAAAAAAATGATGGGACCTATTATTTTGTTGCACAACATTTAGAGGCAATCACTGCAATCAAGTGATTTCTGTAGCTCTCAATGAGTCTTCTGCACCTGTGAACAGGTAGCTTGGCCCACTCTTCCTGAGCAAACTGCTCCAGCTGTCTCAGGTTTGAAGGGTGCCTTCTCCAGACTGCATGTTTCAGCTCTTTCCATAGATGTTCAATAGGATTCAGATCAGGGCTCATAGGAGGCCACTTCAGAATAGTCCAATGTTTTATTCTTATCCATTTTTGGGGTGCTTTTAGCTGTGTGTTTTGGGTCCTAATCCTGTTGTCCCCTGGACCCATGACCTGCGACTGAGACAGAGCTTTCTGACACTGGGCAGTATGTTTAGCTCCGGAATGTCTTGAGATTTCAATGTGCCCTGCACAGATTCAAGGCACCCCGTGCCAGACGCAGCAAAGCAGCCCCAAAACATAACCAAGCCTCCTCCATGTATCACAGTAGGGATGGTGTTCTTTTCTATGAAAGCTTAATTTTTTTTGTCTGTGAACATAGCGCTGAGGTGACTTGCCATAAAGCTTCAGTTTTTACTCATCTGTCCAAAGGACGTTCTCCCAGAAGCATTGTGGCCTGTCAATATGCATTTTAGCAATTTCCAGTCTGGCTTTTTTATGTTTTTCTTTCAAAAGTGGAGTCCTCCTGGGTCTTCTTCCATGGAGCCCACGCTCACTCAAAAAGCGACGGATGGTGCGATCAGACACTGACGTAGCTTGGACCTGTGTGTGTGCGTGTGTGTGTGTGTGCGTGTGTGCATGCGTGCGTGTGTGTGTGTGTGTGCGTGTGTGTGTGTGTGCGTGTGTGTAAAATAATAACTTGAACTTGGAGATCAAGTTCATGGATCACAAACAGGTTACCGATTTTCCCCTTATTTTTTGGGGTAATATTGTCCGACATGGATCTTGAATGCCAAGACAAAATGAATGTGAACCGCAGCTCGAGCCGCAGGAGCTAGAGTTCACAGCTTGTAGATTCTAATTCAAGAAAAAGTGTTCTCCAATTCAATAAAATATGATATATTTTACACTATGTCCACTTGAGAGGGCAGAACAGAGACCGGCAGCTTGTGAGAAGTGCCACTACGCGCTCCATAAGAGTAGTTAACGTTATGGATATGATTTGGATTGTGATATCAAAGATAAGATAATAATGTTCAATGGACAATGGTGCTGTGATAGGATGAGTAGAATTAGGGAAGAAGTCTGTTTTCTAGGGCTTAAAATACATACTGATTTTCCCATTATATCCTTAATTTGCTAGTTTGGCTGTGAAGTTGGCATTAAATTTAATTCTAAGTGGTATTAAAAATGTCTTAAATTTAATTAGGAGAACCCTGGAATCTGGAATATTCATGTACTGCATGCGGTGGTTTTATATGTGGTTGATTGTATTTTACAAGTAATTTTGACAAAGACAAATATCCTTCAGGACAATAACGTCTATCTTATCTCACAGAAATTACAGTCCCATCATACATTTCTGTAACTATTCAACTGTGGTTGAATGGTGAGGGCAGAATAGTGAATATTCTTGCTTTACCTTTGATTCATTTAACACCTGTTTGTGATTGGAGCTTTCACTGCTCACTCGCCTGTAGGTACAGTTGGAACATGTAAATGTCTCTGCCGAGCTACACAGCGAAGGGGGTTATGGGTAACCGTCGCTTGGAAAGGCTCGCAGGGGAGCCGATGTGCACACCTCCTAAATCTCAAAAAAACTGCTTGAATTGTCCAACTTCCTGTTGGGAGGCGGGTTTGAAACAAAAATAAGTGTAGCAGATAGAAGCTCTGCTAGGAAAGATATCAGCAATTTAATTCACTGTTCAGGACTGAGTGGGATGTCATTCTCTCCATCCCTCCATCTGTAAACCATTATCTCCTCTAATGTTTATTGTGTAGATGTGCAATGCAGGGTCCCACAGCTGTAATTCACTTTAATGACCCATCTACGCTTTGCAGCCAAGTTGTTGTCTGTAAACTCCTGGAAACAATTTAACACAATCTTTTGATACATTTTATGGGAGAAATTTACTAGTACATTTAAAGGAAATATGTTCATTAGATTCTACCATTAAATAAGAAAGAACATTCATTATCTTGCCCATATGCTATATGAATGAAGTAAGTGTGCGTGAAACAGGGGTCAGCAAAGACATGGTGTTTTCAGTCTAAACAAAAGTAGCAGACAGGAATAAGTGTTTTGTTGGCCGTGAGCCATATGACATGGGAAGGTCTGTTAATGCAAACATCCCCTCTAAAATATGGCCTGGACTAGCGTCGGGAGGTTTGTTATTGTAACTGACGTCAAAGACTGCAGACAACTGGGTTCTTTGCACTACTGACAGTGTAGGAGTAAGGAAGGGATTCTTATTGAGAATAAACAGATGTACATTCTGGACCAACAGAAAGAGGTTAAAAGAAGGAGTCAGTGAGCGGCTCGGGAATTCTTTGCCAAACCAACTCAGATTCTGTTGTCACTTCTTGCAAGTGATAATAAAGTCTTATATCTTCAGACCTTGACTCTCTCGAACCTCTCTTCTTCAGTTTAAGTGTTAGATGCGTTTTTTTCCACTACAATTTCAGGCAGGCTTTTTAAAGCAGCACAGAAACCTCACTACTCAAACATTTATTTTCGTATGCTGACTTTAGTACAGTCTATTTTGCCAACTCACAGTTTTATTTAATAGATTCAAGGACTGAGTTAGAATTTGTGTCAGCCTTAGGTGGTTTTCCTCATACAGTGGGGCAAAAATGTATTTAGTCAGCCACCAATTGTGCAAGTTCTCCCACTTAAAAAGATGAGAGGCCTGTTATTTTCATCATAGGTATACCTCAACTATGAGAGACAAAAGGAGGAAAAAAAAATCCAGAAAATCACATTGTCTGATTTTTAAAGAATTTATTTGCAAATTATGGTGGAAAATAAGTATTTGGTCAATAAAAAAAGTTCATCTCAATACTTTTGAGATGAACTTGACAGAGGTCAAACGTTTTCTGTAAGTCTTCACAAGGTTTTCACACACTGTTGCTGGTATTTTGGCCCATTCCTCCATGCAGATCTCCTCTAGAGCAGTGATGTTTTGGGGCTGTCGCTGGGCAACACGGACTTTCAACTCCCTCCAAAGATTTTCTATGGGGTTGAGATCTGGAGACTGGCTAGGCCACTCCAGGATCTTGAAATGCTTCTTACGAAGCCACTCCTTCGTTGCCCGAGCGGTGTGTTTGAGATCATTGTCATGCTGAAAGACCCAGCCATGTTTCATCTTCAATGCCCTTGCTGATGGAAGGAGGTTTTCACTCAAATCTCACGATACATGGCCCCATTCATTCCTTCCTTTACATGGATCATTCGTCCTGGTCCTTTTGCAGAAAAACAGCCCCAAAGCATGATGTTTCCACCCCCATGCTTCACAGTAGGTATGGTGTTCTTTGGATGCAACTCAGCTTTCTTTCTCCTCCAAACACAAGTTGAGTCTTTACCAAAAAGTTATATTTTGGTTTCATCTGACCATATGACATTCTCCCAATCCTCTTCTGGATCATCCAAATGCTCTCTAGCAAACTTCAGACGGGCCTGGACATGTACTGGCTTAAGCAGAGGGACACGTCTGGCACTGCAGGATTTGAGTCCCTGGCGGCGTAGTATGTTACTGATGGTAGCCTTTGTTACTTTGGTCCCAGCTCTCTGCAGGTCATTCACTAGGTCCCCCCGTGTGGTTCTGGGATGTTTGCTCACCGTTCTTGTGATCATTTTGACCCCACGGGGTGAGATCTTGCGTGGAGCCCCAGATCGAGGGAGATTATCAGTGGTCTTGTATGTCTTCCATTATCTAATAATTGCTCCCACAGTTGATTTCTTCACAACAATCTGCTTACCTATTGCAGATTCAGTCTTCCCAGCCTGGTGCAGGTCTACAATTTTGTTTCTGGTGTCCTTTGACAGCTCCTTGGTCTTGGCCATAGTGGAGTTTGGAGTGTGACTGTTTGAGGTTGTGGACAGGTGTCTTTTATACTGATGACGAGTTCAAACAGGTGCCATTAATACAGGTAACGAGCGGAGGACAGAGGAGCCTCTTAAAGAAAAAGTTACAGGTCTGTGAAAGCCAGAAATCTTGCTTGTTTGTGGGTGACCAAATACTTATTTTACCGAGGAATTTACCAATTAATTCATTAAAAATCCTACAATGTGATTTCCTGGATTCTTTCCTCCCATTCTGTCTCTCATAGTCAAAGTGTACCTATGATGAAAATTACAGGCCTCTCTCATCTTTTTAAGTGGGAGAACTTGCACAATGTGTGGCTGACTAAATACTTTTTTGCCCCACTGTATGTCTGTAAAATACATGTTTTACTGTTTCAACTAGAGACTGTCTTCAGCAGCTACTTATGCTACAGCTGCAGCAGCTACTTAGCTACAGCTAAGTTTATTCTCTCTACCTGCTTTCCCTGGGTTGTATTAAATTCAGTTTACGTGTCTGCTATGCCAATGACACACAACTGCACCAATTTTTCAACGCCAATAAACCCAGTATTGTGGGACCGTAAATCAATTGTTGTGGTAAAAGAAATTCACACGTCTTAAATTTTCCTTTCTATCTCCTCGCAGCATTCTGAGTACGGGACTGGAATAACAGTGTTCAAAAATATTTCTGCCAGGGTGGTCTTCCCCATCAGCAATATTGTATATTTCTTCAAGCAAATGTTAGATATTTTCTAATTTCACATTATTAACTTTCAATAGGTTGGGTCATATTCTTTGTTGGTCAAATAGTTTGCTAACAACAACAATGTAGTTGCAGTGTTAACTACATTGTTGTTGACTATTTTTCTTAGCAAGAGCTTAACAGCGGAAGCTTTGCAGTTGCAGAGCGCACCACTGTGCTAGGTATACTAGTGATGAAATCATTTTAAATCAATAAGTGGGATAGTGGCATAATGCAGCCAGCTGGGAATTAACCCTCTTTTTTTAGTGATCAGCCTTTAGTCAAAATCATGAATTCTTAATGCCCTCTCTGACTTTTGATAATCCTCTTTTATCTTTTTCCTTCTCCTCTCTTAGGTTATCACAGAACACACCATCTTACTCACAGAGGAAAGAAACTCTATGTTTGTGAACAATGTGAGAAGCGCTTTACAACAAGGGCTGAAGTAAAAGTACATTGGCGTAGTCATACAGGAGAGAAACCCTACCCTTGTGAACAGTGTGGGAAGAGATTCAGTCAATCAACTCATCTCAAGATTCATCAGCGTACACACACAGGAGACAAACCTTACCCCTGTGAACAGTGTGGTAAGAGATTCAGTCAGTCAGCCAATCTCAACAGTCATCAGTTTATACACACAGGAGAGAAACCTTACCCTTGTGAACAGTGTGGGAGGAGATTCAGTAAATTAGGACATTTTAAACGGCATCAGCTTACACACACAGGAGAGAAACCTTACCCCTGTGACCAGTGTGGGAAGCGATTCAGTCAGTCAGCCAATCTCAAGAGCCATCAGCGTACACACACCGGAGAGAAACCTTACCCCTGTGAACAGTGTGGAAAGCGATTCAGTAAATTGGGAACTCTCAAACGACACCAGTTTACTCACACGGGAGAGAAACCTTACCACTGTGAACAGTGTGGGAAGCAGTTCAGTCATTCGACTAATCTCAAGAGTCATCAGCGTACACACACAGGGGAAAAACCATACCACTGTGACCAGTGTGGGAAGACGTTCAGATATTCAACCAATCTCAAGAAACATCAGCTTACGCATACCCAACCAACCGACTAACTTGCTTTGCATTTTGTAACACATTTTGTGGTGATTCAAGATTCAAGAGGTTTATTCGTCACATACATATACATACTTTCATACATATTTGCAGTGAAATATCAATGCAACGGTGATTACACACAATATCTTCTAGACTGTACACAGTAGCTACCTAAGAATTTCTACTTGACTAACTAACTGGTTCCTAAAACATAATGCAGTAAGTTGAATACTATAGAACAAAAATAAAATATATAGAATAAAATAAAATAAGAACTCAAAGGTAATGCAGGATGGGGGTACGAAAAAAAAAAAAAAGGGAATAGGCTTATGTATATGGGATAGACTTGTGTATATGGGATAGACTATTTATGTATATACAGATATGTGCATTAAAGTGGAATATTAATAAAGTGAGGCAGTGTGTGTGAGATATACAGCACAGTATACAACAGTACAGAGCAGCAATACGGTAACACTGAACCACCCAGAACAGTGACACAGTATGCTACATACAGTACAGAAGAAGAAGAAACAGTCTTTATTTGTCATGCAACACACCACACTACAACACATGCTTGCACACACACACACGCACATGCACATGCTTTTGATGGTGGCCGGTGAAATGGATTCTCTGCTTTTGACCCATCCTGGCTTGTCCTTCCTCCGGGGGCACAGCCAGGAGCAGTGGGCAGCGTACGTGGACGCGCCCGGGGACCAGATGATAAATGTCCATCGCTGGTCAGACGATGATGGGTGCATGTTTTTGGTGGGGGTCCTCACTGACGTGAGGTGGAGAAAACCCCATGTGAGCACAGGGAGGAAATTGCAAACTCCGCACAGAAAGGCTCCTATTTGAGAGATAACCCGCCGGAGCACAGTGCCAACAGCGCCCCAGGCGGGAATCGAACCCAGGACCTTCTTGCTGTGAGGCAGCAGTGCAATGCACTGCGCCACCGTGCCACTAGAAGGTAGTGGAGCCTATGTGTGTGGCTCAGTGAGGACCCCTGGTGAGGTCAGCATTGACAGATCTAATGGCTTGCAGGAAGAAACTCCATCTCAGTCTCTCTGTCCTCGCTGTGTGACTGCGGAGGCGCTTGCCTGACTGCAACAGCTGGAACAGTCAGTTTTTGGGGTGGTGAGGATCCTTCATGATCCTGCGGGCTCTGCTACTACATTTCCTGGTGTATAAGTCCTGCAGGGAGGGGAGGGTAGTTCTAGTGGTATGTTCAGCTGAACACACCACCCTCTGCAGGGCCCACCTGTCCTGAGCAGTACAGTTCCCAAACCAGGCTGTGATGTTGGCTGTCAGGATGCTCTCCACTGCTCCACAGTAGAAATACTTGAGGATCCTCACAGAGACCCGGAATTTCTTCAGCTGCCTGAGGTGGTAAAGACGCTGCCTTGCCTTCCTCACTAGAGTCTGTTTGTAAAGTCCATGTTAAGTCCTCTGTGATGTGGACTCCCAGGTACTTGAAGCTGCTCACCCTGTCGACAGAAGGCCCATTAATCACCAAAGGCGCGTGCGTCCTCGGTTGTAATCCACGCCTAAAGTCCACAATCAGCTCCTTAGTTTTGCTGACGTTCAGGTGGAGGCTGTTGTTCTGGCACCAGAGTGACAGGTCAGTCACCTCGCGGTAGGCCTTCTCATTGCCGTCGGTGATCAGGCCCACGACAACGGTGTCGTCAGCAAACTTGATGATGGTGTTGGAGCTGGACCTGGCCACACAGTCATTTGTGTACAGGGAGTACAGTAGGGGGCTGAGGACGCAGCCCTGGGGGGATCCTGTGTTCAGAGTGAAGGAGCTGGACATGTACTTCCCCACCCTAACCACCTGGGGCCGGGCTGAGAGGAAGTCCAGGATAACCACCACATTATATAATAGCTTATTAAATGTCTAATACATTTAATATCTTATATTCTGGTTCAAGATATTTATATATATATATATTACAAAATATCGGCATTATTACATAACAAAGGTCAAATTTGTTATGTTTTGGAGTTATTATACATTACAAGGCGCAATCAGTAATGTGGACAATTAGTGACAAACAGCGCCCTCTTCAGGACGCTATAGAAACGCCACCTTGTCTCATCACAAGCATCTACAAAAATTGAAAAATAAAAGTATTCAGAATAATCAATATTCATAAACTAATCATAATTTCCTTTTGCACAGAATAAAAAACCTATATATATATATATACATATAAATATACATTCAATGAATACAGTGTTTCAATGAACCTACACTGTAGGTTTGATTTACCTCACAATACTTAAAATGATATCCCTTCCATTTGATCAGAAGAGGAGCTGAAGGATAGATGTTTGTGATGGAATATTTACAATACGTTTGTAAAAATGGAGATTAGGAAAGGGTGTCCTTCTGTCGAGAACCAGTTTATTGAAGAGAGTGGCAAGATGAAACACGCCAGGAGCAAATGAAACATTGTCATGACAAAAGTTCTCCCCATTTGTGAAGGGTTTGGTGATTAAGCCTGTGCTCGTTGATTGCTCTGACGAGCAACAGGTTTTCAGTCACCCCTTAGCGCGGGTCCAATTAAATAGACCCAAGACTAAATGACACAACCCCCCAATTGCTTAAATGACACAACCCCCCAATTCATTTTCAAGGACTTTGTGTAAAACAAGTATATTACAATTTTAATGTGATATTTATTAAATATAGTGCTAGTCCTATTATTATTATTTATATTATTATACCTGTTATCTCTAGATATATTTATTATTAATCTTATTGTCATCTACTGTTTTAAGTGTCTATTTCCAACCATGCTGGATTAAATTCATATTCCCTTCATCATCTATGTTGTAAAAGCCATTCTGGAAAAAACAGAAGGAATATCACAGGTTTTCAATGATAGCCTTTCTTTCAAAATTTCAAGCACTTTAGTACAAAGGGGCTTTTTTCAAGGTACTCCTGCACTTAGATTTGTGTGGACGAAAGCACCTCCAGCCCAGTTCTCCATGTTGAATGCGGGGATCCATGAAATCCTCCATCCATCTGAACACTGTCACCATGACTACAGTCATCACGACAATGGTCACTGCGGTGCCAATTTGTATTATTAAGGACTCACAGATGGGAGGATGTCTTACTTGGTTTTATTTACACCTGCAAGAGGACTCACAGACTCAAGTTGGGAGTGAAATTCCCCTTCTCAGTCTGGGTTCTTATGCTTGGAGTGCAAGGGTCAGTTTACAGGCATTTAAAGGTAGCTGGCAATTATATATTTGAACAGGACATGTTTGGCAAGAAAGACTCATACCCTAAAATCAGACACCACTCCAGTTGGCGAGGAGAATCACACTCTGACAACAAGGTCAACTGCCCAGGTCAGTATTCTTCCATGAATAGGCTCCTTACAGTCAGTAATACATTTAGTGCATTACTGAGACAGTAATACATTTAGTGCATTTTTCCGACCAAAATTCCCCCATCTGAGCATTCAATGCTCACATATTACAGAAATAATAATAATTAATACGTATACACTATCCTTACATCTTCGTTCTTTCTGTCCTCCCAAATAAACATGAGTTTTAATTTTTATATTGGAGTTCATGTAATCAACTGTTTATAGATTTTCCCGGATAACATTTACCTTTAAAGACCCAACATTTATTTTTTTCTCTTTGTCCCCCTCTCTCCAAACACCCAACATTTATTTCTTGGAGCAAGTCTTCGGCAACGGCAGCAAGAAAAAATCCCAGAAGGGAAACCTCGAACTGAACCAGTAATTAGAGAAGAGTAATTTGGGAAACCTTTAGTGAACCAATATCTGTTGTTTCTGACCTCATTCACCCCTTTGACACTTGGGTCTTTACCATGTGTCATTTTTGCATAGAAGGGAAACAGATATCAAGGCAAGCATGGTTTGTCATTTGACCCATACCAAACTCCTTTCACATATGCTTGTGATTTCTCCCAGAGGGCCTTTTCTTCACATGTGGCTCTGCTCTGCAGTCCCTGTAAATCAGCTGTTGGTGTCAGCGTATTAGTTGGAGGAACAGAAACAAGTAGTATTGTAGTTAGAGGTTGTTTTGCTGCATTTTTGGCGGCGCTCTCACGTTCCCCTGTGCAACAGGTTCCACATTGTTTATGTGAGCAACACATTGGCAGACACCAATCTGTCTTGGTAACAGAACAGCTTCAAGTAATTCAACCACAAGTTTGTGATCTGCAATTGGCTTGCCTGCCAATGTAGGGAATTGTTTTAGTTTCCAAAGCATGCCTAAATCGTGAACAACACCAAAAGATTCACGACTGTCTGTGTAAATGTTCGCTGTGGCAGGATCCTGTGAGGCTGAACCATCAACAAACAGCTCTAGGTGTACATGTGTTAGAGGTGTGTCCTACAGATCTGATCTGAGGGAGAAAACTTCAGTTATAACTGCCACATAGTCGTGTGGTTCATCTTCGTCTGCTGTGAAGAGAAGAGTAGCTGTATTTAGAACAGTACATCTTTTTCACAGTGACATTTGGCATGTCAAGCAGATGTGATACTTTAACCACCTTGCAGCTGAGGATTGAGCAGCCTTTTGTTCAAGAAATATGATGGAAAGAGCATTTGCCGCTAAAATAATTAATTCTTGGTATCCTACCAAATCACGTGATGCTAATATAAACTTTTCTGCTGCTGCTACTGCTCTCAGACTCTTCCGACTATAGCAACACTGAAGTCATCTAGACATAGTCATGTCTGGCAGTGTAGATCGCAAAGCTTTTTTCAGGTCAACAAAGGTTCAGCCTGGTCAGTCCATGTCACCCTTTGATGTGCAGTCAGTCCTTTAACATGAAAAATACTGGACAGTAGTGCCTCAATTTCTGCATAATTGGGGATCCACTGTCGACAATATGACCTCATTCGAAAAAACTCATGACCTGTTTTTTTGTTAGAGGCTTGAGACTTTGAATGGCAGCTGCGTGTTGCGGGGACAGGAATTTGCCTTCTGCTGTGATCACATGCCCCAAGGGGGTCACCTGCTATGACCATTGCCTGCAAGGTGTTGTAATAATGCCTGTGTCTGCCTTACAGACTTGTTTTGATGATGAACGATTCATTAAATCATCTACGTACTAAAGGAGCGCTCTTCCTAATGGTAATGTTAATGATTCCAAATTCTCTTTCAACGCTGCATTGTATATCACAGGACTATTGCAATAGCCCATCGCTAACTGTGGAAAAGTCCAGGTTTTACATTTAAAGAGAAGGCAAACCAGAACTGGGAATCTGTTCACTGGTATATACTGAAATACCGAAAAAATGCATTTGCTAAGTCCACTACAGAAAAGGTTTAACTGGTTGGTGGAATTTGTAACAAAATGGTGTGTGGATTTGGAACATTTGGTGCTTGAGTTTGATGTGTTTGACATGCTGTTTAGGGCTGCACGATTAATCTCATTCAAAACCAACAGCACAATTTAATAAAACACAATTTTCAAATCGCAAAGACTGCGATTTTTATTATTATTATTATTTTTTAAACCTGTGCTGTCAGCATGCTAGGCATATAACACAGAGTATTTGTGCCGTTGCATCTGGGACAGAGTTAGTGTGCAAGTGGAGCTCAACTTCTCAAACTGCAATGCCATTCTTTAATCATCAAGAACTGCTGCAACAACTCTGTCCTGTGGACGACCTATGGGTCCACCGGTGAGTGTATGGGACATGTCCCAATGGGTTCTGGTGTATAAGGTCGGTATTATATCGTAGCGCCTCCAAGCAGAAAAGGCCCTGAAGCCACCCCTGAGTCCCGCAGCCCTATAGACACCCCACGGCCACAGGAAAGCCCTAAGCACCCCGCCCTGCAGCCACAGAAGACACCCTAGCCCCTAGAGAAACTGGGAGCCCACGGAGCAATAACCTCCCCCAGCCACAAGGAGCATAACCCAGTCCCAGAGAGCGTGCGGAGACCACGCACCCCTGAGGCACACACATACCACCCACCCCCACATGTGAGCACAAAACGCAGCCACAGGTGCAGAACCTGGGCCACGGGCGCCAGGCATGGACCTCGGGCCCAGAGCCAGGTCCTGCGCCAACAGACCAACACCGTCCGAACCGCTAGCACCCCGCCCAAGGGCGAAAGCAAGGCCCGCCATAACACAACCGGCCAGACGCCCCATCCAGCCGCGTAACCGAGTGTGCTCAGTGCAGGACACATTGTCATTGTTTGAATGGTAATTTTCAGTTTCGAACAATTACAAGGCTGTAAGTTAAATCAATGTGTCAATATTCTACTGTGATTGAAGGTTTATCTTTTTACAATTCAATAGTTAAAAGATATGTTATTTATATCAATTCATGCATCAATTCATCTCATTTCATCATAACATGTAGGCCTGGCTGAAACAGCAGTTTATATGTTGACTGTATCCATGTTGTGTTGATCATACTGTAAAAATATGTTATTTTTTGGGTTTAGTGAATAATACAGAAGATAAGGAACTATAAAAATAAGGCATACTAAATCGCAATTGCAATCTTGGTCTAAATAAAAAAATCTCAATTTGATTATTTCCCAATTCGTTCAGTCCTCACGCTGTTTCAATTATTTAAGTCCCGGATTATAGAAAACATGTTTTTTTATCTGATTCCTGCCACCATTGTCCAAAGTCCGGCCATCTCTCATATGTAGCGTTCGCTCAAGAAACATACGGACTGGAACTGTAAACTTGGGAAAAAATCCTGTTTGCACTTTGTCTGGTAACATAACTCCCCTAGTACATGTATTATTCCAAAACATCGAATCCCTCCCAAAATATCACTTTCTTGACATACTCTGAATTTGGCCCTGATGAGACACCTGCGGGGCAATGCAGTGAAGTATGTCATGAACACTGTTATTTCCTGTCTCATGTGTCTGTGTGCCTCCTGTAGCAGATGTCTTAAAACTCATGGCCCTGTGTGTGTAAATGGCCATTCATACACGTGCAGTAATTCCTCTAGGCTGTATTGTATAATTTGTGGAGCCTTCCTCCCCTGCCTAATTATCTCTATTCCTACTTCAATTGCAGCAAAGGTGACACCTCTCGTGAGCCTCACCTTGGTGGTCATGAAGCGTTTCGAGAGGCTGATTAAGGATTACATCTGCGCCTCCCTCCCCCACACCTTGGACCCGCTGCAGTTACCGGCCAAACAGATCCACAGATGATGCCGTCTCCCAAAAACTGCACACTACGCTCACACACCTGGATGGCCGGAAGGGGGCCTATGTGAGATTGATGTTCATTGACTACAGTTCAGCTTTCAATACCATAGTCCCCTCCAGACTGGCTGTCAAGCTGAAGGAGCTCGGACTGAATACTCCGCTGTGTGCCTGGATCCTGTATTTCCTCTCAGCCCAGCCCAAGGTGGTTGGGGTGGGGAGGCACATGTCCAGCTCCCCCACCTTGAAAACAGAATCCCCCCCCAGGGCTGCGTCCTTAGCCCCCTACTGTACTCCCTATAGACATGACTGTGTGGCCAGGTCCAGCTCCAACACCACGACAAGAAGGCCTACTGTGAGGAGGTGGCTGACCTGTCACTCTGGTGCCAGGACAACAGCCTTCTCCTGAACATCAGCAAAACTAAGGAGCTGATTGTGGACTTTAGGAGAGAATTACAACTGAGGATGCATGTGCTGTTGGTGATTAATGGGACTTCTGTCGACAGGGTGAGCAGCTTTAAGTACCTGGGAGTCCACATAATGGAGGATTTAACATCGACTTAACACACAGACACTCTGGTGAGAAAGGCAAGGCAGTGTCTTTACCACCCCTGGCAGCTGAAGAAATTCCGGGTCTCGGTGAGGATCCTCAGGGCCTTCTACTCTGGAGCAGTGGAGAGCATCCTGACAAGCAACACCACTGCCTGGTTTGGGACCTGTACTGCTTAGGACAGGCGGGCCCTGCAGAGGGCGGTGCGTTCAGCCCAACGTGCCACTGGAACTACCCTCCCCTCCCTGCAGGACTTATACACTAGGAGGGGTAGTAGCAGAGCCCGCAGTATTTCTGTGTCGTACTGTTGTATACTGTCCTGTATATCTCCATACTCACTTTATTCACATGCACTTTACTGCACATATCTGTATATACAAATAGCCTATCCCATATACATAACTCTATTCCCTTTAATTCTATTTTGTACCCCCACGTTGTATTACCTTTTTGAGTCTTATTTTATTTTTTATTTTATTCAATTTATATTATTCTATTCACTAACTGCATTACATTTTAGGAATCAGTTTGTTTCAGTTAGTAAGCTATGTTGATAATAGGTGAGCTCTTATGTTCCGTTTAGAAACTATTGTGCATAATCTCCGGGTGCGGTGCAAAGACATTTCACTGCATATTTATATGAACGTATGTTTATGTATGTGACAAATAAACCTCTTGAAAAAACCTAATACACAAGGTCACGACCCAATAAATATATTGGACACCAGGATGAGAGGTGGAAACAATGTTTGAATATGCCATTCATCTCATCCTCTACTCTGAGAGGGACTGTGTAATCTTTCACAGAATGCCTGTAACTCCAATTACTGTCATATTTCCCACTCAATTTGGATTTTTGGATTTAGCTCCTTTTCCATTATTACCGATTCTGCTGCCCCCGAATCCACTAGAAATTTCATTGTCCGACCTGCAACCTTCAGCGAGAGCCTCGGCATTACCTTATATGCTTCATGTGACAACATTGCATCCTGACCCTGAGATTTGCATTGATGTTCTAAATAGGTTATGGCATTATTTAACAACTGAAATTACTGCTCTGGTGTGTATGAATGTCTTTGCGGGTGCTCTCACATGACAAATAGGAAGGTGGATCCTCACTTGTCCCCGGCTCCTCCACCAGTTAGTCTGAAGCCTCAACATTCTCTTTCTGCTTTGGGCAATCTCTGGCCCAGTGATCAAAAATACCACAGATGAAGCAACCATCATCGTGTCCTCTGCCCCGCCCTCTGTGACCACGGCCATGACCTCTGCCTCGCTGTTGTCCCTCGAAGGTTTGCAGCTGTACCATCTGGAGTCTGGCACTCACTTCTTCGTTTTTCTTCTCTTTCTGTCTATTTCTCATTCATCAGCTTTTCAGAATGTAGAGTATGACTTTCAACATCTCAGTCTGCCAGTGTCACAGTTCATGCTTTTGTATTTCACATGGCCCTGTGTTTCAGGTCTCAGTCCTTGGGACAAATCTGTCCCTCAGTTGTACTTCCCACGGACTAATTTGGTGAGGCCACTTTGTGCTTCATGCTCTTCTGTTAGACGTGCCAGGGAATGTGCCATTGATTGTGTTGGCCCTTGTTTGCAGATTGATATTTTTCTCAAGTCCATTCTGCAGGCAAATCTGTCTCTTATTCTTCCAAGCAGAGCCCTTTACTGCCACACTGTAGGCATCACCCTCACCCCAGCTGTAGCGTTCATCTATCTGTGGGAATGTTCCTTCAACTGCGCTCCTTTTTTAGTCCCATTTGATTCCCAGCAGACGTCTTCACTGGTTGCGGGGCTGGGTAGAGTGGTGGTGGAGGCTCTCTTCTTGGCGGCGGAGTCAGGTCCAAGTCTGGATCACCTGCGTATTTGACACAATGCATTGTACTCATCAGTATATAGAATCCCTTTCATTCCGACTCTGGTCTTTTATCAGAAACAACCAATAATAAGCAGTTAATTATGAGTTTGTTATTCTAAGAATCACAGACGAGGGGATGCCTTGCTGGGTTTATTCACTTGTGTAGAAGGCCTTCACACAGCACGTTCGAGCTGGAAGTGTCATTCTCACTCTCAGTCTGGGTTTGATACATTCAGTACAAGAATCAGTTAACAGGCATTGTATTTTCGGACAGGACATATTTGTTTGCCAAGACTCAGAAAATAGATAAGGTCACCAGTCCAGTTGGTGAGGAGAATCACAGTTTGTCCGGGTCAACTGCCCAGGTCAGGCCTATTCCAGGAATAGAGTCGTCTCACAGCCAGCAAGTCTCCATACTGGTAGTAATACATTTTAGTAAATTCTTGCGATAGTAATACATTAAGGGCATTTTTCCCCACCACAACCTGTCCATCTGAGCATTCTATGCTCACATATTAAAGGAAAAATACACATTAATACATATACACTGTGTTTACATCTTCGCTCTTTAATTTTTATATAGGAGTTCATGTAATCATCTTTTAATAGGGTCAGGTTTTTCTCCTTTGTGCGTAATCTGGTGCTGTTTGAGATTTCCAAATTGACTGAATCTCTTCCCACACTGTTCACAGGGGTATGGTTTCACCCCCGTGTGTGTACGCTGATGAATGTTGAGATGTCCTAATTGACTGAATCTTTTCCCACACTGTTCACAGGGGTATGGTTTCTTTCCTGTGTGAACTCGCTGATGTATTTTTACTTCAGCCCTTGTTGTAAAGCTCTTTCTACACTGTTCACATGAATAAGGCTTCTCTCCTGTGTGTGTTAGCTGATGTCTCTTGAGACTACCACTGTCATTAAAGCTCTTCCCACACTGTTCACAGGGGTGAGGTTTCTCTCCTGTGTGTGTATGCTGATGTCTCTTGAGACTGGTTGAGCGACTGAATCTCTTACCACACTGTTTACAGGAGTAAGATTTCTCTCCTGTGTGTGTAAACTCATGTTGTTTAAGAGTTCCTAATTTCCTGAATCCTATCCCACACTGTTCACAGGGGTAAGGTTTCTCATCTTTGTGCGTAAGCTGATGTTGTTTGAGATGTCCTAATTGACTGAATCGCTTCCCACACTGTTCACAGGGGTATGGTTTCTCATCTTTGTGTGTAAGCTGATGTTGTTTGAGAGTTCCTAATTGACTGAATCTTCTCCCACACTGTTCACAGGGGTAAGGTTTCTCTCCTGTGTGGCTGCGTTGGTGTATCTTCAGGTGACTTGGTGCAGTAAAAACCTTCCCACACTGTTCACAGTTATATAGTTTATGGGATAGGAAAGATTTTCCACAATGGTTACAAGTGTGAATATGTTGTGCATCTCTCCGTTTCCGGGTGGTTCCAGAGGTTCCTATTGGATGAAATTCCACAGAGGGGAGGAGACTCTCCGCTCTGATCGTTCCACTACCCAGCCGTTGGACGCTAAGCTCACGGTTTCCAATCTTAATGTGGTGATCGGAGATGGGAGATGTGAAGGAGGACAGACACTCCGGACAGGAATATCCCTTAGTAGGAGCCAACTGGGGTTTCTCTGCTGGAAGAAGAGAGGGAGAGAAAGATAACAGTGAATTAAAAAACAAGACAGAGGATGCTAAGAATTTAAGACATTGAGCAAAAAAGTGTCAGGTAGTAAAGCAGTGAAGTGACTGCACCATCTACAATTTCAGAAACAGAAGTGAAGTGAACCATAATATTGCAGCATTACATTGCAGCTTTTTGCTTATTTTACAGGGGTTTTTGCACTATTTAACCTCCAAGGTTGCCTGCTACTTTAGATATGACACATTGCTGGACATAAGGGATTCAACGCTCAATCACACCAATCCAGAGTTCTTCCACTGGGATCCCCTGCTCACTTGAACTGCTGAGGCCCAACACACCACAGCGTTGATACCAAGTAGACGCCAGAGATGAGCAGGGTGTTGGTGAGGTTGAGGTGCCGTCCCAACCACCTCCCATTTCCCAGCATTCTTCTTGCCAACATACAATCCCTGGACAACAAGGTGTGCGAGCTGACAGCGAGTATCTCCTTCCAGTGGGAAAGGGAGGCAGGGGTCTCGGTCTAAGGGATTGAAACATCATCTGCCTTACAGGGACCTGGTTGCTAGGATATTTCAGACCAGACCTTCGTTCTCCATATTTTGTGCGGACAGATTGGGAGAACTCTAAGGCAAAGCAAGGCAAGGGCTGGTGTGTTTGTTTCATGGGAAACACTGCTCGGTGTAATCCGAGGAACGTTCATTCTCTTAAGTCTTTCTGCTCCCCGGACCTGGAATATCTAACGCTCCTGCCTTGGCCATTCTGGCTATGCAAGCACTGCCCACTTTGAGAAAGAAATACTGCTGGTTCGACCAATCTGACGCTGTGTTCAAGCCAGGACTGCAACTTCGCAACGTTACAGCTTACAAAGTGGAGGGGTGGGACAACACAAAAATGGAATGTACAGTGTGTAGGTGGAAGACTCCTCATGACAACGTGGACTTGGAAATGTTCCGTGACGCGTCAGATGGCGACGTTGACGGGTACACGGAAGCAGTCACAGGATTCATCCTGAATTGTATAGACCTTGTCCCCACAAAAACAGTCCGGGTGTATCCAAACCAGAAACTGTGGATCAACAGTTCCAAACCATCTTCTCTCACCACCTGGGAGGCTACGTTCGCCTCCAGAGATACAGTATCTATAAAAAAATTAAATAAAGCTGCTACAATCCCCGCAGAGCGATCACGGCTGCCAAACAGGAATATAAACAGAAGATCAAGACACGGCTTGGTGGTAATGACTCACGTAGTATGTGGCAGGGACTACACACAATATGAGATCCAGCTGCGCAGCAAACGTCGCTGCCAACCTCGCAGACGAGCTAAATAGTTTTTACGCCCGTTTCAAGGTCGTCAACACCAACCCTCCTGAGGGAGTCTCCACCACCAGCAACACGACCCATCTCTGCACATCGCTGTGGTCAACGTGCGCAAGTTGTTTGGGTGCGTTAACATTCGCAAGGCGGCCGGGCTAGTCAGAATCCCAAGCCGGGTGATTAGAGCGTGTGTGCCAGCTTGCCTGCTGTTCGGGTGGGGCGTCGGTCTGCCGGCGCAGATCCTGGCTAAGGGCCTGCGGTCCGTGCCGAGCGTCCGCAGCCTGTGTCTTGTCCCTGCACTTAGGGGTGGGTTGTATGTATGTGCCCCGGGGATGCGGGGTCTCCTTGTGCACCGTGGGACTGTGTTACCATTTGGGATGAGGCGCGCACGTACGCACGCACCCCAGCACCCTCCTGGTTGCATTCCTCTCCTTTCCTCCCTCATTTACTGCCATAACTATGACAGGAAGAGTCCATGTGTCCAATTGCTGTTCCAGTCTTCCTGGACCCGATTAACCCTGATTTTTCAATACATGTCCGATGTTTATGTTTTCCGTGTACATGTTTGGTTCTATGTTTAATTGTCTCTGCCGTGGTGATTCTCCCCCTCTTGGAGTAGTGATAAGTTGTTTACATACCCAAACATGGTAAAATGGTTCTCCAAAGAGGGGGGTTGGTGGCAATTCAACAGTGCTCTTGTCACCCTACAGGTCGTCCACAGGACAGAGTTGTTGCAACAGTGCTTGATGATTTAATGAATAAAGAGTTGCGTTGCAGGTTGAGAAGTTGAACTCCACTTGCAGACTAACTGTCCTAGATGCAATAGCATACAAATACTCAGCATGCCGACAGCACAGGGTAAAAATAAATAAATAAGTAGGTAGCAGTGTGTAGAATTTAGTGGCATCTATCAAAGTGAGCCCCCCCCCTCCCCTTTCCAACACCTGAGAGAGAAATGATATAGCAATATATAATATAATCTCATAGAGAAAGATTTAGATTTATTTTATTTCCCTAGTTTCTTATTTGTATGGAAAATTTAAAACGTAAACCTAACTCAGAGAATTGGAACAGAGTTTTTTGTTTCTCCTCCAGACAGCGGTGAACGCCGTCTCCCGTGCCACAGCTATTTATTATTGTTTGTTTCCTGCATGTATTCTAGTGGAAAGTTATAGAATGTGCTCAGAAAATCAATTACGCATCACATTGTTTTTGATATTGAAATAGTGGTCTGAGCATAGCCTTCTCGCTTAATGCTACTCACAAGAGATAAGTCAGTCTGGTAAACAGTACTAGTTAATCAAAAGAATTGTTGGAAGACTCTGCCAAGAAGACACTTGCAGCTAGACATTATAAAAGGGTATGTGTCTGTGTATTTAGCCAGTCTTGTCCACTTCAGAGACAAACTCAGATCTTTTTTATAATAAAGGATCTTGGACCTTCTTCTTCCAAGGTGATTTTTTTCCAAGCTGAATTCAGAGAAGCGTTGTGATTTTGGTGTGGTCTGATATTTCTTTAAATATAATCAACTTAACACACTCTTACTCCAAAGTGGTTGATATATCTATTTGAAGAAAAATCACAGCTACATTGATATGCCATCAACAGTTTGGTCAGTATTATGATGCAGCTTTTAGATAGAACTAAAACACACAAGATATGAGTATGATTTTGTATTTTGTGTTGCCACCAGAAATGTTGCCATAGCACAAACTAGAATATATTGACAAACTGTTTTGTCAATACAAAATTTATCATCAAGGTCTTGGGTATATAATGAAGTTAAAATAGTTGATTAAATCTAATGTCTAATTAGGTAAAAAGAAGGTTTTATCACAACTGTTTACAACTTTATTTCAGTTGACCCAAGCTGTTTAGTAGCCATTATCTAATGACCTGAAAATTCATGACCACCTGCTGGGGGCCATTAGAGGTGTGGATCTGCAGCAGGCTGGGCCCTCTCTCTGTCAAAGGAATGAGGCTACAGGCTAGAGGGAGTGGGGCAATGCAAGAAATGTAAGAATTTTTTTTAGTTTTGAAAGATTTATTGAAAACAAAAATATATATACAATATATATATACAAATATATGTACAAAATAGCACGGTGGCAGAGTGATTGCACTGCTGCCTCACAGCAAGAAGGTCCTGGGTTCAATTCCCGCCTGGGGCGCTGTTGGCACCGCGCCTCAGAGGGTATCTCCTGATTAGGGGCCTCTCTGTGTGGAGTTTGCATGCTCTCCCTGCTCACATGGGGTTTCCCCCATATAACATTGTAAGAACCCCCACTAAAAACATGCACAAGAAACATCTTCTGTTTGACAGTTTTGAAAGACAGTCACACGCGCGTATGATAAAATCACACGGAGGTAGAGAGAGATTTATGAATTCAAAGTCTTTTGAATTTTTACCTGCGATCAAGCGGGTGCAATGATCAACCTCAGAGGGTTATGGGACTGTCCAAGTCCTGACTCCATATTGTTCCAAAAAAACCTTGTGCATTCCCACTATCGAGACATGTCCCCCCGTTACTTTCTGTTGCCATGGGACTTAACTAAGTAAAAAGTGTTTGTTTTTGTGTGAACACTTTACTGGTAAATAATGAATCCTGCACTTCTGGAACAGGGATAACCATTTGCCACATTACATTACATTACGTTCTATGCGCGCGCAAACCCCACCCCGATAAAATCGTATATCGATTATAGCGATTGGAATTTTGCACGATCGCCCAAACTTACTGGTAACATTATGGAGTTTAGAGGGAGACAAAAAAACTGTGTTTGGTTTGTCCATTCTGCAACATGTCAGCCGTCGTACCCACTCGCTATTTAGGTTTTAAAAAAAATGGCTGATTCTAAGGTATTGACAACACGTTTCGTATTTTCATGGGGTTATACTCAAATTAAAACATACTTAGGAATATTATATTCCATGCCTGCCAAGTCCGTTCCGAAAAATCTACACACTGCACCTTTGAGTCAATTCATATCTGCTCCTGTTACATTTCAGACAAACTGAATAAAGAATCTGTATGAACCCACCTACATTAAGAATGTCTTTATAGCAGAAAGCAGAGGTAAACCTCTTTCTATACCACAAGGCTTTAATAAAACACTCAATCATTTGACCAAACAATAAATGTCAAAAACGTTTAATTAGTATTGTGAATATTTATAGTGCTCATATTATTTTGCTTACTTTTATTAGCCAAGGAATCAACAATTTATGAAGTTATTACCTGCTAACATTCATCTGGTCAACAGCTTGGTAAGAGAAAAAATAAAAAAACGTACCTGACTGAGGCTGACTGGTCTCCTTCCAATCTTCATCACTGTCTTCAGTCTCAGTTTCAGAAGAGTGTGAAGAGACGAGCTGCTCAGCACCAGCTGGTTCTAAAGCAGCAGCTGGATCTGAGTTACTGGCTGCTTCTGACACTCCCCAGTCCTCTCCATCAGCTTCTGTTTCCATCTGTGTAGTTGAGGTGCTAGCTACAGGTTCTGCCTCTCTCTTCTCCTCACTCTGGTGCTGATGAAGCTGGGACCACTGAGCGCACTCGTCATCATGTTCCCTCTTCACAGGGAACTCCTCCTCTTCCTCTTTAATGTGTGGGGGCTCTGGCTCCTCCTGGCCCAGACTGGGGCTCCACTCCTGCTGCTCAGGGGGAAGCTCCTCTTTACAGACAGAGAGCTGCTGGAGCTCTGGAGGGAACACTGAGATACAGACAGAGAAAGATGTAAAACCTCAAAATTGAAGCATTCCACTATATACATTTTGCATTGAGTTTACCAACTGTCCAATAATTCTAATTTAAATCTAATCACAGTTTACAATAATATGAAACATGTCATTTTAATCACAAATTACATAATGTCACATGCCTGTCTTCACCCAAAATTGTCATAATTTCAATGTGAGATTCAAGACAGCTTACTGTTTATTACATGTTGGAAAAGGTAGAAAAGGTACAGCCTGTGCAAATAACACCAACAGTATGTTTCCAATTTATTTCTCGTAATATAAGGTTAGAAACTGATTGGCCGCCTGAAACCTTGCAGCGATGAAAAAGGTTGCAACTTGCACTGTTTCATAAGATAATATAAAACAATTATTTCATATAACTTTACATATATCAAGATTCAAGAGGTTTATTTGTCTTACATATACGTACTTTCACACATATATATGCAGTGAAATGTCTTTGCAACGCACCCGGAGATTATGCACAATAGTTACTAACTTTTTAAGGTTCACCTTCTTAAAGTCCCCAGTCACCACCACAGCCGCATCGGGATGTTTGATCTGATGTTCGCACAAGTCACATAAGTCCCATAGTGCTGTGTCGATGTCTGCTTGGGGTGGAATATAAACTGCTGTGATGATCGTGCGGAATTCTAGGGGGAGGTAGAATGGACGGCATGAGATGGTCAGCTGTTCCAGGTTCAGCGAGCAGGAGCAGGAGATAGTCTTGATGTTGTTGGAGTAACACTAGCGGCTGTTTATCATGAGGCAGACGCCTCCACCCTTGGATTTCCGACCTGTCACTGCCGAACACAAAAAAGGACTCGGCTGGACAAATGGCTTCATCCAGCACCAGTGGGTTCAGCCATGTCCCCGTCAGGCAGAGGACCCAACAGTTTCTCGTATCCTGTTGGAATGTAATCCTCGCTCGAAGGTCATCCATCTTGTCTTCCAGGGACTGGACATTAGCAAGAATGATGCAGAGGTGGACGGTAAGGTTGTGTCGTCATTTTGACCCGAATGCCGCCTTGTTTACCGCTGTGCTGTGGAAAAGCGGCTCTATTATTGATGTTCCTGTTGAGAGCGTTGGTGCAT
Source organism: Zeus faber (assembly GCF_960531495.2). NCBI lineage: Eukaryota > Metazoa > Chordata > Actinopteri > Zeiformes > Zeidae > Zeus > Zeus faber. Next base: position 27,194,377 of record NC_137192.1, on the reverse strand, counting down.
AAAATCTCCGGGGGTGACCCTGGATCCACAGATAAAAAGTCCTAAAGTTGATCTTCCAGGTAAATTTTTATACCCACGAGTGCATTGCGGCCGTAGGAGATCACTGCCAATGAGTTTTTGGTGGACATATTGATATAAAACGGATAAAAAAATTAAAATGTGCATAATCAACGAGGAGCGCTTGTGCAGGTTGCCGCTACAAGTGGCGCCACGTCACAATCAGGGCTCCAGACTAACTTCTGCCACTAGTGGCACTGGTACTCCCTTCTGAAAATTTTAGGAGCACCACTGAAATCGACATTCAACGCAACACATTCACGTTTTCCATCTTAACCGTATTACTGATAAATGCTTTGATAATAAATAGACAATTAATAGAAATAACCATGTGCTGTTTTACTTTAAAGGAATAGACCACAAATTGAAGTCGTGCTTTAGCAGAAAAAACATTAATTAAACTTTTTTTTATATATATATATATATATATATATATATATATATATATATATATATATATATATATATATATATATATGTGTTATTTAAGAGATGTTTATTTATGAACTCAACCCATTGGTCCTCAATTACTTTTCATATACTTTTCACATGTTATATGTTAAGCTGAGCAACCATAATGTGACATTGACAAGCGCTACTGCTGATTGGCTCAAGTGGCACAGGAGAGGAAAGCGGCGGCGCGTCATACAAAGGAATACAGAGATTTCAAGTGCCGTGCTCCAAACCATAATGTTTAGTGAATGCGCGTTTGGCGGATATTTCAGCTTGGGCATGGCACCAAAATGTGGCATTGAAATCTGCGTCACTATCAGGTCCGGTAGATATTGATTGTATAGGAACCAGTACTATAGTGGTACCGGGCAGATCTACAATGAAATAAGATTTTATCCTTTTTATAAAGTAAAAAAATCAATATGTGGCGGTCAATGTTGATATTGTTGACACTCAGAAAGCTCTCCGCCTCTTTCCAACGCTCTCACTGACACACCAATTCTCGCTCCCTCCTTCTGTTTCACATGATATCAAGATCAGAAAAATAATAATAATCTTTCGCATATTTGCAAGTACCTCTGTTGCTCCTAGTTATAAAATTTAGGAGCACTGTCTCCAAAAATGGTCACAATATGCGACCAAATGGTTGCAGTCTGGAGCCCTGTATATATACCATTTCATCCATAAATCTTGATTTACACCCATGCTTTCAGTACGCAGTGTACAATACACCAAGATGGCGGCCAATGAGTAAATACTTTGTTTATATAGCTCCATATTTATTGTGAATTGCCATGTGATGGATATGATATAAGCTTTTTAAGATAAATTAGAAGGATCCAGACCAGCTCTGTTCAGCTGGACTCCGGGTCTTAGGATGGAAGCCAGCCCTCTGTACAGCCTCCGGATCTCCCGCTCCGAGCGCCTCCGTCTGCTCTCCCAGTCCACCACAGACCATTCGAACTGTCTGAAAATGTCTCCTCCTGCCGCTATCACCTTGTCGCTCAGCGCGTCTCTCACTTCTTCTCCCACCTTCACCTTGTCACACAGGAACAGAAGCTCTCCCACCGCCGCAGATATTCGCTCTCGTACTGAAAAGGTCAACAGTTGGAGTCGCTCCGCCATTGTCGTTGTCGTCACAGAGCTTCTGGTCACATGTCTGTGTTGGAGGCAGCAGGAAAGTGAGCGGTGTGATCTACTTCTGGGTCAAAGAGTGCTGCTGGGAGCTTCTCGTTGTTCTAGAATGAGAAGAAAATGTAAATGGTTATTTTAAATTAGAAATGTTTCTTTTATATTTCATTTTATGTTTATTGTCTTGAACTTAATTGTCATATGGTATTTAATTTTAATTTCATGGTAATCACACATTAATATCCTTTTTAATGAGGTGATCAATTTGAATTAGTAAATGTTCCTGTAATCTGGCCAAATTTTCTTGTTCATTTTAATCTTTATATCCAATTAAATTCAAAAAAAATATAAAGACCACTTTCTATTCATTTCTTCCCAATCACATTATCTTTTAATAGTCACCTTGTTGTACTTTCAGAAATGTTACATTTTACTGCCCACATCTATAATACCACTTTGGATTATAAATCTGGATTATATTCTGCATATCAGTTTAAATAAAAAGGAGGGTTAATGGGATGGGAGATGAAAGGTTAGTCCAAATCTGGTAATCTGTGGTCCAGTTCAGGGAAATGATTTGCTCCGTGCCTCTTCAGCTTCCCACTCATTTTTGTTTTGCAGTTATAATTCTATGCTTTAGTGGTACTTCCATTACTGATACTATTATCACTATTAGTGTTGTTATTATTAGGGCTTCTGTTATTGCTGTAAAACACAGAGCGCTTTCCAAACACGCATAACTTACTCTGTAAACACCGATTTTAATTTTACATAAAATTGTTCTATTATTGTATCTATTATTTTAATAAAGTCAGTTAGGGGCCTGCTAACATGCAGCTAATGCTAACGAAAGCAACATGGTGCTTGTTGTGTGGAAAATGAAATGAAAAAGCCAAGCGACCGCAGGGAATGGAGATTTGCAAACGTGTGTAAGCCTTTGAAAATTGGAAGAGATTAAAATTATATATATATATATATATATATATATATATATATATATATATATAAGGCTCGGGGAGGCGTTAACATTCTCCAACTCTTACGACTCGTTGCTCTGCTCGTTGTTTTGTGCGAAGCGGGGTCCCGTCCTTGGCAAATTCTCCTCGAACCCAAACAGTGGAAACACGAAGGACTCTCACACATGTTCGTGACGAGACGCTGCGACGGCGCAACGTGGCAGTTGTGTTTAACGGTACAAGACGGATAGAAGAAGATCACGTCGGCATTCTAAGCGGCTTCCTCTTCGCCGCTCGCATTGTTCCCGCTGCTCCCTAACAAGATGCTCACTGCTGCCACTAGTGGTTGGAACATGTACTTACACACAACTGACATATTGAGCCTATCGGCGCCACCTGGTGGTCTGCAGAGGGCACAGCAGCCACTGAATGTGGAGAGTGCAGGCGGAGCTCGTTGCCTTCATCCTTTTAATGTCATCTTTGCACAATAAAATGCTTTAAGATCCCTTCGTGTTTCCTGTTTTTCTGCAGATATTCATGTTAATTATTAAAGTGCTGCATATAGTTCATCATCAGCGCTTAGAATACATGTGAGTACAACGCAGGGGATGTGTGTGTGTGTGTGTGTGTGTGCATGTGACAATAAAAGATTCTTCTTCTTCATTCCTCCCAAAGGTCTACAATATCAAAATAAACCTCACAAACATGATATTATTTATTTATAGTATTACCAGTAGTTGGTTGTCTTAATAAAGAAATAAAACACAAAGACATAGGTTGGGTTTTCCATTGCGACATTCATGACCTTACAGTCAAAATGTTGGATTTGACCCTTAACGCTTTCCGTAGTACCTCTGTGGTACGAGCACAGCGTCGCGGGAGCGCGCGTTTCCTTCGCCGTTTGAACGGGGAAAGACGGGGGCGGGGCCGAGACCCATCTGGACCGGGAAACGGAGTTCCATACAACACCGGGCCTCCTCCGGCAGCATGTCCGAGCAGGTGAGTGTGTCTCCGGATTCCATGTGGCTCTGCCCAGGCTTCCTGAGCACTGCGGGGCTCACAGCAGGAAACCAGGACACATTTCTACTTCCTGGACGGAGACCAGGGAGGCTAATGCTAGTTAGCAGTTAGCTCCGAGCTGTAGTAGTACCGTAGTACAGCTGTAGTGATACTGTAGTATTAGTAATACCAGGGAGGCTGATGCTAGTTAGCTCCGAGCAGTAGTAGTACTGTAGTACCTCTGTAGTAATAGTGTAGTATTAGTAATACCAGGGAGGCTAATGCTAGTTAGCCCCGAGAACCACTGACCCAAGCCTCCAAAATTACTGGTTTCATATTGACTTGGAGGGATTTAGTGTCATAACAACAAAAACAACAACAATAATAATAATTACAGCTGCAGGCAGCAATATAAGGGGTCCATTATCGACACCAATCACACATTTTTGAGTTCCCATTGGAGGGTTGCATCGGTTTGTGTGCTGCCGCTCGTCTTTACATCAGCATTACTTATCAGCATTATTATGAGAAGATGTCTTTCTACTACTTGTAGTCCAAAGAGTCCTGGAAATCACTCTGTGTGGAAGATTCAACACTGCATGTCCCTCAGAGACATTTCATCAATTTTTTAAACTTTTGGGACTAAAATAAAACTGACACGATTCGAACCAGCTGCTCTGGAGCTGCAAGACTCTGTGAGGTCACAAACTCGGAATATGTTTTGGACTGTTTTCGACAAGTGTTTCGAAAACGCAAAAGGGATGGTTCCTCCAAAGGTTCTTAGAACTTCCCGCGGTACGAAAACGCCTTCTGTGAGTGATTATAATTTTGAATGAAAGCATATTCTATAAACGATCATAATATAAATCATTTTGAAAGATGTGATTTTAAAATATTGAATATTTTAATGTAATCATCAGGCTGTGTATTGGACATATGCAAGTACAGTGGTACTTTGACTCACAAGTTTAATTCGTTCCGTGACAGAGCTCGTAATTCAATCTGCTCGTATAGCAAATGAATTTTCCCCATTGAAATGAATTGAAATGCCATTAATCTGTTCCAGCCCCCCAAAAAACACCCCATTTTTTTGTTACGTGTTTTTAAATAAGAAAAATGTATTTATAAATAAAAAATATTGTATAAAAACATAATAAAAGAGAATTTCGAAGAGAATCGCTCATGTTTTTCTATGATTTCATGCTTTAATTCAATCGACATCATCTGTTTCTTCTTCTCAGCACTTTCTTAGGACCCATGGTTAGAAATTTATTTTTTGGCAAAATAACTGCACAAAACACAAAAGAGATGCTTCCACAGTCAGCTAACCACGTAAGTGAACAAGTGAGACACGGGATGCTGGCCAGATTCGCTCGCCACACCAACTAGTGGAGGTGTATCTGGAGCTCGCTCCTCACATTTAACTCACATTTTTGCTCGCAAATCAATACAAAAAATTTACAGAACGATGGCTCGTAACTCGGAAAACTCGTATGTTAGTGCACTCGTTAATCAAGGTACCACTGTATATTATATACAGAGTCCTTATGCAAATTACCTTGAAAGATGTCACTACAAAATCAAATGTAATGTAATCGAATTGGGAATTTGACTATTTGGATCAATATCCACCAGTACAAGGTGGGATGTTATCATAACTAATTATTAATTATCACAATAATCACAGATCATTTTAATGATAATTTATTCCATGTCACTACTTCTACAAAACCCTCTGTTAAAAAATCCAAGTACTGTTCAAATCACGTTTATAGCTACGATCAGACCAAAACTACAGTTTAGGAAATTAAACTATTATAGTGAGAAGTCCTTTCCTATTAAGAAAGCCAAATAAATATAGCACAAAAGCCAATTGCCATTGGAAAAGATAATTTTGACTCAGCCATGAGGCCAACTTCCCATGATTTGGGTTGAGCCCGATTGTGTCATATCTGTTGTTTCAGCTCCACAGTTTGAAATCCTATAACCCTCGTCAACATTACATGATTACATTTTTTTTTTCCCAGTCGCGAACGACAATGAATAGATGTATCAACACACATTTAAAGATGGAAATTTAAAGATTTTCATTTTTTTCTGGACACACATAACAACTGCTGTGTGACAGAGAACAGGACCGCCACAGTTTTGGAGTGCCGCTGCACTCCCCAGAATGTATCTGACTGCACATTCTCATTGTCTGATGAGATCTGAGGCTTTGACGCACACACACCAAAAGATTAAGGAAGGACTCACCCGATAAAATCGAACACATTTGATTGAATCGTGACCTGGCCGATTGTGATCTTTTAGAAACAGATTAGAATTTTTCACATACACACATATCGAAAGACATAGGATTCTACAGCAACTACCCCGTACTACCCCAACTCAGCTACATCTCAGAATCACTCCTAGGAATTCCGTTAAAAATATGACTAAAGGTTGTGTCGGAAGCTTCCTATACTCGCAAATCACTGGTTTCCCTGGAGTTGGAGTAGGAGCTGCAGCAGATCAAAATCACTGCAAAGACGGGGACACATTCCTTAAAAAAGTAGACCACATAGATACTTTATTTTGCAGCTCGGACTGTTGTAAACTGTGACATTACATGGTGTCATTGATCAATCTCTGTAGAGTAGGTAGCGATCAGGTGCTGTAGAAATACAGGTTGTTGTTGTTGTTCTTATTAATACAAAATATTCATACCCTCCTGGAGGCAGCCATCCCAAGCTCATCGGGAGCAGTGAAGGCAGATTTATGGTCATGTGTCAAAACACCGCCTGAGGTATTTTGTGTCCTTGCTTATTCTGTAGAGACCACCAAATCTAACTGCACGTAGAGCCACGCAGCGCCACAAGTAAGGATTGGCCGCCTGCTTTGGGCCCTGTATGTATTCCCGCCACGTAATTTCCTGAATAAATGACTAGACACATAATTTCCTGAATTAAAAAACATGAATCAATAAGTCTAAGTGTAAAATAAATGCCTGCCCTCTATTATTTTCTCTCCTGCCTCTCCCCATATTAAACACTGGGACAGAGTGCAGCCTAAGAAACACTGCCACCTGGTGTTCTGGTGCCATATCACAGTCCTCTGCCACAGACACCGCAGAGGAAATACCGCTGTGGTTTACGCAGAACCACGTCTCGGCCTTTAGGATTGAGTGTCTTGCTCAAGGACCAGAGCAGGTCACTAGATGACCGAGAGTGATTCTCAGACGGACCCTGGAGTTAAGAACCAAATACAAATCTAAAAGAGGCAATGACACCCAATAAGACTTTGTGTACAGGGCTTTAACAATCCAAAATGAGATGAACTGATAATTCTTAAGGACACATGCTGTAAACTAACTTAATAATTTATTGTTATTTATTAGTTATTTAAAGAGTGTGTATACTTCTAGATGGTGCTTCCCTACATTGTGGTCATACACTCTGCAGCGCCGCTTGTTTCGCAGCTGCATGGACAAACCCTGACCACGCCCATCATTTACACACATGCAATAGGAGAACAGCAACACAGGAAGCAATCACACACCCAGCCAATCAGCATTCAGCAAGGTAAAGGATGTTTAAAGCAACATAAAAAAATATTTTTATATGCTAAATGTGTAGGTTACTGAGTTTTCCTCCCTGTGTCTGTATGGCAGTGTTCCCTCCAGAGCTCCAGCAGCTCTCTGTCTGTAAAGAGGATCTTCCCCCTGAGCAGCAGGAGTGGAGCCCCAGTCTGGACCAGGAGGAGCCAGATTCCCCACACATTAAAGAGGAAGAGGAGGAGGAGGTCCCTGTAAAGAGGGAACATGATGACGACTGCGCTCAGTGGTCCCAGCTTCATCAGCACCAAACTGAGGAGAACAGCACCTACACTGAACAGATGGAAGAAGAAGTAGTAGAAATAGAAGTAGAACTGGATCCAGAAGATCCAGCTGCTGCTTTAGAACCAAGTGGTGCTGAGCAGTTCCTCTTTTCACACTGTTCTGGACCTGAGATTGAAGACAGTGATGGAGGTTGGAAGGAGACCACAGACCCTCCGTCAGGTAAGTGTTTGTTTTTCATCTCCAACCAAGCTCTTCTACTGGGTCAATTCCGACTTAACTCTTCGTTCCTTTCCGACTTCAATGGAATGCTGCATTAATCACTTAACCTTTCTATGACTGGTTAACTTTTATGGTATGGGCCAATGGACCCAGCTACTTTGTGTTGGTCCTCTGAATGTCTTAATAGCCCAAAAAAAAAAAAAAATCCAGGCATAGCAGGACTGGGCATCACATTCTGCCCATATCTGAATGCCGTATTTTGCCGGTTTGCTTGGTATGTATTGTCTGATTGGATGCCGCCCATGAAATGCAACTAGGCATTCATCTACAGTTACATGGGGGCCTGGGTTATAAAGAAGTGTTTTTATTTTCGGTTTAGGTTTATTTTTTTTCCTCAGTTCAACTTCTGTTGATGATGGCTTGTTCAAAAGATTAGTCCCTGCTATGAATAAATACAATTCTAAACACAACGGGAACAAACCACACTTGGTTGCACAGGTCTCAGTTTCTGCTGATGACAGTCTCTTTTCTGCTGGTAAATAAACACCAAACCGTACATCAAAAACACTGTCAAAAAAAATTTAGTCCATCTAGTAAATAGAAATGATCGGAACAGCTTTATTCAAAATGTGGTTTTTTTTAAGCCTTAATGATTATACATGGACACATTTGTTGGTACCCTTACAGCTCATTGAAACAATGCTTCACTCCTCCTGAAAAGTGAAGAAATTAAAAGCAATTTCCTCATGTTAACCTGCATGCCTTTGGTACGTCGTAGAGTAAAGCAAAGAAATTGTGAAAAGAGAAATTATTGCTGATATTGAGATCAATTATATTCTTAAATGGCCTGGACAAACTTGTTGGTACCCTTCGACGCAAAAAGAAGAACCCACCATTTTCTCTGAAATAACTTGAAACTTATAAAAGTAATTGGCATCCATCATTGTTAATTCCATATTTAATAGAAATCTGACTTTGCTTTTGATTTTTGATTCAACAGAATATTTTACATAATAAAACAAATGAAAATGGCCTGGACAAGAAATTAACCTAATATTTGTTGCACAACCTTTAGAGGCAATCACTGCAATCGTTTGTGTTTGTTTGTGTTTTCTGTAGCTCTCAATGAGACTTCTGCACCTGTCAACAGGTAGTTTGGCCCACTCCCCCTCTAGCCGTCTCAGGTTTGAAGGGTGCCTTCTCCAGACTGCATGTTTCAGCTCTTTCCATAGATGTTCGATAGGATTCAGTACAGGGCTCATAGAAGGCCACTTCAGAATAGTCCAATGTTTTGTTCTTATCCATTGTTGGGTGCCTTTACCGTGTGTTTTGGGTCATTATCCTGTTGGAGGACCCATGACCTACGACTGAGACGGAGCTTTCTGACACTGGGCAGTACGTTTAGCTCCAGAATGCCTTGGTAGTCTTGAGATTTCATTGTGCCCTGCACAGATTCAAGGCACCCCGTGCCAGACGCCGCAAAGCAGCCCCAAAACATTACCAAGCCTCCTCCATGTTTCACAGTAGGTATGGTGTTCTTTTATTTGAAAGCTTCATTTGTTCCTCTGTGAACATTGAGCTGATGTGACTTGCCAAAAAGCTCCAGTTATGACTCATCTGTCCAAAGGACATTCTCCCAGAAGCATTGTGGCTTGTCAATATGCATTTCAGAAAATTCCAGTCTGGCTTTTTTATGTTTTTCTTTCAAAAGTGGAGTCCTCCTGGGTCTTCTTCCATGGAGCCTTCTTTCACTCAAAAAGCGACGGATGGTGCGATCAGACACTGACGTACCTTGACCTTGGAGTTCAGCTTGTACCTTTTTGGGAGTTGTCCTTGGCTCTTTTTCTACCATTCTCATTATGCTTCTGTTCAATCTGGTTTAAATTTTCCTCTTGCAGCCGCGTCCAGGGAGGTTGGTTACAGTCCCATGGACCTTAAACTTCTTAATTATATTTGCAACTGTAGTCACAGGAACATCAAGCTGCTTGGAGATGGTCTTATAGCCTTTACCTTTAACATGCTTGTCTCTAATTTTCTTTCTGATCTCCTTTGCTTTCTCTGGTCCATGTTCAGTTTGGTGCACACGATGGTAGCAAACAGTAGAGTGACTACTTTTCTCCATTAAAATTAGTTTAATGACTGATTATAAGATTGAAGACGTGTGATACCAATAAAATAAATCAGTAAGTTTGAAATATCACTATAATCCAATTATTTATAATCTTTTCTAAGGGGTTCCAACAAATCTGTCGAGGCCACTTTAGAATATAATTGATCTCTTTAGCAAAAATGTGTTTCTTTTCTCAACTTAATGACATACCAAAAGCATGCAGGTATACATGAGAAAATTACTTGGGTTGTGTGTGTGTGTGTGTGTGTGTGTGTGTGTGTGTGTGTGTGTGTGTGTGTGTGTGTGTGTGTGTGTGTGTGTGTGTGTGTGTGTGTGTGTGTGTGTGTGTGTGTGTGTGTGTGTGTGTGTGTGTGTGTGTGTGTGTGTGCACATATACTGTATGTGTATATAAAATCCTTTCTTGCTACATCATACAGACGAAGATTCCCTCACACCAACTGTACAGCGGTGCCTTCAAAATCCTAATTTCACTCGTAGCTCCCAGTAGTATGTGATGCCAGTTATTGTTATTGTTGTATGAACAGGAAAAAGAAAGTTGAACACTAGTCCCACAATCCTTTCAACCGTGACATTTTGGACCAATGGCACTCAGGGGTCAGTCGATGAACTATAAACTAAGAACATGCCGGATAAGCTTATAACTTATTTTTGTTGTTTCATGTTTGCCGGCGTTCTTTTTGTCGTTATTGCTTGAACTGTGCTGGAACCTTTAACTACTTTACCTGTTTTAACTCAACACCCAAAATGATTTGTGGCCTCTCTGACTTTCTTTTGTGTCCCGCTTTTTTCTCTCCCGCTCTTCTTCCAGGAGTGAAATCCCTGTTGGTCCGGACCCAGATATTTTCATCAAGTGAACACAAAATTAGTCAGCGTATTAACTCAGGAGATAGACCATACAAATGTCAAGAGTGTGGGAAGGGATTCAGTCGCTCAGTCGGTCTCAAAACACATCAGCGTATTCACACAAGAGAACTGCCCTACAAATGTCAACCGTGTGGGAAAGGATTCAGACGATCAGGAAATCTCAAGCTGCATCAACGTATTTACACAGGAGAACAGCCGTACAAATGTCAACAATGTGGTAAAGGATTCAATGAATTAGGAAATCTCAAGCTGCATCAGCATGTTCACACAGGAGAATGGCCATACAAATGTCAACAATGTAGTAAAGGATTTAATCGATTAGGAAATCTCAAGCTGCATGAGCGTATTCACACAGGAGAACGGCCGTACAAATGTCAACAGTGTGGGAAAGGATTCAGACGATCAGGAAATCTCAAGGAACATCAGCGAGTGCACACTGGAGAAAAACCGTACAAATGTCAACAGTGTGGGAAAGGATTCGGTCAAGCAGGAGATCTCAAGAAACATCAGCGTGTTCACACAGGAGAACGCCCTTACAAATGTCAACAATGTGGGAAGGGATTCCGAAGAGCAGGAAATCTCAAGGAACATCAGGTTATTCACACAGGAGACTGGCCGTACAAATGTCAACAGTGTGGAAAAGGATTTAGGGGATCAGGATCTCTTAAGAAACATCAGTGTATTCACACAGGAAAAACAAGCGTCAGACTGATGAGGGAGCTGTGTTCTCCGTAGAATAGACCCATTTTGTTTCCCTGGTTAACATCTTCATGTAAGGTACAGCATTACTATTCAAAATAAAGTAAATATGGAGCTTGCAAATTTAAGTGGCCGCAAAGAAGTTGGAGTTGAGCACAGATGAGTATTTTTCCCTGATAACATGAAACCTTTGAATGATCACATGATTTAGGATGCAATTCGACTCAGGAATTTCTCCATAATCCTGTGCTTCAAAAATCATTTGCTAGCAGGTTAGGTAGCTCGCAAACAATTACCTTGGAAGATTTTGGAGGTAGTTGGGATCACTGGTGAGGTTTATTCCATGCCGTTTATTTTTTACCTGAAATAAAAAGTGCAATTTCGATCGCTGAGATTAAGTTCACACGGGGATGTCTCCAAGACTGATAATGCCCCTATACTTCCATATCGTTTAATTAAAATCATTTTCCATGTACAGTTTTACCTGATGTCATAGAGCACAAATCAAATGCTCAGAACATGTGAATATTTTTTGAGAAGTTAATTTAAGTTAAAAAAAAACAAAAAAAACGTATATAATTTAGACTATTGTATGGGCATTTACACACACACATCCACAAGGACCTCTGACGGTGTCCTGTGGTATCTGGCACCAAGACATAAGCAGCAGATCCTTTTAATCCTGGAAGTTGCAAGTTGGTTTGGGCTTGTTGTTCCAACACATCCCCCAGATGCTCCATCCGATTGGGCCCTAACCCTGTCCATCCACATGCAGAAGAAAATGTGATTCATCAGACCAGGCCACCTTCTTTCTTTGCTCCATGGTCCAGTTCTGACGGTCATGTGCCCATTGTAGGTGCGTTCAGCAGTGGACAGGGGTCAGCGAGGGTACTCTGACCGGTCTCCGGCTACGCAGCCTCATACACAGCAAGATGTGTGTGGCTACGCAGCACATCAATGAGCCCATGGGCACCCATGACCCTGTGGCTGGTTCACCGGTTGTCCTTCCTCGGACCACTTTTGGTAGGTACTAACCACTGCATATCGGGAACATCCAACAAGACCTACATTTTTGGAGATACTCTGACCCAGTCGTCTAACATCACAATTTTGCCCTTATCAAAGTGGCTTAGATCCTTACGCTTTCCCATTTCTCCTGCTTCCAACACATAAACCTCAAGAACTGACTGTTCACTTGCTGCCTAATATATCCCACTCCTTGACTCCGTGCCATTGGAACAAGATGAGCAATGTTGTGCACTTCACTTGTCAGTGGTTCAAATGTGGCTGATCAATGCATATTTACACAAGTGCACAATACAAGATTAGACAGTGCTTTCTATATCCATGGTCCCAACGGCCACCTCCACAATATTTACACCTAGAGGCGTACAGTACCACAAGATGCAGTCCTGGGCCCCCTCCTGTTCATCACACACATTTCCTGTTTGCAGTTAATGTCTTGTTTTCTGTTGTACCTGCAATAAAACTCAGACACACCAACATTTAAATACTGTATTTGGAATTTTCTATCTTGGAATCCCTTTATATCAGGATCACGTCAGGAATTACAACATAACCCAAAATAAATAATCTGGCTTCCATTTGTGTAGGTATATTGTACCAAAATGTACAGGAGTAAATGGAGCGGGAACCTACAGCAGGAGTAAATGGAGCGGGAACCTGCAGCATCCTGCGGAACCTGTCTAAAGCATTTTGCTCTTTTATCGTTTTAATGACAAAATACATCCATATGTCGAACAACATACAATATGACGTCAATGAAATCTTGGTTAGAGCAAAACATACTTTTGTCTGAGGTCTTATATTTCCCCTTTCCACAGACGTATGCTGGGATTGTGTGACGTCAACTACCAGAGCTCTATAGTCCTTAACTGCTGCTTTATTTTCCCTTAAAATGATATTTACTGCAGCATCTTCACCTTTGCACCAACATGGCAGCTTGGCGGTGAGTACTGTTGCCTCACATCAAGGATATCCTGGCTTTGAGCCAGACTGGGGAACTTTTTATTTTCTTGTTTGTATTTTGCAAGTTATCCCCATGTTCACAATGGTTTCCCCCGGTGCTGAAATTATTTCCTGCTTCTTGCTCCCACTGCATGGCTTTTTTGTTGATTTAATTTTGTTTTGTCAATCTCTTGTTTGTGTTTTTCTTGATTATCCTCTTAGAGAAGCACTGTTAATTAGCATATAGATATATACAGTATTTATTTTTTAAAAAGGAACACTGCTTGAAACCAAAGTGGAGGACCTCGAGTTTTATATCCATTTTTGTTATAACAAGTACATCATGGAAGAGGATCAGGACGGCTGTAATACCGTGAAAAGGAAGAAGATGGACTCAGCAACGGACACAGACAATTTAATCCAGGGTGCTGTAGAAGTGTTACATAATGATTAATGGAATTTTAGGTACCATCAAATTAACCATAGCTCATTAATGGCCCCGATGAGGACGACCCAAATTTCTTAGAATCTTTTAGAATTCTCTGACTCAATTATCATATTGGGAGGAGATTTCAACACAGTACTGGATCCAAGTTAAGACCGTTCTCAAACCAGAAATAATCACAAATTCTGGCATTCGTCGGACACTATAAAACGATACATGAGTGATTTTGCTGTTAGGGATTGTTGGTGATCAAACAACCCACATTCTAGAGAATACACAAATTAATCACCACCCCACCAAAGTTTCTCTAGAATCGACATTTTCTTAACAAGTAACTCTGCAATGTCCAAAATCAATAATCCTGCAATCCACCCTATTGTAATTTACAATCACGGGCCGATTAGTTTCAACCTCATAAATGGAATAAATCGGAACCCTCCCGACAGGTGGCAGTTTAACACCTCACTTTTGGCAATAAACTTGAACAACGACTAAAGGAGTTGCACTACCAACAAGCCCACTCATCCACTGAGATGAGATCTGGACAACTATCTTAACTTGATAATCCATCAAAAGACACAATTCCTAATGCAACAACAAACAAGCAAATTATTTTGAATTCAATGACAAATCAGGTACATTTCTTGCCAATGAATTGAAACACGATAGAGAACACTTATTACAGCCATGAAATATCCACAGGGTATGATAACATACACCCTTCAAGACATCAATAACATATTTAGAGGCTTTAATAATAAGCTATATCACTCGGATAATGAATCTAATATATCATTCCTTGATATTGACCTCCCTAAACTTCCGACAGAGCAGGCTACCACATTAGATCAACAACTTACTCTAGAAGAACTCAGGAAAGCGCTCTTCTCTATGCCCAACAATAAATCATCTGGATCAGATGGCTACCCAGTGGAATTCTATAAACACTTCTGGCCACTTATATCCCAATTATTCATCAGAACGGTTACAGAGATTAAGTCAACCTCCGACATGCCTCTGCACATGAATACCGCTCTCATTTTGGTTTTGCTCAAACCCAATAAGGACCCAACCCTCACCTCCAGCTATACACCCATAAGCCTTACTCATTGCGACCTTAAGATTATAAGTAAAACACTAACCAACAGAATTGAAAAAAAAAATCCATTTATAATTCACCCAGACCAAACATTGGTGCGTGGGGCTCTCGTCGCTGGGGGGTCTGGCTGTTGGTGGGGGTGCAGTCTGCTGCCCTCTGTTCTGTGGTCCACATGCTCAGCGGCTGGGGGCTGACCAGGGTCCTGATGGAGGCTCGGAACTGTGCGCTCTGCGCCCATGGCTGATCGCTGAAGGTTGGTGCCACCAGGTACGGGATGTGGGCATTCCAGGGCATGGTCGGCTAGGCATGGGGTCCTGCCAGATCACCTGTGGGGCAGGTGGTTCAGGCCGGTGTCGTTCTGTCGGTGCGGGGCCTGGATCCAGGCTTGCAGTCCATGCCTGGCGCCCGCGGCCCAGGTTCTGTGCCTGCGGCTGCGTCTTGTGCCTGCTCTTGGGGGTGGGTTGTATGTGTGCGCCCATGGGGTGTGGGGTCTCCTCGTGTTCCCTGGGACTGGGTTATGTTCCTTGGGCCGGGTGTGGGAGTCGCGCTGCGGCCCTCCGACTTCTCTGGGGGCCCGCGGGTCTTCTCTGGCTGCAGGGCAGGGTACTCGGGGCTTTCCTGTAGCTGTAGGGTTTATACGCTGGATCAAACATGGATGACTTATGAACAAGCACTGTCACTGTGGCCAAGAGCCTTAAACTTTCCCAGAGGATCACCTACTAAATCTCAAACCTGGCGTATAAAATTACCAGGAAACAAAGCTAGAAGTGGCCCAATAACAGAACAGAGTCCTCTAAATGTAGCTCAGTGTGCCCTGGCAGCAGGAGTGGTGCTGGCCAACACTAATAGATTGCTCACAGGAGCAAACATTATCCTTGCTCCCCAACATCTGCAGGACATGGCCTGGAGGTGGCTGCGCCCGGAGGAACGGTCCCCAGACTTGGTCATCGACCTGGTAGTGTTGGAACAGTTCCTTCTTGACCTTCCGACCAGGACCGCCACACACACTGGATTTAACCAAGGGCTACTGGCAGATTCCCTTGTCTCCAGAGTCCAAGAGAATAATCGGCTTTCTCCACTCCTCAGGGGTTGTACCCATTTGTCACGCTTCCATTCGGGTTGTTCTGGGCCCCAGCCATCTTTCAGAGAATCATGGACTGGGTCCTGCGTCCACACAGTGGGCACAGTGCTAGAGCCCTGAGGCGGCCGGGCTCATGGCCAACCCTTAAAGGTGTGCACTTGGGCAGAGGGAGGTGTGGTATCTGGAGTACCACTTGGGTGGAAGACTGGTCCAATCCCAGATTGATAAAATCATGGCGGTTGCAAACAGTCCAAGGCCCAAGGTGGAGAGCCGGATGGCTCCCCAGCATAAGTCGGACGGTGGGAGTATGTGATGAGGGGGCGTGGTTAAGCTGGGGTCTGTGGGCTACAGCGCGGGCTTCATCCCATACCGGCGCAGCTGTTCTGACTCGGCTGATCAGCCCGTTTGCTGCCGATCGGTCGGATTCAGCTGGGAGAGTTTTCTTCTGTGTTGTTTGTCTTGCAATGAGGGGTGCGTGACTCAGCTCGTTCCACCAACGTGGAACTACAAATGAGAATAACCTAGATTGCCGTGGTTGTACGGCTGGCAGAGCCAGGCGACACTCATTTGATGAGCGCAGCATCCGGGGGGTAACATGTGCTTTTACAAGAGCATTTAAGTAGGTGGGAGCATTCCCAACAATCACTCTGTAGGCCAGCATAAGAGACTTGAACTTGATGCGAGCGGCTACAGGTAACCAGTGGAGCTCGATGAGCAGCGGAGTGACGTGTGCCCTCTTTGGCTGGTTGAACACCAGTCGCGCCACCACATTCTGTATCATCTGCAGTGGCTTCACCGCACAGGCCGGCAAGCCTGTTAAGAGAGCGTTGCAGTAGTCGAGACGGGACATCACCAAGGTTTGTACCAGCAGTTGAGTGGCATATTGGGTCAGGTACGGCCTGACTTTTCGGATGATGAATAGTGCGAAGCGGCAGGACCAAGAGACGGCGGCAACATGGTCCGAGAATGTCAGTTGGTCATCAATAATGACACCTGGATTCCTTGCAGCCTTGGTAGGAACAAGAGATAGAGTCAATTTGAATGATTTGATTGATATGGCTCTTAACATTTAGATCACCCTCTGTAATTACACCCAGGTTTCGGGCTTCAATATTGCTCTCCAGGGACAGAAAACTGAGATGAGCTGCAATTTTCTGTCTCTGAGCCTTTGCACCAAAGATGAGTATTACTGTTTTATATTTGTTCACTTGTAAAAAGTTCTGTGACATCCATGCGTTAATATCATTAATACACTGAGTGAGGGAGTGTATGGGGAGAAGGTTATCAGGAGAGAGAGATGTGTACAGTTGTGAATCATCTGCATAATTATGGTCATTTATTTTGTCTTTCTTTACAATATGTGCAAGTAGGAGCATATAGAGGTTAAACAATAATGGGCCCAGAATCGAACCTTGGAGGACTATAATATCCACTTTGTTCAACACAAAATCCCCGATGGACACAAAGAACTGCCTGTCTTGTAGGTAGGTTTGGAACCAGTTTAGAACCGAGCCAGATAAGCCAACCCATTTTTGTAATCTCGCTTATAAAATCTGATGGTCAACAGTGTCAAAAACAGCACTGAGATCCAGGAGCAGAAAAACAGATTGTTTTTTTTAGAATCATTGTTTATGTGCAGATCGTTCACAACTTTAATAAGTGCTGTTTCTGTGCTATGATGAGGTTGAAAGCCAGATTGATAAGTGTCTAAAAGGCTGTTTGATTATAGATAGTTGTTTAACCAAAGGTAAACTGTGGTTCTCAAGTATTTTACTGAGGAATGGCAGGTTGGAAATGGGCCTGCACTGCTACACCACTACATAACAAGAACACCGTTAGAGACAAATATGTATAAAGACAAATAAGGACCTACTATACATTATCAGATTGTGAAGATTCGTGGAATCGTCACAATCTGATAATGTATAATAGATCCTTGTTGATAAACGTTGCTGAATGGATTTAATGTGACAATGTGATGTGCGCTACCCGCCGCCAGTTAGCACTAATTCACACTATGGCCGAAAAACATGTAACTCAGCGGGGTTACAAACCCTGAGAGCAGATATTAGCCATCCAATGGCAGCAGCTGTGGAGAAGATTTTAGGATTATTTGAAAAAAACATCTCAATATACGAGGTGAAAGTTTCTCGTTTACAAGAAGAAAACAACGACCAACGCAAGTTACTGGACGCTGCATGGAGTCCCCGACTTGTGCTGCACAGAGCAGGTCTGGAACCAGGAAAACTTTGATTTATATAAATACCACACACTTTCATTAATAATAATTTAATAGGTATATCAAACCGTCAATCATTATGAGTGATGTGAAGCTCCCATCACCCTTTGCTGCTCGAGCTCTGTGGGCGCTGTGCTATGCCTCTGTAGGCCTATGTGTGCAAAAAAGGAATAGAGCAAAATGCAATGCAATGTATAGTATGAGGTGGGCTGTACATTCTAAGACAAGTAAATGTACTAGAAAGAGAGAGAAAAGACACCGGGGGAGTAGTTTATCAAATTTATTTTATCATTTATCAAAAGTTTTACCTGCTATTTGAGTGTTCACTTAAAACAACATATTTTTCACACTTTGAAAAAGATAAGAGAAAAGTGCTTTGATTTTGTGAATTTGCAGTTGTGAATATGAAATTATGCCATTATGAGTATTACATTTATCATGTGAATTTTTATTTATTTATACAATCTGTGACAAAAATCTAATATCCTGTTGTTTCCAGTATAAAGAGAGGACACATTAAATGTGGTCTTGCCACAGCATCTATGGGAACGAGTGGAGCTCATGCAGCAAAGTTGCTGCTGCTACATCTACTAACTCTTGTCTGGAAGACAAGATCTAAAGAAGAAGAAACAGTCTTTATTCGTCACGCAACACACCACACTACAACACATGCTTGCACACACACACATGCTTTGATGGTGGCCGGTGAAATGGATCCTCTGCTTTTGACCCATCCTGGCTTGTCCTTCCTCCGGGGGAACAGCCAGGAGCAGTGGGCAGCATACGTGGACGCGCCCGGGGACCAGGTGATAAGTGTCCATCGCTGGTCAGACGATGATGGGTGCATGTTTTTGGGGGGGGTCCTTACTGACGTGAGGTGGAGGAAACCCCATGTGAGCACGGGGAGAACATGCAAACTCCACACAGAAAGGCTCCTATTTTTGGAGATAACCCGTCCAGAGCACGGTGCCAACAGCGCCCCAGGCGGGAATCCAGGACCTTCTTGCTGTGAGGCAGCAGTGCAATGCACTGCGCCACCATGCCACGTGAAAGACGTTACTGAAGTTTCCACTTCCGCTTGGTCTCACTGTCCTTGTTGTCCTCCCTGTGTCTGTATGGCAGTGTTCTCTCCAGAGCTTCAGCAGCTCTCTGTCTGTAAAGAGGAGATTCCCCCTGAGCAGCAGGAGTGAAGCCCCAGTCTGGGCCAGGAGGAGCCGTAAGAGGATGAGGAGGAGTTCCCTGTGAAGAGGGAACATGATGAAGAGTGTGCTCAGTGGTCCCAGCATCATCAGCACCAAACTGTGGAGACCAGAGAGGCAGAACCTGTAGCAAGCAGGTAACATTTTGTTTATTTCCTGTCACTGTTTGGATCAGCAGGTTATGAATTCCCAAATAGTTGATTCCCAATTCAAAATGTTATATACACACACACACACACACACACACACACACACACACACATAGACACACACCACAGATATATATCTACCACTGATCAGCCACAACATTAAAACCACCACTAACAACCACTAATATTGTGCAGCTCCACCTCTTGTCGCCAAAACAGCTCTGACCTGTGGAGGTATGGACTCCAAGACCTTTGAAGGTGTCCTGTGGTATCTGGCACCATGAGGTCAGCAGCAGATCCTTTAAGTCTTGGAAGTTGCGAGGTGGGGCCCCCATGGATCGGGTTCGTTGTTCCAGCACATCCCACAGACGCTCCATCAGATTAAGATCTGGGAAATTTGGAGGCAAAGTCAACACCTTGAACCCTTTGTCATGTTCCTCAAACCATTCCTGAACAATGTTTGCATCCTGCTGAAAGAGACCACTGCCTTTGGGAAATACCACTGCCGTGAAGGAGTGTACTTGATCTTTAACAATGTTTAGGGAGGTGGTACGTCTTAAAGTAACATCCACATGAATGCCAGGACCCAAGGTTTCCCAGCAGAACATTGCACAGACCATCACACTGCCTCCACCAGTTTGCCTTCTTCCCATAGTGCATCCTGGTGCCATCTTTTCCCCAGATAAACAAGGCGCACACACACGGCCATCCGCATTATGTAAAAGAAAACGTGATTCATCACACCAGGCCACCTTATTATATTGCGCCATGGTTCAGTTCTGATGCTCAAGTGCCCATTGTAGGTGCTTTTGGCTGTGGACAGGGGTCAGCATGGGCACTCTGACCGGTCTCCAGCTATGCAGCCTCATACACAGCAAGCTGCAATGCACTGTGTGTTCTGACACCTTTCTATCATAGCCAGTATTAACCTTTTCAGCAATTTGTGCTACAGGAGCTCTTCTGTGGGATCGGACCAGACGGGCTAGACTTTGCTCCCTACGCGAATCAATAAGCCTTGGGTGCCACCGTACCCTTCTTGGGCTGGCTGTTGCACCACAGCGCCTTCTGGCACGACGACAGATGTCTGTCACAACAGGGGGCGGTGGGGTATTAGGCTTTGGGATCTCCAGACCCATCTCATATCTCTCAATCACCGTTGAGAGATATGAGATGGGTCTGGAAATGCCTCTAAGTGAACCTCCCTCACTTGCTTTATAATGTGGGGACCTTCTCTCCTGCTGAGCACCCATAGTCTACAGGTGCTGCTGGTATTCCTGCCCCTGAAGCAACTTTCCCTTTGGCTAACCAAACCCCGACTACGGTTTGGTCACTTGGTACCAGGCCAACTACAGTAGGAGCTATTATCACACGGGTATTTGGGTACAGCTCAGTTGGCAAAACAAAGCAGATTCGTGGGTTCCAGCACAGCACGGTTGTACGGCATGACAAGAACAGTCGGCCATCTTCCTGTCATTACCTACCTTCTTAATAATCTGCTCTCTTTTCTTTCTCTCTTTCCGTTCTTCCAGCGGTGAAGACTCATGGATTTTACTGCCCTGGGTGTTGGTTCTCATCTCAGCTCTTCCTCCATAAGCACATTAAGAGAAGTCACAGCGAGCTTGACGTCCAACAGCTTAGAAGTGGAGAGATCAGATCAGAGAGTCTCCACCCCTCTGCAGCCTCTCAGCCAATAGGATCCCCTGTAACCACCAGGCGATGGAAAGACACATCAAGAAATCACAGTTTTGAGCTATGTGACCAACATTTCCTTACCTCTGGTAATCTGAAAAGACATCAGCGTATTCATACAGGAGAGAAACTGTACTGCTGTGAACAGTGTGGAAAGAGATGTAATACAAGTAGTAATCTCAAAGCTCATCAGCGTTGTCATACTGGGGAGAAACCATACTGCTGTGAACAGTGTGGGAAGAGGTTTAATACAAGTAGTGATCTCAAAACACATCAGCATATTCATATGGGGGAGAAACCATACAGCTGTAAACAGTGGGAAGATGTTCATTCGCTCATCTTACATGGGACAAGGGACATTGTTGTATCCAAACTGTGAACTGTCAAGTGCTTGGGTCTCCACAATAGATCAGGTCCTGTACTCAAACATCTGAGAATCTACCCTAGGAATCGTATTGAAAGATTAACAAGGAGTTTCAACACTACCTCAGTGTGGCAGATCATCCTGCCATGGCGCAATACACACACCATAACTAAGCCATGGAGTAGCCTGGTAGTTGGCTGAGCCTAGCCTGGTGGGTGCCCACACTGGGTTACCAAAATAACATCTTGCAATCTCCTACTGTTGGTGAAGTTAAAAAGGACGCTGCAGGAAATGATTAAAACATGTTTAACAATTATTTAGTGCACAGAATAACAAATCAATGTTGTGTCAATTGTCACTGCTTCATTTTGTCTCTGCTCTTACCATCTGCAGTACTTCCTGGTTTGGGAGAAAGGATCCGAACGCAGAGATTAGCTGTCCTATTGTATGCCTGTGTGGGGAATAATTTCTCAGAACAAAGTTGTATTTGTTTATTGTTAAATGTATGGGGGATATTTTATTAAATGTGTAGATTGAATTTGTAATTACTAATGGTATGGTCCAGTGGGAGTGGCCTAGCCTGTATGATGCTGCAACCAATTCAGACTGAAAGAGGCTGCTGAGCTGTGCAGACCCACGATCGGGTCCCCTGTGAATACGCTGCTCAAAATAACTATTTTTTTTGTGTATATAGTTATTTCACTGGGGTTTTGGATTTTGTTGTGGTCGACCTCAATAAAGGGGTTTGCACCTTGTCCGAGCTTGCCATCATTTCTTGGAAATGACCTTTTCTCCATGCAGATTGCAGTTTGCCAGCCGGCAATGTACCCTCACTAGGAGTCACAAGTTAGACACAAATTAGTTGTGAAGCTTCTTACTCCAATTTTCAGAGGCCTAGGACTTGCAGTTGGACTACAGGCTGAGGTGTGAAATGGAAACATCGTAGTCCTTTTCAAAGGACTTTTGTAGTCTTTTTAAATATATTTTCTGATGCAATGCTCGTCACACACATACTACTTCCATACATGCAGTGCATCTGCAAAGTATTCACACCCCTTCACTTTCCCCACATTATGTAACAGCCCTCTTCCAAAATGGATTAAATTCAGTTTTTTCCTCATCAATCTACATTCAATACCCCATAATGACAAAGCAAAAAAGGTTTTTTAGAATTTTTTGCAAATGTATTAAAAATAAAAAAACTGAAATATTGCATGTACATATGTATTCACACCCTTTACTCAGTACTTTGTTGAAGCACCTTTGGCAGCGATGACAGCCTCCAGTCTTCTCTGGAATGATGCTATAAGTTTGGCACACCTGTATTTGGGGTATTTCTCCCATTATTCTCTGCAGATCCTCTCAAGCTCTGTCAGGTTAGATGGGGAGTGTCGCTGCACAGCTATTTTCCAACATTCTACATAGCCGTGCAGTCTCTCTCATTTGTGACTAAGATGATGTCTATTGAGAGGACTTTTAGTTCAAAAGCTCTGCCCACACTGTTCACTCATACGATCTTATTCCAGTGTGAAATTGTTGGTGTTTTGAGATTATTGAGGCGACTAAATCTCTTCCCACAATGTTCACAAGGAAAAGGACAAGGTTTCTTTCACGTGTGTACGCTGATGTCGTTTTATATCACCCATTGTTGTAAAGCTCTTCCCACACTGTTCACAGCAGTAAAGTTTCTCTCCTGTGTGTGTACGCTGATGTCTTTTTAAATCAACTCTTGTCATAAAGCTCTTCTCACACTCTCCACAGGTGTATGGTTTCTCTTCCATGTGTGTAAGCTGATGTCGTTTGAGAGTTCCTAAACCACTGAAGCTCTTCCCACATTGTTCACAGCAGTAAGGTTTCTCTCCTGTGTGTGTACACTGACATCTTTTTAAATCACCTCTTGTCATAAGGCTCTTCACGCACTCTCCACAGGGGTAAGGTTTCTCCCCTGTGTGTGTACGCTGATGAATTTTGAGATTACCACTGAGTAAAGCTCTTCCCACACTGTTCACAGGGGTATGGCTTTTCTCCTGTGTGTATAAACTGGTGTCTTATGAGATGTCCTACTTGACTGAATGTCTTCCTACACTGTTCACAATGGTAAGGTTTCTCTCCTGTGTGTGCACACTGATGTCTTTTTAAATCACTTCTTGTCGTAAAGCGCTTCGCACTCTCTACAATGGTATGGTTTCTCTCCTGTGTGCGTATTATGGCTATTTAATTTAAATACATTTTATTCTCTTTAGTTAATTTTTTCAATGTAATAGTTATGATTCTGGAGATTTAGGTGATCTTGTAACATTGAAATAAAACGTGTTTTAATATTTTGTCAATCAAAATATGCATCCCACCTTGTATGTGTCACCTGTTGTCGACAGGCTGGTGACTTAGTTTGAGCTCTCGAACCCCGGTAAGCTAACCATGGCTGAATCCAAAAAAAGAAAAGTTTTGCGGATATAAATATCATCGCGATATAAACACATCTAGACTAACCAATGGACTCGTTCTCTGTCCAAGATGTGGAGCGTCAGTGACGACAGGGCATGAGTAGGGATGGATATCGTTAAGACTTTAACGGCACTCTTATCGGTTCTTATTTATAAATTTTTAAGAGAAAATCCCTAACAAATGAAGAGCAGAACTAACACTGCTTTATTTTCATGGAGAGAGGGCGATCGGGGTGCAATCTGCGCTCACTGTGCCATTGTCACTCACTCAGAGCAGGGTCTCCTCGTGCATGTGTGAGACAGGCAGAGGGAGCCGGCCCCACACCCCTCACATATCTGCATATCTCTGGCGATGGAGCAGGAGAGACAGAGAGGAGAGATGTCGCTTCTGATAATAGTAAAAATGCTCCTTAGACACATAATCTTAACACTTAATCTGATTGCAAGTTACATACGGGTTGTATTCCTAAATACATTTTTGTGTGGGTATGAAGTGATGCTGCGTTTCATGGGAATTCTGAAAACTGTAATTCATAACTAACACAACTAACCTGAACCCTGTGTATTGCTGCCAGCCATAATTAATATTATTATTACTACTATTATCGCTTATGTTTCTTGGTGCATTGTTTTTATTTTAGTGGGACAGAACAGGATAAATGTATATGTCAGCGCTGAAAACAAGTATAATAATATTATTATTTTAACTGTGGTGAAAACCGGGACAATTCAGTGGTGAATGTTAAAAAATAGTTGCAAGCTGCCACTGCTGAGCGAGCTGTTCCAGAGCGCCTGCCGGAGCTCAGGCCCGGGGGCTCGTGTGTTCTAATAATTTAAAGAAAAAGCGTGCTCCGACTCAATACAATTTTATAAAATACATTTGTGTTATTTGTCTTGTCTCCGCACACACACACACACACACACACACACACACACAGGCCCCTGAAGCTGATAACTCTTTTGTCCTAACATGTCATACATTTGATCAATGATCAAAAAGACTAAATAAATAAATCTCATATCTGCTCCTGTTACATTTCAGACTAACTGAATAAAGTATCTGTAAGAACCCAGATACCTTGAGAATTGTTTTTATAGTAGAAAGCAGAGAAAAAACCTCTTTCTGTACCACAAGGCCTTCAAGATTCAAGATTCAAGATTCAAGATTCAAGATTTTTATTTGTCACATACATATACATACTTCCATACATATATGCAGTGAAATGTAATGCAACGCACCCGGTGATAGCACACAATATGTCCTAGGAAAAAATAAAAAAATAAAATAAAATAAAAAGTAGAAAATTCCTTTCTAATAGACCGACTAACTGACTCCTAAAACGTAATACAGTAAGTTGAATACTTATAGAATAAGATAAAAAATATATAGAATAAAATACAATAAAAATAAATTGAAATAAAATGGAATAGATAGAAGGAATATGCCTATGTATATACAGATATGTGCATTTAAAGTGGCATGTGAATTAAAGTGGCATGTGAATGTGAATAGTGTGAGGTAGTGTTTGGGATAATACAGCACAGTATACAACAGTACGGAGCAGCAATACAGCATCACGAACAACCCTGAACAGTGATACAGTATGCGGTACAGTATGCTACATACAGTACAGTAGGTAGTGGAGCCTAGTGCATGGCTCAGTTAGGACCCCTGGTGAGGTCAGCGTTGACAGTTCTAATGGCGTGCGGGAAAAAACTCCGTCTCAGTCTCTCTGTTCTCGCTGCGTGACTGCGGAGGCGCTTGCCTGACCGCAGCAGCTGAAACAGTCCGTTGTTGGGGTGATGAGGATCCTTCATGATCCTACGGGCTCTGCTACTACACCTCCTGGTGTATAGCTCCTGCAAGGGGGGGAGGGTAGTTCCAGTGGTACGTTCAGCTGAACGCACCACCCTCTGCAGGGCCCGCCTGTCCTGGGCAGTACAGTTCCCAAACCAGGCAGTGATGTTGCCTGTCAGGATGCTCTCCACTGCTCCAGAGTAGAAGGACTTGAGGATCCTCACCGAGACCCGGAATTTCCTCAGCTGCCTGAGGTGGTAGAGACGCTGCCTCGCCTTTCTCACCAGAGTGTCTGTGTGAACAGTCCATGTTAAGTCCTCTGTGATGTGGACTCCTAGATATCTGAAGCTGCTCACCCTATCGACAGAAGTCCCATTAATCCACAAGGGCGCGTGCGTCCTCGATTGTGATCCAGTGATTAATAAAAACTCAATGATTTGACCAAACTATAAATATCCAAAAAGTTTAATTAGTATTGTGAATATTTGTAGTGATCATATATTTTTTCTTATTTTTATGAAATGGGTAATCAACAATTGAGGAAGTTATTACCTGCTGACATCCATCTGGTCAGCAGCTTGGTAGGAGAAAAAATAAAAACTTACCTGACTGAGGTTGTCTGGTCTCCTTCCAATCTTCATCATTGTCTTCAGTCTCAGTTTCAGAAGAGTGTGAAGAGAAGAGCTGCTCAGCACCAGCTGGTTCTAAAGCAGCAGCTGGATCTGAGCTACTGGCTGCTTCTGACACTCCCCATTCCTTTCCATCGGCTTCTGTTTCCATCTGTTCAATTGAGGTGCTCGCTACAGGTTCTGCCTCTCTGTTCTCCTCAGTTTGGTGCTGATGAAGCTGGGACCACTGAGCGCACTCTTCAATATGTTCCCTCTTCACAGGAAACTCCTCCTCTTCCTCTTTAATGTGTGGGGGCTCTGCCTCCTCCTGGCCCAGACTGGGGCTCCACTCCTGCTGCTCAGGTGGAAGCTCCTCTTTACAGACGGAGAGCTCTGGAGGCAACACTGAAATTCTGACACAGGAAGGTGTGTAGCCTAGAGATTGGTGCATTCCACTATATACACTTTGCATTGAGTTTTTTCATCCTTTGATCTAATCAAAATGTCCAATAATTCTCACATAATCACAATATGAAACATGTCATTTTAATAAAAGTTACATAATGTCACACGCCTGTCTACACTCAAAATTGTCATAATCTGAAGGTGAGATACAAGACCCCTTACGATTTATTACATGTTGGAAAAGGTGTAAAAGGTACAGCCTGTGCAAATAACACCTACGTTTCTGGTAAAAATAGGTCAGAAACTGACTGGCCGCCTGAAACCTGCAGCCATGACACTCAATAGCGCCGCCATCTTGCTAGGGTGTCCCACTGCTGTAGGAAGAGGTTGCAACTTGCTCGCTCACACACACACACACACAGTGTGTGTGTGTGTGTGTGTATATTGTTGGGATCTGGAAACCGATCCCTCCCAGGTTGGTTGATGTCGGGAGGTTCTTCAATAAGATGGAGACAGATGCGATGCATAATGGATCCTTTATTGGCACAATGACAAAGACCAGGAGACGAGCCCAAAGCAAGAGCGACCAACGAGAGAGAGAGTGTGTCTTTTTAGACACGCTCCTATATAGTTCCTCCTAGGCCAGTCGTCATAAAGGTAATTTAGCAAGTCGTCATAAAGGCTATTTGGATGAGAGATGTCATAAAGAGACATTTTATATGTTGGGCGCCATTTTAAGTAAAATGCCCTGTCATTTCTATCAGCCGCCATTTTGTGCGCTATACTACATCCAACAATATATACAGACACACATACACACACACACACACACACACATACATATATACATATATATACATATGTATACATACATACATACATACATATATACAGTATATACACATATATATATACACACACACACACACACATGCGCGCGCGCGAGCACCACGTGTCGATTACGCACATTTGAGTATTTTTCGAGCTTATTGAGCTTGTGCGTAATCACCGTGCAGTGAAATGTCATGACATTTCACTGCATATATGTACGACCGTATGTGTATGTATGTGACAAATAATCACTTGAACAAACACACACACACACACACTCACACTCACACTCGATAGCACCCATCGAAGAAATCATTGTTTATATGGCTCCATATAATTGTTTTGAATTGCCATGTGAAAGATATGATCTAAGCCTTTTAAGATATATTAGAAGGATCGAGACCTGCTCTGCTCAGCTCGACTCTGGGTTTCAGGATGAAAGCCAGCCCTCTGTACAGCTTCCGGATCTCCTGCTCCGAGCGCCTCCGTCTGCTCTCCCAGTCCAGTTAGATCCCCCTCTTGGCGCCAAAACAGCTCTGACCCATCGATGCATGGACTCCACAAGAGCTCTGAAGGTGTCCTGTGGTATCTGGCACCAAGACATTCACAGAGATCCTTTAAGTCCTGAAGGTTGCGAGGTGGGGCCCCTATGGATCGGGCTTGTTGTTCCAGTTCATCCCACAGATTCTCCATCGGATTGAGATCTGGCGAATTTGGAGGCCAAGTCAATACTGAAGTCTTTGTCACATTCCTCAAACCATTCCTGAACAATGTTTGCAGTGTGGTGGGGTGCATTATCCTGTTGAAAGAGGCCACTGCCATTAGGGAATACCGTTGCCGTTAAGGGGTGTACTTGGTCTTCAACTTTCGGGAGGTGGTACGTGTCAAAGTAACATCCACATGAATGCCAGGACCCAAGGTTTCCCAGCAGAACATATGCCTCGCTTGCCTTCTTTCCATAGTGAATCCTGGTGCCATCTCTTCCGCAGGTAAACTACGCACACACACGTGGCCATTCACATGATATAAAAGAAAACGTGATTCCTCAGACCCGACCACCTTCTTCCATTCCCCATGGTTCAGTTCTGATGCTCACATGCCCATTGTTGGCACTTTCGGCAGTGGACAGGGGTCAGCATGGACACTAACCAGTCTGCAGCCCCATACACAGCAAGCTGCGATGCACTGTGTGTTCTGACATTTTCCTATAATAGCCAGCATTCATTTTTTAAGGAATTTGTGCGCTTGGGCGCCAACGCACCCTTATTAGCTGCTAGCTGTTGCACCACAGTGACCTCCGCTGTCTGGCGCAGTGACAGATGGAGACAGATTACAAGGCATGGTGGTGGGGGAATTAGACTTTGGGATCTCCAGACCCATCCCCATATCTCTCAACCACCATTGCCACCAGGGGACCGGGACCTCCTCCCACTAGTATTTAAAGAGCTTGAGGTTGTAGATTTGTGTCCCCTCTCAAAATGCCTCCAAGTGAAGCTCCCTCACTTGTTTTATTCGCAAGCAATTTAGAGCTAGATGGAGGGAGTAATGTGAGGGCCTTTCTGTCCTGCTGAGCGCCCCTAGTGTACAGGCACCACTGGTGTTCCTGCCCCTGGAGCAGCTTTTCTCTTTGGCTAACTTTACATTACATTACATTACATTTAGCAGATGCTTTCATCCAAAGCAACTTACAATTATTCAAACACCGACAGATGCAGACATCAGGAGTAATTAGGGGTTAAGTGTCTTGCTCAAGGACACTACAGCATGCTAGCAGGAGGAGCCTGGGATCGAAGCAGCCACCTTTAGATTACTAGACGACCTTATTGCATTTAGGCATGTAGACATGGTGAGGATGACTTGCTGAAGTTCTAACCGAGCATCAGAATGGGGAAGAAGGGGGATTTAAGTGACTTTGAACATGGCATGGTTGTTGGCGCGAGACGGGCTGTCTGAGTATTTCAGAAACTGCTGACATACTGGGATTTTCACACACAACCATCTCTAGGGTTTACAGAGAATGGTCCGAAAAAGAGAAAATATCCAGTGAGCGGCAGTTGTGTGGACGAAAATGCCTTGGCGATGTCAGAGGTCAGAGGAGAATGGGAAGACTGGTTTGAGACGATAGAAAGGCAACAGTAACTCAAATAACCACTCGTTACAACCAAGGTATGCAGAATACCATCTCTGTACGCACAACACATTGAACCTTGAAGCAGATAGGCTACAGCAGTAGAAGACCACACCGGGTGCCACTCCTGTCAGCTAAGAACAGGGAACTGAGGCTACAATTCTCACAGGCTCACCAAAAATGGATAAAAGAAGATTGGAAAAACGTTGCCTGGTCTGATGAGTCTCGATTTCGGCTGCAACATTCAGATGGTCGAGTCAGAATTTGACTTAAACAACATGAAAACATGGATCCATCCTGCCTTGTATCAACAGTTCAGGCTGGTGGTGGTGGTGTAATGGTGTGGGGGATATTTTCTTGTCACACTTTGGGCCCCTTAGTACCAATTGAGCATAGTTTAAATGCCACAATATACGAGTATGGTTGCTGACCATGTCCATCTCTTTATGACCACGGTATACCCATCTTCTGATGGCTACTTCCAGCAGGATAATGCACCATGTCACCAAGCTCAAATCATGTCAAACTGGTTTCTTGAACATGACAATGACTTCACTGTACTCCAATGGCCTCCATCGTCACCACATCTCAATCCAGCATAACACCTTTAGGATGTGGTGGAATGGGAGATTTGCATCATTCAAGATTCAAGATTAAAGATTTTTATTTGTCACATACATATACATACTTCCATACATATATGCAGTGAAATGTAATCAAGGATGTGCAGCCGACAAATCTGCAACAACTGCGTGATGCTATCATGTCAATATGGACCATAATCTCTGAGGAATGTTTCCAACACCTTGTTGAATCAATGCCACGAAGAATTAAGGCAGTCCAACAAATTTGTCCACTTATAACAGCTGCAGTGACCCAGGTTTGAATCCAGCCTGCGGTCATTTTCTGCATGTCTCTCAACCCCCCCCCCCCCGCCCTCTATATTTTCTGTCTCTCTCCAATAAATGTAAAAATATTCCCCAAAAAACACAAGCAAAATAAAACTTGATTCTCAAAGATATTAGTATTTTTGTGGGAGAATGCAAGGAGAGTGTGGTGTGATTTAAGCAGCCACACCTGTCTTGGGTCTTGGTAATTGGGCGCAAGATCAGTGTGGCTGTGCGCCTGTTGCTCGTTAGAGTAAAAAACGAGCAACAGGTAAAACCCCCATCCATCCATCTGCTCCGGGCTTGTTCCATCTTCCCACTCCAGATAATAAAACTGGTACTCTTCAAAGCCATCATCTGTGTCTCGCTCTGTGTTGGAGGGCCCTGAAAACCCCACTCGGTTGGCATGTGGCAGGGGAACTGCTCCAGAGTTTATTATTAAAGCTTTTAAGTTGTTGTTGAAGTCTTAACTACAGCTCTGCTTGCTATTTGATTAACTAGTTATTAAAGTGTCTGTGCTTGGTACTTTCAGCCGGTCCTTCCCTTCGAATTGACTTCTTCCCTTCCCTTGGGGATGGTAGCTCAGGCGGTAGAGCTGGTGGTCTAGTGATCTAAAGGTTCCTGGTTCGATCCCAGGCTCCTCCTGCTAGCATGCTGTAGTGTCCTTGAGCAAGACACTTAACTCCTAATTGTTCTTGATGGCTGCGTCCGTCGGTAATTGAACAATTGTAAGTTGCTTTGGATAAAAGCGTCTGCTTAATGTAATATCGATATTCATATCGATCCTGCACTGCTTCATCATCCAACACTTGTACCTCTTCTACCAATGATACAGTGGAAGATGTTCATATCAGTTAGTGTGAAGTGAGTGGTCTGGTCGTGTTGTCCCAGGGCTGGTTAGGCGTTCTGTCTGGTCCTGTGACCCGGGGGGCCTGGCCAGTTGTGCTCGGGCAGGGCTCACCATATGGCCTCCTTCGGTGGAGGGGCAGACTTCTGTCATCACAGAAGTTACATGGATTACATGGATGGGCGATTGGGACTCGCAGCCGGGTGGGCGTCTGGCTGGCTGCGGTGGGGCGCGCCTCGCCCTTATGCAGGGTGTGGCATGCGTTCATGCACCAAGCATGCGTTCAGGTTCTGCACCTACAGCTGCTTCTTGTGCCTGCACTTGGGGGTAGGTTGTATTTTGCGCCTCGAGGGTGCTGGGTCTCCTCGTGCTCCCTGGGACTGGGTTATCCTCCTTGGGCCTGGAGTGGGGGTTGCTCTGCAAGCTTCTCTGGGGGCCCGGGGGTCTTCTGTGGCTACGGGGCAGGGCACTCTGGGCTTTCCTGCAGCACACACACATACACACACACAAACAAACACACACACACATACATACACACAGACGGTCCCATCTCACACACACACACACACACATGCACACACCACCAACACCTGCTTTGACAGCAGAAAATGCTAAATTTGGCTGCCTGTAGCCAAGACCATTTTCCATTTGTGTGGACCTTGTTATTTCAATGTTACTACCTATGCTATCGCATATCAGTATGGTTTGGCAATGTGTCTGTCC
This sequence comes from Zeus faber, assembly GCF_960531495.2. Lineage (NCBI taxonomy): Eukaryota > Metazoa > Chordata > Actinopteri > Zeiformes > Zeidae > Zeus > Zeus faber. The sequence goes on along the minus strand of NC_137192.1, from coordinate 27,162,144 downwards.
AGCTAAAGACCCAGGTTACACTCCTCACACAGAGAGCCATGAAAATGATGAGAGTCAGGCAACATCCTACCCTTAAGGCTTTTTTTATCAGACAGGCACAGAAAATAATTTCAGACCTTACATATGTCCTCCACACTGAGTACCAGCTCCTTCCTCCAGTGTAGGCTCAACCGCTATAAGCTCTCCTTTGTCCCCCTGTCCATCAAAGAACTGAACACTACATCAGAGAACTTTTATCCCATATGAATGTATTCATGTACCGTATGCTGTGGTTATACTGTATATGCTGTTGATTGTATTTTACATATAATTTTGACAAAGACCAATTTCCTTTCGGACAATGAAATCAATCTTATCTCACACAATTTGTAGTGGCATATATATATAAACAAGATATTTCATACAATTTCATAAATAAAATAAATTCTTGGGAGCCATAAGAGTCAGTTCTTTTTAATGAGCTGGATCACCCAGTCAGAGGTGCTGCTGGTGTTGCTGTGCCTGGCGCAAGTTTTCCCTTTGACAAAAGTTTCCTTAACTCAGGTGATCTCAAAAGACATCAGCGTATTCACACAGGAGAGAAGTTGTACCGTTGTGATGAGTGTGGAAAGAGATTTAATAGAAATAGTTATCGTAAAATAAATCAACATCTTCACAATGGGGAGACACCGTACCGCTGTGAACAGTGTGGAATAAGGTTCAGTCGATCAGAAACTCTTAAGGCGCATCAACATATCCACACCGGTAGTAAACCGTACTGCTGTGACCAGTGTGAAAAGAGATATAATACAAGCAGTGATCTGAAAAGACACCAGCGTATTCATACAGGAGAGAAACTGTACTGTTGTGACCAGTGTGGGAAGAGGTTCTATCGATCAGAAAGACTTAAGACGCATCAACATATTCACACAGGTGATAAACCGTACCACTGTGACCAGTGTGGGAAGAGATTTAATAAAAGTTGTCATCTCAAAATACATCAACGTATTCATACAGGAGAGAAACCATACTGCTGTGACCAGTGTGGGAAGAGGTTTAATACAAGTAGTGATCTCAAAATACATCAGCGTCTTCATACTGGGGAGAAACCGTACCGCTGTGACCAGTGTGGGAAGAGGTTCATTAGCTCATCTTACATGAAGGGACATTGTTGTATCCAAACTGCTAACTCTCAAGTGCTTGGGTCTCCACAGTAGATCAGGGCCTGTACTCAAACATCTGAGAATCTCTCCTCAGAATCACATTGAAAGATTTACGAGGAGTAACAATACTACCCCAGAGTAGTGCACAAGTTATTTGTGAAGCCTTCTCGTCTCATTTTCAGAGGTGTAGTACTTGTAGTTTTACAACAGTCTGAGGTGCAAAATGGAAACACTGTCGTCCTTTTTAAAGGATTTTTGTAGTCTTTTTTATGTATTCTGATGCAATGCATTATGTATGTATGTATGTATGTATGTATGTATGTATGTATGTATCATGATTTGCTACCATCTATAACATGTACAACTCCAGGGAAATGAGTGAATTGTATGAATATTTTTTTTTTTGTTTGATTTTTTTTTAACATTACTTCACATTTAGTGTTAATGATTAATGCTAATTAATGAATCTGTAGAATACCAGCCCTGTCAGACTAATTAAAGTTTGATTATTCTCCAAATTGTTGGGCAATGGCCCTAAAGCCTCTAACCAGGTTAAATCGTGTTGGCCTGACTCCACCCTGAAGATCAATTTAAGATTCAGCTATTCCCAATAAAACATGTAATATCCACTGACTTTTTTTTTTCTGATGGATGCGTATGGGAGACGTGGAAGGAGGGCTGCCTCATGTTATGATTAGCCTCAATAAAACATAGAAACAAACATGTATTTGATAAAACATACTTGAGTCAATAACATTTGGAGCAATTACGGCATGTGGCCTCTTCCTGTGACTACAGCAAAAAAAGGAGAAAGAAAAGTGCAAGACTTAATCAGGATTTATGAGGCAGATGCTGACAGTGTGTATGTCCACCTGTGTGGACATACACACATATGTATGGACCCAATTAATGCTGATGTATAAGGTGAGAAACTTAATGCTTCCAAGAAGGAGAAAAGCTCTGCAGCTTCCTACGAGCCCCGCAGCCGCACCCCACGGCCGCAAGAACCATCCGATCCTATAGCACCGCAACTGCAGAAGAACCCCAAACCTGCAGAGTAACTAAGAGCCCATAGAACAATCAACAGGCGGACAAGCTGCCAGATCTGCCCGCCTAGAGGGTCAGCTAGTGAGGCCCCCATGCAAAGGCAATGCATGCAACACCGCAGCGGACAAGATAGGGACAATAGGGTTGTGGCCAGAAGGTGGACTCCTCCATTCCCCTCCAGTGGTAGAAGTAGAACTCCAAGGTCTTCTTTGTATATACTATGAAATGTCAACTTTTAAATGTTTTCATCTTCAGCAAGTTTGGTCTATTCCTGTTATGAGTATGGTGATATCTGTGGACCATGTCTGAGGATTACGGCTGCATCCTGGACGTACAGAGTGCGGTCCTGAGGACCAGATCTGGAGGACACAGGTAGGCCACTTCCCACCACCCAGGTTTTGTTTGGTTCCCAATTATCAAATCAGTGAGTATTACTATTGTGTTTTATTTGTCAAATTTTATTATTATATTTTATTATTTTATTGTATTATTGAGTTTATTTTTCCTTCTCATTTTTGGTAAACTCATGGTATCTTTTAACTGGAGACAGCTTGGTGACAGGCTGTTAAACCTGTGTTTTGTTCTTTAACCTTTCAGTAAATACAGAAGAGAAAACCCTTTTAGAGGTTTAAAGCAGTCAGGGGAATAGGAGGAGCTTCATGGACAGGATGTTCGATTGACCAGTCATGTTTTACGAGAAAACTCAGTCCTTCTGAAGGATTTGGGGCATTTTGTGATTTCAAGCTGCTTAAAGAACTATTTCTTTATTTCTTCATCTCCATCTTTACTGTTTAACATTTTTCCTTTTCCATCATTTAAAAAGTTACGTTGATGGTATGTTTGTCTCTTCAGTTTACCGTTCCTTCATATTGTTTCATCTTTTATTTGTTGACATCTGTCATAATTTATAAAAATGTATGTCTATTATTAATTTCTTCACTTAAAAATTCCTCCATTATTGAGCATATTTACCTTTTTATCAAATATAATTTTAATCCACAACCTGATCAATGTTTCCCATCAATAACAAATACGTTGTGTGAATGGAAGATGTCCACTAGGTGGCAAAGGAGCAACCAAACAAAACACAGGGAATCAATAAATGACATGGCTGAAAACAAGACACATAATCACAGCACACATGAGAGGGAGAATACCATGAAAATGAGTCTTTAGAGTAACACACAATTCCATCAACTTCCACTATTTCACTGTTCACTCTTTAATTCAGTCAGAAAAACCCCGTCGAGGTAAATTCATGTTTTTCTAGTCACCTGCTGTTTCTCAGCAGGAATCCACTTTTATTTAGTCTTTTAGGGCAGAAGGTGTGCAGCAGGGTCAGGGTTAAACCTGACTCCACCTGTACTGGTGTTCCTGTAAAGTGACGTATAAGCTCAATTTGCCACAGACCCCATAAGATCCGATTCTGTCTCTGGGACCACCGTCTCAGAAGATTTTTATTGAATATTTATAATGAAATATGATTTAGTCCAAACCACCATACCTGTCTATAGTATAGTTAGTGAGAGAACAGTGAAACTTATCAAAATAGGCACTAACCCATATTCTCTAATTGGTCTTGTAAAATGAATGGTTGTGCCTCTTATTTGGTTTAACATCATTCAGATGCAGAGAGGCCGCTGCCTGGCAGACACTGAAAGAATAGATCAGACCTTTCAACTCCTGATTATACACTTATATACAAGGCTTTCTTTTCAAAAACACTTTATTAATCGCTGGGCAGAAAATAAGCAGAATCTTGTAACAACACTACTCTTTCTTGTGAATTGTCCTGAATTACACGAGGGCTGGGCAACATATCAATATAATATTGATATTGTGATATGAGACTAGATATCGTTTGGCGTTTTGCTGATGGTAATATTGTGATATGGTTATATGTCTCTAAGGCTGCATTACAGTAAAGTATCTCTTTCTAATCAATGCTTCTACCTGCTTGGTCATAATATCCACGTTGCCAATGATTGTTTCTCGAATATTTCCCAATACTCATCCCCAATATATCGTCAAATTATCGAGAGGTTCAAGTCAAAAGAACATATTGTGATATTTGTTGTCGATATGTTCCAAAAAGAGCTGCGACCTCAGTGTTGCTGCCAGCCAAAGGGCATGTGACGCCTCAGATGCTTTTCCTGTATCCTCTTGAGTGGAGTGTCTTGTCAACACAAATGTGGAGCGGTCCTGTGACTGAATTCTTCCTGACTGTTTAATTCTCCCAAAAGAGGAACTGAAGTGGTTGCAGTGACAGAGACAGATGCTGACGACCCCAGAGAACGTCAGGGAATGCTACGGTTCTCTCTGATGCCGGAGGGAGAGCTCTCTGCCTTTGAAATCCACAGCTTGACAGGTAGGCTGCCAGGCTGTTTTCCCAATGACAATAAACATTCCTCATTCGTTTTTACATTCTTAATCTTGTACATCAGGGGTAGGGAACCTCCGGCCTCCCGGCCGTATACGGCCCCCGAGACTGTTTGATCAGACCCGTGAGGCAATTCATAAAAGCAAAAAATGCTCTAGTTTCCTTTTTATGAGAGATAAAATAGCAGCACGCACACACAGTGTTGTGGCATGTCAAGGCCAGCCCAACGAGCAGAGAGCAGACCTTGCTGTGTTCTCTCCATTCTAAACTCTGAGTTCATGACCACTCAGGGGTCATCATAGGGTCTGGTTAAAAAAAATAAAAACTAAATAAAATAGATGTGTAACAGCTGACACCATATAGTATAAGGTATTGGCAACCTACTGCCGTGCCATCATAATGTCCTTGTGTTTACTTTTACAATATATTAATGAAATAAATAAATAATAAACACAAAGGACGAAAGTAAGAAATGATTTTCTGTCTCAGTCACTGTATGCATAAATGTATATATTTCAGAATTCAAAGCTTCATGTGACATGATGACATTTTTGCAATAAAAGGACAGTATTCTGTCAGCCCCCCCTGCCAGCTGCAGATTGGCCCCTACGTGAGGGGCCCAGGAAGCCCCCCCCCCCATCGCCATCTATCTAACTGTGTCTTTTCACTGAAGCACAACACGATAATGAAAACAGAGCGAGGACCTCGATGTACGCGAACCACCATGAGACAGACAATACAACTGAGTTTCAGGCTCCAGAAATTGTGTGACAAAGTAAAACTTTTAGATTTGAAGAACGCAACAACGGTTGGACACTGGCTCATTAAAAGGAGTTGGCATAATCTGCTTGAACAATGGTACACAGAGCATTTTAGGAGCAGGGGCGGAAATCTGAAAAAGGGCACTTTTCACCGGAGGAAGAGGTGGAGGCTCCCTCTTGCAGCTGAAAAAATGTGGATTATTTTGAACACCTGAAACACCATTTCCTGCAATCTAGAGCACCCAGAGGGTAGACAATGACCGTGTTCAACCGGGATGCCCTTCTGAATGGACAGCAGCAGCAGATCTGAGAGTCTTCTATAAATGGCACCTTAGAGTGCCCGACACAATGTTTTCTCTATCGTATCATCGCGAAATCCAGCAGGACTCAGTGGTGTGACGGCTTCCGACACTGCCTTTCAGTGCAGCCATTACAGGTGTGAGTCCAGGTTTTTCCATGGCAGGTCTCCTCTGAGGAGGAGTGAAGATGGAAGGAGAAGAAGAGAGGAAATGAGGCGAATAGAAAAACAGGAGTTCAATGGGGAGAGGAGAGAAGGAGAGAGGAAGAGAAAGAGAGGACAGTAGAGAAGGGATGAATAAGGAGACAAGAAGAGAAGAGAGGATGTGTGGGGATGAGAGGGGAGGAACAGATGTTGAGTGGAGTGGAGAGGAGAAGATGAGGATGGAGAGGATAAGTACAGTGGCCCTGAGATCTCAATGCACTGCAACTTATGAAAACAGACAAAAAACAAGCAAATTAAGAAAACATCTTCACCAATAATATGACAACACATGCACAACATTTAGAAAACATGCTGCAAATCCTGACGTGTGAAACAAACTGCATCCCGAAACGCTTTGCACTCAACTCAAACATGTCATCTGAGCCCTTGTTTGCCACCTAACTCTTCCATGAAGGCCTGCAAAGGTCAAAGGTTAAAAAGTGGTCTGGACTTATTGAAGCCCCGCCCCTTGGTCAGAGAGGGACGTGCCTGGCACCGTGATTTGATCCCTCGTTTGTCACATTACATTCAGGGAAAAGCCCCAAAGCAGGGGACTAGTCTCAAAACTTAGCCCAAAACGGTGACCCCGATGCAGGCCTTTCCAATGGTCCAATATAGTCACAACCGAGATACTGTTGGAATCATCTTAATTTTAACATTAAATTTCAAATGCTATTCATGACCAATTTTGCAAAAAGAAGGATCTATTCACTATCTCCAGATTTAATATTTAAAATGAATATATATAAAAATATAAATGTTTTTTTTTTTTTTATACTACTGTGACTAATACACAACACAAGCAAAAGGAAAGTTTTTATTTTATTCTCGGTCTGTACAAAACACTTGATTGTGCATCTACAGAAGTATTATTAAAGAAAATAAATGGTGTTATCAGCATTTTCCCATGTGGAGACTGGAAAATCAGAAATTCTCTTCAATGGGTCTTGTTCTGTAGATTTTGGCATCAGTGATGGGGGAATTACTAGGAACAATCGTTTGATATATAAAAGCAAAGAGAATAAGAAAAAGATAAGACATAATAATATCACAGAGAGAACCTCGTTGGGTGCACTCATTTCAGATGATCAGTTGAAGGCGTTGGGTGTGAAAAGGACCGTGTGGAGCACGTGTGCTCTTAGATCAGCGCTGAACACCTTCAACATCCCATTCTGCATCTTACACAACAGAAAACAGTGATTAACCTAATTCGTAATGAAAACCTCAAAACAGACTAAAAGACAAGGTCAGTGTGGCCAGATCTTGCGACTGAAGTTCTTGAAAAGTTAAACTACGAGGATTTAAACTCATGAGTACAGCAACAAGGAGGGTTTTCATGATGTTTTTTGTTTGAAACAGTGTTTGTCTGTCTTTGTACAAGCGGTTGTGTTTGTGTTTCCATCTGTTGTGAATTGTCTTTTGCTTTATCTGGCTGCATGAATATGTACAGGCGAGTGTGGTACGGTGTGGTGTCGCTGATTATTGACACATACAGAACATCCGATTAATGTTGTGACGTCACAACTGTAACATAAATGACAGACACGACATAGTACACAGTACACAGTACACAGTAGACACACGACAGAGAACACAGTACACACACTACACACAACACAGTACACACGACACACACGGCACAGTACACAGTACACACCACACAGTACACATGACACACATGACATAGAACACACGACACAGTACACATGACACAGTACCCAGTACACACAACACAGTACACACTACATAACACAGAGTGCACCAACGACACAGTACACAGTACACACACGACACAGTACACAGTACACAGTACACACAAAACAGTACACACAACACAGTACACACACAACACACAACACAGTACACATGACACAGTACACAGTACACAGTACACACGACACAGTCAACACTATACACACGACACAGTACACACGACAAAGTACACACACAACACACAACACAGTACACATGACACAGTACAGAGTACACACACGACACGGTACACACAACACACACGACACAGTACACAGTACACACACGACACAGTACACACAACACACACGACACAGTACACAGTACACAGTACACACGACACAGTACACACGACACAGTACACACACAACACACAACACAGTACACATGACACAGTACACAGTACACAGTACACACGACACAGTCAACACTATACACACGACACAGTACACACGACACAGTACACACACAACACACAACACAGTACACATGACACAGTACACAGTACACACACGACATGGTACACACAACACACACGACACAGTACACAGTACACACACGACACAGTACACACAACACACACGACACAGTACACAGTACACACACGACACAATACACAGTACACAGTACACACTTGACACAGTAGACAGTAAACACGAAACACACGACAGGACACAGTACACACAACACACACAACACAATATACATGACACAGTACACAAGACACACGCAACACATTACACATGACACAGTACATACGACACAGTACAAACACGACACAGTACACACTACACACACAACACAGTACACAGTACACAGTACACAGTACACTCATTACACAGTACACAGTACACATGACATACGGCACAGTACACAGTACACACGACACAGTACACAGTACACACATGACACACATGAGACAGTACACACGACACAGTACACACACAACACAGTACACAGTACGTAGTTCACACACGACACAGTACACAAGACACACACGACACAGTACACAGTACACACACAACACAGTACACACGACACAGTACACATGACACAGTACACAGTACACAAACAACACAGTACACAGTACATACACAACACAGTACACAGTATGCAGTACACACATGACACACGACACAGTGCACAGTACACACAACATACGACACAGTACACAGTGACCAGGAAGCCAGACTCCATGGTTCCTTCATGACATCAGGATTTCCAGGCCCTGAAGCACTGAAGCGTCCCGACACCATAACACAACCTCCAGCATTTGGATGGTTGGTAGAAGCGTCTGCAGGGAGGGCACTGTTTGATTTTCTCCAGACATCACAAGAATCGTGTATCCCGTCATGTTTAACCATTGTTAAAGCTACACTTTTGAATAATCTGCCCATAAAGTATTCTTCTGGAACCCTGCAAGATCATCCCGGAGATTTTTTGGAAATTTTTTGGCAAACTTTTGGCAAACACTCACATTTCTCCTGATCAACGGTTACTGCTTTGCGACCCTGCCACGTCCAGTGACCAAGAATCTTATTTTAGGTTGAGCTGTCACGATTATTACACCTCTTTGTATGTCCTCATTGTTAATGGCCTCATTGAATTACTGTGGTCATAAAATAAATCTTTAGATTCAACAATCGTGTTGTATCGTTGTTGTTGAATCGAGTTAGAATACGTTCCATCAGTTGGGTTGAGGAAAATTAACCGTCTATCCAAATTATGTTATAATGTCAACACATGTCAATTCCAATAAACTGCATTTCTTCATAGGGTGGACATGTATTATTACATTGTTATAGCCTTATGCTATGATAGAGGCATAAAATAGAGACATTAAAATAGTTAATCTCAAGTATTTTTAAAGATATTCACCGACAACTAAAATCTAATATTCATGATCATTATAGACCCTAATTCTAGCATTCTTTGAGACAGTTGAGACCTTGCTCCAAGGAAGCTTTTGGAAGAGGAGCCACTGGGAGGTTTTCCCGCTGTCCCAAACTCTCCCAATTAAGACAATCTGTCTGACAATCAGACCGCGGTTCACTGGAGCCGCAGAGCCAGAGAAATGGTTTCAACACATGTCACAGACACTTCACCACCTTTTTTTTGCTGCTGAGGAATTTATCTAGATCGTGGCATAATCTAATAAACTGGAACCGCTGGGCCGATTATTTCACTGTCACAGCAAGATTTCATAGATTTCACGTCTTTAAATTGCGTTCATGTCGGGGGCAGCAGGCTTTTCACACTACATGTTGTTTTTCCTTTCTGTCGTTAAGCAAGTTGCAAGATAACTGCGACGAAGCGGGTTAATCATCTCCGACTCGTTTGTAGCACCGCATTTCCCTGGCTAAACCTGTGTTCCATGGACCTGTGGATATACGTATGGAATGTTGTTGTTATTGCCGTTCCAAAGTTCCAGCCCCTTCGGGCGGCGGAGCCTTCCAGCTCCAGAGCGGCAAATCGCAGGCTGTAGAGCAGTATTTCTGTAAAGGGTGTTTACCACAACAGGTGAACACGTGCACACTGTGTACACTCTAAATACACCAGTCAGTTTGGATTGTACAGAGCTGGCTGACAAAAAATAGGTGAGAGTTCAGTAGTGCCCTGGGAGCACATACCACCACATATAGTACAGGGTCGACGGAGAAAACAAAGAAGACCTAAATATTGAAAACGCTGATGATAAAATGTTATATTTTAATTGCTTTAAGTATTTGAATTGGCCTCACCGAGCCCCAACGAAACTACTTAAATTACTCCAGGGGGTAAGATTCTTTGGATTTGAAGAAAACTCAAATGTCAGCTGAAAGCCAAAAGTCTTAAGGGAAGATAAAAAGCTTTTTAAACCAAAGACGGTTATAGAATATAATTTGTGAATCCATTTCACCAAAACAGGGAGGCAGTTATGAATATCAACATTCATACACATTCTCTGAAGAAGGCTGTATGTTCTGATTTCAGTACCACCAAGTCAAACCTACAGCTGAGACTAGTGAACCCAAGCACAAGACACAGAGATAGGAATAGTGAAAATAGAGTATGAACGGGGGTTTTTATGGAGGGGTTAAGGGGGTAAGAGGATGTCAGGCGGGGCAGGTCAGGCAAGCAGGTAGACAGGGCAGGTAGGTCAGGCAGGACAGGTGGGCAGGCGGGTAGACAGCGCCAGTAATGCAGGCGGGGCAGTCAGGCAGGTAGACAGGGCAGGTATGACAGCCAGGTAGACAGGGCTGGTAGGACAGGCAGGACAGGCGGGCCAGTAGGTGGGTAGACAGGGCAGGTACAGAAGGACTGGCAGAACAGGCGGGCAGGCCGACGGGTAGACAGGGCAGGTAGGACAGACAGGGCAGGCAGCAGGCAGTTAGACAGAGCAGGTAGGACAGGCGGGCATGCAGGTGGGTAGACAGGGCACGTACAGTAGGACTGGCAGGACAGGTGGGCAGGCAGGTAGACAGGGTAGCTAGGACAAGCAGGACAGGCAGGCAGGTAGACAGGCCAAGTAAGACAGGCGGGCAGGCAGGTGGGTAGACAGGCGGGGGACCAGAGAGTTAAATGGGACAACAGGGAAAATAACAACAATTAACAGGATTCCAACACACGGTAAACACAGAGCAGCCGGGTGCAAGACTAACGTGGTAGTTCTAACAATGATCTGGCGATTGAGTGGATGGATATACTGTACTGCCTGGTGATGATCTGATGGACCGCGGGTGAGCAGGCAGAGCGGGTGAGGTGAAGACACTGTTCATGTGGACACCTGAGCGTTGTTTAAAGAAAAGCTTGAACCATGGTGAACCTGTAAAGGATATGTTCACCATGTTCCAAGTCAACAAACTGTTGTGGCTGCTACTGCTGTAGCGAGCCAATCACACATGGCATTAAATCCAAGAACGATTGCGGTGATTGGCTGCGAGCAAAACCGTATAAATAGTCAGAATTATTTCCTAGATCTGGGAGTTTTCGTTTGACTGGAGAAGTTTGGATACTACGGGGTGGCGTGGGTTGATGCCTTCAAGGTATTGGATACCAATTCCCAGCCCCGGCTCAGATAAGAAGACATGACACTACGTCCGTGTGCTTCAGTGTTCTCTGACAAAACAGTGTCGTTTCAGAGCGAGGGCGTTGGTGTGGCTCCTCCGGGGTGAGCGCTGCGTGATGATGGTGTTTGATTCTGTTTCCTGTTTCAAGTGTGAAGATGAGGCCGATGGAAAGACACACACACACACACACACACAGGTCAACACGCTGTTCCCTCACCTCACATTCTACCATTACAACGTCTTAATGTACAGAGTTGTATCAGAATTGTGATCATACACATTTATTCTTCATTGAGCGTAATATGATTAATAATGTAATCATTCATGATATTTAACATTAATTCTAAGATCAATAAAAAATAGTTCACAATCAATAATAATTACAATCTTTGCCCATTTCTATCAGCTCTGTGGCCTCTAAGTAAAAGAAAATGCTATAGACATAGATTTCAATAAAAAATGTATATGTCAACAAATCAATGTGTGAATCCATTCACACGACGCACACACACACACACACACACGCACACACACGCACACACACGCACACTAGTTGTAGTGACCGTGGGACAGCAGGGAATTAGTGCCTTGCCCAAAAGCATTTGGGAAACAGTTGCCACACACAGGTGGTTAGCAGCCTTTGTTCACGGTAATACATTTACTAAACACCTGGACGTTAATATGACTCAGGTATCAGAGCATATCAGAGCCCATGGCTCCTCTCTGAGCCATGGGCTGAGCGCTCCACCTGCTGGCCGTGCACTCGAACTGCATCTATTGCCTCTAATATTATCAAAATGAAGTGAAAACACAAATAGATGAGAGGAATTAGTCGTATTTTAACTATATCTGCTTCATAGCTATTTTTCAGTCTTTGGACTGTGATGCTGTTCTTACTGCCGTACATGTCTGCCCACTCAGGATTTCTTTCCTTTACCCCCCTCCAGGGTTTTGGGGAGTTTTTTTTCTGTTGTATGCAGTGTATGTAGGCTTCTTATTTTTATTCTGCCTATCTTTTGTTGATGTTCAATGTAGACGACACTGTTTACTTGCATATGAAATGTGTTCAACAAGACTGTGACCACCCACCAAATAAACATCAGAGCATTACTATAGAGAAAGGGGGATGGATAAAACATCCCTCAGGCACACCTTAAATACAACACCAGCGTTTTGGAGGTATTGTGTTTGACACAATCAGCACAGTGTTTGCTATTTTTTCATATACAGCCTGTTTTTCCAGTGCCAATAGACATGTTTTTATTTTTCTCCTTGGCATTTTTCGGGTTTAAAAGTGTCCGGAACACGACAACCGCCGACTACAGACATGGCTGAGGTGTCGTTAGAACCAGGACGTCTCAGACATCCTCGTTGCAGAGCGTTGGTGCATCGCTGGCACGCCAACGTTCGAAAAAACCTCCGGTCGGGTGGTGGAGCGAGACAAAATTGCGGAGTAAGACGCTCTGTGACATCAACATCCAATTTCTCGTGAATTTGCAGGTTGTGGCTCCGGGGGGGCTTCGCACAGCAGACGCTGGCGCTGTGCAGTGGTTGCTTCAGGCAGTATCTGCGCTGGGTTGAGACGACGTGACACAACACCCAGCTTTTCCTTTGGTATTGTATCTCTCTTGCCTTTTTTATGTAAATAAACTTATTCTGTTCACATAGAACCCAGTGTTAGATGCAGGGTTGTGTCCCTCTTTATTTCGCGACATTCGAGCCAACATACTTAGGACATACGTAGGAGCCAATGCTGCGTTTAATGAAACTTGGAAAATTGTAATTTGTTTAAGCAGTATTGCTGATGTGAAGACGAGTGACAGTGCGAACTGACCCTATGTTCCATGGGAACCCGAATATTTGTGATTGGTGTCATTGTAAAGTAATAGTGTGTGTTTTATGGAAACTTGGAAAACTGTAATTTGTATCTAACACGACTAAACTGGACATCGTGTAGCTTTATTTTGGATTATTTTTGCCTACTTGTCAGAATCATTTATTCACCTCCAGACAGGATAAATATAAATAAAAATATCATATAAATAACTCAAATTTTATGTAGATAACCCCAACAAAGTAAATGCAGTTCGCGGACAGGTTTTTTTTTGTGCACAGTTTATCCAAAAAAACTATAAGATTGAATTTCAAACTTCTGCTGATGTTACATCAACACACTGCATCTACAGCGCGCGCCATACGCGCCAGCCCTCCATTGAAAATAAATTACTTCCGCCTTGATGCGTTCATGACGTCAGTGTCTTTTTCCGAGGATACCAGTATATAGAGTATTTCCATTTTTATTACGATATAAAAATTACCAAATGATGCAGGAGAAAAAAACAAAACAAAAAAAGCTGAATGGCTGTTTTTTAAATGAATACATGGTATTTATTTAAATATAAAATCATTTCACAGATAACCACTTCAATTTCATCAAATAAAACCACTTTAAATGTATAAACGAAAGGAAGGAAAACAAGAGAAAGACGGGTGTATTTATAAAACTTTTTTATTTGTTTTTAATTGAAAGGGTAACTGAAATGTGTCTGATTCATAACATGTTCCATGGCAGTAACGAGGAGACCATTGTCATCCTTCCTTGAACAAATAGAAAAATAAGAGCATAACAAACCCAGTAACACTTAAAACATCTGATATAAATTAATATAAACTGTATTCAATACACAAATAAGCAGTTATTATTGTTGTGATTAAGTAAACCTCTACCATGTGTATACATACAGACTGCGGTACAGATGTCTTGATGTGCCACATGCTGAACGGAGACCCAGGCTGAATTCAACCCCAAACACGTCTGGATTCAACCCCAAACACATCTCCAGGCTTTTCCGTTTTCCCCTCAAAGTGAATTATCAACGTTTTCCACTCAAAGTGAATTATCAATGAAACAGTGCTGGAACCGGCTCAGGGAGACGCCTTTTGGGACACACCGGGCGGTTTTCTGCCAATTTCAGGCCCCCGTCCCTTTCAACCGGGTGTAGAGATTGTTATGTTGGTGTCGATATTTCCGTTAGTACACTGGCTGTATGATTCAATTGTTATTTTCTCCCCACCAGTCTGTTCCAGAAATGGCACCCTGATATATAAATGTCCATTGTCCATTTTTGTCGCCGATCTCATAAATTTGTTGCCGACGGCGTTAAAGGATGAATTATGGGCATGGATATATGAACATAGGGACTTTTTGAAATGCAGCAATTGAACAGAGTGTTTTCTGTGGTATGCCGTCGCTACAATGTGCTTATTTGGAGAACAGAGTAAGCAGAATGGGTGAAAACTGGTCACGTAAGCTGGCGCGTACACTTTGTTTCTGGTTGTTGTTTTCAAGTGTTGACAGGCAGCGAGAGCCGAGCGCTGGACGAGCTCATTGCACTGGAAATGTGTTTTTTTAACGACAAAACAAACAAAAATCTCCTTCTACCGGGACCAGTCCGTTCCCAGGCTGCTTCTCTAGGTCTCTCGGCCATTAGGTAGTATTTCAGCGGAAGGTTTAACACTTGGAAGTGACACAGAACAACAAGTCACGATGCGTTTTGAGAAAACAATGGATTGTAGTTAAAAAAAAAAAAAGAGGAAAAAAAATGAAAAGAAAAGAAAAAATACCTTCTTTCTTTTGTTTTACTGAATGAACCACAACAATAATAATAAAAACATGATAATAATAAAAATTTATTACACTACGCTAAAATATGACTAAAACATTATCGAAAAAAAGGCAAATTATAGGTGTATTGCAACGCTCTCTGCGGCATTTCAGAGAAAGAAAATACTATCTATCTTCATCATCATCATAACTACCACCATCATCAACATCGTCATCATCCAATCATCATCATCATATCTGAGACCGTGAGGGGGCGTGGCCTGTGATGATTGACAGCACAGGCCACACCCCCTCACCTGAGCCCGTCCCAGTGCAGGCAGGCACTCTTGAACATCACAGCAACAGCGACTAACCGCAGCGGAACGCGGGCCAGCCAATGGCAGCGCGGCCGGCCCAAAAATGGAGCATTTTCATTGGACAACAAGGCATCTCCAGGGACCAGGAAGAGCTCGTTATGGATGACGAAGAGGAGGAGGGGGAGAGGAAGAACCAGGGTGGTCATGGGTGTATGTGTGTGTGTGTGTGTAAGTGTGTGTTAACGCTGAAAGTTTATGATGTCTTGTTTGTGTGGCACCGGCATTAGAGCACACGCATGTGGGTGGAAAGTGTCTGGTTCTTAGGTTGGATTTGTTTAGTCTTGGCGGAGTGTGTGTGTGTGTGTGTGTGTGTGTGTGTGTGTGTGTGCGTATGTGTTTGGTTTTTGTCTAGACAGCTAGAGGTCGTTCCCAGGGCAAGTCAATGTACATTGACACCACACGTGCGTGCGTGCGCGCACACACACACACACACACACACAGACACACACACACACACACAGACACACACACACACACACACACACACACGCAAAAAGTTACGGGAAGGTATACCCAATGCTGAATAAACAAAAACATGATCTCTCTCTCTCTCTCTGTGGTTGACACAAAATTATTTTAAAAAGTGTGTGTGTGTGTTTGTGTGTGTTTGTGTGTGCGCGTGCGTGTGTGTGTGTGCATGTGTGTGTGTGTGTGCGCCTTAATTATAGCAGCGAGGATGCTTGCATGTATGTGTGAGCGCGTGCACAAGTCTATGTGTGTTACAGGTGTGTGTTTCAGTGTGTGTCGGTTACTGTGTGACCTCTCCTCCCCCGTCCTTCTCTCTGTTGTTGGAATCGTCAGCCGGCACCGGTTTCACTACTGAGCTCAAACCAACTACTGATAAAAGTCGAAAATAATAATAATACAAATAATATTAAGACTTTGTGGTGCTGTGATCAGAGCCCTCAACTAGCAGCCAGCTCAACCCGCCGCCGACCCTCCACGGGGAACACCGCCGGAACCGACTCAGTTCGGTCCCGGCAGATGGCGCTGTTGCATAAAGACTGGAAGACCAAAGAGCTTCGCCGATCGATCGCTGATCAATTAAAAAAAAAAAGTCACTGCGGTCTCCCGTCGCCATCTCCAGGTGACGTACATTCACGATGATTCATAACCAGAGTTCTCATGATCAGGTCGTTTCGTCCGTGTTAAGCGGCGGGTCTTCTGTCCTTTGTGATCTACGACCTAATATCTGGTGAATTCAATCGCCCATCGATGCCAAATCTAAAATACCCTTTATTTGACCTCAGGCTACGGAAACGTCCTCGTTTCCCGCGGTTCCGCGAGCGTCTCCCGCCACAGCGACGACCCCGGGACGAGCTGCTGCGAACACGCGTGTCATTTGTCAACACTTCAGTGTCCGGTTTGAGACAACTCAGCCCCGGGGCTGAGTTGAAACGCGCAAGCACCCTCATCCAAAGAAAAAAAGGCCAGTCTCAGAAAAATGATTGAAAAGAGAACAAAACGAACCTGATAGTGACCTTGATTACTTTGTTAAAAAAGAAAAAGAAAAAATAAATTGGAAACTTAAGTCCTTCATTGGCAAAAAAAGAGAATTCTGAAGACTGGAGCCTGGGTGTTTCAGGCTTTCGAACGATGGCCTCTCGCATCTTTGGGGAGGGAACTGCTCTGGGGGTGGACGGCGAAACCCGGAGAAGAGCCCGTTTTTTTCGGGGGTTTCCCATCCTAATCTTGGGAAGTGGAGCTCTAAGCCTGGTGCCGGCTGACTGACGATTGTTTCCTCTAAACTGGTCCAGTAAAGTGCTCGGAGATGCCTGCGTGAGGGACAATCTCACCAGAGGGACGTCGGTATGTGTGTGTGTTGGGGTGTGTTTGTATCTGGACGTGTATGTGTCTGTGTGTGTGTGTGTATGAGTGTGTGCGTGCATGTATAGCTGCAACCGTGCACAGTCAGAGCCCTTATATCACCGATTAAGGGCTAAAGTTACCATTATCTCTCAACCATTTGTCCTTCTCTCGTCCACCAAATTATCTCGGCAACATTCGGAATAGATTAATTTCGCCCGGTTAATTAATCTTCCATAACATTACATTACACACTGTCTTGATTGCGTATAATTTCAGTAATTCGGTCATCGTGGAAAAAAAAAAAAGTTTGATTACCTCTCATGTGCTTAACAGAGCAAGCAGCAAGGAGAGTTTCTGATTGGGCCCTCGGCGGGAATCCTGCCCTGTGATTGGCTTCTGAACTTGAACATTTGCATAAATCATGGATTTTTCCTCAATATATATTTATATCAATGGTATAATCATTGTTGCGTCCAAGTCCATTGGGCTACGTCTTTGCCAGGAATATTCCTGTGATATGTGATCGGTGACGCTGGCTGCTGTGCACGATGCAGGTGGGGGTCCGTCCCTCTGGCAAGGCCCCTGGAACAGAGACAGCGGCAGTGGTTCCAGGGCCCTCACTTGATCCAAACACATTCATGTAAACGAAGCTCCTTCACAATAAAAGTCTCTCTCTCACTCTTGCACGTTCCATCGTTCGCATTCTAACAAAATAGTGCAATTCGTCTCAGAAATTATATAAATAACTAATCCGTGCTTTTCCGCTTCTCGGTTCGCACACATGCGTATCTAAATACACTGCGTGTGCAGCACAATGTTAAAAAATATGTAAGTTGGCACCCCAACAGAGTACTGATCGTAGTTCCATTCTAGATCTAAACATCGAAACAGCTAAAACAAAAACAGATTTTTTTTCCAACTCTTTAGAATCCTTTAAGTTTAGAAAAATATCCCCACTTTCTCCATCCATTCTCTTATTAAACATATTGCAGATTATCTTTCTTCTTCTCCGCGTGTCGAACAGTCTTGAACCTTGTGCAAACTTTCCTTGAGAAAAGCTGAGCGCCGTCAGTTCGCCGGGACTGGTTTCGCCCGCGGGACCCGTCGCTGTGCTACGGCTGAAAGGCCAGATCCACACAACCCCCAACTAAGGATAAACTCCAGAAATAGATTCAAAGACTACACTCTACCATAGCATGCTAAAGCGCCCCGGTGACGTGGCTGAAGTCCGGAGCGGGAGTTGTCGTCGTTGTTGCCGTCGCCAGGGCGTTGTGGTCCAGGACGAGACACCGACATGCGGCGCCCGGCGCGAGGAACAGAAAGACCCCCCCCACCCGATTCAAGATCAGAACCCAGAAAAAGCAGGTGCGAACGAAAGCGGATGGTGAGCAAAGTGGAACTGCACGGACCTGCATTTTGCTGTGAATCCAAGCAGCGGGGGTCATTATCTCTAAGAAACAAACACTACAGATGCCCGGTTATAGGATTGCAACATTTCGCTGTTTCCTTGGATAGGATTTCTCTTCTTTTTTTTTGTGTTTTTTCAAAAAGCTGTAAGCGCAAATAAGACAAAAACAAGCAAACAAAAAAAAATAACACCTTCTATAGAAACAAACAAAACAAATACATATTTATAACAGAGAGAATAGAGTGGAAATGTCAGAGCGATGGAGGATTCGGAGGGGTGTGTTGGTGAAGGAAAGGTGTGCGGGTACCTTTTCAACCCCCCCACCACCAACCTTCCATTCTGACATCATCATCTGTTCATCTGAAGTGCTCCTCAGACGGGAAGTAAGAAGCGGTGGAACGGGAAGTGCCACACGGTGCAGGAGACCAACGAGTTTCTCACGGATTGTTATCCCGACTTCCTGATCCCGGCCCAAAGCCCTCCGGCAGGGGAAAATGGCCGCACTGACCCCGTCACAGCGTCCCGATCTGCAGGTCCGCCCCACGCAACGGTTGACCTGCAGCCTCGAAAAAACTGGAAGGGGGTCAGGATGCAGCCATGACAGGAAGTGGTAACCCCCTCTCCCCGCCCCCTCCCACCCCCGTCACACCTGCTGGGGCTTGTGGGATTTCTCCTTTGTGTTCCTTGCGTTCCTGTTGTCCACGCTTCCGGGAGGTGGAGGTCGGAGAACGCCATGTATCAGCGAGGGCGCAGGTGCTTGTTGGGGCGGAAGAGTCTGGTGATTGTGGCTGTGGCCGAGGTTGGGGGTCAGGGAAGTCGGGTGGTAGTAGTGCCCGATTACCTCGCTGTAGGCCGGGGGTGCGCCCTCTACCTGGGTCCCCTGCTTCTGCTGTCGAGCCAAGGCCTCTTGGGCTTCCAGCACGCTGATGCCCGCATGGACACTAGGGGGCGGGGCCTGCAGTCTGGGAGATGGAACACAAGAAGGGGTCAGACACAAGATAAGATAACACTTTATTAATCCTCGGGGGGAAATTCTAGGAGATGCCAGAGTCAGCCATGCGGGGCGCCAATGTCGCTCATTGGGAGCAATTAGGGATTGAGTGTCTCGCTCAAGGAGACGTTGACGTCGACTGCTTAGAAAATTTGGCTTTGGTTAAAAAATACCGGTGTTTTCCTCAAAGTGATTCTCAAGTTACAAACGCCGCCCACGCAGGCTTTTTGTTATTCTCCAAATTTTCAACACCCTCACAACCGCGCGCCACACCTGGCCTGTAGACAGGGCGTCGTCGGGTCCAGGAGGTGGGAGTCGAACACCGTCCGATTCGGAGGGGCCCGGACCGACTCCCGGTTCAGCTCCATCTGCTGCTCAGGGTCCCGGAGCTGGAGGGTACAGGGGCCCTGGTAGGGCGGAGGCTCCTCCCCGTCCGACAGGGAGATGGTGGGGGGCAGGTCGATCAGACTCTGGGGCAGGTAGGGGTAGGTGGGCTGAAAGCGGCTGGGGGCGTAGGTCTGCTGGAAGCGCTGGGCCTGTGGGTGGGACTGGGGGTGGGTCTGGGGGTGAGACTGGGACTGGGGGTGGGACTGGGGATTGGACGAGGGGTGCGGGAGGTCCCGTTGGTGGTAGGATGGAGGGACGGAGCGGTCCGCCGCCCGGGGGGTGTACACCTGGTGCTGCTGGAGGGGAGACAGGAGGAGGGATGGGAGTTGGACACGAGAAGGACCCGATGAGAACCAGAGTGTGTGACCAGAGACTGTCAAGTTTCAAAACATGTAATGCTAAAGAAAACGGGCATGATTTCACCAAAACTGGCCAATCACCACACCTCTGTGTTCATATCATAATGCCGATTCACTGTCCAACATCGTGCTTTGAGGTTGTTTGAATTTCGTGATGTGATTCTTTCTCGGAGTGCATGACGCCGCGTGTGAAGAAGTGTTGTTTGACTTTCAAAAGTGTTTGAATGAACATGGAGTGTAAATGGGGACATTTACGACAGAATTTTAGATAAAAGACTTTCCACTCAAAGACACAGGAGTCTGGTCTTGTTATATACAAACACAAGATGGCGTCTGAGTGAAATTGACTTCTCCTAATGTGACTTTGTTATGAATGCAGATGATAGAATATCCGCTGGGAGCAAGCAAACAGCCCAGCCCAGTGCAATGCAACCCGCTCAC
Source organism: Zeus faber (assembly GCF_960531495.2). NCBI lineage: Eukaryota > Metazoa > Chordata > Actinopteri > Zeiformes > Zeidae > Zeus > Zeus faber. The sequence continues at coordinate 27,141,135 of NC_137192.1, read as the reverse complement.
CTCACTCGACCCGCTGGCTGTTCCCAGACCATCTGAAGACCAGAGACCTCCCTCCTGAAAGAGACAGAGAGAGAGAGAGAGAGAGAGAGAGAGAGAGAGAGAGAGAGAGAGAGAGAGAGAGAAGAAAAATGTGAGATGGAGGGAAGGAGGAAGCGAAAGAGGCAGCAGAAACACAACGAAAATCATGAGAGGAGTCCAGCTCTTTATGTGATTCTCCCACCGGCCACTAGGGGGCTCTCCCAAATCACAGCACATTGTCAGCACACGCCGGTGGCGAAGCAAAACCTGTGCACGGTGAAAATCCCGTACATCCTTTATCTATTTCACATCAAGTTCTACTTCACCAAGAAAGCCCGCCATGTCTTCTTCCCTGGGAGCAAAAGGAAGGGGAGGCACGGGCCGGTGACCTGACTAAATGGATTGACCCAGATATCCCAGCATTCATTTCAACAACAACGCCACGGCGGAGGAAAACTTGACCCAGTTCACTCCTCCTGAGTCCTGATGGGAAGGACAAACACGACAAGAAAACTCTCTGCTCCTGGAGAACACATCCCCGAATATCCACCTGCGAGAGAGTGAGTAAGGATCCAAAACAAACCAATATCTTTTACCTATGAAAAGTCTATTTTTTCATTTTTGTCCTCATGTCAGACCTTCCAGAGTAGAAACTGGACACTGGGTTTATCAGAAATTGGTTTTATATTCTTGTTTGGTTTCTTTGGAGACTTTGGAGAAATAAATTGTTTTTCCCTTGTACATAAAAACGACTGTCTGTCTCTCTGTGTGTCAGTATGTTCGGCTATTTATCTGAGGATCAAAGCATTCTCTGTGGATCACACACACACACACACACACACACACACACACATACACACACACACACACACAGATGATTCAGCAGCAGGTGATTCCGAGAGCACAAGTGAAGTCATATGGTTTTGAAATATTCAGCTGCAAGACTGTGCGTGTGTGTGTATGTGTGTGTGTGTGTGTGTGTGTGTGTGTGTGTGTGCGTGCGTGTGCATGCATGTGCATTTGCGTGTGTGTGAGTGCGTGTGTGACTGTTCTGGCCTTGAGTCTTTTGTTATCCAAATCCAATGATATGATCGCCATGGTAACCTGCTGCTGGGCAATAATTTGTAAACTCATTTGAGACTTAAATTATTGAAAAACTTTTTTGGAGTAATTTGGTAAAAAACGAAAGGTTATCGGTTCATGATTTAGGGACTAGGCACTAAGTATTAGGTCATTCTGCACAACCTTGTCTAATAGGAGTTCTTAAAACAACCATGGAATGACTCGGAAATCTGGATTGGGGAATTGCCATTTTCCATTCAATAAATTCACAGAACAAATTATCCGGGAACCGTCTCGGAATATCCAGGCGTCCTGTCTACTTACGCTGGCCAAGGGCAGGTGTCGCCGGCGCGAGTGGGCGTGTCTGGAGAGGAGGGAGCGCGCTGACAGGCGGTAGTGGTTCAGCAGACAGGTGATGACCACCACCATCACCATCATCACCACCACGATCACCAGGATCTGGACGAACTCCAGCTGGGCTGCGGAGGGGAGGGAGAGATAGAGAGTCACGTCACTGCAAGGGGCGACGCTGAACCTTATCGGCTTCCAAACTTTTTCTCCTCCGCCTTTGCAGGGCTCCATGGCGATAAAAAGTCCCAGTCATGGACTTAAGAAAATCAACCTTACCAATCCACAATCAAAGGCTCGACAGATCGGTTGAGAGTCCGAAGTATCTCGCCACCATTGTTGACTTTCACCTGAACGCCGAGGTAACCCGCACGAAAGGACCAGCCAAGTCTGAGCTAAATTTCAAGATCAAGCCCCAGCTGGACTCCACTCTGAGCTCTCCCCCTCGCCACGGGTCTTCAGCCCACGTTCTACCCTTCCCTACTCTGAGTTTCTTTCCTCTCAGACAAACCCCCTTTGCGAAAGGTTCTGCTCAGGTTGACTTCTATTGCCCTCGATTAGAGTCAGCCTCGAAAGGCTCTAAGCCGCCCCTGGAACCCCGGGCCCTCGCGTGGCCGATGGGGCGAAAAATCCGAGACACGAAATCCCAGCGAGGACAAAGGAGGCAACCTTTTAAAGCGTGTACTCCGGGGGATGGCTGCCAGATGACATCATGTTATGTCAAGACCAACTTTATTTAGAGTGTATTTCGACAGGGTCTTAATACACTTAAGACGAATAGAAAGTGTTGGAGAGAGAGGAGGATCTTTTGCGTGGCCAAGCATTCGTGGACGCGATGCCAAATCATCCGAATCGTCTGGAGGACGCCAGCCGCGAGTTGGCGTCCGCAGCTGTCTTTCCCTCAAAGTTTGTCTTCTTTCCTTTCGGCTTTCAGCAGATATTCGATCATTTTTCACAGCAGCTGCTTCCACAGCGTCTACTTTCGTAACTCTTATCGACATCTGTAATAGGTGAACCGCATTACTTTTGCCCGTGGTGGTATTTGGTCCTGCTGGTGTACTACCCAGTACACTGAAGATGGTCTGGCTGTCTTATGGCAAGATAAGTATATGGTTTGAGGGGAAAAAAACAAATTGTTTGTAAGATGTATGAAAGCTGCGGAAGGATGTTTCTCATCTGCAGCTCTATAGGCGTGCCCCCGCATTGACAACGACAATGTCGCAGAGGAAGTTGGTGTGGCCCGTATGGTTGACGTTTAGTGTAGTTACACCCCTAAACCATTAGGGGCAGCCACACACATTGGAGTCTTTGCGTTGTTGTGAAGTTGGTGTAAAGACCCTTTGTCAGTCCAGTAATAAAAAAAAAAAAACATCTGAAAAGCAAAATATATTGTCTCATGTTATACATTTAATATTTATATTATTATATTTACATTATTATATTAACTTTTCATGCAACAACTAAGTGAGTTCCTTAATCAGTGAGTTCCCAACTAACTGAAATGACTTTGATGCAATTCTACAACAGACAATACAAACAAGACCCTGGTAAAATAAATACTTAGGGAGGATATGATGTAATATCCTGATGTCAGTCAGGTGTCTTTTCCCACGGATAGATAGATGGAGAGAGAGAGAGGGGTGGATAGATAGATAGATGGATAGACCGACAGACAGACAGACAGACAGACAGACAGACAGACAGACAGACAGATAGATAGATAGATAGACAGACAGACAGACAGACAGACAAATAGATAGATAGATAGATAGATAGATAGATAGATAGATAGATAGATAGATAGATAGATAGATAGATAGATAGATAGATAGATAGATAGATAGATAGATAGATAGATAGATAGATAGATAGATAGATAGATAGACACACAGACAGACAGACAGACAGGTTGGTAGATAGACAAGACATGTAGGTAGGTAGACAGACTGACAGACAGACGGAAAGGTAGGTAGATAGATCTTCTAGTCCTCCGTGACAGGTTTATATTTAAAAGGAACTCTGTGCTGCTCTGTTTGGAGGGTGTCTGCACTTTGGTTTGAACTGCCAGAAGCACAGACATCTTGATGTAAATAAACTGCTCCTTTTCCACAGTGTCGCATTGAAAGGCACCTCCTCCCATCCCTCTTTCTTTACCTCCTTCACAACGTCAACACAGACTGCAGACTGCAAACATCGGGTTTATTGTCGTATAATGGCACGAAACATATTTTAGATATTTACTCTGTAAATACTGTCTTTTTACACTTGGTTTTTTCCGCCCTACGCTTGCAATCTGCCTTCCTGTTTCCTTTTAGTATTTAAAATATTTTTTCTACCTTTATCTTATATCTTGTATCTGTGCTTAAAACAAACTTTCTGTTCTTATCTGATCCCATAAACACCAGAATATGAGCAGCAGTTCTGAGAGATTTTTTTTTTTAACTTATTTTTGCTTCTGTGGTATGTAGATGGATTACACCAGCACGGCTCAAACGTAGCAGCTGCCTGGAGGTCAGCGCACGCGTGCACACACAAACACACACACACACACACACACACACACACACACACACACACACACACACACACACACACACACACACACACACACTAGACCAGCCTAGACAGGGCTAGCTTTGTTTAGACACAGTCTAGCCAACACCCCCACCTCCTGACACACACAAACACACACACACACACACACACACACACACACACACACACAGCCAACTTCAACACACTTGCGTGCACGCAAATTTTTCTCACACTTTTTTTTTTTAAAGGAGCAGACACAGGGTCAAGGCAGAGTCAGAAAGCGGAACATTTAACGAGCCAGGAGACGGTGCACACACACACGCACGCACACAAACACACACACACACACACACACACACACACACACACACAGACACACACACACACACACACACACACACACACACACACACACACACACACACACACACACACACTGCAGATCTTGAGATGTGAAGAGGCTGATGGTTCAAAGCAGCTCTCACATTCCAGGTCTGTGCTGCTGACTGGACACCATCACACACACACACACACACACACACACACACACACACACACACACACACACACACACACACACACACACACACACACACACACACATAGCAAACAGGAAAGTAAAACGAGAGATTAAAAGAAAGAAATATTAGGGTTTTCTACACAGGATGAGAATGGACGAGAGAGAGAGAGAGCGAGAGAGAGAGGGAGAGAGAGAGAAAAAGAGAGAGAAGTGAACACACTACATTCATAACCATTTTTGGGTTTTTTTATCACCATGAACTCGTCTTGAATTCTGTTTCCTGAGCTGATCAAGCTGACACACACGCACGCGGTTTCCCCTTGCAAAAATATACCATTACCATCTCCACAGCAACGGCCCAGGGGGTTGTACCTGGCTAACGCAAACAAAGTCCACGTAATGAATCGCAAGGTTCCCTCAAAAGCACTCGATGAATGTGACCTCCTGTGGATTCAACATTTTAAAGGGGACAGGTGAAATAAAATGCAGCTGATGAATTGCTGTATTGTCCCTGAAAAAGTTTGGGTTGAACTGGCCTCTAGGCTTTTGGGAGATGAGGTTTTTATCATGCACACATACACACACACACAAACACACACACACACACACACACACACACACACACACACACACACACACACACACACACACACACACACACACTGACCTCATTTCCAGTGGTTCATCCATGCCGTTTAATCCTGTGTTTATCTGTTTTCGTGTCTTTTGTTTTCAGTCACTTTGTGACAAAAAGCCGCTTGTTAAAATCTACTGTCTGAGATTCCCACGATTGCACTGGTGGAAAGTACTGAAGTCGATTTTTCAAGTATCCGTACTTACTTGAGTATATTCCGTTTTGGTGACATTTGAATTTTACTCAACAGCTCTTTGAAGTAAATGTCTATATTTTTCACTCAAATATCGATACTTTTTACATTCGCATGACTTTCTTTTTTTTTTTTTTTATCATGGACTGGACTTATCAAACTGCCCATTTAGGATTGATTATGTCCATATCTTTTTCATTTACTATGACTCCATCTGTAGTATTTAGTCGTAAATCGTAACCAGGATCTGCATGAGCATCATCTGCAGAAAATAAGCCTCTGTTACATCAGGGGACTGCATATGACAAGTACTTTTACTTTTAATACTTATATTAAGTACATTTAAGTGCAAGTACTTGTCTCCTTTTACTCAAGTAGAAAAGTCAATGTGGTACTTTCTTACGAGAGTCGCTTTGCGTCAGGTCATTTGAACTCAAGTAAGATTTCCGATAAAGTTCAGAAGAGTTTCCCAGACAGGTCCAGTTTGAGGGCGGAGCAGGAACTCCAGAAAAGCTGTGAGAGTGGTGTTTAAACTCACCGCACTCCTGCGTCTGAACACAGATGTCATGGTTGTGACTCCCGGAGGCCGGCTGCATACTTCCCTCCCTTTTTCAGATCCCTGCTTCGGACAAAGTCTCCTTCTCCCTAAAAGATCTCCACTCCCAGCGAAGCCTTTACCATTCAGAAGATTGTGCTTAAAAAAAACCAACATAAAATAAAAGCCCAGGCACTGTATTGTAAATCCACCGAGGGGTTTCCCTCAAAGTTCCGTTGGAAGGGAAAAGGTTTTCAGGAAGTACAAAAATAAAATAAAATAAAAAAAGGATGGAGCTGGCGCGAGCTACAGATTCATGACCAGAGCAGAGTGGCTGCGTCCGACCGAGCCCAGCGACCCTGACACACTGACGCCCACAAAACACCAACCCACAACCTCTTTGTCTGCTCGTTTTTCTCACACTCTCATAAACACACACTGTCACATGCGCAAACACACACACACACACACACACACACACACACACACACACACACACACACACACACACACACACACACGCACGCACAAACACATTCCCCCAGTGTCTAGACACACAGAGGGGACAGCTGACTAGACACCCAGCAACCCCCCTCCACACACAAACACATGCACACACACACACACACACGCACACGCACACGCACACGCACACGCACACACACAATAGAAGGGTTAATGGCTGGGAAGAAGGGAGGGCAGAGAGAGAGAGGGAGAGAGACGGACAGAGGAACAGAGGAGAAGAGAGGGGGAGTGGTGGGAGCATCTGGGAGAAACAGATGGGTCACAAGGGCTGGAATGAATAGGAATGATAGACAGAGACAGGGATAGAAAGACAGCGAGAGAGGTGACCAAACAGAAAAAAAAACCACACCAAACTTCTTGGTATCGGTCTGATTCTTGTTAAACGACAGGTTCCAGATCAATTCATGTAATTGG
>NC_137192.1:27121851-27124351 GCF_960531495.2 Zeus faber | reverse complement strand
AAAAGATGGATGAATTTAAATGTTTAGAACAGGATACGACAGCGTCCTCATCATATAATGATGAGTGTTTGGTTTTAGAGAAAGAGAGAGAGAGGAGAAGGGGAGCAGGTCAATCCAGTTGGCCGGGTCACAAGCCTCCATGTTTTGGGGTGGAGCGAGAGAAACATCTGGGCGTATGGGACATGAGCTTCACCTTGGGGCTGTTCTCTGGGATCAGCGACTCGGTGACTTTTCAGTAAGAGAGGAGAAAAAGGGGGAGACAGCAGTAGAAGAAGAAGAAGAAGAAGAAGAAGAAGAACAACAACAACAACAACAACAAGAAGAACAAGAAGAACAAGAAGAACGATAATTGCTGGAATGCACATTGAAGCACATAAAGTTGAAATTTGAGGCTCGGGAGGGGGGGGGTGTGGTTGAGGGAGAGGGAGAGAGAGGGAGGGATGGATGAGAGAGAGGGAGGGATGGAGTGAGGGAGAGACGAGACAGTCAATGGCAATGAGCTAATTGCTTTAAATTGATGGTGTGCATGTGTCTGCCCCCTGTCTAGACACACCGAGTGTGTGTGTGTGTGTGTGTGTGTGTGTGTGTGTGTGTGTGTGTGTGCGTCCGTGCGCGTCCATGGTGTTTGGTCGAACACATGAGCCAATGAAGCGCTGGTGACCGACATACTTAAAAACCAACAAAAATGTTGGTTGTTGATGCTCCATTTAAAGTACATGTCTTTATTTACGTCGAATCTACGTAAAAAAGAGGAAAAAAAAAACAGCGTCCCTCCACCCGACCTTGTCGTGGACACAGCAGACTCTATGTGATTTAAGGAACCTCGGAAACTTGTACTACACACATAACATGACTAACCTTGTATTGCATCCTGCAGCTATATTTATTAATATTATTAGTAGTAGTATTTATTATTATTATTTACTAATACTTCCAACTTGGAGGGTGTATCACTGGGGCCCCAAGGATGTGCAAGACGTACTAGTCGAAATTGGTACAATTCGGTGATGTAACACGTGTAACATTAATAATAAATAATAAAACAAACAAATAATAACAAATAAACAAAACAAACAGCAAGTTTATCCAAAAGCGCGACTTGGGTGTGTTTTTTTTTTTCTCCAGGCGAGTAAGAGCCTATTTCCCCAGTGTTTTTCACTGCGACCTTCACGGGTGCAACCCATACGTGCGGCGGTTAAAGTCGGAGTGTGAAGTTGTCCCGGCGCCGGCTGATGGAAGCTCAACCTAATCCACATTGAATTCGTTACAGCATTTCTACTGTTGGTTGAAAATGTCCCCTTTAAAAGGGAATGGAAACATGTGATTGTGGAATAAAGTTGATTATGTAACAATCAGTGGCAGCTCTAGAGAGGGAGACCAGACACTCAGTGGCTCTGCGCACGGTATCTCATCTTGTATATCTTCACATATCTCACTATTTGGGTTTTTGTTGTATTTCTTTGGCTATTTGTATATATTTCACAATTTCGTTTCCATTTTTAACTTCACTGTTACTTTTTTTGTTTGTTTGTTTTGTTTTTAACGCCAATAGTCTTTAGTGTAAAGCACTAAACCACTGAGACAAATTTCTAGTTGATGTAAATGGGAGAATAAACATTTTTTGATTTCTCTGCTGAACACTGCCTCGTCTTCCTCATGGATGTTGCTGTTGAGCCCTCCTACCCCTCCTACCCCTCCTCCCTCTCTCTCTCTCTCTCTCTCTCCCTTTCTCTCTCTCTCCCTCTCTCTCTCTCCCTCCCTCTCTGGGTTAGGTTTTCCGCTTCCTCTCCGCCTCCCTCGTCCTGTTTGTGTTACAATACGATGTGACCGTGTCCGTCGTTCTGATGTGCAGAGCCTTCCACTCGCAGCCACAAATGGACTTTTAGTTGTAAGCTGCTTTGGGGAGAAGCATCTGTTAAATGACACAATGTGCTGTCATCTCAACTACCACAACAAACTACTACTCTAATGTCGTTGTAGTGTTTTTTTCCCCGTTTTTTTTTACAAACTATACAACGGTATTTTGGGATTTCACATCTTTCGTATCTCCCGATTTCCTCCCAGGGGGCAGTCAGCAGAGGATGACTTCAAAAACTGAAAATTTTTTATTTTTATTTTTTGGGTCTAATTTAATTCATGTCTACTTCACCATGTCTTTTCATTGATTTTTGTTGACTTCATTCAAGCAGTTATCCATTTTCTTGATAATTTCATTATTGTACAAATATATTTAACTCATTATGTGTTTATATGTAATTATGTATCACGGTATTGTTATACTTTGGTACTGTAAGAATGTAATTTCTTGTCATGCCAATAAATCAAATTTGAATTGAATTGAGAGAGAGAGAGAGAGAGAGAGAGAGACAGAGAGAGTCTTACAGAGGGTCAGAAGGAAGTTGCTTTTATATTGCATATTCAATAATAAAGCTGTGTTATGCACACACACACACACACACACACACACACATACATTAATACACATTCAGATACACACACA
>NC_137192.1:27094351-27116851 GCF_960531495.2 Zeus faber | reverse complement strand
CATGCAAATAAAACCACACACACACACACACACACACACACACACACACACACACACACACACACACACACACACACACACACACACACACACACACACACACACACACACACACACACACACACACGCACATACAGAGATACGCACACACAGATATTCACAGCGGCTCTGTGAGTAATACTGATGTCATGTGCTTTGACTAGCAGCGTCTGATGCTCAGACCAGACCTGTGACTGAGCACGCGCGTGTGTGCGCGCGCGCGTGTGTGTGTGTGTGGGTGTGTGTGTGTGGAGCTTGGTCACGGTTGTCTGGGTTTTTGCGGAGGCAGCTTCCTTAAAGAAACCCTGAATATATAAATATCACTTTGTGGTGTGTTCTAGCTGCATAGCTGACTTCAGTTTGCTGTTGCTCAGTGTCTCTCGAGCAAGGCACTGACGCTGCAGGGTTTGGGGTTCTATTCACATAGAAGCCCTAGAGTAAGGCACCAACACCGCCAGGGTTAGGCGTTCTATTCCCTGTGTGTATCAAGGCAAGGGGTTCTATTCCGTGTGGCTTGGAGTTAGGGGTTCTATTTCCCGTGTAGGCTGAGAGCAAGGCACTAATACTTCAGGGTTAGGGGTTCTTTTCCCTGTAGGGATAAGGGTTGGTGTTCTATTCCCTGTGTAGCCCAAGATCAAGGCATTATCATTGGCAGGGGTTGGGGTTCTATTCCCTGCGTGGCTCAGAGGAGGAGCAAGGCACTAAATGTGTTTCTTTTTTGTCAACTTCTTTCTTCATTTGAAGTATACCAGCTCAATGATTTATATGATATGGTGTGGAGCATGTAGTATTTTTTGTATGTGTTGATAGTATAATGTAGTGTAATATGTAGTATAATATAGTTTCATGACTCCATCTGTCTAACATCAAGACACAGCGTGGGACAGGTTATTCTTCTTCCTCGTCTTCTTCTAGTATATTTCTCTCTCTACCTCTTCTTTCAATATTTTGACTCCTCTTTCGCTCCAACTTTTGACCTCATTCATGACTTTGGCAAACGAGACCCAATGTTACCAGGGGTGGAAATTCCAGGTTGAGAACGTGAAAAACCCCGCCAGTGTTTCGGGTTCGAACCGTCTCTCAATGAAGGGAGTGGAACTAAATGGAGCGACACACGGCAGAAGCCGGAATGATCCTCCTCTGAATGTGTTTGATCCGAGCTTCCAAAGCCACTTGGGCCTGGTTTATAACGCTCAGACAGATACCACGAGTCGGAGTTTGGGGAATGGAGTGCGGCAGACAGACGCACAGACAGAAATGAGGAAATGAGCCGAATTAGACGGAGCAGCTTCGCGGCGCTGTGCGGGCTGTTAAATAATGTGAAGCCAGGGTGAAACATTCTGCCTCGCTCTGCTCATAAAAGAGGCCGTTTGGTTTCCTGCGAGAGCTCGCTCGCTCTCTCTATCTCTCTTTCTTTCTCTCTCTCCCTCTCTCTCTCGCTCTCTCTCTCACTCTCTCGTCTCTCTCGTCTGTCTTTTCATCTCTCTTCTGAATGTTATTCCTGTTTTCCCATTTTCCTCATGTCTCTCTCTCTCTATCTCTATCGCTTTCGCTCTCTCTCTCTCTCTCTCTCTCTCTCTCTTTCTCTCTCTCTTTCTCTCTCTGTTTCGCTCTCCCTCCATCCAGACAAAACATCATGTCTTTTCCCAGACGGATCGGGACAGTTTGTCTTTGTACGTGTTTGCAGGTGTCTGTCTGTCTGTCTGTCCGACTGTCTGTCTGTCTGTCTGTCTCTGTCTGTCTGTCTGACTGACTGCCTATCTGTCTCTCCCTGTCTGTGATTCGCTCCATTCCCAACCTGGATTTTAAACACCATTGATTTTTCAATGCACAAAAGTTAGTAGCAATTATCATGATATAAAATGTTAATATATCAACCCTAACCCACTAATAATAATAAAAATAATATCATATTCATGTTTATATTATACCCAGTCAATATTTGCATCTTTACCGTATGGTAGCCCCTGCCAAAGTCTCTTTATCCGGTGCATTTAGACTGCTTCTTTTTCATGCTGCACGGCTGTCTGCACTACAATGCACCAACTATAACCAGGACAAATTCCCTGCATGAAAATGAACTTGGCCCAATAAAACAGATTCAGATTCTTATCCCAACACTATAATGACTTCGACCAGCAGAAATATCCCTTGACATGATGGCAGCACAACAGCCGCATGACTGTCTCTTTCCTTCCTGCAGTAGATGTAACACTACTAGTTTCTGGTGAAATGCTAATCATTAAAACACACCTTTTGACTTCCCCTCTTATCCAAACAGACCAGGTGAAGCCGTGCGTGTGCGGTCAGCCGCTTTCCTTCCGCCCAGCGAGGGGTGTCTGCACCGGGGCTCCAGCGGCCACGCACGCACGGACCCAGACGGCGAGACGTCTGGACTTGCTTGAATGACGAAACGACACCAAACTTCAACCCCCCTCCGAGCAACCAAACCAAACCAAACCAGTGTTATTATAATACCATTAACTACAAATACTGGAGCGACTTTTACATGTTACATGTCTTACTGACAATAACACTGCAGTAAAGCACAATTCTAGAGGAATTAAAAGACATGGGGAATCACTTTTTAAAACAATTTCTTTCCTTTTTCGACAAATCATCCCATGATAATAACTTTTGTTAGGTTTACTGTACATTGCCATTTTATTGTGTACTGGAATGGAAAAATGGGAAAAACATTCAATTCACCGAACGGTGAATTGAATGTTTTTCCCATTTTTCCATAAATTGACATTTACTACTTTATTATTATTATCGACTGTTTTTGGATGTGAACTGCTGTGACACGGCAATTTCCCTCAGGGGATGAATACAGCACTCATCTATCTATCTATCTATCTATCTATCTATCTATCTATCTATCTATCTATCTATCTATCTATCTATCTATCTATCTATCTGCCTGTCCGTCTATCTATCCATTCCATCCACCTACGAATCCATCTATGTATTTATCCATTTATCTATTTATTTCTCCATCCATCTATCTATTTGTTGCAGTTTTACACATTTTCTCTTTTCCCCAAATCCCCCCCTGCGGACCGGAATGGACCCCCTCTGCGGGGCCGAATCTGGGACCACGAACCATACCTTTTGAGCCCAAACCCCCCCCTTCCTTTAACACGTCAAACCAACACAATCTACGCAATTTTTCAAAACACTTTTTTTAAAACATACGTGCGTATGTGCGTACGTGCGTGCGTGCGTGCGTGCATGTGTGCGTGCGTGCGTGTGTGTGTGTGTGTGCGGAGGTCAAAGCGGAGCAGGATAAGCTACTTACTGAGCTCCATGCTCTGGAAAGAAGTGGAAGGCTTGCAGTTACAAGTGCAGGAGACATTGGTGTGTCGAGCGGACGTCGTGTTGTTTAAAACACCCATCAAGTTCAACATGTGACACCCGGACGGGTCACCGGGCGTCGGGCGGGGGTGGGTGGAGGGATGGGGGGGGGGGGGGGCAAATAAACAAACAAAAAAAAAAAACTGGGGAAAAACAGGACAAAAACAAACAAAAAATAAATAATTATAACAAGACGACCCCCGTCGCTTTTTTTTTCTTCGGTCTTCGCCCCCTTTTCCAAAAATCTCCGAAATCCAAAATTTCCGGCTGTTCCTGTTTCTTCTTCTTCTCCCACGTCAAGAAAAAAAAGGGAGAAAACCAAAACAAAATCACGACCTGGACTCAGGAGTCGGGACTCAGCAGCGGGACCGGGACCGGGACCGGGACCGGGTGTCCGTCCGTCCTTCCAGCGGACTTTCCGTCGGTAGTAGATCCATCAGGGGAAGAGCGTCTCGCTGTGTTGTTCTCGCACCGGAGTGTTTGGATTTTTTTTTTTTTTTTTTAGGGGGGTGGGGGGTGGTTCGTCTCGGTGCGGACCCCGCCACCCCAGCCCCGACTCGGGACAGCGAGATAAATTAAAAAGAAGGGAGGAGGAGGAGGAGGAGGAGGAGGAGGAGGAGGGGAAAGTGTCGGCGCAGGAGAAGATCGAGCCTCCGGTTCCGCTCCGTCCTACTTTGCGGACCGTCAGACAGAAACGCTGACGGGCGTCTGGTCTCTCTCTCTCTCGCTCTCTGTCTGTCTCTCTCTCGCTCTGTCTCTCTCTTCCTCTCTCTCCGTCTCTCTCTCTCTCTCTCTCTCTCTCCGTCTCTCTCTCTCTCTCTCTCTCTCTCCGTCTCTCTCTCTCTCTCTCTCTCGCTGCTCTCATTCAAGTCCAAGTCGGATCAGCCGTCTCCTAAAACTTCTCCCAGATCAGCTGACCCGCGATCAGCTGATTGACTTTCCCAGTCTGATCCTCAAGCTCAAGCCCCGCCCCCACACTGACCTCAGATCAGAGTCTACGGCCTTTTCTCCAGTGTGTGTGTGTGTGTGTGTGTGTGTGTGTGTGTGTGTGTGTGTGTGTGTGTTTGTGTGTGCGTGCGTGCGCGCGCGAGTGTGGGTGTGTGGGCGCGCGCGCCTGAAGGGAGTGCTGTGCGGCGTTCGATTTGAAGTTGGAACTCCGATAAATTCAACCCCCTGCCTGAAAAAGTGCGAAGGAACAGGCCATTTCAGTCGGAGCTCCAAGTCGCAATTTCGGGACGCGAATTGCTCTGGAACCAGTTTACAACGGAGCGGCGACACCATAGTAACGGGGCGGCACACACCGTTAACGGCGGACAAAGTTGTATTTCACTGTTTGTTTTGGTTGAATTTGAGAACACTTCCAGCTTCGATCTAAACTACTCTATTCGTTTTTGTTTCTCCTGTATAGTTGCTTGTAGCGTTAACCATCTTTGCTAAACAGATACAATTTTACAGAAGCGAACGTAAATGGCGAGCCCTGACGTGGAATGATCGATTTCCGAGTTTCACTCTAATGCAGCATTTAGCCTCCGTCTGGGCGGGGCCACCGACCCAGACAGCCTTACGTCAGCGCCAGACTTGGACAGACGCAGGTGATTGACAGGCCTGAGGATCAATGCGGTGCGAGTATCGCAAAATACGTTAATTTAATTAATTTAACAATCTCAGATCACATCAGAATCAGATCTTTACTATATTTCAAAATTATTATTTTAATTAATTGTATTTATTCATTTGTTTTTCCAATGGAAAGCTTTTTATTTCAATTTTATTGATGACAATTAGACTAGACTATATTCAATATTATAGACTATATTATTATACACATTACAGACCTGTACATTCTCTGGTAAAAATCATTATGACATCAATATGCTCGCCTGTTGCGCACAATATCTTATAATGCTAAATTATTGATATGATGTATTACTTTTTATACAAAGTGGATAATAAAAAAATATGCTCTTATTATATTACAAGCAAACAAGGTAAATATAGTCGGAATATAACTCATGTGATGAGGTTCTACCACAATGCGAATAGATTCAGGATTGATCTGTTTATATTAAATAGCCGGGAATCTGCTGCCCCCTTGTGGACGGAGCAATGGCGATGATGGTGGAGTGGAGCTGACATTACAATTATTTTGTTTATTTATCCCATGTTCATTCCATAATTTAGAGTTTTTTCTCAGGTCATTTTTTGTTATTGTGTCATGCCTGTGCCATTGTTGTTGGTGGGGTATTTACATGAAACATTCACAATAAGGCCAATGTTCAAGCTCAAGTTCAACTTCAAGAGATTATTTGCCACATACATATACGTACGGTCATACATATATGCAGTGAAATGTCATGACACCCAGTGCAATATAGCACCATCATTTATACAGTATGCGATCCCTGAGGAACCAGTGGCTGAATTAACCCTAATCACAGCCATTAGACCATCATCGTTTTGTGCATTGCACTGCATTGCACTGCTGCCTCACAGCAAGAAGGTCCTGGGTTCGATTCCCGCCTGGGGCGCTGTTGGCACCGTGCTCCGGTGGGTTATCTTCCAAAAAACAGGAGCCTTTCTGTGTGGAGTTTGCATGTTCTCCCCGTGTTCACATGGGGTTTCCTCACGTCAGTAAGGACCCCCACCAAAAACATGCACCCATCATCGTCTGACCAGCGATGGACACTTATCACCTGGTCCCCGGGCGCGTCCACGTACGCTGCCCACTGCTCCTGGCTGTGCCCCCGGAGGAAGGACAAGCCAGGATGGGTCAAAAGCAGAGGAGCCATTTCACCGGCCACCATCGTGCATGCGTGTGTGTGTGCAAGCATGTGTTGTGGAGTGTCGTGTGACGATTAAAGACTGTTTCTTCTTCTTTCTTTCTTTCGTCTGACCAGCGATGGACATTTATCACCTGGTCCCCGGGTGCGTCCACGTATGCTGCCCACTGCTCCTGGCTGTGCCCGCGGAGGAAGGACAAGCCAGGATGGGTCAAAAGCAGAGGATCCATTTCACCGGCCACCATCAAAGCATGTGCACGTGTGTGTGTGTGTGCAAGCATGTGTTGTAGTGTGGTGTGTTGCGTGACGAATAAAGACTGTTTCTTTTCTGTTTCTTTTAGACCTGTTTGCTCTCCCTGTGTGGTCTTTTCAGAGGTACAAGTTGATGGTAAATAGAAGGAGCAAAGAGTGACCCAGACAGCTGAGCAGAGTTGTGCAGTCCACCTGCCAGTGAGTCAGTTTCCTGACGCCCAGCAGATTCCCGTCTGGAGGTCTGGAGGTCTGACTCATGGTGAGGTAAACCTGTACCCCAGCGGGCTCAGTCTTAGCCTGAAATCTTCAATGCACACTGTAAAATGTATACATACAGCTCATAATTATATGATATAATGGGTCTTGGTTTAAGCTGAAGGGCTGGCTCTGTAGAGGTGCAGCTTACCGTGGCTCGAGGTGGGCGGCTTGCGGAGCCGAGAAGAGTTGTGACGGGGACGAGTGGCTGTGGGTTCCAACGTTTCCTAAAACGAGCGATTTGAGGCTCAGTCAAGACTGATCTTGCCATCAAACAGGGTCTAGAAGGAGCTCTGGAGCCTTTGGTGGTGGCCATTGCTGGTTACGCAGTAACTACAGGAATACTTCCAAATGCCATGTCGTCACTACAAGCTGCTAACTTCATGATAAACGCTCCAGAAGATTCTTTCTCTGACGTTCTCTCTTTTGGTGTGTGTGTGTGTGTGTGTGTGTGTGTGTGTGTGTGTGTGTGTGTGTGTGTGTGTGTGTGTGTGTGTGTCTGTGTCTGTGTGTCTGTGTGTGTGTGTTACAATATGCGTGTTACAGTGTGCATTTTAGTATGTGTTTGTGTGTGCACAGTACTTCCAGTACTTACTGTGTGTGTGTGTGTGTGTGTGTGTGTGTGTGTGTGTGTGTGTGTGTGTGTGTGTGTGTGTGTGTGTGTGTGTGTGTGTGTGTGTTAGTGCGTGTGTCTTAGCTTTAGTTTGTGTTTTAGTGGTTTCATTGTCTGTGTGAGTGTGTCTGTGTGTGTGTGTGTGTGTGTGTGTGTGTGTGTGTGTGTGTGTGTGTGTGTGTGTGTGTGCATGTGTGTGTGTGCGCGTGTGTGTGTGTGTGTGTTGTGTGTCTTAGCTTTAGTTTGTTTTAGTGGGTTTGATTGGGTTTCACTGTGTGCGTGCGTGCGTGCGTATGTGCGTGCGTGTGTGTGTCTTAGCTTAAGTTTCTTTTACACCGCGTTCCAAATTATTATGCAAATTATATTTTTCTCTGATTTTCCTAAAAAGTCAATGCAAATGACAGTCAGTATAATTTTCAAGTCATCAACCGTAAGGGCACAATTCAAATATTATTGAACAAACCTCCCAATGATCAAAATGCACTGTTCCAAATTATTATGCACAACAGAGTTTCAAAACATTTTATAGGTCGTAAAGAACTGAAAATGGTAATTTGTTGAATTTGCAGCATTAGGTCATATTTACTGAAATCAAAAGCTATTTCAATCAAAAACATCTTAACAGGCCAAGTTACATGTTGACATTGGAGCCTTCTTTGATATCACCCTCACAATTCTTGCATCCATTGAACTTGTGAGTTTTTTGAGAGTTTCTGCTTGAATTTCTTTGCAGGATGTCAGAACAGCCTCCCAGAGCTGCTGTTTTGATGTGAACTGTCTCCACCCTCATAGATCTTTTGCTCGAGGATGCTCCAAAGGTTCTCAATAGGGTTGAGGTCAGGGGAGTATGGGGGGCCACACCATGAGTTCCTCTCCTTTTATGCCCATAGCAGCCAATGACACAGAGGTATTCTTTGCAGCATGAGATGGTGCATTGTCATGCATGAAGATGATTTTGCTACAGAAGGCACGGTCCTTCTTTTTGTACCATGGAAGAAAGTGGTCAGTAACAAACTCTATATACTTTGCCATGGTCATTTTCACACCTTAAGGGACCCTTAAGGGGCCTACCAGCTCTCTCCCCGTGATTCCGTCACCTCCTTGCTGACGTTGCAGCCTTGTTGGGACACGGCGGCCATCCACTAACCATCCACTACTCCATCCATCTGCACCATCCAGGGTTGCACGGCACTCATCAGTAAACAAGACTGTTTGAAAATGGGTCTTCATGTATTTCTGGGCCCACAGCAACCGTCTCTGCTTTTGAGCATTGCTTAGTGGGGGCCCAACAGCAGGTTTATGCACAACTGCAAGCCTCTGGAGGATCCTACACCTTGAGGTTCCCGGGACTCCAGAGGCACCAGCAGCTTCAAATACCTGTTTGCTGCTTTGTAACGGCATTTTAGCAGCTGCTCTCTTAATCCCATAAATTTGTCTGGCAGAAACCTTCCTCATTATGCCTTTATCTGCACCAACCCGTCTGTGCTCTGACTCAGCCACAAATCTCTTCACAGTACGATGATCACACTTAAGTTTTTGTGAAATATCTAATGTTTCATACCTTGTCCAAGGCATTGTACTATTTGAGGCTTTTCGGCAGCAGAGAGATCCTTTTTCTTTCCCATATTGCTTGAAACCTGTGGCCTGCTTAATAATGTGGAACGTCCTTCTTAAGTAGTTTTCCTTTAATTGGGCTCACCTGGCAAACTAATTATCACAGGTGTCTGAGATTGATTTCAGTGATCCAAAGAGCCCTGAGACACAATACAATTCATGTGTTTAATTTAAAAACAAAAAAATGTTTAGGACACTTAAATTCAATTTGCATAATAATTTGGAACGCAGTGTAGTTGTTTGATTGTGGTTCACTGTGTGTGTTAGATTATCCACGGTTTTTTTTTGAGTGTCTACTTGTGGGTGTGCTTCTTCAGTACATTCATTAAGACTGACAATGGCATGATGACACCATTTATGACAGTGATAATAAAACAGCATTCAGTATTATTTATTGAGGGTATCATTCGACACACACACATTGACTCGCACTCATGCTGTTTATGCACATATGTATGCACATCAACATGCACATTAATAAGTTCATAATAGCTCAGGATAACAAACAATCAAGTAAATAAATAAAATAGAGCATGCTGTGATCGAGGGGACGGGAGCATGCTGTGATCTACTGTAAAAAAAAAAATATATATATATATATATATTTATATAAATAAAAAAGAAACACTGCGTGAAACCAAAGTGGAGGGCCTCAAGGATTATATCGATTTTTATTATAACGAGTACGTAATGGAAGAGGACCAAGACCGTAAGAATCCAGCTCAAAAGAAGACAGACTCAGCAACAGACACAGACAATCTAATCCCCAGTGCTGTAGAGGTCAGTGTCTTGGATGAGATTAACATGAAGCTGGACATGCTTGGTCCGCTTCTCCGAGACATTTCCAAGATCAAAGCCGGCCTTGATTTCCTGCACAGCACGGAAATGCGAAAAGACAACATGGATCTAAAAACCTCCAAGACGCGTCTCACAACGGAGGTGGAGGTATTCAAAAATTTAAATAAAATAATGAAAGAGACCATTCTGGATATACAATCCAAAAGTATGTGGGACAACCTCATCTTTTCTGGTGATCCCAGAGAACAACACCAAGTCCCCAAAAATCATGGTGAAAGACTTCCTCCACACCGCTCTGAAACTCCCCACGGACACCGTGAAGCAGATCACCTTCCATCGGTTTCACTGACTGGGACACTGCATGGGGAACCGTCCCCGCTCCATCATTGCTAAGTTTGAACACTTTAAGCACAAGTAGCTGGTTAAAAGCAGAGGACGAGAACTGAAAGGAACCATGCTGGGTATGAACGATCAATTCCTCCGGGAGATCAACGACCGACGGAAGGTGCTGTATCTATCCTGAAGGAGAACCAGTAGAATGGTATAAACGAGTATCACTGGTTGTTGATAAACTACTGTGTATATATAGACGTTCTATTATTCCGAGACTATAATTATGATCTGCGTGATGAAGAAATTAGTATGCTATCCATGTCAGGATTTAAAAATATTGCTCACTCTCATCATCTCACCTTCATAATCCCTCCCTCCCTACTTCTCTCATCATCTCACCTCCCAAATCCTTCCCTCCATGCCTTCTGGCTCTGCCCACCTAGCTAAAAATTCTGGACCAACATCACCAAGAAGCTATCAACCCTTCTGGGTCGCAGCATTCCAGTCCCCCCGACTATATGTCTCCTCGGTGACCTCTCTTCAGTTGGCCCACCACTTAAACACTCCCAACTAATTTTGATCGCCTTAACAATTGCCAAAAAAATATTAGTCAATTGGAAAAACAGATAATCTCACCACATCCCAATGGTTATATAAATTAATAGAATACATCTCAATGGGAAAACTATTGGCAATTTTCAAAAACAAGTTTGATTCATTTAATGAAATTTGGGCGGCTTTTATCACTGACATAACGCCATCATTTAATACTTGAGTCTTAAGTCGGGGCAATGTCATGATGTTTTGGGGCATGTGGGGGTCCTCCTGCTCTTGTTGGGTCTCTGCGGTTGGGTGGGTGGCCGGTGACTGTGGAGACATTGGGGGGGGGGGGGTGCTGGAGCCCCACGGGGGTGTTAGGGGTACCCACTCTTTTTCCTGGGTTGAGCTGGCTTGTCTCCGGGGGTGGGGGGGTCGGTGCTCCTGGGGAGTGCCTGCCACACGGACGTGTGTTGGTTTGGGGCATGGTTGCGGGTTTGGGGCTTATGTAGGGGGCGGGTCGGCACGCGCAGCGGGGGGGTTAGGCGTCTGGTCTTGTGAGCTGGGGGCCTGAACCTGGCCGGGTGTGCTCGGTGCGGGGCTCACCATGTTGCCTCTTTCAGTGGGGGGTGGACACCTTTCGTCACACCGGGCTGCCGGGGTATCTGTCCTCTGGCGCTCTCAGTGCGCCGGGCACTCATCATTGTGGTGGCGGGCTGTGGGTCGGCCTGATGGGGGCGTGGAGCTGCCGGCATGGAGGTGGGCGTACTAGGGCGCAGTCGGGTTCGGGGGGGTCCGAGTAGTTGCTCCCCGGCCTGCTGCACCCTTGCATCGATCTGGTTGCACTTCGCTTATCTCTCCCAGTGCCAAAACTCATACTCAGTACATACACCACACAATAGGCCTAGGGCTTGCGGGATGGGTTGGGTGCAAGCTATGTGGGTGAGGATGTGGCGGGCAGCTGCAATCCTGCCCATCACGCTCCTGCCCCAGTGTGCTTCTTGTCCGTCCCGAAATTTTAATCCCACTCATATTAGCTTAGAACACATACACACAGCAATCCTACTCCGGACAACACTCCACCAGACAAGGGTCTGCGGGGTAGATTGATGCGAGTGATTCGGGTTTGACTTTCCTGAAGGACTCGTACGGGGTCTGGCGGCACGTTGCCCGGCTCTGGGCCTGCGGCTGCGTCTTGTGCCTGCACTTGGGGGTGGGTTGTATGTGTGCACCCCTGTGTGGGGTCCCCTCGTTCTCCCTGGAACTGGGTTATGCTCCTCTGGGCCGGGTGTGGGGGTTGCTCCGCATGCTTCCAGCTTCTCTGGGGGCCCTTTCCGCTGCTTGGAGGCACCACGACATAACACCGATCTTATACAGCAGAACCAATTGGGATAAGTGCTGTACACACACACGCGCGCACACACACACATACAGGCGGTCCCATCACACACACACATCACCAAGACCTGCTTTGAATGCACCCCAGCACCCTCCTGGTTGCATTCCACTCCTTTCCTCCCTCGTTTACTGCCATAACTCTAGAGGAAGTGCTCACGTGACCAGTTGTAGTTCCAGTTTTCCTGGACCTGATTAACTCTGTTTTTCCAATACATGTTGTCGTCCAATGTTTATAGTATGTTTCCATGTAAATGTTGTTTGGTTCTATGTTTAATTGTCTCACGCATGGTGATTCTCCCCCTCTTGGAGTAGTGATTAGTTGTTTATAGACCCAAACATGGTAAAATAGTTTTCCAAAGAGGGGGGGTGGTGATGGTTCTCTATGACATAAAGCTGTGCTCTTGTCATCCTACAGGTCGTCCACAGGACGGAGTTATTGCAGCAGTTCTTGATGATTTAAGAATTAATAACTGGTGGCATTGCAGGTTGAGAACTCTAACTCCACTTGCAGACTAAGTCTCCTAGATGCAATAGCAGACAAATACTCAGTGTTGAATGCCCAGCATGCTGACAGCACAGGTTAAAAGTAAATAAACAAATAAATAAATAAATAAATAATAACTACATCACCAAGAATATGCATTGAAAGTACGTACTTACAGGTTAAAAATAAATAAATAAAAAATAATAACTACATCAATAGGAATGTGCATTGAAAGTACGTACTTATATGTCCGTCTTTCAGTCTCTCTCTCTGCCCGCCTATATCTTTTTCCGTCTGTCTCCCTTTCTCTCTGTCTGTCTGTCTGTCCGTCTGTCTGTCTCTGTCTACCTTTCTGTCTGTCTGTCTGTCTGTCTACCTTTCTCTCTCTCTGTCTGTCACTCTCTCTGTACCTGTTCTTGTTGTTTATCTGTCTGTCTGTTTGTCAGCCCAGGTGTGTGCTCCTCTCTGTCTGTCTGTTTGCAGGAATGGCCGTCGCAGTGTTTGACAGCAGCTGTGGGATTAGCTACAGATTAACCCTGTTTCTTTGTGAAAGCAGACAGACAGACTAGCACTAATCTGACTTCAGCCCTCTGTCACAAAGCACCGGTTCGAGCAGTCCCACTCTCCTAGATCGCTGTGTGTGTTTGTGTGTGTCTTTTGTCTTCCTACGGTGTCTTGCTGACTTATTGTGTGAGTGCACCGTATGTGTCAGTATGTGTATCATTTAGCCTCTCTGTAAACCAGGTGTGTGTGTGTGTGTGCGTGTGTGTGTGTGTGTGGGGGGGGGGGGGGGGGAGTCTGACCTTAATAAGTGATGTTGGTTTCTCAGTGGGATCGTCAAACATTGGCAGTAGCGGAAAATAACAAAGTAAAGGATCTGTATTTCTTGAGTGTATTAAGTTAAGTAAGTATCTGTGAGACTTAAGACTTGTACTCCACTTAATTTCAAATTAAATATCCATCTTTGTTACTTTAGTTTAAAAAAGCCAGGTACTAGATCTATCAACCTCCTCAGTGATACATACATTAGGTCCATATCATTGTTAATTTATGACTCGAAATTTTTTTGTAAACTGCAATCTTATTATGCATGTTCAAAAATAAGAACAATATTTATTTACCTTTATCTCCTCTGCTTCAAGAAATTTGACCTTTGACTGTGACTAGTAACAGTCAACTTTAACTTGAGTAATATTCTGGTAAGGTTTTGTAACCTTCTCCACCTCTGCTTGAAGCTAAAATGCATGTTGGGATATCCTGGTCAATCCAGTCAGCCAAGTAAGCCGAGTCACCAGCCAACACCTCCTCCGGAAAATCCACGCATTTTAGGTGATCTTGAAGTACTTTAAGTTCACAACTTGGGCCATGATCATCTTGCTTTGAAGGCTTTGTTAAACACATCCTGTCACTCTGGTCTCTAGGTGAACTTCAGGGGGGCTGCACCGTGTCTGCGCTCCAGTCTGTTGCATTGGGAGGTGTTTCTCAATCCTCCATGTACTCCCAAACGTCCTTCTCATTGCCCTTGTGGGGTTTCTCAATCCTCTATGAACTCCCAAATGTCCTTCTCATAGCCTTCGTGCACGTGCTGCAGCAGCACTCTTCGCCTGCTCTCACAGTAACGGCACTTATCCTGGACTTTCTGATTGATGTCCTTCAGGGAATTCTGGGAGACGACTCTCTCCAAGTAGCTGGAAAGGACCTCGGTAGCATTTTCCAGGTCAGCCTGATTGTTCTCAAAAATGGCGGACTGGTTGCTCTTCTTGAGGTAGAAGGCGAAAATGTAGGTGAACATCAGGGTCGATCGACACTGGCAGAGAACGTCCACGGCCTTCTTCAGGAACTGCACCTCAATCCAGGACATGCTGTGGTGCTGCATCTTCTCCATCCTCTGCTTCACCTGAGCGTACAGCTTGTGCTCGAAGCGCAGGCTCTGCATGTGGTTCATGTAGCGGTGGCAGTAGAACAGGTAGCACTGCAAGGCCACCCGGGAGCGCTCCTGTGCGCCTCTGTCTGCCTGAGGATCATCTCTATTGTAGCGATTACAGTCGTACCATGCTGAGCCGTGGGGCTCCCAGGGGCCAAGGCACACCCAGCAGAACTCAGCTTTGCAGCTCTGATTCCAGCAAACCATGTGATTGCAGCCGCCGTCTTTCTCGATCGTCAGATGGCATTTTGGACACGCCTTGGTATTCACTGCAATCCAGTTGGAAGTTTCACTGTCATCATCCCACTTCTTGATCCACGTTCTCAACCACTTACACTTCACAGGATCATGCCAATTCTCTCCACAGTTGAAGCAGAACTCATGGCCACACTTGCACCGTACTGGCCTGGCATCTCGGTGCTGTACTTTGATGACGTGGTGGCAGTCCGGTGCAGGACACCAACTTAACAGTCGATTGCACTCTACAAAACTATTGGTAATTAAACGCTGGTACTGCAATTTCACTTTGGAATCTGTGATAAGTCGCATGACTGTGTTGTCGTCAACCAAAATGTCACAACTATGAGCAGGACAACAAATGGTCTGGCCCATTCCTTCCTCAATGATTTTGGTGGTCAGGTATTCTTCCCAACACTGCATGCAGAATATGTGTCCACATTCCAGGCCAGTGAAGTAAAAATTGTGGTAGTTTAGGTAGCAGATCTGGCATGGCATGTCCTGTGCAGATGACCTGGTTGTAACAGGAGGACAGGTCGAAGATTTCTTACTGGGGTTGATGACATGACACTCAGCAAATAGCTTGTCCAGGTTTCCGTCAAAATACCTATCCATGAGTTTCTGCTTATCCCAGTTCAAGTGACTGAGCAGGATGCGTGTGATGGTCGTGGGGTTCTGGATCACCTCTTTCACCTCCCTTATGCACTCCGCCATGTGCTTGAGGATCTGCTCGGCGGTCAGAACCTCGAATCGGTAGTCTTCGTCTACCTGGCCCAGGCCATGGACGCCTCCACTACGGTCTTCGCCAGTGTCGCTGCAGTCATCCCACTCACTCCTAGCGACCATGGGGCCCATCAGCTCCACCTCGGCTAGCTGTTCAGGCTCCTCCTCACTGCTGCTGTCCTCGCTGCACTCCTCCTCCTTGTCAAACTCGTAGTTGCAGTCCTCGTTCGAGTCCATTCCTGGAGCAATCCTGGAACCCAGTGACCTCTAGCTGGTGAAATATTGTCTGCATGAACAAAACAAGAAACACCCGCAAAATGTCTCACAATCGTGTGTCGTCCGAGCCGGAGAAAAACTTCACAGTAGAATGGCGACATCACAATAGAATGACATCACAGCACAATGATGACATCACAGTACGCAAGATTTTGTGCTATATTTAAGGAGCTCTTACGCTCATTTGTTCATTTCTTGTGGGGTATTCCCGGTATGCAGTGGTTAGTACCTACTAAAAGTGATCCAAGGAATGGCAACCGGTGAGTCTAGCCAAGATAGAAAGGTGCACACTGTATCGCAGATTGCTGCTTATGGGGCTGCAGAGCAGCAGACCAGTCAGAGTGCCCATGCTGACCCCTGTCCTCTGGCAAAAGCCCCTACAATGGACATGTGAGCGTCAGAACTGGACCATGGAGCAGTGGAAGAAGGTAGCCTCGTCTGATGAATCACGTTTTCTTCTACATCAAATGCATGACCAGAGTTAGGGCCCGATCCGATGGAAGTATCTGTGGGATGTGCAAGAACAACAAGCCCGATCCATGGAGGCCTCACACCGCAACGTATAGGAATGAAAGAATCTGCTGCTAACGTCTTGGTGCCAGATACCACAGGACACCTTCAGAGGTCTTGTGGAGTCCATGCCTCCATGGGTCAGAGCTGTTTTGGTGGCACGAGGGGAACCAACACAATAATAGTTGTTATTAGTGGTGGTTTTAATGTTGTGGCTGATCATTGTAAATACATAATGCATTTATTATTATTATTATTATTATTACTACCATTTCATTTGCATTTATAATTATTATTGTTATAATAATAATAATAATAATAATAATATTATTATTATTATTATTATTATTATTATTTTGTTATTGCTCGACAGCCCCTATTGTTCTTGTTTGGGAAAAATTAAATGACTTTTGAAGGCGTAAACTGTCTGGAACACCAACTTCGCCATAACACACGAACACGGTCATGTCTTGTTTGAACCACTGTCACAAAGACCTCGTGGTTGAAGTTTCATCCAAATCGATTCACAGAGAAAAAAAAACTACCAGACCGCGAAAAACAGACCACATTTTCAGCGATATAAAACATGATGAGCCAGTATTTGACGCTGAAATATGTCCAACTCAGCTATAACTATCTGGAACACAATCTTCGGCATAAACTACGAACACGGTTGACGTGTCATTTAAACCGCTATTGCACAAGGATACGGAGCAGATATTATTGAAAAACCGAACAATTCTGACCTGAAATATTGAGTTGGTCTTGGTGAACACATCACATGTCTTGTTCTTAAATGAACGAGATGAGATTCACGGTAAGACGCTTTATGATGTCATATTATTTACTATAAATGTACAGATTCAGATTGAGAATGTCCAGTTGGACCATGTGCAATGTGCGGCCTGGACTCGGGTCACTTTGTAGTGGTCCAACATTACAAACTATTGATTTACGTGTGTATTTATATAGCTTCTTACCTGGTAGATGTCAGGAGATCTGTTGGATTGATATTTTAAATGTGTGTTCCGCATTACTTTGCTGGATTAATGACAAAACGACCAAATACGAATCCTAAAAAATTCTTCACTACATCCACTGAGTGATGGGTTCAAAATTTCAGCTTCAGCTGTAAAACGCACCCAACACCACTAAACTAGACCCTGTGTATCGCTGCTTGCAGCTATATTTATTTTTATTATTATACTGTATATCACCACAATAGAACCTGGACATCCCGCAGACAGAGATCTGTTAAAAAGTTTCGATTGAAACGGGTGCTTCAGGATGGTTTTGGGCAAGACCGCGTACACACAGGCCAGCTCCAGCCACTGAGTGACTGAGAGAGTGTCCCTGTTACGCAGAGTGTATTTTTGTTGTTGTTGTGGTCAATAAGCAAGTGCAGTAAAATAAAATACAGTTATTTTAAACTGTATTTAATACAGTTTAAAATAACTATTAATAACAGTTTAAATAAAATAATAACAGTTTAAATAAAATAATATTAAATTATTTTATTTGGGGGAACGAGACGCAGGGACACGCAGCTGCTCCCTCTCCGCGCCCCCTTGGGATGGCGCCCTATGTCATCTATGGAAAGAGCCACCCAGCACAGTGTTAAAACACACACACACACACACACACACACACACACACACACACACACACACACACACACACACAACCACCCTCTCAACACTGCAGTGTTGGTGTGAGGTAATGTCTGTCTGTGTCTCTGCAACACCCTGCAAGAATAACAAAACCACTCTGTCTCTCTCTCTCTCTCTGTCTCTCTCTGTCTCTCTCTCTCTCTCTCAGCTGCTCCTACCCCTTCTCTCATCCTTTTCTATCCCATTATCTTGTCCTCTTTCTGTCCTCCTATCTGCCTCGTCGTGTTTCTCTCACACACAGGCTCCTCCAAGGTCTCTCTCTTTCTCCACTTCCATCTCCTCTCATCCTTTCTGCTCTTCTCTCTGTCATTTGAAGGAAAGAGCGGGATATTGCTGTAAAAGCAATGTGTTGCAGAGAGAGAGCGAGAGAGAGAGAGAGAGAGAGCGAGAGAGAGAGAGATGGAGACAAGAAAGAGAGAGAGAGGGAGGCAGGGAAAGACAGTTTCAGTCCATTACACTTTCTAATTTCCACCTTTTTTCTTTCCTTTTGCGCTTTGCTCATCAAAATTCGATTGAAACTCAATTTAATGGAGTTTTAGGACTTCTTGGTTGAAGTGTCAAGGTAAGTAGTAAGTTACGAAAGGACAAATATGTCAAAAAACATGTCAAGAATACAGATTTTTGTGGATTTCATTAGCGGGGGAATTTTAAGCGATAGTTAGGTTCTTCAAATGTATTAAAAGTGTGACCATGAGAGATGAAACATACTGTACCAGTTTCTCCCTTTAACCAATCAAGTTATAGTATAACCTTCAGATCCCCGGTGCTAACAGCGTCATAATTGGCTTAGTTTTGTCAAACCATAGTGATTGGAGTAACAACAAGAAGGCTGACTGTAAAGGCTTCCTTTTTTTTTAATTGTGGAGCTATCTATTGTTTTTCCATGGCACTCCCTTCTGTAAAACATCAATTCCACAGACACTTCTGTACATTCTCGACAAATAACTGATTTTAGCACCGAGTTCAACATTTCAAGCTCTTGTTAAAACAGCAAATGACAAAATGTGACGGTCGACCGAGGTTCCAAACTCAATGCTGGAACACTGTGGTGGTCAAGAGCAAGAGCTAGAGCAAGACACTTTACCCCCTAACTGCTACCGGGGCACCGCTACATGGCAGCCCACTGCTCCTAGGTACGTCAGTTATTAGGATGGTAAAATGCAGAGAAATGCATTTAGTTTCCTCAGCTCTTGTACTTTGTGCAATGACAATTAGTTAAATCTAATCGGATCTAATCAAATCTAATCGAATCTAATCGAATCTTATCGAATCTAATCAAATCTATTCTAATCTAATCTAATCTAATCGAATCTAATCTAGTAGGGAGTGGTTTTGGCGCCATCTGCAGGTGGGGAGAGCCAGCACCGGCAACCGGGAAGGGGACGCAGCTGCAGGAGAGTCTTTAAAGCTGCAGCGGTTTCACTTCTCTCCCTCTCTCTCCTGACACTAAGGCTGGGCTCCCATTCTAGGCTGCAATCTACATTCGCTCCCGCTACATTTGTCTTTTCAGACACACTAAATAAATGCTCGGGCTATTTTTGGTCATTCAGGTACTACTGACTGAACAACCTACCTGTTTAACGGCCGTTCGGACTTACCACCAGCTCTCCGACCAGTCTAAGTTGTGCGCTGCGTACAATACCGCGGCGTGCGTGGTGTCTCAGCGTCAAGCATCTCATCGCTCATGACCGTTCTCAGTCTCAGTCTCATTCACGCAGTCTGTCGGAATTCACTACACTAACGTTCGCCATCGCCACGCCCCCCTTACCGCGAAAAAACACGGGTCTTCGCTTATCGACTAATTTGCGTAACGACTCTGTTGTAAGAATGAAACTTGGTCGTTCTGTGAGGAGTCCCTGTACCCGGCTACTGGTCCATCTCTACCCCGCAACTGCAAGGTGGAGTACTCAGGAGAGCTCAGTGCTCACACTTGGTCTGAAAACAAAGGTTCCAGTTCATGTGTGCTACGAAATAGCTTCGTTCTCATTATTTAGACTACAAAACTGGATTTCTTGGATTCACGACACTGACACCACAGAAAGTCAATACATGTTAATACCAAATCAATGCCTTCATCTCACCTCGTCTCAGTGCATTACTCGATCTGTTGTGATGCGACATGTTTTTTCACACAGTTTGGTATCTGCTCAGATCGGAAAGAGAGAACTTCCTAGTTTCTCTTGTTAATTAGATCCTCCTTTAAAGGGACCTGTTGCGCTTTTCCTTACGTTCTGTCATTTATATATATAATGTTACAATGTGGGGTGTTCATGTCAGAGGTGGTCAAAGTGTCAAATAATGAGGTAAACTAATGACAAAGTAGTCGCCGTGAGCAACGCTCAGGCTTCTGACTGCCCTGATCGCTCGTTTTCCAAAGGTTTTTTGTACTCTCTGCACGAGCGGACGTTGGCTCGTCACTGATTTCTTATGGTCATTGTGGGAGATGAGGGGGAGCGGCTTTACCGCGCCCTGCCGGACCCCCCCACTTCTTCCTGCAGCAGTGCACCTGTATTGAGTTGGGCTAATCCTTGGAGGCCGGTTGGTCCCGACTTGTCATGGGGGAGTTTTCTCATATGTTGTTTGCGTTGTTTCAGCAAGGGGGAAGCATGGCCGACGGACACGGACAGTGTGTTGTTCGTTCATTTGTTTGATGTTTTATGCTAAGAGTTTTTGGCCACGAGCCTTTCTGTTCATTTCCCGAATAAAATTACGCCAGCTGAGGCACCTCACTGACACTCTGACTCGCTCTCCCTCCTTGTCTCCTAGTCACCTGCTCCATCAGATCCGCTGTGCGTTTCTCCAAACAAAACCAATAAAAATAGTGTTTTTATTGTTGATATATTTATGTATTTTATTAATCTTATTTTATTTTCCGACGTCTACATGGAACAAAAAAAATCCCTGTGTGCGAGTGTCCTGGTGCGTCCTGGTGCTGTACAACAAAAGTCGGAACAAACAAAGATCTAATATGAGTGAGGATTCAGCACCTGGATTGCTTATTTCTCATCTCAAATTTGTTCAGAGACAGATTTTAGTGGACTGATAAGGTGAAACTGGTGAAAGTTTACCGAGTCAATAAAAAAATGCCCAGATTAAAGCCCAAACGCCATTGTCTCACAGAACCCGGACCTTGTGCTCAAACCCTATTGGCTGAGAACCGGTGGCTTGGTTGATCATTCACAATTAAAGCTACACACACTGAAACAGGAACAGTCTGGGTTTAGAGGCGTGTCTGCTGCGATGCAAGGGTTCTGCTGCGATGCGAGAGTTCTGCGATGCGAGGGTTCTGCTGCGATGTGAGGGTTCTGCTGCGATGTGAGCATTCAGCTGCAATGTGAGGGTTCATTCGGCACGGCTCGAATGCATAATCTCAGTGGTATTTTCTGCAAAAACCCTCAAAACATGTTTTGGGGACTTAAGAGACCTACTGTATATTAACATACTGTATGTAAAATGAAGCATAATAGGTCCCCTTTAACCTGCATAGAAACACAGCAGAAAACACACAAGACACACACAAGCTTTAATGAGGTCATAGTATAATCACATTAATCTGATCACAGTGTCTCAGATTAGATGTTTGGATGATTAGATGCTCAATTTCCTGTCCGTCTGTCCATCCGCCTGTCTGTCAGAAAAACTGACAACTTGGTTGATAAGCTGTTTTTTGTGGCTGCTTACCTCACTCAGTATGTATGTCCCTCCATCTTGTCGGCTAGTTCTCTGGGTTCACCTAGTTCTGGCTGAAGTGACTGACATATCAGCAGAACCCTCACATCGCAGTAGAACCCTGACACAGCAGGAGAACCCTCACATTACAGTAGAACCCTGGCATCGCAGTAGAACCCTCACATCAGAGTAGAACCCTCACATTGCAGTAGAACCCTGACACAGTAGGAGAACTCTCACATTGCAGTAGAAACCTCACATTGCAGTAGAACCCTGGCATCACAGTAGAACCCTCACATCACAGCAGAACCCTCATATCACAGCAGAACTTGGCATCGCAGTAGAACCCTCAAATCGCAGAAGAACCCTGACATAACAGTAGAACCCTCACATCGCAGTAGAACCCTCACATCACAGCAGAACCTTGGCATTGCAGAAGAGCCCTCACATTACAGTAGAACCCTGGCATTGCAGTCGAATCTTCACATCGCAGTAGAACCCTGGAATTGCAGTCGAACCTTCCGATCGCAGTAGAACCCTCACATTGCAGGCGAACCCTCACATCACAGCAGAATGCTGGCATTGTAAAAGGACCCTCACATTGCAGTAGAACCCTCAAATTAAAGTAGAATCCTGACATAACAGTAGAACTCCCACATCGCAGTAGAACCCTCACATCGCAGTAGAACCCTGAAATCACAAAAGAACCCTGACATAACAGTAGAACCCCAACAGTAGAGCCCTGGCATCGCAATAGAACCCTCCCATTGTAGAACCCTGGCATCACAGTAGAACAATCACATTGCAGTAGAACTCTCACATCGCAGTAGAACCCTCAAATTGCAGTAGAACCCTGACATAACAGAAGAACCCTTACATCGCAGCAGAACCTTGGCATCGCAGTAGAACCCTCAGATAGCAGCAAAACCTTGGCATCACAGTAGAACCCTCACATCGCAGTCGAACCCTCTCATTGCAGTAGAACCATGGTTTTGCAAAAGAACCCTGGAATTGTAGTAGAACCCGCACAT
>NC_137192.1:27026851-27089351 GCF_960531495.2 Zeus faber | reverse complement strand
TGCGGCTTTGGGGCCACAACCATGAGCTCTGACTTTTTGCTGTTGAGTTGGAGAAGGCTCGTTGTCACCCAGGTTTTTATGGCATGGAGGCAGCTGACCAGAGACTGTGGGGGGAGCCTAGTGGATGGTGAGGTGCTGAGATAAAGCTGCGTATCATCAGCGTAGCAGTGGAAGTTGAGACCATGGTGACGAATGATCTGGCCGAGGGGGAGCAGGCAGACGATGAAGAGTGTTGGACCGAGCACAGAGCCCTGAGGGATGCCATGGTTGACTGGGACATGGGGGAAGGAGGGAGCGTTGATTTTGACAAACTTGAGTTCTGTTTGATGGATAGGATTGAAACCATGAGAGAGTTGCACCGGCGATGCCGGGGAGGTGGGATGGGCTTTTGAGGAGGATTGTGTGGGAAACCGTGTCAAAGGCAGTGGAGAGGTCGACATGGATGATACTGTTCTGACCATAATTCTTGAAGTGTTGATGCCGGGAGCTCAGCGGACACGCCAGTAAGTGCTCGACGGACGCCTCGGAGCCTCGCATTTACACGTATTGCTGAGGCCAGTTTCACGCCCATGGGCCAGATGTCCAACAGACCAGTCTGGCAAATAGTGTAGTTCCATGAGCTCGTCCTCCTATTTCATTTGTACTATGGAATAGAAATAAAATAATGTTGGATGACGTACGTCGGATGAAAGTTTCCAAAGGGGTGTGAAGCACAAAGCCCTGCACAGTGTGTCCATTACGTATACTGACACGCATGGGACACCAGGATCTCCAAAGGTACCAGTATACCACCAAGTACATACAAAAATGACATTAGGTCATGCTTTCGTTTTTTTGGTTGTCATCAGGTTAAGATGGACCGGTGCTCCGTCTTGTGGTTGATAATTACACACAGTACCGGCTTAGAAAACAACGAGCTGGACAGAACCTACTGACCCCCCTCACTGACCCTGCATATTGCTCCTCACCTCCACCGCACAGGCCTGCTCAGGGACGGAGACAGACCCGGGGAGGAACGATGGATGGGTGCCGCTGAGCTCTGTGTCCATAACGACGGCAAACACATCTGTCAGTGTAACCTACACACCGGGGAAACTCGAGCTGGACGCAGGTAGAGGGAGCGGACCGCACGCAGGCACGCACACGCCACAAGCCACACGCCACACAAGCCGCGCAGATGGCGGAACAAGCCGAGACATCAAAAACGTCCGATGTGGGCCAGGACGAAATCTGGTAGATCTCATTCTAATGTCTTTAACTATTTGTTTGTTTGTTTGTTTTTTATTCTGTGTGCTTCCTAATGTGCCTTCGGGGAACATTTCATTTTTCTATTTTACTTACGTTTCTTTTTATGGTGTAAGGTAGTTACGACAGGCCCCAGTGCACGGCATTATGATGGGCCCGAGTGCACGCTACACACACACACACACACACACACACACACACACACACACACACACACACACACACACACACACACACACACACATCATTAGGCGTATAACTGGTCTTGAAATTTATATCTAACACATAATAGCCTAACAGTGCGATTATTTAGGACTAAGTTTATATCTAGCTTGCTGTCCTAACGTTACCTGCAGCATGGTTACCAACACACCAGAGGGGCCAGCCAGCCCAACTGCTGCATCGCTGCTGGGAGGGGGGTTGTCCACGGGCTGGCAACTGTTGATATAAAAGCCAAAGGAATCTAATTTGGGGAGCTTTGCTACTTTCTCCTCCTGTTCTTTTCTTTCTGCTGCCTTTATGTTTGAAAGGCATGGCCACTCCCTCGGCTTACAGTTGCGCTCAGCTAGCTTGTCAGCCTTGACGTGAGGGATTTTGTGCCGAAACAGTCTATATCGTATTGTTCCGCAACTCGTCACATGATCAAATGGACACTCAACATTGGATGACATCAACATACATATTACCCAGCAATCATCATTGAGTATCTGTTCATTCACAAAAATACCAAAGAAAATAAGAAATTATTAGTTTAATTGAATAGTTTTTATTTACAGTTTATTTATAGTTTTTATATTTTATGTACAATAAGTGAATAATTTTGTTAGATTGCTACTGGCTATTTTACTAAAATAAATGAAAACCATGATGGATATGGTTTGCATTATCGACGGAAAATATGGCAAATGGCACCATTTTAATTTTATTCGGGTTCTTCTTTGACCACGGGTGTATTTCCAAGGGGGCAGTCTGAATCACTTGCAAGGGCCCGTTCTCTGCCCAACACATTATGAAGGGTCCGCTCTGAGGGCCCCCGCACCCCACGGGCCCCAGTGCAACAGCACTGCCTGCACTGTCTATATTTATGCCCCTGATGTGTGTGTGTGTGTTTGTCTGTTTGTGTGTGTGAGCAGGAAGAACCGCATAGAGAAGGAGACAAAGACAGCTAAAGCCTGGCCCAATAAGTGGGGTTGCCTGACAGAGGTCTACAAAGAGGTATTTACACACACACACGTACACCCCCCTCCCCTCCTCCCCACACACACACACAAAGCATCACTCGCATTGAAACACACACAAACATTCTTGGATAGAAACAGACTTGCAGACTTGTGTGACTTTGTCTTTGGTGCTTTTCAGAGCGCGAGAGAAAATTTGAAGCTGAAAGAGAGTGTTAAGCTGGAACTTCCTGTTCACCTGAAGACACGACCTCCGACGCCACCGGAAAAATACATCCACGTAGGGAATACCCTATCTTTCCTGTCTGTTTGCCTGTCTGCCTGTCTGCCTTGTCCTTCTCATCCCTCTGTATCCTATTCCAGACTGGATCCTCGCCCCCGGTGCCCAGGACGACTCAAGGAATGATTGGCTGGCGCTCCAGTCAGCTGCACCTTCAGCTGGAGAGGTTCGGCGGGGTGCATCACGGGAGACGGTGTTTCCTCAAGCAGATGGGATGGACCTTGAACAACTGCCCCTGACTTGCATGCTCATCTCAATGAAACGCCCCCCCCAGTTTTTTAGTAGATTCAAATCTGCACTTGATGCACCTCAGAATCCTTTCAATTCTTTTGAGTTTTCTTGGGACTAGGCAGGCTATGCGGAAAGGGGTCTAGGGGCCTGCGAGTTCCAATGAATGCACGTATATGAATAAAAAATAAACGTTGGTTCTTGGTTCCAAGCCTCACCTGTGGAGATCTCATCTCGAAACGAACTACAGTAAGGAAGGTAAATAATCAGTGAGACACGGACATATGAGACATATAAACAGTGAGACAGGTAAACAAAGAGTCCACAATAGGCGTATAATTTACTACTAATTCTACTTACTACTGATTACATTCTCAAGCAGCTTGTAAGCTGTTAACTTATTTTAATAGTTTTTGTTTATAAGTACATTTTGTGAATTTCTCACTTTGTATTGTGCTCTCCATTGAGCTGCCACAATGCCTGAATTTTCCCTCTAGGGAAGCAATAATGTATTACCTTAATGAGTAAGACAGGTATATAACCAGTAAAACAGGTACAGTATATATAGTCAGCGAGACAGGTATTTAATCACCTGGAAGATCTCTTCAAATTGACACCAGTGATATTTCCTGAAGAGCTGTAGATCACTCTCCAAATCAACCAATGAAAAATCGATGGCTCAGTGGATCTGAACGCCCTGTTTGTGATAATGACCGGCTGGCTGTGCATTATCCCTTAACATTAACAAAAAGGTTTTTTTTTTCAATCTTTATTGAAAAAATATATTCAAGATTCAAGAGGTTTATTTGTCACATACACATAATTACTTTCATACATATATGCAGTGAAATGTCTTTCCAACGCACCCGGAGATTATGCACAATAGTTTCTAAACCAAACATATTAGCTGACCCAATTCCCACCTAGCAACTAACTGATTCCTAAAACGTAATATTCAAATGTAAAAACAGTGCAGACGTGTGCTCCACATAATGTGTAAATATGTGTGCATATGTAACACATATTAACACACACATAGAAACACAACGTAGCAGCACAAGCACACACACACACACACACACACTGAAACAAACACTAGAAACACAAATATACACAGATGGAAACAAACACAAAAACACGCAGAAAAACTGGCATAGTAAATACACACACAAACTCATACACACACATACACCCTCACGCAAACAGGCATACACACAGGGCAGACATGTGCTCAACACAATGTTATACAAAGAAACAAGGATATGAAAGAATTATAATTAGGATAAATACACTTCATGAATATACAATGTTTAAAAGAATACAATTAAATTAATTAATTAATTCAAAATATGATATAAAAAACATGCAATTCCCCTTTAAAGAGTCCACCGTACAGTTTGACATTTGTTATACTCCTTCTAGTGTCCACGAGTTTGAGAGTGTGAATAATATAATTATATTTATAATAGTCTTTCAATTCCATAACCACTGAAATTGGAGGTGTGATGACGCGCAGGTCACGCGCTGAGCGTCGTCTGATGACGTCACAGGGCCCCGTTCGGAAAAAAGCGGAAGAAGAAACGAAAACAACAGCGGCGGCGACAGTGGCGGTTTGGCTTTTTCCGTCAAGAAATAACTCGATAACCCGGTCCTGCGTCGGCGTGAAGTCCATAACGTAACTATCGCTGTTAATTTGACGGTGAAAAAAAAAAAATAATGTCGTTGTTCACGAAGTTATTCGGAACCCAGGGCAAGGGAGGGAAAGCGCCCACCCCGCAGGAGGCGATCCAGCGGCTCCGGGAGACGGAGGAGATGCTGACCAAGAAGCAGGACTTCCTGGAGAAGAAGATCCAGGTGGAGCTCGCCACGGCCAAGAAGAACGGCACCAAGAACAAACGAGGTGAGGAGGAGTCCCCCCCCCAGTTCACCCGGAGAGTGAGAGCAACTCGTGGCGAGAGAACCAGGAAGTTGGACGATGTTGAGGCGTGTGTGCGCTGCGTCGCCTTGAGGTCGGGCTGGGCGACATGTCGAGAGTCGTGTATCGCGATATTACGACGACCAGCCGGCATCGAGCCTCGTATGACGATGTATCTATATCGCGATATTGGGATATTTTTAATGTCGTGATCTAGTTGAATGTTGTTGTTTTTTTTTTGTTGACGTCTGAACTTCGTAGACTTTTCTATGTGTTCTAATCACCGCCTCTACTGCTCGATCACGGTTACCCACACGACTGATAAATGTTTCTCAGATATTTCCTGTTTGTAAATATCTTATGAAAGCAACAATAGCCATCCCCAAAAGACAACTATTGATATTGTGATTTTCAGCTCAGATATCATGATATCTCGACGTTCAAGAAGCTTTGTCACATACATCAATCTCCCAAGGCCTGTGTAAAACAAATAATGTGAAAATATAAGTATATTAGTATGTGTGTACTGTATGTATGTATGTATGAATGTACAGTGTCCACCCCAGTGTGTAGTGTTGTCAGTATCGCCCAGCCCTATTTATAAGGGCCTCTCATTTAAAGGTGCAGTGTGTAGAATTTAGTGGCATCTAATGGTGAGGTTTCAGATCACAATCAACTGAATTACCCCGCTCCCCATGACGGCACAACATGCCGCCCTCTGTGGAAGTAGCAGTGGCCTCCGTGGGTGAAGCGGTGGCCACGACACTCGCGGAACGTCCTCTCTTGAGCCGGTGTTGTGATTTGTCCATTCTGGGCTACATGGCAACATGGCGGCCCCACGTGAAGTGTGCCCGCTCCCTATGTAGATAAAAACGGCTCGTTCTAAGATAACGCCAACACAATGATTCTTGTTTTCCTCGGATTGTACACCAATTAAAACGTACTTGTGAATATTATTTTCCATTTCTGCCAAGTCCGTTCTGGTTTAAAACATTCGTCATTTACATTTATGCTTTTGTCAGGTTCGACAATAAAACCGCAAAGCACTGTTTTGTGCAACAATCTGTCAGAACCAGCCATCCACAACATTAAAGAAGAAGAATTACAACAAATATATGATAACATAATTCCCACATATTCAAAATTGTGCAGTGGGTGTAATAAGGCTCAAGACAGGGGGTGAAATTACTCCTTAAAGGTTACATTTTCATCTACATTTTAAAAAAAATAATAATTTTGAGACATAACATTAAAAGTACTAATCGACATCATTCTCCGCCCTCCACGCTTTGTGCCGAGGTCAACCAGCCGATGGGGTGCTAAGCTACACCTACTATCTGTAATGCAGATTGAATCATGTTTGTAAAGAAGCATTAATATTCTGACCAGGATTGATGGTTCAAAAGAGAACAGTCGCTGCCTGGTACCCCAATGAGGATCTGCCTTGTGTGGCTGTGGGTGATGATCACCTTGTTTTGTAGAGAGATTTTTTTTTTACATGTCTTAACGGCACTGTTTGCCTGAAAGATAGATAAACAAGTTATTGTGTCCTTCAAGCTGTGACGTGTGTTTACATTTGTTAGATTAATTCAAATCAGAAAGTTATATATACTCCTGAAGTTATACTTAACTTTACCTATAAGAAGCTCACTCAATTACAAATATAGCGGCAGGTAGCAGTCCATGGGTAGTCGGCACTCATTTAAAATCCAATTGGCGAGCGGATTGATTGAAGCCGGAGAGAAAAATAAAAACACCTATAACTATTGTCTATAGAGAAATAAAACTCTCAATTCAGAAAAAATGCCAGCATAATGCTTAATTAAGTCGCACAAATGAACTTACAGTTTTTAAAATATAAAACAGAATTAAATAGATCATAAGAGAGACAAGGCAATTCACGAGAAAACAAAACAAAAAATCAGGCCAGTTTTCCCTTGAAGTTCAACTCGACCCCCTAGAAGAGACAGCCTGACCAGTGGCCCCCCGGTAATTTAAGTTTAAGACCAGTGCTCTTCTGTATAAAATTAAGGTGGAGAAAAACATTCAAAGAAGGATTTGCCTTCTCTATTTTAAATAAACAGGGCACATAGCTTACTTGTATAGGCAATATTAAATGTAAAAATAACAAAAGTGCAACATTGCACTAAATATGTTGGCCAAAAATGGCAAAAGTATTCTTCAATATTCAAATATATAATACATTTGAATGCTCGAATATAGTAATGGGGGGGGGGGGGGCGTTCTCACGGTCCGGTGGCAAATGCTCCATGGCTCGGCACGGTCCGTGAGCCAGTGATTGGGGACCCTCTTCACTCGAGGACATTCCGTTGGGGATGGCCGAGTTTATTTTCCACTTTCATACAGGTTTGCCTGCAGTGAAACGCCGGAAGAGATGGGGTGTGCTCGCTTGCTCTGCCGACCCCGACCTTGCACACCCTTACAGTGAATATTTCTCTCTAATTTGTGCGACAAACTGGATAAACTTTTATTGAACCTAATTGCTTATCACGTGAATTGATTCGCTTACGTTAGCCAAAACATTTATAGTCAATTATTATTATTTTAATATTATTCTAATTACGATTATCATAATTGGGATAAATGGAGCGCTTTCTGTTGGCACCGACTCAACTGGT
Organism: Zeus faber; assembly: GCF_960531495.2. Taxonomy (NCBI): domain Eukaryota; kingdom Metazoa; phylum Chordata; class Actinopteri; order Zeiformes; family Zeidae; genus Zeus; species Zeus faber. The sequence continues at coordinate 27,081,866 of NC_137192.1, read as the reverse complement.
TTTAAAAGTCCAATAACCTAAAATGTTAACATATGGATCCTCCATGTGTGACAAGCTATGGTTTTAAATGTCCTCGCTTGCATCACATGCTTGGCCGGCCTCATAGCCCACAACCTGATAGTCTGCATACTTTGTCCCATTCTTAGCAAGGCATTTCGCACAGGGCTGCAGTTAACATCCAGCCCCTGACAGCCAGGAGCGAGTCACTGTTAAAACAAGCTGGTCTATGTCTTGCCGGTTTTCCTTATTGTTTTATGTCTTGGGGCTCAGGCGGAAACAGGATTTATTTTTGTGTTTTTATTCATTTGTCAGAGACAATTAACATTAATCATGAATCAACATGAAAGTTGATTAAAATTTGACTTTAGCCAAATGGCAATCAAAGTGGAGGCCTGGTGATCATAGTGGATTTTATCACTGAGTGACCACATTGGCTGGTAGTTTACTGCCATCTTTAACCTTTTCTCCAGCCAGAATGTAGTTATAACTACAACAATAGATTAAACAAAGACATTATGGCAAGGATGTTATTTACTTATTTAGAAATCACATTTAATAAGTAATACATAATAAGTAATTAAAAGAGATGATCACATTGGAGCTATTTTTGCTGCTTTTGAAATCTCATGGAATGGGTATGGATCACAAAAAAAACAAGGCAGCGTCGTTTGAAGTAAAGCGGTTCTGATGTTGGAGGAAAAGCGAATTGAGTGAATAAAAAAAAATAATAAAAAGTGAATGAATACATGTCAGAAAATAGTGTTGAATAGAATAAATAGCTCCAGAGTAGGGCTGAAGGTGACCACCACCACCAAATGCAGCCCAGCCGGGCAGATAATCTGATCATGTTTTTGCGCGATGTTAGGTAACAATGTTATCATTCCAGGAATACGACCGGCCCTTCTGGTCTAATCAGATTAGGCTGAAACAGATCTCTCAATTGTCAGAAGGCAAAGTTCTTTGGCTCCTGGTTTGATTATCACTCCATTGCTGTTTCTCTGTCTGTGTTTCCGTCTCAAACCTTCTTGGATTTTGACAGGTTTTTCTGATGAACTGAAATCAAGTTGGACTACTTCTAGCACAGTGTACAGTATAATCGGTTTCATCCTGGTTTAACTGTTGCCAGGATCAAACTTCATTATATGGTCTCTGTTGTGTGAATATTAACTCGTGGCTGGAGGCTTCGGTCACACCAACTGGCTGTGGGAGAATCCTTCCTATGACTTTGTTAGGTAGGAAATACTGGGGAAGCTTTGCAGTCATATAAAGCTATAAATAGTAAAACATACAAAATCATGACTCACTACAAACCACGCTGCACCTTATTTGTCTGGCCAACAACTATATAAAATAGAATATCTAAGCGCGGCCAATACGATAGCTCGCTCTGTTTTTGACCCTCCAGTGGAGTGGCACTTGAAAAGTTGGAATGCATCCAAAGCCCCTTTGCTATTGGTCGACGCCACATTTCTGCGTGTTTAAGTTCACCAAGGCTGAACTCCATGCAGAACTTTCCGACGACTTTATTCCGTTACCACAAACAAATCTGCTAATCGAGGCGATCGCGGATTGGAAATAATAAAATTTGTGAATTTATAAAGTGCCGCTGATGCTGGCGGGGTAAGGGGGAAGTTTAATACTTTGCATGACTCGTATTTTCCTGGTGCTTTACAACATCTTTTCGACAATTCAGCCTTGATCTGGATTGGTTTCAGTGAGGACCGCTGTCTGACTGCGTGGCCCTTAAGAAGTTGCAGCTCCGCTGCAGCGTGTAGCATCTGTGTCAGATGGCAACGTAGAGTGAAGGTTGGATGCAGCGCCGAGTCTCCTCCACCCACAGAGGCTGAAATCCACCTACACTGCACATCTCTCTCTCTTTCTCCATCTATCTGCTCTTTCTGTCGGTACTTCTCTTGGTTTTTCCTGTTTCATTCTTGTCTCGAGTCTTCATTCAAATGTTTGTATTTTGCTCTTTATTTTGTGCGGAACAGTGTAAAAATTCATTACTCTAAATAACAGACGGGAAATGGTAACGCTTTATTAAATTACCAAAATCTGATTTGGTGTGATTTCTGATTCGATTTTAATATTAAATCAATTAAATGGTGATTCTATGGTTTAATTTATTTATCCAAACTCTACACTCCATTAGGTCTTGTTTCTTATTCTCTCTCTTTTCTATGTTACATTACATTAAGCAGATGCTTTTATCCAAAGCGACTTACAATTGTTCAATCACCGACGGACGCAGCCATCAGGAGCAATTAGGGGTTAAGTGTCTTGCTCAAGGACACTACAGCATGCTAGCAGGAGGAGCCTGGCATCGAACCAGCAACCTTTAGATCACTAGACCACCAGCTCTACCGCCTGAGCTACCATCCCACACAATCTTGTCCTCATCCCCACATGTTACTTTCTCTTGCTCTGTCCCTTTCTCCTTTTGTCTCTCTCCCTCTCCCTCTTGTCATTTCAATCCAATGACCTTTATTGGTATGAAGTTTAGAAACAATATTGTCAAAGCAAGTAATCCATGTAATCGACATGAAGATAGTTCAGTGACCGATGAATCGCATGAATATAATCAATATTCAATATTACCGAGAATTAACCAATGTGACGAAACAATATACAGTGGTACCTCGACTTACGACTGTAATTGGTTCTATAAGAACGGTCGTATGTTAAAGCAGTCGTATGTCGAAGCAATTTTTCCCATATAAATTATGAAATCATGAAGGGTGAAAATAAACAAAGTACACAGCACAAACACAGTAAATATGAAAAAAATATCGATAAGCCACGAACTACGTGCACACACGATGTAGGTCGCCCGCTGACTGACTGATTGCTGACTGACTGCTGACTGACTGTTGACTGACTGCTGACTGACCGCCGACGCGCCAACTGCAAATATCCACGGTCGTATCTTGGAGCAATCGGTCGCAAGTCGATACAAGTTTTCGCGGCTATCATTGCCCGTATCTTGGATTAGTCGTAAGTTGATGCAATCGTAAGTCAAGATACCACTGTACCAACTTTCACGGCGAGTATTGTCAGACAGCTTTCAATACCGGCAATAATACAGATACTGTACTTTAAATCTAGTTCCTAAAGTAGTTTTCAACGCCAATGTTCTTTTTCTTTATATCGGAAATTCTAAATGAATGGTCATAAAAAAACAATGCATTCAAGTGTCACAGTGAGGGATTGCCCATCATAGAGGCATGTGCATGTTGTTGGATAGTGGCTTGAAGGTGGCACTTTCATGCTATGGTGCGATCAGAGCTGGGACTTGGTTCCAAAGGGTTTGAACCATGGCTCTATAGTATCTATACAATATATTCAAGTATTCTTATTGATTTTCACATATATTGTTCACTCACAGTAGCACCCCATACTCCAAAATAAGACAAACATACAAACAAATTATTGCTCAGCATCATGAACCGTCAGTGAGATACCACTTTGATGCAAAGAAATTGGCACTTAATGAATTAAGTTAATTTGAAACAAAAAAAGAAATACAAATGCCGAATGAACATTGAATAAAATAAAAGGAGCCCAGAAATGGTCGCCAGACCTTATGATACTTCTCGGTGGAGCCTCAGGCAGTGTATTTAAGCTGTTCAAGATAGGACATTACCTCCACCCAGCGCCTGTGACATGGTGGCATAACTTTCTTCAAACTAAGCAGTATCAGATGTCTCTCAAGTAAGGTGGAGAATGCTATAAACTCTTGATAAGTTGTGATCAGTGTTCCCTGCGGGACTACACCGAACAATGCAGCCAATGGATCAGGATCAATAACCATATTAAACATAAATGAGAAGGTATTAAATATACCTGTCCGAAATGGGGTCAGTTTGGGACATGACCAAAACATCTGACTGAGGCGTGCTAGGTCTCGACTGCACCTGATGCAGGTTGGGTGTGAGCCAGGGTTGGGTTTGTCCAGATTACGTGCAGATAAATGTAGCCTATGCAGAACCCTAAACTTCAACAACCCATGTCTAATGCATATTGATGATGAGTGTAACAACGTGATTGCAGCCTGCCAATTTATATCTGAGATGGTAATTCCCAACTCTTCCTCCCACTGCCTCGTTAGGTGAGTAAGTGATGGGGAGGCAACCCTCTGAATATTGTCATACAATAAAAACACTGGACCCATATCAACTGGATCGTTTATCCAGGTACTGTGGCGTTGTAGGCGAAAGGTGTGCTTTGACATAACTATGTACCTATAAGTATCTAAAGAAATCTGACTGGGGAATATTAAAATCGTTCTTTAGCTGTTCAAAATAAATAAAGTGCCCTTCCTTAAAAAGGTCTTTCACACCCTTGATCCTTCTCCGGTGCCGTAATTGAAAAGACGAGTCTGTGAAATTGGTAGTAAAATTGACGTTTTCCAAAACAGGGGAAGTAAGAAGAGCTTGTTTAAGTTTAGAATGGGTTCTAAACTAAGACCATATCTTTAGAGAACCATACATAATTTTCTTCCAATAGCGTTTACTTAAGGGTAGTGGGGCACAAATTAAACACCGAAGTGACACGGGAGTACTTGAATGCTGCTCCATAAGAGACCAGACTGGAGACTCATCATCTCATAAGTCAGGGACCCAAAACAACAACTGGTACATACAAATATTTGGGTAAATACAGACCACCATCTCCCTTTTGTCTTTCCGAATATTCTTTCCTTATTCAAGGTACAATTTTATTCCAAATAAAGGCAGATGTCCACCTTTTTAATTCATTAATAAAGGATTTGGGAATAAAGACAGGGATTGTTTGAAACAGGAAGACAAATCTGGGAATGATGGTCATTTTTACAGAACTGACCCTACCAGAGAGTGACAAGGGGAGGGTCGACCATCTCTCCATGTGCTGTTTGGCCGTACTAAACGATATTTTAAAGTTATTGTCAGACAGACCCCTGTACTTGCAAGTGACACAAACACCCAAGCAAGTAAAGCTATCCTTACTAACGGAAAAAGGGGATTTCTAAAGTGACATTTGACGTGCTTTATCATTTATGGGGAACATAATGCTTTTAGTTCAATTCAACTTATATCCTGAGACCCACCCGAACTTGGTGATAAGGGCTAGAGCAATCTGTATAGTAGGATATGGATTGCAAAGAAAAAGGAGAAGATCATCCGCGTAAAGCGATAGTTTATGCATGGCACTCCAACCAGACTAGTGGTCTCTCCTAGCGTTGTTGCCAAGGTCTCAATGGCAATGTCTGATATCTGGGGGCTCAGGGGACATCCTTGTCTTGTTCTGCGGAAAAGAGGAAAATAGTCAGATATTATCTTGTTTGTTCCTACTGAGGCTTGAGGCGCCGTATATAGAACCTTGATCCATGAAGAGAAAATACGGCCAAAGCCAAAACTCTTGAGGGCAGTGAACAGGTAGTTGTCTTCAATCCTGTCAAAAGCTTTTTGTGCGTCCAAGGATATCATAAGCTCCGGCTCGACATCGTTAGCTTTGGTAGATCACATTGAATACGCGGCAAAGGTTGCTTGATAACTGTCTACCTATAAGGAAACCCATTTGATCTGGATGTATCAATTTAGGCTTTGGGATTTTCTGAAGTCTACCTGTCCGCACCTCTGTTAGAATTGTATAGTCGCAGCATAGTAGGCCAATCGGCCGATACAACTCACACAGCAACGGGTCTTTACTCTTTTTAAGTTATAATGAGATAGAGGCCTGTGTCATATTTGGGGGAAGGGCCTTTGTTTTTCCGAGGACCTCTTCAAATAACTTTGACAATAACCGTAATAATTTGGGAGCAAATTTTTAATTTTTTTTTTCATTCTATCGGGTTACCATCAGGGCCTGGTGCCTTTCCGGACTTCATGTTTTTAATTGCACTATCAATCTCTGTTAAAGTTATATTTCTTTCCAAACCAGATTTGTCTGATTAATCTACGGTAGGAGTTTCCAACTTACTTAAGAAGTCCTCTACTAGTTGTTTGTTACTTGCTTCAGAGGCATTCAACTTTTCAAAGAAAGACTTAAATCGAACATTAATGTCCCTTTGGTCCGTAACAATATTACCTTCCCCATCTTTTATTGCACATATAAAACCTGCGGCTGCAGACAGCTTAATTTGATGGCACAAGAGCTTGATGGCACGCTCTCCATGTTTATAGAAATTATGATTTGTAAATGAAGGTCTATAGCGTTATCGTTAGTCAGGGAATCAAATTCTGTCTGGAGCGAAATTCTCTCTCTGTATAGATTCTCAGAGGGTGATGTTGAGTGTAATTGGTCAACCACTTTAATCCTGTCGATCAGTTCTGTAGCCCATTTGGTTTTCTTCCTATTTTCACCTTGTGGCCTTTGTAATGGAACGATCTAACGAGGGATCCAGGACAGTTTAAATCCCCTCCTAATATCAAATCATGTGAATCCAGGTCTGGTAAAAGTGAAAAAAGATTACTTAAGAAATCAGCGTTATCCCAGTTGATGGCATACACATTTGCAAGTACTACCGGCCTATAAAATAACTTCCCTTAAATGATTATACAGCGACCATTCTTGTCCCTTATGATGTTTTACTCTTAAAACTGCACATCTCAGTGTCAGAATAGCCACCCACCTACTTTTGCCATTAAAGTCAGAGGAAAACCTGCGTAAATCCTCCCCTGCAGGGTTTTGGTTGGTCCTTATTTAATAAATGAGTTTCCTGTAAATACACTATTTCAGTCTTTCATTTGTTTTATTGAGAAAGTAGTTTGCTCTGCTTAACCAGATGATTCAACCCCCTTTACGTTCCAACTCACTAATATGGTGTCAGACCTCGATCCACCGACGCCATCAAGGCGACCACTCAAGTGATGCCACTGCCTGAATTTCTGTACCTTGTTGCCAGTGTTTCTGAACTGCATTGGAGATGTTCCACTGCCTGTCTCCATGCGTATCTGTGCAATATGGTTGTTGCGCTCAAAGTATAGAATTACCACACCCAGCTCTAAATATCACCCACACACACGAAAACGTACTACAAAACACAAATCAGAATGTATCCACTGTAGCTTTTCCCTTAATGTGTGACGGATATTTTTTTGTGTGCAGCTATTTTCACAAACAGAGACGGAGGTGTATTCTCAAGTTAGAGCAGCGATTATACTCTTTCTGTCTCTCTCGCTCTCTCTCTCTCTCTCTCTCTCTCTCTCTCTCTCTCTCTCCCTCTCTCTCCCTCCCTCCCTCCCTCCCTCCTTCTCTCTCTCTCTCTCTCGCACTCTCTCTCTCTCTCTCGCACTCTCTCTCTCTCTCTCGCACTCTCTCTCTCTCTCGCACTCTCTCTCTCTCGCACACTCTCTCTCTCTCGCACTCTCTCTCTCTCTCTCTCTCGCACACTCTCTCTCTCTCTCGCACACTCTCTCTCTCTCTCTCTCTCTCTCGCACACTCTCTCTCTCGCACACTCTCTGGTTTTATCTTATGTAAGGAGTGACTCAGCATGGTCGAGTCCTCTCTCTGATGAGGTGCTTTCGCAGATTAGCTCTCCGGAGATTCCCGCGGTTGTGTTAGTCACGGTGGACTCGGAGGTCGGGCCCTTTGTCTCGCTTTGATCCACAACCTTCCCTCCGTCCCTGTTCTGTTACTGCTCTGCTGTGTTGTGTGGTTATCAGTTGAAGTAGTACTACAACCTCACACAGTACTGGTATTCTCCTCCACTAACCTGTCCTGTAATTACAACTTGGCATCACTGGAAAATGTTAAATACGTATACAATACGAATTAGTTGACGAAGTACCTCGATGGTGATCATCTGGCTATACTTTGGTGTTGACTGTTGCTGCTTTCATTAGATATTTAGTACATACAATAGAAACAATGGTTTGTAATGGGGGGTCTACGAAGTTTAGAAAAGTATTATTATTTTACTCTGATGCGGACATAATGCAGCCTTTAACTACATCAGGATATTACCATAAACAAAATCCCAGATGATATCCAATGTCATATACATTTCCCCAAACAACACTGCAGTCAGTCAGTTTAGTCAATTTGAGATGGCTTCATGAAGATAAAGTGAAGGTAAGATTTAAGATTTCAGAGGTTATTTGTCACCTACATGCATATATGCAGTGAAATGTCATGACACCCGGTGATGACACACAATATGCTCTAAAAAATACACAAATATGTGTAACCGAATAAATAGAGATGAAAAGAAAGAAAGCAACCAGATGATTCACCACGTGATACTCAAACCGGTTGCAGACGGCAGAAGTCAAACAGTGAAACCACTGCGATATTATAATAATAATAATAATAATAATAATAATAATAATTATAGCTTCAGGCCGCATCGCTTCGGTCCATAATCGACACCAATTAAAAGTGTTGTGTTCTGATGGAACGTAGCATCAGTTCGTGGTGTGGCTCCTCTTGACATCAGCGTTACCTCTAAAACAAGTAAAATCTTCAGAGTTTCCCTTGAACGCAGCATCGTCTCACTTAATGACGTGTGACGTGAGTTTTCCGAGTCCTGGTGACACGCACAATTACTATACAAGCTGATACACTTGTTGCGTGTTGTGGCTTTATCCTACAAATGAGAAGGTGGCTGTCTACTACCTGTAGTCCACAGAGTCCTGCCTCACGGTGTCTCGGTGGAAGGAAATCACTCTGCGTGGAAGTTCCCAACAACAGAGTTTCATTCAAACGGATTAAACACAGCATTTCATCAACTTTTTTAACTTTCAGGACTATAATAAAACGAACAAGATTCAGACCCGTTGCTCTGGAGCTGCAAGCGAACTCCATGTGTGAGGACACAAAGACGGAATATGATGGACTGTTTTCAACTCCTACAGTTTGTATTACGACTGGCTTGAATGCCGCAGGAGGTACATGGTACTGGGTTAGATGCAAACCTAATGTGTTTGTAGTCACAGAAAGGGCGAAATAATTAAATATCAAACTAAAAGCCCCGCCGGTGTCCAGCAGGTAAGGCAGTATACATGCACACAGACACACAAACACACACACGTTAGTCTGTAACCACTACAGTTTGATGGAGTCGACACCACGTAGCTCGCATGGTACGAATGGACGTCCGTAGCCACGACCTGCACATTTATAGCGAATTGGATGATGATGTCACGAAGCGTCTTACTCCACAAACTCAACCTGACCGGAAGTTTTCAGAAGTTAGCGCGTCGGCGATGCACGAACGTTCAGCTGCCTCCGGTCAATTTGAGTTGGTTTTTGACTCATTTCTGCTCCGTATGTGGATCGATTTGGGTGCAACTTCAACTACGCAATGTCTGCAACGCCCGGTTCTAACGACACCTCAACCGTGTCCGTAGCTGCAGCTGTCGTCCTGTTACGGACACTTTTAGCCCGAAAAGTGCAGAGGAGAAGAAAAATAATAATAATCCGAATATAATAACAGAAGGGGTGGACCCCTAATAATATAATATCACAACACTATTATAATTATTTTAGTATTATGTGTTCAGTTGCGGTTTAATATTAACATTTGACATGGAATTTCACTTTTAAACACTTGTTTAGAAACCAAAGCTATTCTATGCCATACATCACATAGTAAGAATGCAGTGTAACTATTCTTATGTTCCCATTATGTGGAGCTTTGGTTGAAGTTGAGTTTTATCTATGTTTTTAGTTTTCATTAGTGTGTTCGGTAATACCTGTGTGATTGTAAATCTGCAATCAATTGCATATCCTGATTTTTATGGACCCCTCTCCCTCTCTCTCTGTCTCCCCTCTCTCCCACTCTCTCCTTATGTTTCTCTCTCTCTCTCTCTCTCTCTCTCTCTCTCTCTCTCTCTCTCTCTGTCTTTCTCTTCTCCCACTCTCCCCCCACCCCCAGCGGCTCTCCTGGCCCTCAAGAGGAAGAAGCGCCTGGAGAAGCAGCTGGCTCAGATCGACGGCACACTGTCCACCATCGAGTTCCAGCGCGAGGCGCTAGAGAACGCCAACACCAACACAGAGGTCCTGAAGAACATGGGCTTCGCCGCCAAGGCCATGAAGTCGGCGCATGCAGACATGTGAGACGCTGGGCGGGAACACTCTCTTTTCCCCATCCGCTTTAACCTTGGATTGGACAGATAGATATAGATGGATGGATAGATTTAGGGATAGATGGATAGATAGATAGATAGATACTTCATAGATACTATTCATCCCTCAGAGGGAAATGGCGATCTTACAGCAGCTCACATGAGAACAAATAAGTAATAATAATCAAGTAATGGAAGAACAAAAATTCAACAATAGACCAATAAAACCCTGTATCAACTAAAGTGTCAAAGCTTTACTGCTGTTTTGCAGCAACGGGTAAATTACAGAAAGTGAGGATATAATTATAATTAAATGATGTCGTTAAATTGCAACGTCAAAAATATCTTCACAGAAATTGGCTGATGGCGGCCCTTAAGTGACATCTATTAAAAAAGGAGAATGAGGATGTGTAAATCTTCCCTTATGTCTATTGTGTGGCTGTGGGTTGTCTTGTGCTGACTTGTGTGTGTGTGTGTGTGTGTGTGTGTGTGTGTGTGTGTGTGTGTGTGTGTGTGTGTGTGTGTGTGTGTGCCCCCTCTTGTAGGGACATTGACAAGGTGGACGACCTAATGTCAGACATCACAGAGCAGCAGGAGCTGGCGCAGGAGATCTCGGACGCCATCTCCAGACCGGTGGGCTTCGGAGAGGAGTTTGACGAGGTGGGCAGCCGACATGGCAACAGCGGTTTATTTTTCTTGTGTTTCTTTAATTGAATTGTAAACCGGACAAACAATCAGACAGCAGCAGCTCAATTGACGGAGTAAATAAACAGTAGAGTACAGAGCGAGTTCAGCAGAACAGAAGCAGATTCTCATTCTTTGTGAGGTGAGCTGACGTTGAAGCACTTCTCCAGCACTTTCAATGTGATATATAGACCTTTTCCAGGACCTTGACTCATTGCCTTTTTAAAGAACTAAAGATAATTTTCAGATCACAATATGATTTATACCCGAGGCTAACAGCAAGGTTCATTATTTTGTATTTTCTCCAGTTTAGCAATATAGAAAACAGAAAAAGCTGCTGCCTGTAATTACATGGCCTGTACTGAAGTGTGTGTGTGTGTGTGTGTGTGTGTGTGTGTGTGTGTGTGTGTGTGTGTGTGTGTGTGTGTGTGTGTGTGTGTGTGTGTGTGTGTGTGTGTGTGTGTGTGTGTGTGTGTGTGTGCGTGTGTGCGTGTGTGCCTGCGCGCGCGCGTGTGTGTGTGTGCCTGCGTGCGTGCGCGTGTGCGTGCGTGCGCAGGATGAGCTGATGGCAGAGCTAGAGGAGCTGGAGCAGGAGGAGCTGGACAATAACCTTCTAGAAATCGGCGGAACCGAGGACGTCCCGCTGCCCAGCGTACCGTCCACGTCCCTGCCATCCAGACCAGGTAACACACACAAATCCTATGCTATGTTTTTTTTATGTGTTAGTATTATGTGTTAGTATTATGCGAATAATACTTCATAGTACTACTGGAGCTTTTATCTGCACATGATGCTCGTACACATCCTGATTATAATTTACAAGGACATACAAATATAAATGTCAATCATGATTTGAAAAATTAAAACTAAAGTAGTAATGTGTTAATGTGCCAAAAATGTAGTAGAGCAAAAGTTTAGATATTTGCTTTGAAAATGTAGTGGAGTAAAAATCGAAAAGTTCTGAAACTGACAATACTTCAATAAGTACAGATACTTGGAAAAATTAGTGACACATTGTTAGAAGGTACTTGTACTAGGCCACTTCCCACCGCTGACGATGCCTGTGTTTCTTCCCTCTCAGCCAAGAAGAAGCAGGAGGAGGACGACGACGACATGGCCGACCTGGAGGCCTGGGCGGCTAACTAAGGTAGCCGGCACCGCTCGCCTGCTGAGGCCCTCGCTGTCTGTACCTCTGGAACCCAGGTGGAGGGAAGGGGCCTTGGGCCGCACGGCGGGCTGGCCCCATGCCCAGCCACACCCTCACACCCCCAAGTACACACTCGTCTGTGCCGCTCGCCGACTTGAAAATAACACGCAAAATAACGCAGTTGTCCGCCGCAATTCAGACGCCTTGCTTCCCGATCGCATCTTCCGACACTCAGCCCCAAGCGTGCACTCCTAAAGAAAACACAACCGAAAAACAAGATGGCTGCTTTTGGAGCCTAACGTTCTGCGCTGGTCTATTGTTTATCAGGAGTGGACGTTTTGGGCGGCGGCGAGCGTACAAGTGCGTCCTTGCGGGGAACGGGAATGTGGAGGTGCGGGACGAGGCCTTGCTCTTTTTTTGGTTAGAGTGAAAATTAATAATATATACACGGGGTGGATCGGAGTGGAGTGGGCGGGGTTTAGATGAAACACAAAAGACGACAACATGACACAGACATTTATTTTTTTCTCCCCTGCCTCCTGTGATGTCATCTCTAATGCCTCGGAGATGGAGCCGATGGAATACTGAAAGCTTCTGTTTTGACGACCTTTCGTTACTCTCTTACCGTGAACAATTTCTCCCTGAAAGAAAACTATTACCGATATGAACATGTGGAACTTTCTTGATTGAAATGATTGCTGTCACATTAGCTAACCAAATGCATTCATAGGAAACCTTTTCCCGACCTGTTTATTGTGTGAAACAACATTTGGTTCCCTACAACAGATATGCAACTGGTTACCCGGCGTAAGCCCCTCAAATGTCATGAAAGATGCTATGAGGAACCGGGAAAAATTGCCCATTCAAGGCAGCCAAGAAGCCCTTTTTGATGTATCAAAATAAAAGCCCCAAACCCACACAAGTAGCTCTTATTTTCTTGGCTTATTAGAATCATCCATTTTTCTCTCTTCTCCTGGTGTTTCTCATCACATTTGAGTGGCTTATGCTGGAAAACAGCTGGTTATAAAAATTAAAAAAAAAAAAAAGCCAAGAAACCCTTTTTAACGTATCAAAATAAAAGCCCCGAGAAATGGACCCATGGCGAACAATTCATGAGCGTCCTCGTTCACTCAGTCATTGTGAAGTGTCGGTACGACTGGCCTTTCACAATAAAACACATTTTGCACAAAACCAACGTTAGGAGTCATAATATTTCCATTCAGACGAAACAAATGACATCCAATAAAAAAACACATTATGCCAATAATTTATGCTTTTGTTTTGTGAACCTCTTATGCCCTTCATGGTATCCACACACAAAATGGAAGAGCTTTTATTTTGATAGCCAAGTTGATGCTGCATATCAATAAAGTTGATTTTGAGTGACTGCAATCGGTTTGGTGCATCTTTAAACATGAATAATAGAAGGATGGATGATTTTTGTAGTTAAGTCTAAAGGTAGAGTAGCTCTGATGCGGCGAGGCTTGGGGAGAATCCTCCAGCGCATTGAACACTGAGCACATTTAAATGCACTCAGTGTTCATGGAGATAGAGCACACAATCACATCGTCCGTTTCCATCACCGCCTTCTGTATCTAGAGGTGCACTGTAACATTATATATATACCTGTATATCCACAAATACCTCTAATGTACTCATTACTAAGGGGAAGGTTTCAATAACTGAGAATGCTTATGTGCTTTGCTTCTTACATTTTTTTGTTGGAGTTATAGTGACTTGTAGATTTTTTTTTTTTTTTTTTTTTTTTTTTTCCCCCTCAACTGCTAGTTGGTGGCCATTTTGGCTCCAAGGCCGTTGCTAAGTTACAACCAACTTTAGAAGGAGATGCCTCCACATTTACTGCGCATAGCTTTTAGTTCTTGAGAAGGCAGAGTATAGACCACATGGGAAAAACAAAACTGTCTGAGGCTCTTTGTAGAGCATTTAAGGGCCTGGACGGGTGTAGTTTTCACCTCTTTCCATCACCAGAGATTTTTCGGTGTTTGACAAACTCCGCATTGGCCTCGCGCGTATGCCAATGACAGCCTTCCTTACCAAACGCCTTACTTCATGCCACTCATGACGAAGAGATGTACAAAAAAACACTCTGAGGCCTCAACATTCAGCTGTACTTCAGTCATGATTGTGAAAACCACACGGTGGTTCCCTTTGACTCAAAACTTTCCTGACCCTGTCCGGTCAGAGCCAGCCAATGGAAATCAGGGATGTGGTAAGCAATTCAAAACCATGGCAACCAGTCGTAAACAAAGCAGATTCTCACCGACGCTACTAGTAGCTATGCAGTGCAGACTGACATGCACGCAGTGACCAGTTCAAAGTTCGAAGGTCGCAAAGAGACAGAAGAGGGTGAAGATTTCATTTTTTATTATTTTCTTTCCGCAGTGAGCGGGCGTGCCAGCTTTGATAATCATAAATTACTTTGCCAAGTGCTTTTTGAAAAACAAATTGAATCTTGAAATGTTGAACTTTTGGTGCTAAACTTTTCGTTCTGTCACACTCTTGTGGTGGTGACTGCGAGGCTGACGTAGCAGTGAGTGATGAACATTAGATATTAGGAAAACAATGCTGGAGGTGGCCTTTTTTTTTAAGTTGGTAAAACACCTTCATGGGTGGCGAGAAGTGAAAATCACATGTAATGTCCCTTTAAGCGGTCACCGGATTGGATCTTCCTGATCAACACACTCTGCTAAGTTTAATGTTATAATAATAAAATAATCTTGAGCATGGAATACCAACCAGGCAAACAGGAGCTGTATCTAACGGAGCTGCTCAGTCAAACTCAAATGGATTTCAGCTCACTTTGTTTTTGTGTTGTTTTTATTTTGTGCGAACGTACAGGTTGTGATCATTTTGACACAAACACAACTTTTCAATATTAAGGGCATAATGCTCAAACATTTTAAGAGGTTTAAGCGCAATAGGAAGCGGAAAGACATCCCTTCATAACCCCTTTAAAAATAACTCCCCTCTGTATACAGTAGTATACTTTTGAGGGCCGGTCGCCTAAATGTACCCATAATATATTATTACATGAGAAGGCTTTTTTTTTTCTGAGTTTCATTTAAATCTAGAAGCTGAACCCTTCAGTCTGGAAATGATCTGATTGAATATAACTGACCTTGTGGTCTGGGAGTATTGAAGCATTGAAAACTGCACCTGCTCTGTAAAAGCAGACTTCTCTCTTGGTGTTTTATGTTTTCTTCTGTTTCACATCTCTTATTAGACTTTCAGCGGTGGGAAGTCATACATGACAATATCTGACATTCAGGTGTGTGTGTGTGTGTGTGTGTGTGTGTGTGTGTGTGTGTGTGTGTGTGTGTGTGTGTGTGTGCGTGTGCGGTAGTGAGTTAGTTTGCAATGGCATTATGCTGTGTGTGCATTCTTCATGTATGCTTGAGCTAATGTGTGTGGGTGTGTGTTTATACACAGGACTGAGTGTTGTGTTCTATCCCATCTATCTCCTGTTCCTATGGTACTCTGCCTGAATAAAGAAAATACTTTTGCCAAATGATTTCTTGTCTTTCTCTTAAAAAAATACAGAGTATTTACTTCCCCTTTACTCTGTCTTGGTCAGTGCAGACTCGAAGTCCAGAGCTCCAAGTTGCTGTCAGACATTGAGTTTTTTTTCCAATATTTTTCCCCATCAGAATCCTGATTTCTTTCAATAATTTTAATAAGCAGTATAACATAATTACTTGAAAAATTATTTATGCTTTTGACTCGGGTCTTAATGTGACCCCAAAATTTCCAGGAGGCGCTTTTGCGGCCAAAGATTAGGCCTAAATCGCACTTTTAATCTGGACTAACTGAAATGGCCTTTTTTCCAATCGTAGTTTAAAATAGATGTCTCAAAGTTTATGTTTTGTAAAGTACTGTAGATATTGTTGTATGTCTCTGTTCATATCTGTCACACCCCTGGTGATTCTCCCCCTCTTGGAGTCATGATGATGATTAGTTGTTTACAGACCAAAACATGGTAAGATCGGTCTCCAAAGAGGGGGGTTGGTGGCGTTTCTCTGTCACAAAAACTGTGCTATTGTCATCCAACAGGACAGAGTTGTTGCAGCAGTTGTTGTTGATTAAATACTGAATAAAAAGTGGCATTGGAGGTTGAGAACATGAACTCTGTCTTGGATGCAATGGCATACATGTGTGTTGTATGCCAAGCCTGCTGACCGAGTAATATTAAACCAGGTCTACCAAACTACCCCCTATATTTTAAATTCAATCAACATGCCTTCTTCAGGGTTAAATTAATTGATGAATTGGGACATTTTGGAAGGATTAACAGAATATCTTTGAGATCGTTCTAAACTTATTTGCACAGGGCGAGATATGGCCCCACTGGTTCACTGGAGGGTGCAAGGAGGTTCAAGGTCACAGGCTGCTGTTCATTACCTTGAAGGTTAACTAGTAACTTTGTCCATCCCACTGCTCGTCCTTATCACACTATTTCTCTGACTTTAGGGGGTGGATTTCTTATTGATGTGGAACACACATGAGGTCACAGGCATTAAATACACATGTTTTCGATCACTTTCCAGAATATCAGAATATCATTACATAAGAATGGAAATACTGACATGAATACAAAGTGCTGTTATTGTATACTGGACTGAAAGTGTTAGCTACACAATCAAGACAGTACTCTGGTCAAAATAGATACCATCTTATCTATATTCTACTCAGGTAAAGATATTGGAAGTACTAGGTATGAAATGTACTCAAATATTAAAAGTATTTGCCCAACATTTTATGGCAGTTAAGGTGTTGATGGTGCAGTTTATGTTGGTTAAAAGGGTTTCAGGCTCTCAACTTATAAATTACCTTTTTTTTCTTCTACTTCTGTATTTTTATTTTTGTTTATTAAAGGGGGCCTGTTCTGCTTTTCCTTATTTTCTGTCATATATATATATATATATATATATATATAATGTTACACCGTGGGATGTTCATATTAGATGTGTCCAAAGTGTCGAATAATGAGGTAAGCCCCTTTCCAAATGTTTTTTTTTTCTACTTTCTGGACAAGCTGACGTCGGCGCGTCACCGATTTTCCTTATATGGTCGTCTGCTCCATCCCACCCGCTGTGCCTTTCTCCAAACAAAACCAATAAAAATAATGTGCTTTCATTGTAGATGTATTTATTTTATTCATTTTTACTTCAATTTATTTATTTATTTCCGACATTTTCCAAAATAAAAAAATCTGTGACCAGAGTTCCCTAGAGTCGCGGTGCGGTGCCTCCCACAAGCTTGACGCACGGCAACCAAAGTCAGAACAAACTTTTAAATGAGGCCTTGTAGACCTAATACAACCTCAAATTTGTTCAGAAACAGATTTAAGTGGACTGATAAGGGGAGATCTGTGGAAGTTTACGGAGAAATACAACGGAACCTGGAGTAAAGCTCAAACGCCATTGGCTGACGGAACTAGGAACTTGTTCTCAAATCCCATTCATTGGCTCACAGAATTTGTGGCCTCAGGAGGGTGGCTCCGCCCACTGACAGAGCGTCAGGAACACAGTGGATTTAGAGGCATGACTATATGAAGAGTCAAGATTCAAGAGGTTTATTTGTCACATACATTTTCATACGTTTGTACATATGCAGTGAGATGTCTTTGGAGGCGCTCGCACAGGTGACCGTTTGGGGCGGCCCCACAATCGCGATTCTGGGTTCTATGATTATATAATAGTATTAATTGTCTGTGTTGTATTAAATATACATTTAAATCATTCTAAATGAAACTTACCTTAACTGTATACATACATAACCTGGACATTCTCGTTTATCTTTACTTCCTCCGGTTCGGAGCCCCAAGCAAATACTTAAGGGGGAAATGCAGTGCAATTCCAGTAATAAATATAATACAGGAGCTTTTCTGTAAAGCAGGGGGGACCTTTTCACTGTTTGCGGTTAGAGTAATAATTACATATGCAATTGGAGGCCATTGACTACGATAAGAATGAAAACTATTTTTAGTTTCGCTACCAAAGGTTTCATCATTTTGTTCAGAATCAATAACAGACGTAGGAAAACACCAAGCAGCTGTGTGATGCTGACTGGATTTTGACTTTGTCTCTGTGTGAAGATCTTGGTTCATTTTTGAAGGCCCAGGCTGATTTTAGAGGAAGGTGAAGGAAGACTATTCTTATCTGTACACACACACGCTATAGTGTGTATACAATATATTGTTATCCTGTCATTGGAACCTGTTTTTAAAGTCCACATTTTTGCATCAATTTCATACTGTGAATATGGAATTTCATTTAATTGATCGTAGTTCCACTGTTATCTCCATAACCAGAGTAGAGACACTAATTCAGATCCAACAATAAAAATAATCTTCTCAGATTTGGGTCCCAGAGTCAAATAAATCTGTGACCTAACAGTTATCAATGAGAGGATCCTTGAAGTAAAAAAAGGTTGCCATTCACAATCTTATACAATCAAACATACAGGCAAGTAAAATAAAAAGATCTTAGCAACCTAAATGACAACATAAAATATACAAAATGGACTAAAATTGCACAATATAGAGGTTTGTTACATAAGGCTTCGGAGGTGCAGCAGGTTTAGACTTGTTCAGATTGTCCCCAACGGCTGTGGAGTGTGTTGTGTTTAAAATAAACACAATAAACACACAACATTGTTTTGATTAGTTTAGCATAAGTCTGTTGACATTATGCACACACACACATGCACGCACCCACACACACACACACACACACACACACGCACGCACACACACACACACACACACACACACACAGAAGTAAGATGTAATTTTCCCCCAGGGATGAATAAAGTATCTAAGTCTAAGTATTTAATGATAAAATAAGTGTTTTGCTTCCTCCTGCTCATTTCCTGACGCGCATATTTAATTATATTTTGCGAAGAATACGCTGAAGGTGTTGTTTCATTTCGTTTTTTATTTTTAAAGGTTATTTCTTGTCTTTCTCTACGGTTTCTTAAATATTGAAATCAAACAGAAAGCAATGAAATCGAATCAATCAATCTGGCTGGCTGTCTGTCTGTCTATCTATCTATCTATCTATGTTGTGAAGTAGTTGTTGTTGTAATACAGAAGACTGGAATAAAATCGAAATGAATCCTCGTTATTGAACCATCGTACTGTTTATCCCTCCAGCAACAGAGGCCAGACTGAACCTGTTTCAACTATACTCATTGGACACGCTCACTTTACCAGCGCTGCATCCTATTGGCTGAGTCGGACCCGCCCAGCGCCGAGTCAGAGCCAATCGTTTTGTGGGTCCTCCGGGGGGGCGGAACCTCTGGCGTCCAATGGGAAGCGCGGAGCGGCGGGTTTACGCATAATGCGGAAGAGCAGGCGGACCTCTACGATATAATCACGTTGCGGGTGGAGGCGCCTTCCTTCTGTCCCCCAGTTCTCGGCCTCATCCAGCTCTCCAGGAACCAGACATGTCCGAGAAACTCCCCTTCAAAGTGGGTCAGTATTCACTTTACATGTTGATTCGATTTTTTCTTTTTTAAAGAGGCAGTTGTCGGCTCGTTAGCGAGCTCATTTGTTGAAGATAACTGGCTGTAATTAAACATGTGCAAACACAAAGCTAGCACATGGCCAAACTTGCCTTGGTTTCTGTGTTTTTTTTGTTCGTCTGTTTTTATTTACCGTATACGTTTAAACCACTGCGATTTTAAGCGCATTGTATCTCGCTCCACGCCGTTTATTTAGTATTTTTTAACGTGTGTGTATATATATATATATATATATGTGTGTGTGTGTGTGTGTGTGTGTGTGTGTGTGTATGTGTGTGTGTGTGTATATATATATATATATATATATATATATATACACTCTTTTTGAGGGGGTTATTTTTTCCACGTTTTAGAGTTTGAATGAGGTAAATCCATCTGAAGCCCTTTGGCGGCACTTGAAGCTAGCGTGGAATCCAAGCCGTGCGTGTTGGGGGGGGGGGGGGGGACGACGACGACGACTCCTGGGAGATGTAGTTTTTTTCTGGTTCGGCGCGGCGTTTCGACTCTGAGCCGTCGTTTAAAGACTACATCTCCCAGGAGGCCGTGCGCCTCTCGCCTCGCTCTGACTTGACGAGCGCAGACTGAGCGCTACTACACGCGCACGGGGCGCTCCGCCGGTTCAGTTTCCCCTCTGCGGCGTTTTTAGGTTCAGTTTCCCCTCTGCGGCGTTTTTAGGTTCAGCTTCCCCTCTGCGGCGTTTTTAGGTTCAGTTTCCCCTCTGCGGCGTTTTTAGGTTCAGTTTCCCCTCTGCGGCGTTTTTAGGTTCAGCTTCCCCTGTTCTTTGTCCGACGCTAAAGGGTTCTTGGTGCCGGTGCTCGTTCTGCTACATCGGTGTTTTGGGCAGCAGATGGGAACTAGATCCACCGCAAGTCAGCACTTTTATTTTACTGCACGTGTTTATCGCTTTATTCCTCGGTTCGAGCGGTTAAGAGGTTTTCTCAAGATTGAATTCCTTGTACAGCGGGGTGGTGAAATAACTAAATTTCTGAGAATGCCCGGGTTTTATCCATAATCCTCTTTAGTTTTATGGGGGTTATTGTGATCATATTAAAATCTGTTCTGAAGTTCAGTAAAAAAAAAAAAAAAAAAAATATATATATATATATATATATATATATATATATATATATATATATATATATATATATATTTTTTTTTTTTTTTTTTTGGTTGAGATTTTTACCTGTGTCGTCTCTTTGCAGGAATATGGTGCTTTGCGGCAGCAAAGACATTACATATAGCCAGGCGCAAATTTAGTTCATTTATAATGCTTTAGGAAGAGATTAAAGGGGCAGGGGTTCTATTGGGGTCTCCGTGGTGGGGGTGGGTGCGTGCCTCAGGAAATGTAAAATATTACTCAATTAAGATGGCTGAGATTGGTGGTTGCCGTCAGCATTTTAGAGAGCGTGGCAGCTGCTGTTTCCTGTGACAGTCTCTACAGTGATAAGCAGGTGGTGTTGCTCGTACTTGCTCAACCATATGCTGATGGTTAGTCCAGGGCAAAGTCTCGTCTTTCCCCGGTGTCAGAGTTCAGTGGAGTTGCCGCTGAACTCTGCTTTGGTCACTGGTTTACTAAGACCCCCCCCCCCCCCCACCGGTTGGAACACACTGCCTTTAGGTTTTGTCCATGGAAATATTGTGAGGTCAGGGGCCTTCTGTCCGACATCCAACCAACTGTTGCATTTCAGCAAATCTTACTTTTGTAGTCGGTTAATGTGGCGTGTGTTCGTAAGGCCCACAACCGGTGCTGATTAAGCGACTGAGAATGTCTCTGCTCAACAGTGGGGTTGATTAGCTTGTTAAACTAGTCTAGTTCGAGTCCATCTGTTGTCTCTCCAAACAGTAATTTTCTGGACTCGAGGCCAATCCTCCTGATGTCACGGTGGACTGAGTTTTCCCCGTTTGCTGGTTTTTCAGATTAGTTCTGTTTTCGAACAGTTCACCTGCCGACAGTCTTGTTTGTACAGGCTGAAGAGGGACTGGGGGCGTGGTGGGGAGTGTTCTCTGAAATTGATTTTTATTGCCAAACAGAAATGCCTTGAGTGATTCCTCTACCTGCAAACTTGTGCAACCCTTGCTTGCATACTTGGAGTTTGAGTAAATTGAGTTTTTCTCTTTTTGGCCTACTACATTGTCATTCAGCAGTGTACTTTGCAGGTTAATAGTGATGCTTGATTAAACAATACTGTTAGTCTGCTGCTTTGGGTGAACCGCACTCATTGCAAAGTATCATAATTGTGGGAAATGTTTGTCGGTGTAGTGTCAAGTTTTTGTTTTTGGGACACAGATATTTTACCAGTACTTTTCGCATACTGTTTGGCGCGTCTTGGACACGCTGAAAACAGTTGCATGCCAACTTTTCGTTTTCTCGTGCAGAACTGTCTGCTAGTATGCGATTGGGAGTGGGAATAAACTGTCCGTGTAACGGGAAGTGGGTTTAAAATGTCAGATTCTAACTGTTCCGGTCTCTCTCTGTATGTCAGCTGACATCAGCCTGGCTGAGTGGGGCCGCAAGGCCATCGACATCGCTGAGAATGAGATGCCCGGCCTGATGAAGATGAGGCAGATGTACGGCGAGTCCAAGCCTCTGAAGGGCGCCCGCATCGGTGGCTGCCTCCACATGACGCTGCAGACCGCCGTGCTCATCGAGACCCTCACCGCCCTCGGAGCAGAGGTGAGATGTCCAGTGGTTTTTCGTATTTTTCTGATCATTAGGGGTCCAGCACAAAGGAGCCCTACTGTTTTTGTTTTGATTGTTATTCCTCTAGCCGTTCTCCACCAGGCATGGGTGGGGTACCTGCCCCGTGGGCCCCACGATGCCCTTTTTTATCAGGCACGCTTTTTCTTTTTTTTATTTTTTTTATTTTTTTGCCATGAATGGACATCGAGGTAGCGGATTGTCTGGGCAGGATATGCATATTCATGAGGCGCACGCCTGCAGTCTGCGCTCCACTGTGCATCCTCGTGTCGCTCCGTTTCCTTATGGAACGAAACACTGCGTAACAGAACACTTACTTATTCACTCTCTTACAATACGTTCATTATTCTCTCTTACCCCCACTACTTCTTAATTATTATTATTTTTTTTTTTGTTTTGATCATTGGTCCTGGGTTATTTAATATAATTAATTATATACTCCGGGGATTAATAATGTGTTTTCCTCCGCAAAATGAGACAATCCTGTTTTGGCATCTAGAGGCTCTGAACAGGTTTAAGAGGGGGATGATTGGATGGGTGGTCTGCCCTGGGACTTTCATTAGTTGAACACTAATCCCTCAGTTTTTGATTATTACGTTTTAAGTGCTCGCTCCTCCATTTTAACTGACTGAGTTTAGTCTTGCTATTTATCGATCCATCCACCCTCAGTTTTGTCTTTTGTGGTTGTCTCCTTATTTCTCTTTCCTCTCCTTCCCTCGTGGCTCTCACCCCTTTGTTCTTCCCCTATCATCCCTCCATCCGGTCATGTGGCCGAGTGTTATCAGTCTGGCCAGGACGCCTGAAGCAGACAGACTAAGAAAATCTGGTTTGGAGCGATGACGAATGGAGGCTGTTTACGCGCACAACCTTTTTGTGAAATTAGATTTTCTCTCTCTGCTTAAGCCTCCATCCTGTATCTGTCTTGCTTCTCTCTTTGTTACAGGAACGTTCTGTCTCATTTCATTGAAGCTTTTTCTTGGTAGTTTTGATTATTAAAAAAATTGTGAGCATAAATGGGAACAAAGTAACAGGATGGTAGATAAAAATTAACGCATAAATTAATACATTGTGCAGTTGGTGGAAATGTTACTAATAACAGGATAATAAAATGGAATATTATTTGTTAATTGAATAGGTTCTGCATACTGTGATGGAGAAGACTTAAGTTGTTGATTAGCTATCAGTTATCTTTGCAGACATGAGGAGCAATTAGGGCTTAAGTGTCTTGCCCAAGGCCACTTCAGTAAGAGCAGGGATCAAACCAGCAACCTTCGACTTGATTGACAACCCACTCTAGCTACTGCCCCTTTTTAAAGACTGTTGTGCCTGTTTTAATCTGAAGTCCCTCTGCCCCGCCCCCAGGTCCAGTGGTCCAGCTGCAACATCTTCTCCACCCAGGATCACGCCGCCGCTGCCATCGCCAAGACTGGCATCCCAGGTACCAAAACATCCACCATGTTCAGTTTAAAACTAAAGGCACAAAGCCCTCATTGTAAAGTTGAGGTTTGTCCCCCTGTTGGATTAGACTCAGGGCGGGCCAACTACAAGTTCAAGTCTTGACCCAATTCTGTTGCCGTTAGGATTGGACAAAACAAAATGCATCCCAGGCAATTATGAAACAGTAAGTACAATAAAACTTAAGTCTAAACAGTGAAAACAAAAACAGTGAGAAAATAAGGAGGTGGGTGAGAACTGAGCAAATACCTGGGATATACCTACAAATTCTAAAGATAAATTATAAAATGGAACAAATGATAAACTCAATTTGTCGCTGGGTTTAATTCAGGTTTTTTACGGCATTTACAACATCAGAAGTTGTCAGAACAGTGCAAGTCGAAAAAGAGATGTAAAGTACAAAACTGTGTCACAATGGTAATACAGTGGTACCTCGACTTACGACCGTAATTGGTTCTATAAGAACGGTCGTATGTCGAAGCAATTTTTCCCATATGAATTATGAAATCATGCAGGGTGAAAATAAACAAACACAGTAAACATGAAAATAATATTGATATAAACAAAATACACAGCACAAACACAGTAAACATGAAAATAATATCGATAAGCCACAAACTACGTGCACACACACGATGTAGGTCGCCCGCCGACTGACTGTTGACTGACAGTTGACTGACTGCTGACTGGCCGCCGACACGCCAACTGCAAATTCTTGGAGCAGTCGGTCGCAAATTGATACAAATTTTCACAACTATCGCTAAGCGTATCTTGGATTAGTCGTAAATAGATGCGGTCTTAAGTCGAGGTACACTGTACTAGTAAATAGACGGTAAAGTAAATATCTGTAAAGCCATATCATATAAATATATCTATAGTCGTGAGGTAGCTGCAGACATGTGACCAAGTCTCTTATCTAAGTCTCAAGTCATTTGCTCCAATTCCCAAGTCATTTTTCCTTTGGCAAGTTGAGTCCTTAGTCAAGGTAAGTCAAGTCCCAACTTAAGTCTGTAAGTCTAACCTGTTTAAAAATAATTGAATTTGTATGATTAATATTTGGTGCAGCAAATGTAATCAAACAAATAACTAGATAAAAGCTTGTTTGTTTATTCTCAATCAAAAAGTGTGTGTGTGTGTGTGTGTGTGTGTGTGTGTGTGTGTGTGTGTGTGTGTGTGTGTGTGTGTGTGTGTGTGTGTGTGTGTGTGTGTGTGTGTGTGTGTGTGTGTGTGTGTGTGTGTGTGTGTGTGTGTGTGTCAGGCATAGTGTTAATACTCACAGTAATAAAAGGGTAACAAGTAAAGGATAAGTGTAGGTGCATTAGAAGTGTGTTTTTAAGAAGTGTTTTTGTGACTCCGCCCCTTAAGGCGTTGCAGCTCTACTGCAGTGTAGTGTCTGTGTCAGAAGGTGGCGCAGAGTGAAGGGTGGATGTAGCACCAGGTCTCCTCCACCCACGGAGGCTCTGTGAAATCCACCTACACCTTATGTAGGACCAAATATAATCAATATCGTTGTATTTTTAGAGCCCGACCAATGCCAGATTTTTGTGACTATCTCGGTTTTTCAGTGGCAGCCGACCAATTACTGATGTTTTGACCGATATTTTGTCAAAGGGCAAAATTTTTCAATTGGCTTGGAAAAACTTTTATCAAAGTATCTCTATTTGAGCGCATTTCACTTATAACCAAACAAATCAATAAAAATACAAACTTTTGGTGGACTCAAAAACATGTAAAAGATTCATTTTTAATCTTTTTCGAGTTCTAGTGAATGCATCATCACTTCAGAAACAAATTTGTTTTCTGAGTTTTCCATGAATGCAGCATCCCATACTGCTTGGAGAGCAGAGTCAGTGTCTAAACGCGAATGTAAACAAACATGGATGGAATGACTAGTCGGGCTTCTGCGCTTATTTTGGTGAGTAAGTAGTGTAGAACAAACAAGTACAGGATCAGCAATATTATTTTATTATTAGACTTATTTAAAAATCGGGACACATTGACAGTAGAACTGCCAATCCAGATGTGGCCAAATAATGACCGATATCAGTCAGGCTTTTATGTTTCTATCATTGTCGCAAATCAGCGGCAGATCTGCTTTACGGCAAAATGAGGTAATTTGGAGTGACCGTGCGTTTAAGTTTTCTGCCCATGGGAGTGCTTTTGTCCAAAGCAACTTATACAAGAAGCTACGAGAATAGATTGAGTGATTACCATTGTTCCATTTCCTTTCCAACTCCTGTAGACAACCAAATTATATTCTAATGTCTTGGTTCTTTTCTCCCTCTCTCGTTCCCTCCCTCCAGTGTATGCCTGGAAGGGTGAGACGGATGAGGAGTACATCTGGTGCATCGAACAGACCATCTACTTTAAGGACGGACAGCCGCTCAACATGATCCTGGACGACGGAGGAGACCTGACCAACCTTGTGCACCAGAAGTACCCCAAACTGCTGACAGGTCGGTACACACAACTGTTTGCCTGACTTCCTGTCGGTGTTGGTGAATAAATTAAGAAATTATCTGTTGATACCATTTTGTTGACAAAGTTGATGCCTTAACACTCATTCATCATTGGGAATATTAGGTGTGGTTTTATATTAAAAAAATAATAATAATTGCACACATGCAGGACTCTAATTTGATGTTGTTTGCTTGCTGTGTAATTAACCCTTGAATTTAACACTTGGAGAACCTGTTTGTGCTGCCGGATCATTTGTTGGCATTCATTTAGTGGCTGGTAGAGTTGCAGTGGCAAATCTTCACCACTAGGGATGGAGCAGGGAAGAGACTTTCCATTTATTCTGTAAAACTTAATGCAAGGAACTTTTGCACATGGTTTTAAATGAAAACAACATATGAGATGTTGAAATGAAATATTCAATACACAACTGTTAAATTTAAGTGCACTATGAGGCATGCATGATACCTTCTTCATTTAAACATAGTACTGAAGGGGGGAAAAAAATATTAGATCCATTCCCGGTAACTGAATTTCATTCCAATAAGGGGGGGGGGGTGATATTAATACTCAAAGTAATAAATGGGAAAAGGGTAACAAGTCAAAGTGTAGGTGCATTAGAAGTATGTTTTTGTGTGTCCCCGCCCCTTAAGGCGTTGCAGCTCTACTGCATTGTAGTGTCTGTGTCAGAAGGCGGCGCAGAGTGAAGGGTGGATGTAGCACGGGGTCTCCTCCATCCACGGAGGCTCTGTGTGAAATCCATCTACACTTCACGTAGGACCAAATATAATCAATATCATCATCTTAGATGTTGTTTTTCAGTAAATTAATGCATTCTGTACTTCATTGGCTGTTCTGTCTTCTCTCATTAATACTTATAATATCCACATTACCCATGATTGTTTGTATGTAAAGTGTGCAAGAAAGCACAATACGCATCCCTCAAAATAACAAGTGAATTTGTCAAATATTGGGTTATTTGGTTTCACAATATCCAACCCTAACCTATGAGTAACTAGGCGAATACTGTCTCAATATTAATATAATCATATTGGCCCGAATATAAGACAGGGTTTTTCCTGGAAATACGTCTGAGAAGTGGTGTCTTCTTATATTCAGGGTCCAGACTTTAAAATGTCAATATATTAGCAGTTTCCGCACACATATCCTACAACTGTCAAACAACACCGACACACTGTCCTTGTCCGATCCACCACTCGTTTACGATTGCTGTCGTCGTTCACCGGGAACCTGAAATTTTCCCACGTGGCTGATTTAAAAGAAGCAGGCGTGTCTTCTCTCTCCTCAATGTAACTCATTTACACTCACTAGTCAGCTTGAGCTAAGCTTAGCATGTTGCCAAAGGCTTCCAGGTGGAACTCGAGCTTGTGAAATTTGGTTCTCGCATTATGTTCATCAATCCATGATAGTTTTAAGACTTAATACCTACTTTTTTATTATTATTTTTTTCCCCCCCATACAAAATCGAACATCCGCTTGTTATTCAGTTCCAAAACAGTTTTTACTGCTCAGGTATCCGTGGTGTGTCGGAAGAGACGACGACGGGCGTCCACAACCTGTACAAGATGCTGAAGAAGGGAGAGCTGAAGATCCCTGCCATCAATGTCAACGACTCTGTCACCAAGGTAACTGCTCTTCTCCATCACGCCAAGGGATGTCGTCTGTCCATCCGTCTATTTTTCTGTCTCCCATTATCCATGTTTATTTATCTGAACGTACTATTTGAATTTTGGAACGTGGTGCAATATTTTAATATATGTTAAGGGGTAAAGTCTGCAAGAATTTTGTTTATTTTATAAAACATTTAGTATTTAAAAAATGTACCTGTCGCTTTATAATAACAGCCATTCAATGTAGTTGCGTTCTGCAGGTGCTCCGCTTCATGCTGTTTCGATTGTTGGTGGCGGAGTCCGCCACACGAAATAAGTGAGCGGTGAATGTGATAAAGCAGCGTAGCTAGTTGTGGTCAGTAAACTGTCGATATGGATGAACATTTAAAATGTCCACCACCACCTCAAGTGATCAAGAAAAACGTTTTTTTACATATTATTTATTTTATGATAGTATTTAAATCCTATTTAATAAATTAATTATAGAAGTAGATGGTCCCGTGAAATAATGTATTCGGTAGTTTATTCTCCCTTGTAAGTCGCTTTGGATAAAAGCGTCTGCTAAATGTAATGTATTGTTTACATGAACTTATCCGGATATGTCTGGGAAAGTTTGATTTGTATCTGGTTATATTGGAACAATTTCTAGTTGTTTAATTTTCAATGTTTACAATTTGCTGGTGAGATCCTTAAAGACACAAACACTTATCTACTCTACCTCTCCATGTCTAAAGTCATTTTAATGTTTCCAAATGATCTGTGCGTGCCCCTTAAGGCGTTGCAGCTCTACTGCGGTGTAGTGTCTGTGTCAGAAGGCGGCGCAGAGTGAAGGGCGGATGTAGCAGCGAGTCTCCTCCACGCTCAGAGGCTCTGTGTGAAATCCACCTACACTATATTAAAGAGAATCACTGGTAGATGCAAACTGTGTATCTTCCAGGGATGCAATGGTACACGATATGTAAGCAAACCGTTTAGTACGCCCCCTAAGGTTAAATACGCACACGTGAACAGAGGTATTATGATATCACGGTAGAAATCCACCGGATGTGTTGGCGCAGTGTACGGGTGCGCCGTGCCGGAAGTGCAGCCTTCCTATTGAATCCACTGGACATTTCTCTTTTGCATGAGGTGTATTTAGTTTTGTTTTTTTTGTTTGTTTGTTTTTCCCCCCAACTGCGGGTTTTGTTTTTGTAAAGAGTGCAATCAATCAAGGTGTCCAGTCGGAAAATAACCCACTGGAATGGCAGAGGACTACGGTAGAAAACATGTACATCTTGAAACGAGGAACTAAAGAATAGTAAACACTTTGCAATAAATGAACAAGAAAATAAACAGAATATACAAATAACAATACATTATACAAATAATATACAATACACCAATAAAATAATTAACTAAAAATAACAATATACAACAAATCTAAAAGTGAACAATAAACAAACCTATGTATCAATAATGCACACAGAAAGAAATGGTGAAACTACTAATATGTCCAATTTATATATAAAAAAAACAAAACCTAAAAGGCTGGTCTCTTCCCTTGTCCTGCAGAGTAAATTCGACAACCTGTACGGCTGCAGGGAGAGTCTGATCGACGGCATCAAGCGCGCCACAGACGTGATGATCGCCGGGAAGGTGGCGGTGGTGGCTGGTTATGGCGACGTGGGCAAGGGCTGTGTGCAGGCGCTGAGGGGCTTTGGGGCACGCGTCATCGTCACAGAGGTGGACCCCATCAACGCCCTGCAGGCCGCCATGGAGGGTGTGTATGTGTGTCCGTGTGTGTGTGTGTGTCCGCCCCTTAAGGCGTTGCAGCTCTACATTATTGTAGTGTCTGTGTCAGAAGGCGGCGCAGAGTGAAGGGTGGATGTAGCATCGGGTCTCCTCCACCCACGGAGCCTCTCTGTGAAGTCCACCTACAGTGTACCCATGATCAATAGTGTGGTCTAGGGTCTGTTTTTTTTATTGTTTATTTATTTTTTATTTTTCCCCCTCATCTGCGACTTATATTTCCAATCTCTCGATTATGTTCTGTCACTGCATCGATGCAGAATCCACATCCGCAATACCGAGACATTTCCACAACTCTACTCCCCCAAAAGGGGATGGTACCTCAGGTGGTAGAGCTGGTGGTCTAGTGATCTAAAGGTTGCTGGTTCGATCCCAGGCTCCTCCTGCTAGCATGCTGTAGTGTCCTTGAGCAAGACACTTAACCCCTAATTGCTCCTGATGGCTGCGTCCGTCGGTGTTTGAACAACTGGAAGTCGCTTTGGATAAAAGCGTCTGCTAAATGAAATGAAAAAATGGAAATACCAAGGAGATAAATTTAACATGTTATATTTGATTTCACAATATCCAATATTAGTCCTATGAGTAATTATGAGTTCTTTATCAATATTAATACCATACTGACATTTGCAGTCCCTGTTAGTTTTAAGACCCTCATTGTTTTTAGGTTTAAATTTTATTTTTGCTTTTTTGCGCTGTCAGATAGACCCCCTTGTTAAATTCCAAAAATGAAACTAATTTTTGCACTTCAAAAAGTCAAATATTGGTCCTTAATGTCACACAAAACAGCGTTAATATCAACCAATAGTGTTGTGATGTGTAGGTAAATGTTGATTTCTCAAGCTGAATTACAGTTAATGAATGGTTGCAGTTCATTGATGAGCTGCTCTAATCAATGGTCATAATATCCACGACTAATGATCATTTTTTTAAATGTTGTCACGTTTGATTTCACAATAATCAATATCGGTCATATGAGTAACCAGATACTCTTGAAGTCCACTTACACTACACACTATAGATAGTGAACTATCTATAGTGTGTAGTAGTTGTCTTCCACCTCGAACTGTGACACTGAATCGCTGTTTCCTTCCAGGCTATGAGGTGACCACCATGGAGGAGGCGTCCAAGGAGGGAAACATCTTCGTCACCACCACTGGCTGCGAGGACATCATCCTGGGACAGTACGTCTGCTTCAGTTAAATATCTGTGTCAAACATCTGTCTTTCAATGTAATGAGCTGTATACACACACCCGTCATTGTCATTTTAAAAAATAATAATAATAATAATTAAAAAAAATCCCACACTTAAAAAAAAAAAAAAAAAAAAAAAAGTCAAAATCAGCTTTTCTATACGGTGCTCTCCAACCCCCTCTAGTGACAGGATTCTGTAAACCTGCAGTAATCGAGCAGGGCGCCGTGCGAGCTGCTTTGTTCTTTAGTGGTGTTCCTCTTGTAACCTTTTACTCCACCCCTCACCCAGGCACTTTGAGAACATGAAGGACGACGCCATCGTCTGCAACATCGGGCACTTTGACTGCGAGATCGACATGAGCTGGCTCAACGCCAACGCAGCCAAGAAAATCAACATCAAGCCCCAGGTGCGAGCAGCACATGCATACCGACACACCGTGCATGTGTCCAAAAATCTGCTGTTCCACAATCAATGTGAAACAATGGAAAAATTTATATAATTATAATTGTTACTGCGCCAAATATGGTTCATTGATCCTTCCTCTCAGGTCGATCGTTACCGCATGAAGAGCGGTCGCCACATCATCGTCCTGGCAGAGGGAAGGCTGGTGAACCTGGGCTGTGCCATGGGACATCCGTCCTTTGTCATGAGCAACTCCTTCACCAACCAGGTGTGTGTGTGTGTGTGTACCAGGCTAGGGTGACGTTGGGGTGACTTTTCTTTCTTGTCAAAGAGAAGAGGCGCTTTTGCTGTGTTTTTCAGAAAACACAATGCTCTTGTTCTAAAATCATATTTAAGAGCTCCAGATAGTGACGCAACACCAGGATGAGGGGCCGCTCGGTTTTAAAAGTGTTCCTGCTGACCGATTCAGCCTATTAATCTGTCTTCTGTTGTTCTGCAGGTTCTGGCTCAGGTTGAACTGTGGACCAACACTGCAAAGTACCCACTGGGAGTCTACTTCCTGCCCAAGAAGGTCAGAGGTCACACACAGCATGTGTCCGTCTGTGTAGGGTGTAGATTTTGGAACAAACCATTAGGGGGCAGCAGTCCTTTAAGATGCATAAATAGGGGCTGGTCGTTGCAAGTTCAAGAGATTATTTGTCACATACATATACATACGTTCATACATATATGCAGTGAAATGTCATGACACCCGGTGATTACGCACAATAAGCTCTATAAATACTAAAAAATACCAAAATGTGCGTAATCGACACAAGGTGCTCGCGCAGGCAGCCGCAAGGGGAGGCGCCATATTAAAACAATGAAGCCGAGTTTGGCAGCAATAAACCTGCGGAGTGGCAGGTGACTCATGTACACAAGCTGACATGGTGATGTCATTCACTCTGATGATATGGTTTTTGGGCCAAAATATAATGGTGAAATAGTGGTGGAAAATTCATTAAAATTTAGATCATTACCCTGAAATCCCCTGGAGAATGAATAAAGTGATATAATAAGCTTGGTGTGAGCTATTTGGGCATTGATGTTTACTTAATCCCCCCGCCCCCCCCCCTTTTTTTTTTTTTTTTTTTTTTTAAACAAATTTTGACTAAGATAACAGACCTCTCCCGCCCGTTGGGCTTGGACCCTTAATAAATTCTAATGCACATTTTCCTATCTCGCTTTCTTCCATTTCCTCTTCCTGTCGCTCTCTGCTTCCTCGCCCAGCTGGATGAGGAGGTGGCGGCGGCCCACCTGGAGAAGCTGGGGGTGAAGCTTACCAAGCTGACGGAGAAGCAGTCAAAGTACCTGGGTCTGCCTCGTGAGGGCCCCTTCAAGCCAGACCACTACCGCTACTAAGACCCGAAACTCCCTGGAGTGGGGGGGTCGCAGGAGGGCCCCCTCTTGGGGGGGCGGTGGGAGTCTGGGGAATTTACGCTCGGGAGGAGAGGACTGTAGGAGGAGGGGCACCGCACACCAGGCAACCCGCTGATTCGTTGCCGTGGCAGCAAAGTGCTTTTAATAAAGAAATGCAAATTAACGAAGGGGTTTGGAGAGTTGGGATCGGTGGCGGCGCCGCTTGTGTCCCGAAGCCTTGAATCATTCAATTTTTTTTTTTTTTTTTTTTCCCCCCTCTCTCCTCTTCCTCCCCTCCTCAAAACTGCTCAAACGACGCAACCGGGACGGTGGAGCCAAGATGGCTGCTGGATTCATCGGCTTAGTGTTGGGAGTTTTGTTGACGTGTGCTGGTCATGAGCAACTGTTAAATATGAGCTTTATTGTCACCGTTTCAGGCTTTACTTTGGAGCTGATTTATACATTTGTATGATGTGTGGGGCAGGTTAAAAGGAATTTCACCCACAATTTGGATAGCAACCTCAGGTACTGGTCAATGACTACATTGTAATACCAACCTCCACCACTAGATGAGTCAGTGTGATTCATATCATGGGATTTTTGTTTTTTTCCCCTCCTGGTCATTGTTTAACCCCACGCCAGACTGAGTTCCTTCTCCCAAAATCTTTTCCACGCACAATCCTGGTCAACATCACTCCCACTGAGCTGCCTTCATGCCCAAAACAAAATATCATTCCCTTTCTAATTAAAGAATATTTAATTAGCCTGGAGGGTATTGTAGTAGAATTTCCTTTTCACCGTGGAGACGAGATGACACAAAGTGCTTGTTCGTTACGCGGCGTCTTAATGAAACGAGGGCTAACTTAAAAATGTCTCCGTTCTCCTTTGGGGAATCCAGGGGCTGTGAACGATACTGCGTTGGCGCTTAATCTAAATACTACTTGCATTTTGTTGTAATTCAAACTGTTGGGATATAATGGTGAACTTCTTCTGGTTCAGAGTAGTTTTGCATATTTCACTTTACCTGTCACTTTAAGAGGATGGACTTTGTCCCTGTTTTTTTTTTTTTTTTCCAGTCAGTAATTAATAGAAATTTTTATGATCTCAATGGGCCCTCATTGCCATTTAATGTAATTCTCTGGCCAATCAGCTTGTTGTTTAGCAGATCTGGGCGTGGTCACCAACTGAAGACCGTTCATGGAAAAAAGAATCTTGATGTTGCGATCGTTCTTGACAGACGATGTCCGAGCTGTCAAACGGAATGATGCATTAAAACATTTTTGAACTAGTTGGACTGAACTGTACTGGCTTTGTGTGTGTGTGTGTGTGTGTGTCTTTGTCTGGCTGCGATCCATCTTGACAGAATCAGCCCAAATTTGGAACTTGAGTTTGATCCTGAATAGTTAAGTTATAAAGTTCAGAGTGTTTAAATCTAAGACATATCATGGATCTTAGTTTTAAAAAAAGAAGGCGTTTGAAAGTAATTTAATGGTCTTGAATTTAGGGGGTCTCAAAATTCAACAAACCCTTTATTCATAGTTTGTATTTTTGTCAATGATTCAAGCGCTTAAGCATCGGCGTCAACATTCTCTGATGCTGTAAAACCCCAAACCCTGCGCTGAACCGATTCTTGCCTGTTTGAAATGAGTCTTAAAAGTCTGAAAGCTTTAAATTGGCGTGATACCTGCAGGAAACACTGGGTCCAACTGTAATGCAGAGGGCGCCCCCTCGCGGAAACGGCCCTGAACTGCAAGTTGTGCCACTAGAGAGGGCGTCAACTGTATTACAGCTGCATACAGACAACAAAAGTAGGACAAGACATGTATGTGTGTATATAATAAATACACGTAAACATGTCACACACGTGTGTATATATATATATATTTTTTTATATAGGTGTGTGTGTATATAGAAAAGAAAGAAAGAAATGTGTGTATATGTGCGTGTGTGAATATATATATATATATATATGTGTATATATGTGTGTGTGTATATATATGTATATATGCGTATTTAAACAAAAACTACTTCAATAAGAATGTGACTTGTTGATGCAGCTTTGCACTTTTCTAGTTAATATGTAGGTTTATTCAAAACGCGCTTCTTTGTGTTCCATTCTTGAAGGTACGTTTTGTTATCTTCTGATCGTGTAATGCGCCTCTGTGCATGTTTCTATACTTAAAAAAAAAAATTAACTATCTTAAAACAAAACCCCATCTTATTTCCACATTACTTGGACATTTAGAGTTCCTTCTCCGCAAAGGGGGGGGAATGGGCGTATTTCAAAGTATAATGTGATTGTGAGGTGTGAGAGAATGAGCTGTAAACGGATCCCTCAACACCACTGTCCCGTCCTGTTGTTTCCAGTGATTTAGTTGCTTCTCAGTGTTTTGTCTGTTGTCCCACGTGGCTTTAATTTACTGTGCCAAGCTTTGTCCTAATGCTGCGTTCCGCGAAACTCGGGAATCTGTGATTCCAACTCGGTGACTGCCATTCCCGACCGAATTGTATTCTATTGCCTCTGTTCTGCAACAACAACAACAAACAAAAAACAAAACGTGGACGTGCTGTTATCATAGGTAGGTAAAGATTTCAGGATTTGCCCCGGGGCAAGTCTTGAAGTTCGTGCCCCGAAACACCGACCCGGAATTCCGAGTTTAAAGGATGTTCCCTCGCAATTACGAGCCGGAGTCCGGATTATCCCGATTTCTGACCTTACTAGAACGCAGCACAGAGCACGGGGCTGGCTGTTATGTAACAGTGACGTCAGCCACCGTGTCCCCGCTGCTGCGTTGGGTCGGTTTCGTGTAAAAACAAACAAAAAAAGCGAAATTCTGTAACTAACCAGCAGCGGAGACGGACTTTAATCGTGTAAATGTTTTTATGTCACGATCATTTTAAGACATTTTCAGCTTTGGTTCCACTCAACGGCGAGTGACGTCAGGGTGGGGAAGCGCGTGATTTCTGGTGCGCTAGTATGATGCGTTCCGTTCCCTGGGAACTCGTAAATTTGTAATCGCGCATCGGTAGCTTTTCGGCAAAACTTGGGACGCCCGCAGCAAAGTTTCGCTTGTTCGGTAAATATTGTCGACCCTGGAAGTGTCGGCGCACGGGCTCGACCGCAGCGTGAATTCAGAGTGAGCGCAGAGCCTCAAACGAGGCCGTGCGACGGTGTGTGACGTCATCTTGCTGTGACGTCAGGTCCACCACGTTAATAAACCGAGGCGCCGCGGCTCGGGCCTCATTGGGAGGTCAGGGACGCCGTGGACCCTCCGGAGGAGCACCGAGCCTGCTACGTAAGATGAGACAGAGCCTCACTAATCACCAGCAGCGCAATGAGCGGGGAAGTGGGAGGAAAAGAAGTTCTTT
Source organism: Zeus faber (assembly GCF_960531495.2). NCBI lineage: Eukaryota > Metazoa > Chordata > Actinopteri > Zeiformes > Zeidae > Zeus > Zeus faber. The sequence goes on along the minus strand of NC_137192.1, from coordinate 27,046,052 downwards.
TCATTGTTTTAATCCTGCTGCCCCCGCGACCCGGACAGGGATGGATGGACATGCTCAGTCAAACAGAAAAAGAAAACGAGCAATATAGTATAAAGTAATGCATGTATGAAATATGAATCTCAGGGAATACGAACGGCACACTTGCTCGTCTTAATAATATATACTGCTCACTCGTACAGTTCCCCACGGATAACATCTAATTAATGAGCCCGTCGCATAAAAAGTAAAAATAAATATTATAATAATCTAATAAATCAACGTCTTTACACTGTCTTTTTGTGGTATCAATGTATTATTTGTTCGTTTTCACGCTGTGAGCGGGTTAGTGAAGTCCGTTCAGAAGAGACTCGGTCAAGCCAGACGCGCCTGGACACACAACCACTTGGATTCCGGAACACGCCTCCCCTCCATTCCCCCGTACCTTCCGTACGGCTCCAAGCCGCTTGCCCGCGTGTCGCTGCCGCGCCGTGGGCCGCCGGGCGTCCGGTCCACCCCCGCTTCCCCGCGGGGAGAGGCGGCGGGAACACGGACTCTCCGAGTTCTGACTCGCCGGAACGTAGCATACGTCAGCGCCAATGCGCGTTCACGACGAGGGCTCTTGAGTGTAAACAAGGTCCGCGGCGAAAAAAAGAAGCCGAGCGCCGCCTCCAGCCGGACGCACCGCGGCCAGGAGGAGCCCCGGTACGACTGCGACCAGTCTTGGGTTCTCCCAAGACCGCTCTTGGGTGCCGCGCTCTGCATTATTTTACCGCAAGAATCTCGAGCCAACGCTACCGGGCTTGGCTAACTCAGCTAGCCTCGCTGGCTAACTGGGCTAGCTCCGCTGGCTCTCGGGGCCCCAGTGGGAGGCTCGCCGCGCCTCAAACGCCCTGCATGCCACGGGTGATTCTCCTTCTACCGCGACCAGAAGCTCCCGAAACGTGAGTATCCAGGAGGGTCGACCCCCTCCCCCGAGCCCAGAGCTTCCAAACAAGTTCGGCTGTGGCTAGTTAGCCAATTAGCTTAGCGGGGCTAACGCACGAGCGCTAGCGTTTAGACCGAAGGTGCTCAGGGCGCCGGAGGGTTGTTGTTGTTTCATTATCTGAGATGTATTCAACAGCGCGCACACAACTCGCCACAGAGCCGTTATCTCGTTGGTGTTCATTTAGAATAGATCTTTAATGGGCTCTTTCGGATCCTCATTGCTGTGTCACCCTAGCCTGGCACCGCCGGACTAACCTGGGCTCGCAGATTGGTGTGGTTCCCAGGCTAGTGTCACCCCAGGGTTCGCGGTTCCGCTGTCTGCAGACAACTCCACGACGACTTGTGATTGTCGCTTTTACTAAATAAATCTGTTAAGAAAGGTCAAAGACAGGTTCCTGTGACAGGATCAGGCCTCAAACCTGTGTGAGCAATGCTTCTGTTTAGTAGGTACTTCTAGGTTAGGGTTAGGTTTCATGACCAAAAAGTCAAATTGTGTATATTACTTTTTGTTATTCTCATTACTTTAATATTTCCTGTTGTTTTGATATGAGTCACAATTTACACCCGGACATCTCTATCTATTTATCTATCTATCTATCTATCTATCTATCTATCTATCTATCTATCTGTCTATCTATCTAACTGTCTATTGTTCACTCGATTTTAGGACTGTAAAGTCATTCAAACGGCAAAGTGTAAACATTAAGACCCAAGGTTTCATCTGTTTTTGTTTGCAAAATTCACACAATTTTGAATTACTTGAACTGAAAAAGAAAACTTAAGGTGATAGAGTGTCTGTCTTACTCGTGTGTGTGTGTGTGTGTGTGTGCGCGCGCTCCAGCTGGGTGGCTGGTCGGAGCAGCCTCCTCCAACTATGGAGGCAGGAGGAACGGACCGCGAGGAGGAGACCCTGCAGACGGCCTTCAAGAAGCTCCGGGTTGACGCGGAGAGGTGTGTGTCTTGGACTCAAACTCCCAACATTTGTTAAGGCTTCCATCAGTTTTGCCATTTGTTCTAGTTTTTGTTTGAGTCATTATTAGGACTGCAGATATTCCTCTATAATCCTATTAAAATTTGTGTGCTTTAGTATTTTTAAGCCCAGTTCCGGTTAAGCCCGGTTCCGCAACTCCGGTCAGAGTGATCCTTTCTCCAAACAAAGCAAATCAAAACTCTTGTGTATTTAATTTACTCTGTTTCCTGCTGCTGCTCCACTGCGGAAGAGATTGCTCCTGAAAAAAATCCTGCCTGTGTTCTCACGGTCCGTTGGTAAATTCTCTGCGAGCCGGCGGTTTGGGAACCTCTGCACGAGAGGACATTCCGTCTGTGATGCTCTAATATATTTCCCACTTTCATCACCACATCTGTGGAATTACTGGACATTGTGGTGGAAGGCACATCCCTGTCCCTTGTACACGCAGTGAAACGCCGGAGGAGATGGAGACGCTCGGTGCACTCACGCGTCTCCGCCGACTTCGCACCATTATGGGAATATTTCTTTAATGTGCGTTGATTGTAGGGCTGCCCCCTGAAAGTGGATGAGTCTAATCATCCGTCAGTCGACTGAGATTCTTCAAGTCGAGCAGTTGTTTGTTTTGTTTATTTAGTGAATGTGCATTATAATAACAGGATGAAGCAGATTACAAAATGCACAGATACAACATTTCAATGGGGAATTATAAACAAGAGGAATCTTTAATATATAGGTCCGGACACAGCTCTATTCCTCCAAATAAAACAGCTAAAAACAGTGTGGGAACAGGGCATGACTCGTAGACTTGAGAAGATTCTTCTCTGCCCGTGACTCATGGAGAGGGGGCGATTGGGAGAGAGTCACAGGGAAAGCATCCCCATCGTGCATGGTTTCATTCCATGAGCAGACGTAAAATAAAAACACACTTTTCTTCTGATGCGCACATCGTCTGTACTGTCGGGAGAGGGAGACGGGCGAACAAAATGCCGCAGCACACTAGTGTGCCATGAGAGCTCTCCGGGTGGGGTTGTGCTCGCCCTGCTAGCTCTTGTGTTGCAACATCAAAATTACAATGCTGTACTAATTCATTAGTTCCAGCCAAGATACCAGCTCTGTTCATCAGAATAAGCTCCAGTCTTGCACTGAAAGTGAGAGCTGCCGGTAGGCCATGGTTGTGATGTGTTTGAGATATTTTTATTGTGATTAACGGGCTAGTGCCCTGGGATTATTTCATTTCTAAAAGTGTGCCATGGCAGAAAAAAATTTCGGGAAACAACTGTTATTCCTTTTTGTTTGGTCTCCACAGTTTGCCCGGTGCTGTGAGCGTCTCCGAGGCCCTGGTGGTGCCGCGGGTCGGTCCAGAGAGCAGCGCCACTGCCGCCAAGCCCAAACTGGGCTCCAGCAAGGACAACTGGCACGGGTAAGAGGTCATGTGAGCTGTCAAATCACTCCAACCTGCAGGGGAAGTGAAAGCAGTAATGTGCACTTTATAACAATTGCTTAGAGCAGTCTATGAAGTTCAGGAAACTGCATTACTTTACTGATTACATTACTTTTTTTTCACCCTGTGTATTTAAGGGAACACAATCTTTTTCAGTTGATAATAATGTAACTGCGAATAACTTGGACAAACACAAGTCATTAAGAAGCCATTTTTATTTTGTGCACACAAAATAGTGGCTGTTGCACTTTTGGCTCATTCTCATGAAATCACCATCAAACAAAATGAATTTATACATATTCACAGAGAATGTGAAATACTTCACATATTAAAGTACACATAATGCCTCATATTTTTGTAGACAATATTAATTTTAAACATGACCATGTGTCAATATGTTTTGACATTTTATTCTAAAGTGCCTTACCGCAACAAAAGAAATGACACTAAAATAATATTGTTAAAAACAACTTAGTGGACCATATAGTAAGCATTGTGTACTTTAACCTCTAAACTCTGTGAGTTTCATTTGGGACATGTTTTATGGTGGTTTCATAAGAACGACCCTTTAAACCAAACTGCAGAGCATTAGCGCAGGCGTAGAAATGTTTCACATTGATTCTGGAAATTAAATCTTTTAATGAAATTAAGACAGTTTTGAGTCTTTACTGATTCCTATTGAAAACTGACTTTGTAACTTACAAAATTGAACATAGAGAAGCACAATACTTTATAAGTATAAGTACCAAATTGTATTTCTACTCAACAGTCATATTGTAGGTTTAATGTACTTGAGTCCTGTAATGAGAGTAGTTGTAACTAGTTACTTCAACTCTGTATTGAACTGTTTGTATCCTTGCATCCGTTTTAGGCAAAGCTTCAGTGTGTAGGTTACGTAATATAGGATCACACTTCGCGTGAGGCGCTGATGTCACGTCTGAACTTAAGAATAAACTCGGATCTCTGAATACAATAATTCAAACACTGTTTATTGAGATCTCAAGAGAGTTTCAACAGCGTACGACAAGTCAGTCTGCAGAAAGTCTAAACATTATGGTAAAAGAGTTGGTTATAAAGAACCTTCTCCTTTGGGGAAGTACCAGTGTGTGTGCATCATGTATGTCTTGTTTATTTAAAAGACACTCACGCTAACCCTCGGGGCAGACAGTAACAAAGAAATGACATCATGCTGTGCTGTGTAAGGTTCTGCTCAGGGGAGGCGGCTCGGGCCCCTGGAGTAAAACTGGCTTCACACATGCACTCCAGACAACGTCCACATAATGTCCGGACTTGATTATTTGCACATTGTCCAGAGTTGCCCTTTCACACATGTGGCAAAAAAACAAGAGTGTCCGTGTCAGACGCATTGACACCACCTGTAAATACTCAGTGTGGTTTTGACGAGGGGCCGAGCCTGGGTAGAGCGTGCAGGAGGCAGGACGTGACGCGGTGGCGCTGCAGCGTTTTTACAGCACACCCAAGACGACAGACGAGGCTACAGACTTATCAGCAGTTTTGGGGTTTTTCTGTTTGTTTTTTTGCCTTGATACATGTGTTTTGATGTATCCGCAATATAAATGAGTGGAAAGTAATAATAAAAAATGCGACGATCCGCGCAAAGGTAAAAAACTGGCGCATGATAGACGTCGCCAACACGCAACACACCCACCCACTCGCTCGCTTTGAATTCCCTGGACGATCACCTGTTCTGTTCACACACACACCGCTCAATCGTACATTACACAGACTTTGTACAACGGTGCTGGCTGGGTGAAGTCTGTTTAATGTCCCGGTCAAATGATAGGGACATTTGCGTTCACACATACAGCTCCTCCAGGCAATGTCTCGGATAATTTCAGGGTTGGAATGCATGTGTGAAAGCAGCTTATGACATGTGATAAGCACATGGAAGTAGAGTCAATATCCATATATCAGGAAACCTCTCCCAGCGTCCCCAGCTCTGCTCCCCTGTGGTATATCCATATCGTCTTATGAGACTTGATATCGTCCGGGATTTTTGCAGTTCTCTGAACTTCATAGACTCTTCTCATTTAGGGTCTCCACATTACTAATGATTATCTTTAAAATAATTTTGGTGTGTAAATATTTTATTTTCGGAGCCTTTAAACACAGACGGCCGTCTGGCTGTTTGGCCCTGGTTCCCAGCGGCAGCGTAGAAACTCTGAAAGGCAACATGGAGGATATAAATAGCGCTGGTTGTCATTGTACAGATCTGCACAATGACAATGAAAACAACATCTTGTCCACAGGAGAGTGGCTTAGACTTATTTCCCGAATAGATTATTTCAACTGCTATTGTAAAAGCCAGCCATTGTAAAGAGGGGGGGGAGATAGTACTTTATGAAATCCCCCGTGGTCAAAATTCAGAGTAGTACAGAGTAAAAGTACATACACAAAATTCACAAGTTCCAAATAAAAATAAACAATTAATGGTTAAAGAATATAGTGTCGTTAGACCTATTAAAAACTATATTTCTCAGTCACTGCTAATTTAGTTTATGTATTGCACATAAAAAGAAACCAATATGGACAGTAGAAGAATTACATCAAAACAAAAAAGAACAGATGTAGAGTAAAAAAAAAAAAGCCTCTACCAAGGAATTAAATATAATAACCAAATAATAAACTAAAATCAGTCACTGCTAGTTTAGTTTATTACATATAAATACTCCACCTCAAAACTATTTTGAGCGGTTGCTGTGTTCACTTTCCTTTACTGATGCCAACTGGTAGCGCTAGTAGGCATCAAAGCAAAATAAAAACACTATGTAGAATTATTTCATTTACTCCATTTCCTACTGCTACAGATCGCTTCCTGGAGAGAATGCCCGGCTCTGAGCGCTCGTCGGTCACCACCACATGTGCAACCTTTAGGGTAGCTACTAGCTCTCTCTTTTTGCACCATAGATGTGTTTGCATGGCACCTCGACGGAAGTTTAATTTAAAATTCATGTTAAAATATTATCGAATATACTTATTAAACAGAGGGAATTAAATATAGAACAGCCTGCCTGTAAATATAAGCCTAAACACGGTATAATTTAATTAACCACACCTATATTCTCCATTGGAGGGGAAAATTTGAGAGGAAGAAGAGCATGTCCATGTAGAAAATAAGATCTCCAGTACAAGATGGAAATGATAAAAGCATATCTGATGATGTCATCGCTCTGTTGGGACGGTGTCGTTCCATGACCACCTGACCCAGAAGGCTTTATTAAAAATGAAACGCGGGGCAGCATGCCAGTGGAGGGATGAGTTGTTCCAACAGATCAGCAGTGACTCACAGTGGCCAACATCACGACTCACAAACCACACACATACACCTTCAAATAACTTGTCAAGTTGATAAAGTATGTACAACAGTTTATTTGCTGATTTAAAAAAATAAAAAAAATTAAAAAAAAATCAATAAAAAAAAAATCAATAAAACTTAAGCGAACAAGTGCTTCCTAAACTGTCGTGAGCAGTTGATGTTATTTAGTAGCTGGGGTTCGGAGATGCCCAGGGGTCCTTCTTGAGGATTTGGTCCCTGGCAAAATAATGAATAGTTAAACTTCACTGTTGTTTAATTTACAAGGTGTTAATTCAGTTAGAGAATGTACAATAATGACCGTTTTGATCATACTTATCACACATAGGTCACTGTTTTCTCCTGAACTAAAGTACAGATACTAAATATTATCAAATGGGGTCTGTGGCCCAACGCGCATCAGATTTGAGCGACAGTGATGGAGCAAGGTGTACTTCGCTATTTGACACCAGGGGGCGCCAGAGGTGTTGGCTGGCAGTATGATAGTCATGAACTGGGATGGGTCATTGTACAACTCTACATAAATATATTTATACTTATATGCATTATATATAATAGAATACGTTTTACCATCTGATGTGCATAATTTTTTTATATAGAATAAATTGAATCTAATACGGAAATTAAATATTTAGTTTCGTTTGTGATGTTTCATTTTTTGGTATTATTTTTTGGTATTATTTTTTGGTTGCATAACTGCCAATGTATTTATTTCAATTAGAAAGTTGCTTGAGAAATTGAAACTATAGAATTGAATACATTTGTACTGAAAAGTATATCGATTTTCTTTTTTAAAACCAGTCCTGCTGTCAAATAGATACAGGTCAGTTTCTGAATTTCATATTATGTCGACTTAAAATGTGTGGTGTTTTTTTTTTTTTTTTTTGTTTTTTTTGTTGTTTCCCAGTTGCACAAGGAAGACCACCAGGGGAGCGTCCAGGTCCCAGCGGCGTCGGCGGTCCAAGTCTCCCATACTCCACCCCCCGAAGTTCACCTACTGCAATGGTGCCGCTGCCCCCTCTCTGTCACCCCCCAGTGGCCGCCTGAAGCACCAGCGCCTGGCGGTGCCAGAGTCGGCCGAGCCGGGCAACGGGTCCCAAAGCGAGCTCCCCCTGCCCGGCGTCTCCACCCTGGCCTCCACCCCGGTGTTCGGAGCCTCCGCCGGGTACCGTCTGGCTGTGGGGGCCCTGCCCACCGCTTCTGTGTCCTCCGGATGGGACGAGGGCCCCCCTGGGGCTTCCGGAGCAGAGTGCCCGCAGAGTGAGGGGAGTGGCCCCGGGGAAGCCGTCCACGACAGCCCCAGGGCCACAGACTCCTCCTCCAGTTTCCAGGCGTTGTCCGAGCTGCAGAGCAGCCCCCACCCGCCCTGCTGCTGCACCAGGCGGGATGGGGCCGGCCCTGATGCCGCCGAGGCCCCCGCAGAGGAAGGGCCGCGGGCCCCGTGCCCGCACTGCTCCTCCCGCCCCCCTCACCTTGGCTGGCAGCAGCTGGAGGTGTATTCCTTCACCGGGCTCCGTGACGTAATCTCAGAGTGCGAGCGGAGCCTCCCTAGTGCCGAAGACGGCAGAACTCTAGGCACCGCTTCCGCCCGAGGCTCCACCTCTTCCCCGGCGACGTCGGGCTCCCCCCGCTCCTGCTCCGAGCAGGCGCGGGTCTACGTCGACGACATCACAATAGAGGACCTTTCAGGCTACATGGAGTATTACCTGTACATCCCCAAGAAGATGTCGCACATGGCGGAGATGATGTACACCTGACGCACGCAGCGGAGAGAATATCTAGAAGAAAAAAAAAAAAAAAAGAAAAAAGGATTTAGTTTTACTGTTTGAGGTCAGAGAGAGTTTAACACATCGATCAGACACAGATATTGTAACTTTAATTATTCAGATTTAACCCACTCTACTCCCACTTCTGTTGTTTCTCTCTGAGTTAAAGCTTTTCCTTCATTCTCTCCCTCCCTTTTTGTTGTTGTTTTTCCCTTCACAAATGAAGTTGCCAAAGCTCTTGGTGCAGGACCTTCCAGAAGGTCCCGGTCCCGCAGTCCTGTCGTTCTGAGCGTGTTTGTCTTCTCATGACCTCTAAAGTCACTCGTGTCAGAGGTTTGATTTCTCTCAATAAAGAATTTTTTTTTTTTTTCTGTTGATGAAATTGTGTCGATCTATTTTTCTTGCCTCTCGTTTATAGTAAAGTCACAGAAGTAGATACTGGGGTAAGTCTGATATGAATGTACTATCTTACTTTAAAGGCACTAGTTCAATATTATTGATCATTTTTAGGATGTGCATCCAGATTCTGAAAGTGCTTAATGAAATACATAAAGTAAGAAGTAATTGTTTGTGTTTAATGAAACTTCACAAATGTATTGATTCAGAAAAGGGAAGATGTCATGATAGCATCGGTGTCATCACTGAAAGGGTCGTACTTTCACTTTCGCTTCAATTTGACTCCTTGAAGCTTTCCCCAACGCTAGTTCAAAACTAATATGAAGAATGAGCATAATTTGCTTTGTTTCTAAAGAGATTGATCAGCTTGTATTTCAAAGGCACTTTTTTAATGTGGTTTCTCACTAGTTCTGTGGAGTAAAAAAAAGCCCACACCCAGGAAAGTGATGTTCATCTAACTGTTGATACCACACCAAAGAAACCAAACCACAGCTCAGAAAGTCCCAAGTTGCTTTTCTCATCAGTGTGATGCGGGGAGGAGATTTGGCTGCATCACAAACTATCTGACTTCTTGCACAAAAATAAGCATTTGTGATTTTTTTGGTTTTTGATTGTGGGAGTTGCAGTGAAAGAAACCGTTGCATCAGCCTGCGACTCAAGAAAACATGACAAATTATTCTGTGTACCTCGGAATCACATTTCCCATCTTTGAATTGTTAAACCGTAGTCTGGTTCCACAATTTGGCCAAAAAGAATGTCCAACAGAGAACGGTATTTTCTTTAGTTTTGCACTTTCCAATCAAAAAGGAGAGAAAGATGACCTAGAATACAAACAATCTGTTTTTACATGGTACACATTTACAAAGTGATTCACCATCAATAAGACAACTGAAGAGCTGAAAGACATTTGATAGAGCTAAAAACAGCAAAATTAACTGCAAATCATAATATTGTCTATAACCTTCTAGTAGTGAATAACGTAACTAAGGCCAGTCTGTTCCTGAGGCAGAACGTTCCAAGGCTGCCTCCAAGCAGAGGTGGATAACTCCGGGTTCAGAAAATAAAAATCCAGATTCCATGTTTTTGCGCCACCCGTGCACAGCTCATTTGACTCCTCAGTTGGACCGTTGGGTTGATGCTGACTGGCAAATCCATATGGTTGACTCAGAATTTTACACCCCTGACCTCCAGTCTGTAACTGAGATACGGGAGCAGGTTCTCAGTCGAGACCCTGAATTTGCCCAAGTTCGCAGATTTTTGCTATCTGGATTTTTTTAAATTTTGATTTTATAACAATCATTTTTAAGAATATGTAGTTATGATCATTTAATATTATGAGTCAAACATATTCTTCTAATTATGTCATAGATCATACCTCAAAAAGTCACACACCTCCTTTCCCTATGGAACTGGTTTCTTACAAAAGTTGCAGGATGAAATGGGTTTGCAACAGCATGTACGCACCAGAGTTGCCAGGTACAAGTATATAATACGCGACTTTGGGCTTTGAAAGTTGTTCAAAACCTAGTTATACGTGTTATAATAAAAAATAATCGACAACAAAAGGAACTTGTGAACTTCATTCACCATTAACAGTACCCGCCACCATATTACCATGACTTGTAATTATGCCCCCTCAAAATTTCGTCTTACGTGATGCCCAGGCACAGTTCTAGACTGCTTTGATTGGGGGGGTCACTAAGAGAAATTGTAGTGTTTTTTTTCCATTCTACTAGGAAACTAAAGAAAATAGAATAGAAAACAGATAGATTGGTTTGCTATGCATAAACAGTGGAGCGCTCATATTTGGTTATCAGAAAAAACTGTATATACTCGATATGTGTGATGGATAAAAATATGCAAAACCATCTTTTCTGTGGTATAAACAGAAAGAGATACCAAATAACAATTCCCACAACAACAACCTTAATATAACAGGTACATGAGAAACCATTCATCTGCAGTAGCCTTTTGGCAGTAACATTCACAAAGTCCCCCTTCGCAGCCGCAGAATATGCTGCAGTTGTTAATTGAGGGTGGTCACCCGCTGGCGTAGATTGTTATTGGGGATATTGAGTATGGCCACATGATCTTTGTATTATGTCAGTTGATCAAGGACAGCCTTAGCTTTGAGGCGAGCTTCTAATGCCTGGAGTCGCTGTTGGTCCCTGACGTGTATTTCATGTAGACGGATGGCTGTAGCTTGTGGAACCACTACTGGTTTACGTAATGAAATTCGTATGTGGCTTTTGTCGACAGAAGACAGACCTGACCCAATTGTCTTCCGGTCAGCACTTCATGCGGGGACAGTCCGGTCACACCATGTGAGCGTCCCTGCATTCCCATCATTACTAATGGCAGGAATGAAACTCAGTCGAGCCTATCCTCGGTTTGAGAAGCTGTGGATGATCCGCTGCAACATATGCTCACGGCTCCTAAACTCTGAAAGAGTTTGGGTGGAGGAGTAAGGAGGAGTAAGGAGGAGTAAGACACAGTTCTACTGTGATGTGATGACTGAGTCCTTATTATCTGTAACCGTGTAGGTGAACTATTTCTGAACTATTGCAAAAGCATTAAAATATTCCATTCCATTAAGAAAAACATGTTAATTATCACCAAAAAAATATTTTCACCATGACAGGGAGTCAGCTTGATAAATCGATCATGAGGTGTTTGAAAGGAGCACTTGAAAGAGAAAGCAGAAAACTGGCGGTAGAAACGCCTCTTTCTGCATTGTTCTAAGCACAACCATTACGTTTACATTAATTCTCTAACTATTCCTCCTTTTTGACACATGGTTCTTACCTTTTGTCAAACAAGCAAAGCAATGAAAAACTAGCGGGGGAGATACGGCTCTTCCTGCGGATCACACAGTACCAAATGTCTCTGCCACTACAAACTTTGGTTTGCCACAACAATATTTCAGTGCGGAATGCCTTTATTAGACAAGAGCAATATCGGTTACAGTCGCTTTGTTAGCTGTGTTGGCTCCAACATTTCCTATAGAGATGGGGTCAAATACATTAGTGTAAATAACACAAATAGAAAGATCAAAATGGAAAGGTTCTGACATCAAAACATTAATCAGATGTTCTGTATATCTTATAAGTCAGATATTAGGCACCGTACCACATACTGTAGGCCCATTCAACTTTCTTTTGAGCTGGCTAGAGTTATAAGGAAAAAAGAAACTATGCGACGATCCTGTTCTAAGTATTTTAGAAAGTCTTGTGTATTCATGACACAAGTAGATCAATAAGGTATCAACATTCGAATTAATGTTCTGCCAGTAATAAACTCAAAGTCAGCCAAATTTCCATGTGTCAGAAAAACATAGCTCCACATAACTTCAGTTATAAGTTAAGCAACTAGAGAGGGAAAGGAAAAATCATGTGATTCACACACTAAAACATTTCAAAATGTAGCATTCAATACTATATTCCTAATTTATTTATACAATTTTACTTATACCCTTAAAGGTACAACTACTAACTGCATACAATAAACCTGAGATCTCAGCAGTCATTAAGCAATCACTTTTGTCTATAATCTGTGCCTAATCCTGTTTCTACTTATTGATTTAATTTACGAACCATTTCCTAGAATTTTTAAAATTATATAATTTAAATTCACCAATACTCAAACTACAATTTTGTTTTTCTTAGAGAATATTTAATAATCCGTTTACTATCAGGATAGACAGATTGATAAGACAACGGCTGGGAACATGCACAAAGGCAACCTCTGGGGATCACAAAGATATAATTTCCAGCAGGATTTAAGGCAATCCCAGTTGGAGCAGAAAAGCATTCTGATTGCAGTCATTCGGTTTGATGTTTTGTCTGAGGCAGTGACATAATCTAATGCAGGTCAAGGGGAGTATAGTTGGTTAGGGTTGCTTGTGTGTTTGCGGCACTCGGAGGCCAAACACTTCATGTTTGTCGGTGGAGAGGAGCAACAGAAGTCAAGGCTTGCATTCCATTTCACACAACAGAACTCTGCTCGTTATTCAGTTATTCAGCCTGATGGTGGCCAAACTGAATCTCTGTAAACAAGGTCTTCATAGACGTTCTCGGCAATGCAGGTGTAGAGTGTCTCCCAGCAGAATATCAGGCGATATGTACTTTGAGCCTCGGTGAAGCCCCGGGGTGCTTAATGTGCTTGCTGCAGACATTGTCAAACAAGCACTGTCATAAAGAAAACACTCCAGGGTTCTCTGATAGCAATGTCTCTAGGTGATATCACAGTAATTAGTAACTCAACTTCTGAACATTGCTTCAACTAGGTAAATTTAGGAGAATGTTACATTTATTCTATACAGGGCACACAGGGCAATCCCTTCTTAGGTGGCCTGTTTGCCCACATCCCCAGCACGCTTTATTTGGTTGGTAGCTATTGTGTAGTTTTGGGTTGGATTGGGAGCATCAGTGTTGTGCTCCAGGGGGAGGTTGTCTTCCGTTCCCTTTCTTGTATTTTCTTCTTTGGTCTGTCTGTCCCTCCCTTAGTGTTAGGGTAAAGTCTCCTTTTAACTTCCTGGTCACTTTAAATTTTTTGTTTTGGCTCAGTGGGTACTGTCCTATTCTAAACGGGTTTTTATCACGTGGATAAGGCGGTGGGTCAGTTGAATAAGGGGGAGCTCTGGGGTGGGGCTTCTGACCTTCTTCTATTTCTTTCCCTTTTCCTTTGTCTCCTTTCCCTGGCTCCTTATTATCCTCCATCCCTGTCTTTCGTATTGCTCCAACCGTTTGTTGGTGATTGCTTCCCTCTTGTCCAAACCAACTTAGCACTTCACTTTCTTTAGTTATTTTTTCTGCCCTCTTGTTGCTTTGGCTTTGTGATGTTTTATGTTTGTGATGTCCCATGCTTCGCTTGGGACCCCTTCCCCTTGCCGTCCACTGACCCCCCTTTGCTCCTCCCTCAGCCGGCCTCCATATATCCTTGTCGTGCGCTGCTTGATAGAGACCTAAGTATTTCTGGTTCCTCGTCTAGCTCCCTTGTTGTAATCAGTAGAATTATTTTCCTGCGGTGACTCCAGCTTTGGATTTATTCCTTCCCATGGAGTTATATTCTAACCCTACATACCTGTCTCCTTCGGGGTGTCCGAGTGTGCCCACTTGCCCGTCTCCCACCTAATTTGCCTTGGGCTGACGGTGATACTCAGTCTTGGATTTGGAGTCTGTCTGTCATGGCCCTCCATAGCAAACCCCTCCGGTACCCTGAATATCAGGTTTGATGGTGGCTACCACACTCAGATTGTTGCACAGTTATTCTAATATTTGTGCCAGCATTTTTTGGGGTCCAACAGTCATGCAACCCTTGCTCCGATTTTTTTTTTTTTAGTTAAATGAAGACATTTGGTGACTTGCCAAAGTTTTAGCTTAATCAGCTGTGCGTCTTGCCAAGGCTCTGTGCCCTCATTGTCTCTGTATGTTTGTTCAAGACAGAAGTCAAATTGTCGTCAACAAAGAGGTCCAGGCCTGGGGCCAGTAAATGGTCTGGATCTCTGGACGACGTTTCTATCTTATTCTGGCTTCGAAAACTTAGAGAAAAAACAATGGAACCGGAGAGAGTCTGATGCAAAAAAGTTCATTTGTATATCAGAGAGCCAAATTCACCAATAAACCTTAAGCAGGCTTCGCAAAATCAAGTGCAATCACAGTCTTTGTAGTTGAACACCCTCCTCTTTCTTGGAAAGGGTGTTTTTGGAACACCCGTGTCATATTTCCCCATATTTGGATATACTCCCTCTACCTTCAGACATGACCTTGAACTTTTCTCCACATTATTCCTGTTTTGTAGAAGAGTTTTTTTTTATACTAATATCTTCAGTATCGGTCGTTTAGTATAACATGTAATAAGTTCTTTTCATGTGTTATAACATGTAATAGGTTATTTTCATATGGGTTACTAATTAACCACAACAACCTACAATAGGACACAACTCGAAAGCCACTTCAGTTAACGACGGCTCTTCTCTAATCGAGTGCAAGTTGATGTGGTTGCTGGGAATTTTATTTCGAGGTAAGTATACTTTTACCTTTTCTCATCCCTCTCTTTACTTTTAGGAAATGTTTTAAATACAGTATGAGAGGCTAGACTCACCATTTAGATGCTATCATGCACAGTTTCCTAACTTTTTACAGTGAACAAAGAGGATTATTAAAGCTTAGGTGATGTGTTCTTTCCA
Source organism: Zeus faber (assembly GCF_960531495.2). Lineage (NCBI taxonomy): Eukaryota > Metazoa > Chordata > Actinopteri > Zeiformes > Zeidae > Zeus > Zeus faber. The sequence goes on along the minus strand of NC_137192.1, from coordinate 27,030,995 downwards.
TAATAGTGTAATTACCATCATACAACTTTGACTTTGAATGCAGGAATAATATTTCTTTACTATAAGCATTACAGCAGGGCAATCGATCAATACCATATGGGTTGAGTTAGAATAAGAATAAAAATAAATAAGAAAAATAAGAACAGGAATAGTAAAAATAAAAATACAAGTAATTACTAAAAGTAAAGTAAAATATTCAAATGCGAAACATACCAGTCCTTTCCGATTTAACATATTTTGGCGAGAACAGAGCAGGCCTGGTTGGCTCCATTTGGCAGAATTCCCAGAAATAGATTCTCCATCCACCGGCATAGGTCTCAGCCCCGTCACTCCTGGGAGGTTTTTGTGTCTAACCTCCTGGAGAAAGCTTTGGCTTGATTTGGTCATACTATAACTTGCAAAGAGAAAAACTTGGTCTCTCGATCACTCGCAAAATGAGAAGCTTGTCTTGATATTATCGCGTCAGTCTTCGGATCAGAATGCCCAATGACTGCAGTCAGGCTGCTGCTTTTTTGCGGCTCTATTCATGTCTCCTCCTCCTGGACCTCAGAACACAATACACTTTTACGATGATTTCTATTTCTCTTATAATTATCATTTTAATAATAAAGTTAACATCTTATCATGCATTTTTATATGCGTAAATCACTACCATGAAGTTATTCTAATCATTGCATTCCACCATGAATCACTTGTTGTCTAATCATTGTATTTGAAATCATGGAGAATTATAGAAAGATTATTCGAACATCACATTGGTATGGGGATGGTGTGGTTTGAGCAGCCACACCTGACCTGGATCTAGATAATTGGGGACCCAGGATCAGAGTGGCTGCTTACCTGTTGCTTGTTGGTTGGTCTAATGCGCAAAAGGTTAAAACCCCCATCCCCACACACTCAGGAGAAGAGCCCGTGTCATGACACATCTCTATCTGCTCCTGGCCTAATTCAACTAGCCCTACAATAAACTGGTGTCTGCAACCCCGTCTGCTGTGTCTCTGTGTCGGAGGTTCCTGAATATGCGACTTGGATGGTGCGTGGCAGGTAAAACTGCCACAATCACAATTGCAATACATCCGGCTTTAGTGTGTTTTATGCTAGCATTCTAGCATTGGCAACTCCCTGTAGAAGAGGCTTGGTTGACCTCCTTCCCCGTGCCCTGACCTCTCTATTTCCTCACGTAGATCAGTGAAGATTTCGGCACCCTCATCCTTGGTGAGGAGAGCTGCTGCGAGTTGGATCTCGAGCGGTGGTACCTTCTTTTTTCCCTCTGCTGTCTATGTGTGGGGCGTCTTAGGTGGAGGATGATCTTGTTCTCTTCTTCAGCTTCCAGCCGGCTTCTTGTCTTCTTCCTCCTTTGTCAGAGCGCTGCACTTCTTTGCACTCCTCTCAGCTTTGCACATGCTTGGTGTTGGCTCTAGGACGAGACCCCCAGGAGGGGTCGCCTCCTTCTCTTTACGTCGGTTTCACCTTGGTCCTTTCCAATGGTGTCTCTGCCAAAACTTGGATGCAAACCCAAATGGTGGTGTCATTTCCTTTATTCTAAGTGGGCGCATATCACGCGGAGACCATGAGGCTTATGGTGGGCCAGGGTGGTGGAAGCCAATCATTTAAACAAAGCGGAACAGAGATTGATCTGAAATTTTGATTGGGTGGGTACGATGCATGTTTCGGTAGGCTGAGCCCACCCTCTACTACTGGCCTTGATGATGCCCCTGACCAAGACAGTGACAGTTGGGAAACTAAATTCAAACAAATCAAAAAAGGTCTGTGGCTACTGTATGAAACGCTCTCAGTGAAAACATTGAATCCTGTGATAGATTTCACTAGAGTTTGGTCAGAAAAGCACAAGCATATACAGTATTACTGGCAATCCAGTTGACGACACACCCACACCATTCACAGTTCCTGTGGATTACCAGCGGCTGCTGACCGCCAGCAGCAGAACCACAACTCAACCTTTTTGTGTAATTTGACTTCTCAGACAGGCACTGATTGTGAGGAATCACAATGAGTTGCTGTTGTCACAGTAGAGTGACCCACATTTAACGGGGGCCACAAGCGCATGGGTCCCAGAAAACACTTTCTCCATACAGCCACCGCAGACGCAGAGCCAAGAAACCGCCTCTCCCCAACGTGTCATTTCAGATGATTTCTGATGAAGGAGCCAAGAATCATGCATTTTCAACATTTATGCATTTCTATCCTTTTCCCATAGTCCTGCTCGAAGGCAGCATGAGGGCATGTGACCAGAGACGTTGTATTGAGTTAAAGTATTTTGTGCCATTCGTGCAATGACGGACCCCCCATCCCTCCCAGCCCTGTTTGGCAAGGCATTTATCACAATTTGGGAACCGCTGGACTGGTTGACTGATAAAGTCAGAGATAATTAAACCTCACTGCTTTAATTCAATGATATGTATATGGAAACATGTGAGCACTTGATGTTGCCTAAGTGATGTCTCTGGTGCTTCTAGGGTTCCTTTTAGCCAGGCACTGTAGTGGGTTTGAAGAATGGTGTCCAGGTCTAGAAAATTAAAAGTCATGTTGTGCGTTTGCTCCAACCGTGCACCAATCCAGCTGAGCTCAGATCTGAGTTCTGCTTATCGATCCAGATGGTTGATTGGAAAACAGGGGGAGCACTTTTTCTTTTGTCAACCTGCGTTCTTTTGTGTCCCAACGACCATCTTTAATTTCCTCTCGGTGTGCTTCCCCGTAATAAAGCGAACATACCGTATGTATACCCAACGACGCTCACATTTACTTTGCCAGATAAGGGAGTCTAATTAATGTTCGCACTTGTCAGCGACGCTCTCAGAGCTGTGTTTAGTTTTTCCATAATCAATAGAAAGGATAATGAGCGACAGGAATTGACTGTAACCCGGTATGCACAATCGTTTTTTCAGCCAAAATGTACTGATCAATCAGTGATTTATATACTGTAGCTATCATCCCTTTATGGTAAATTCTGTCATGTTTTAGTGAATGTTCTATTGAATATAGAGCTGGGCGGTATAACTTCTTTTAACGTTTCAAATGAGATATAGCATGAGACAATACGGTTCATATAGATATAGTTTCATGTTGTGTTTAAAAAAATGAATCACACAGGTACTACTCACTTAGCGACCGAGTTCCGTTTCTATGACCAGGTCATTAAGCGAATCGGTCCATAAGCGAGGACCTTCGATAAGCGAGGACCTGTGTTATTTCAGGGTAAGGGGGCGTGGACATTGCGAATGCTAATGTAATGTATAGTAATAGACTTAAGGAACGAGACTGAGAATGATGATATATAGTATATATAGTGTATATAGTGTATAAAAGTGTGGCAGTATTTTCCTTAGACCTCTCTCCATCTTTCTTGCATGTGCAAGCTAATGCAAGTTTTTCCTCAGCACACTTTAAAAGAGTTATATGTAAAAGACAGTGTTTTTCTTATGTGCGCTGTGATTGGCTCAGAGTCAGAGAAGGCGGGACATCCGGTAACGCGCGCACTGCGTTCTCACTCACCGTTGTTTAAGCCCAGACACCAGACACACAGCATTTTTGCTCTGTTTACATTGTTATTATTAATTTGCACAGCTGTATATTTTGTTTAGCAGGAGAGGAAAATCAGTAATTGTACTCTATTTTAACCAGTCTGTTATTGCTGTTGAAAACAACTGAACTAGGCCTATCTCTGAGAGATAGGCCTAGTTTTATTTAACATAGGCTATTTATTTTAAAGAATTCATTTACATGTTTATATATTGCACAGCTGTATATTGTCAAACAGGGAGGGAAATCCTGTCTTTGCATTCAATTTTAATCAGAGTTTGTTTTAATAAAAGTGCTTGTGACATCTCACAGGTGACTTTGTCTTATAGCTGCACATATATACCGAGATATATATTGTGTTGGTGATACACAATATATATCTCATATATATATTCAGCCTAAAATGACAGAGTTATGATTTTTGGTCCATATCACCCAGCCCTAATTGAATATGGAGAAAAAAAAATCTGAAATACAAATGAGACATAAAAAAAAGCTGAAAATTTCCCTAGATCTAGGAAAATCTGGAGACAATTTACAATTTAATAGTGGGACATGATGTTGGGCTTCGCCGTTCGCCTGTGGCATCATCGTGGATTCCCTC
>NC_137192.1:27014351-27024351 GCF_960531495.2 Zeus faber | reverse complement strand
CCTTCGGGAAATTCAGGTGTGACATGCAGCTTGCAGCGGCATGCAGCTTTCCTGAGCTGCAGGCCTGTGAAATCTCCCTTTCAGGTTTGCCAGGTCAATGAGCATCTCCACTTTGGTCCTAGCCCTCTATCGAGGGAGCACGGCTGTACGTGTCCGCTCAGCGGGTGGAGGAGGAGCCGTACGACCACACTGCTGATCCCCGGTCACTGGGCTGCATTCTGTGTGAGCTCCACATGGAGGCGCCTCCCTTCTTCCAGCTGCCACAGATCATAGCGGGAGACCCAGCGAAATCACTGACACTATGTATACTCACTATGTAATATACTCACTATACTCATCACAGTGACACGGTGAACCCAACATGCACGGGACAGAAACTTGAGTATTATGCCTTGTGTCCCTTAGCACAGCGATGCTTTCCCGTGTGTCTTCTTAATGTGGCCCAACCTGGCTGAAGTACAACTGAGCCAGGCCTTGTCAGTCAGCAGAACAAAAATAATTGTTTTTAAAATAATGGTCTGAACAATATCTGGTAAATATTGTGCAAAACAGTTGTGAGTCATTATGAGTCATTACTCATAATAATTTTACACCAAGGGCAACAGAGAAAAGAATACAGAATAGTGAATAGTAATTTATAGTTAAGATTACAGTAGTATTTTTTGAATACAATAATTTTTTTGTTACAAGGCTGGTTGACTAGTTGGTGGACTGGCATGGCATACCATGCCATACCATGCCATGCCAACCCGTATCGCCACAGCCAAGCTGCACAATGCTAATGAAGCCATGGCATTCTCCACTGTGTATAACTGAATATTGGAACAACCAAAATCATGTGATTTGTTTTGTTTTCCAGTTTTAACACACGAGAGCTTTCTGAAAGACTTACCGACCAAAGATCCCGAGAAGAGGTTGTCATGGCTGGACCTCTTGCATCCCCCTTTTTGTCGCTGATGGTGTTTCAGGTGCGGGGCCTTTATCACACTGCGGCTGAGGTGGATCTTTGTTTGGTGATGAATAAGGGCATAGTTAACTGTTAATAAGTGCATAGTTAACTGTTAATAAGTGCATAGTTAACTGCTTGTGAATACATAATAAAGCAACAAGCAATCTTAATTTTGATAAAGCAACAAAAAAGGCTTAATAAAGCTTTAATAATGACATCATAGGTTCATGAGTTCAACTCAATAAATGTGTTTGGAATCCTATTATAAACAATTATAATAAAAGGCATAATGCTTTGATAAACATTCTTAAGCAGTCTATAAACTGTTAACATGTTTCTTATAAATGCTTATACGTGTTTTTTAATCTAACAGTAAACATGTTCATGATGCTATTATTAACACTAATAAAGCCTTACAAAGCCTTATTAACACATAATGTTAATAAACATCTTATAAGGACTTATAAAGGCCTTATTACCTATAAACACTTGTTACGAGGTCCTTAATATAAAGCGCTACCAGTCCTGTCACATGCTTTTTGGGTGATTTCCGAAAGCAGCTCAGCGTCTTTGAGTCGGCATCCTCTGATGAGAAAGGAAACCTCAGGACCCGCTGTGGTGCTGGTGTGGTGTGGTCTTCAACCTGAGAACTTTAACAGCACCACATGGATTTTTTTTTCACTTCATGTAAGTAAAGAGAAAAAAAACCCCGACTGTCTTTCTTGAGAAGTTCTGTGTTTGCCTTTCACTGAAAGTTGAGTTTCAGATCAGCCTCATAAAACTAACTATACAGTATATACATGTATACAAAAAAACCCCCAAAACGTACATCTAGAAAGCTCTGGTGTTGTTTCCTGCCAAGATGGTGGTGGTAAATCCCCAACTCAAGGCTTCATATACTTTCTTCAGAAACCAAGGGGTACTTTTCCTACAGTATATGGTTCCAAGATAGACTGTATAAGTTCTTCTAAGATTCAAACATAACATAAAATGTTGTTTTTCTTATGATTATGGTCCATTATACCTAGACTATACTGTATGTTTTGTATGTGCAGGTTACTACCTGATGTATGCTTTGTATGTGACAAATACAAAACATACAGGATCATTTTTTGGTACTGAGAAAATACAGAGCATATACACGCTTCAGCCACACCATTAAAACCACTGACAGGTGAAGTGAATAACATTCCTTATCTCGTTCCTGTGGCACCTGTCAAGGGGTGGGATATATGAGGCAACAAGTGAACAGTCAGTTGTTGAAGTTGATGTGTTGGAAGCAGGAAAAATGGGCAAGGGTAAGGATCTGAGCCACTTTGACAAGGACCAAAGTGTGATGGCTAGACAACTGGGTCAGAGCATCTCCAGAACGACAGGTCTTGTGGGGTGTTCCCGGTATGCAGTGGTTAGTACCTACCAAAAGTGGTACAAGGAAGGACGACCGGTGAACCGGCGACAGGGTCCTGGGCGCCCATGGCCTCATTGATGCACGTGGGGAGTGAAGTCCAGCCCGTCTGGTCCGATCCCACAGAAGAGCTACTGTAGCACAAATTGGCGAAAAAGTTAACGCTACTATGACAGAAAAGTGTCGGAACACACAGTGCATCACAGCTTGCTGTGTGAGGGGCTGTGTAGCCGCAGACTGGTCAGGGTGCCCGTGCTGACCCCTGTTCACCACTGAAAGCGCCTACAATGACGTGCGGCACGTGAGCGTCAGAACTGGACCGTGGCGCAATGGAAACAAAAAAATGTTCAGAAATGGTTTGACGAACATGACAAAGAGTTGAAGGTGTTGGCTTGGCCTCCAGGTTCCCCAGATCTCAATCCGATGGAGCATCTGTGGGAGGTGTTGGCACAACAAGCCCGATCCATGGGGGCCCCACCTCGCAACTTCCAGGACTTTAAGGATCTGCTGCTGACGTCTTGGTGCCAGATACCACAGGACACCTTCAGAGGTCTTGGAGTCCATGCCTCCACGGGTCAGAGCTGATTTGGTGACATGAGGGAGAGCTACACGATATTAGGCAGGTGGTTTTAATGTTGTGGCTGATCGGTGTAGTAATAATATAATGATGTTGAAGTGTTATATTAATTCATTCAATTTACGAATCATGTTGTACTTACATGATTCTCCTTACACAGCAACACGATATCAAAACACTATATTTCCACTAAGTAAAAAGTAACAACAGTCACTCTGTCATCTCGTGACTGAATCAAATGAGTTCAGGCAGACCGTTTGTGTTACCGTGGTGACAAACACAGCCCTTTATGTCCAGAAAAAGGCCCTTGAACACGACAGGAATATCAATAAAAAGACCGCTCTCACAACGAGGGAAGATCAAAGTGCGAAGCGAGCGAGCGGTTTTCGACCGCGCCGCGTCCCCTCGGGGTGTGGCGGTGAAACACTGAGTTCTCATTCCAGGCAGTCGCTGAGGTGCACACCTCACAAATTAAATTAAACGTCTACAAAAAGAAAAAGACAATAAAAAGGAATCCATAACAACAGTCTGAACTCTGCAGCCTTAACACATGTTGTGAATTTTCACATTTAATTAGTTATGGGAGTGAGGGCATCTTTTGGCGTTCAAGGCGAGAGCCGGCGACCTGGAGTTCAAGTGCACGTCACCACGTGCGTACACGTGTAGTTCCAGGTTCAGAAGTACTCGGACCTTTTACTTCAGAAAAACATGCACGAATACCCTGATGCAAAAGGAATATGGCAAAAGTGACGTGATTTCTACTTAATTACAATGATAAAAGTACTTTTAGTCAAAGGAAAACTGCTTTTAAATGTGTTGACAGATCCTGGGTTAAATTGACGAAAGAAAAGTTTAGGTGGCGTCAAACTAATTTACAAATATATATAAAAATATAAATATGAATCCAGACTTTCTTTGTAAATCCAAAGTGACGTGACTGAAGAAATGAAGCTGAATGCAAAGGACAGATCTTTACTTGTACTTGTAGCTTGCAGAAAAAACCCTGAAATAACAGAAACAACAGTTGTGAACATGGTGGACGGGGTCGACTTTGAAACAAGCTCTAGAATCTACGTCATTGATGCTTTTATTTCAATAATCACTAATTAGATGGTACTTCCCGGGAGGTTAAATTGTTGTACTTGTCAACACGTGATCGTCAATGCGAGCACGACCGCAAACTCAAAGTGTTTGACGACACAGATCGAGGGAATCTGAGCGTGTGCATGTCAGTATATCTCTTTGTCCTGATTCTGAGCCCCTGTTGTCGTTCATTTGCTGTTTAAAAATTGTTTGTGGGGTGTGGGGATGGTGTGGTTGGAGCAGCCACACCTGACCCGGATCTAGGTAATTGGGGACCCAGGATCAGTGTGGCTGCTTACCTGTTGCTTGTTGGTTGGTCTAACGAGCAACAGGTAAAACCCCCATCCCCACACACTCAGGAGAGAGGAGCCCCTGTCATGACACACGTCCATCTGCTGCTGGGCTTATTCCACCCAGCCCACGCTCTACAATAAACTGTGTTTTCTGAAACCCCATCATCTGTGTATCTGAGCCGGAGGGCCCTGAAACTGCCATAGTTTGGTTCGGGTGAATTTCACAATAAGAGCCCTTGTGTTAAGAATAAACCAGAGGGCGAGTCAAAGGGCTGCAACGCTCCCAGTGCGGAAACGAAAAATACATAAACATGTGACTGCGCTGTATTTATGTCGTGAAGCACACACATTATTATTAACACGCTAGATACACTCAACACACACACGTGTGTGTGTGTGAGTGTGGGTTCATATGTGTGGCAGAATACAACAGTAATAAGGAAGGGTCAAAGAAATAAAAGGTATGCGTTAGAAGCAGCTCGGCGGAAAGAAAGAAGGTTTTTTGGGTGTTTCACAATGTTGGCGTAAAAAAGCAGAGCAGATTAAAATGGACGAAGCAAAGACTGGCGGTTATTTGATTTCACAACATGTACAACTTCTCTCCCTCTCCCTCCAGTCATGGTGAACTACGCCGACCTTTGATCAGTCAACACATGAGGAGGACCATTACACATACTTCCAGCAAAGCGGAATCGTCAGTTTCGAGATGTGAAACAAGTTAGGAATGCCAGGACTCCAGAAACCAGGTTAAATGTTGCTTTCCTTTTTTCATCAATATGTGGTTACATATTGATGAAAACAAACTAAAACCAAAGTATACATGGTCTTGTATATAAACAGTCAAAGGAGAGCGTATATTATATATAACACATATAAGATATTGATGAACATTGGGGATTCACTCGTCAGTTCCATATAGAGTAGAGGTAGAGTAGATTCAGTAGAATAGAGGTGGAGCAGAGATAGAGTAGAGGTAGAGTAGATTCAGTACAATAGAGGTGGAGCAGAGATAGAGTAGAGGTAGAGTAGATTCAGTAGAATAGAGGTGGAGCAGAGATAGAGTAGAGGTAGAGTAGATTCAGTACAATAGAGGTGGAGCAGAGATAGAGTAGAGGTAGAGTAGATTCAGTAGAATAGAGGTGGAGCAGAGATAGAGTAGAGGTAGAGTAGATTCAGTACAATAGAGGTGGAGCAGAGATAGAGTAGAGGTAGAGTAGATTCAGTACAATAGTGGTAGAGCAGGGATAGAGTTGCGGTAGAGTGGAGGGAGGGTCTCTACCCTCTACTCTACTTCTCTTCTCTACTTCTACTCTGCCTCTATTGTACTCTAAGCTCTCTAGCTTAGAGTACAATAGAGGCAGAGTAGAAGTAGAGTAGAGGTAGAGTCTTTGTCCTTTACAACATAAAATATTCTTCCAAGTAATTCTCAATTCATTCTATTCCACCCGGTTCCATTCTCTCTCTCCCTCTCCCCCCCCCCCCCCTCTCTCTCTCTCTCTCTCTCGCTCTCTCTCGTAATGTGATCCCATCCTCTCAGATCATGTTAAAACCTGCAGGCTCACCTGCTCTCCACTCTTCCCACATCCTTCCTCCTCTTCCTCTTCTCTCCTTTTTCAGCTATCTGTGTATATTTGGCCGATTCTCATTCTTTTTTCTCAGGCTATCAAGCCCTTTTCAAATAAGAATCGTCTGCAGACACGCGCCAATCCTCAACGTGACAAATTCCTCGTACTGTATATGTAAATTCACCTGGTGGAGTTATATTCATTAGGGAAATAATGGGAAAGCTGTGGTTCATTAGTTTTACCTGAATCTGAATTATTATTTTTTTTTTTATTATTTGGTAGCAAGCTCCAGAAAATCAGTGTCTCATTTTACCGCAAAAAGACGACTCGCTGATGAAAAGATGACAAACAGTGTTGTAAGACTTTAAATCATTTACTTAACAGCCGCCCTCCATGTTTTCCAGTGGAGTCGTTGGGGTGTTCATCTCTCTGATCTGACCTCTGGCCCCTCGTCGCAGGGTTCACGGCCCCTCATAGGGGGGTGTTAAGGGCCGACACAGGACACAGTGATTTGGGGGCTTCCGGCTCTAAACGCTTCCACATGCTTCCGCTCTCACACTCTGTGTGTGTGTGTGTGTGTGTGTGTGTGTGTGTGTGTGTGTGTGTGTGTGTGTGTGTGTGAGGAACATGACAAAAACAGTGATTTTAAAAAACACTGCCGTTGATATACCGGCATGGTCAAAATGGATAATAGACAGACAGACAGACAGACTGATAGATCGACTGATAGATAGATAGATAGATAGATAGATAGATAGATAGATAGATAGATAGACAGATAGACAGATAGACAGATAGACAGATAGACAGATAGATAGATAGATAGATAGATAGATAGATAGATAGATAGATAGATAGATAGATAGACAGATAGACAGATAGATAGATAGATAGATAGATAGACAGATAGACAGACAGACAGACAGACAGACAGACAGACAGACAGATAGATAGATAGATAGATAGATAGATAGATAGATAGATAGATAGATAGATAGATAGATAGATAGATAGACAGATAGATAGATAGATAGATAGATAGATAGATAGATAGATAGATAGATAGATAGATAGATAGACAGATAGATAGATAGATAGATAGATAGATAGATAGATAGATAGATAGATAGATAGATAGATAGATAGATAGATAGATAGATAGATAGATAGATAGATAGACAGATAGATAGATAGACAGATAGATAGATAGATAGATAGATAGATAGATAGATAGATAGATAGACAGATAGATAGATAGACAGATAGATAGATAGATAGGTAGATAGATAGATAGGTTTGGAGGCTGCCGGCTCTAAAGTCTAAATGCTTCCACATGCAGGCTGTGTTGGAAAAGATGGAAAGTTGGAAAAGACTCTGAAGCGTGACACTGATGAGAGGCTGAAACCCCTTGGCCTTGCTCACCAGGTCCCCTGCCAGCATCAGCGTCAAGCCTCGTTCGTCCACACACCCCGAGCACGCAGTCCACCGCACACGCACGCGCACACGCACACGCACACGCACACGCACACACACACACACAAAGAAAGGGTGAATGCAATTTATATTTACCTTTTGAACTGCATTGATCTCCTTTGAAACCCTCCACCTCCCACAGTGCAAACATATGGGCTCACACGCACGCACACACACACACACACACACACACACACACACACCCACACACACACACACACACACACACACACGTATGAATGTCAAGTGCACACCAACCAAGATATACTGTATAAGCACACATGCCTGACAGACACACAATCCAACATACACAGGCAGACATATGGGTACATACGGACACACACACACACACACACGCATACACACAATGGCAGCGAAAGAAAGGCCGTGTATCAAATTACTTTGACCACATAGGTGAAGTATGCTGGATTTACCTCCTAATATCTCCCCTGAGGGTGGAGCTCTATCAAACAGCCTTTCGTCAGCTTGTTTTTCCTGCCTCTCCCATCCTCCGACAACCAGCCCGGTCCGGGATTTACTGTACCTTCAAACACAGATGGAGATGATTTGGCCTTTTTCTGAAAAAGGCAACAAATGTGTGAGATCCTCACATTACTGTAAGTCTGGCAGACAATACGTCAAACCTGACGGTGCTCAGAGATCACAGCTGCACATGGAAGTATTGAGGTGGAACTTTTAGACTACAAGGTCTCTCATTTTGGCAAAGTTCAAAGGCAAAGGCGATGAAAAAGGAGAACAAATATCATTCAGGGATAAATATGTTGCTGTGTGTCTGCGTGTGCGTGCGTGTGCGCTTGTGCGTGCGTGTGCGTGTGTGCGCGCGTGTGTTTGTATGTGTGTGCCTGCGTGTGTGTGTGCGTGTATGTGTGTGTGTGCGTGCGTGTGCGTGTGTGTGTGTGTGTGTGCGTGTGTGTGTGCACTTTGCGAGCACGTGAGGCACATTTTCCCGTTTTGCTCTCCCTAGACCATTGTTTACCAGCCACACCTTGGTGTAACCCTACTCTCCCCCCTGGACGAGGCTCACATGGTCGCCGGAGGAGGGTGGAGTAACGCCGGAGAACGCTCCACCTTCCTCCACAACTGTAAAAACATATTTTACCAACTGACGGCGCCGCTTGCAGGCGACCGTCCCCTTGATATCACTGTGAGGAATCTGTGGCCTTCAAATATACGCCACACCACAACTGTGGCTCCCGCACAAAACACTAACCTTTGGTTTTCCAGTGAAGTGTGTATTTAATGTAATTTAACACGCGATGCTCCCCAAATGTTTACACCGTATTTGTGGACACTGAGGATAGGACACTTCGCTGCAGCTCGATGGGACGACAACGTTCACAGGGTTCTCGGACAATTTCACGTGTTCTCAAACGGTGCAAACAGAGTGGCTTCAGCCGCACTCATGTAAGAGACTAGAAACAGGAAGTCGCATCGCTTCCCGCTGACAAGCTGCTGCAGCCAACGTCATGCTCTGGGCGTACTACGGCGGCTGCAAAAGGTCGTTTTTAGATATAATATGATATTACTGTTACTTGGAATATACACTTTGATGTGAGTTTCCCAGTTGCAAAAAGGAGATTTCAGGGTTTTTTTGCGACTTTAATCGTTTGCGTTGAAATAGAGTGAAGAGATTCAGCGAGCGGTAAGTTAACCGGTTTTTAACGGACGGAAAACCGAAAAAACTGAAAACCTTTTTAGGCAGACTCGGGTTAATAAATAGCGAAAAGCTGATCCTCTCACGTTGGTGCTGTGCTCCCGCAGTGAACTCGCCGGTTCGGCATTTTGCACTTAATTAATCCTTTGGTTTACACGGCTCACAAGTTGCCTCTCGCACCGTTCGCACCCTGTGAGATCCTCCGCCTCCGCTGCTGCAAAACAGGGATTCATTTCCCCCCGGGGGGGGAGGTTGATAAAAGAGAATCCAAACGTCTGCTTCTTTTATCTGTCGTGTTAATATTAAATATATTAGATCTAGTGAGAGACCTGGAGCGTTGGAATTCAGACTTTCGCACCCAAACACCGGCAGGCGTATCATGTTGTGTCACGCTGTGGTTTTTTTCATGGCTGGGAGACTGGAATACCACATTGCGTTGTTGGGATTTTTCCCAGTGAAATTCCCCCAGACCAGGTTGTTTTTTTTACTAATGCTCAGATAACAGTAAATGATCTTCCTTTGCCGCAATACAAACATAGATGTGAGGCTGAGGCGAAAGCGAGTTTAGTGGACTGAAAACAAATGATACATAGGGAAACATGTAGAAAGTAAATACAAAAACTAAAATCATAAATCTGTGATTTTAAGCCAATTAAGTAAATTGAAAAAATATATATAATCATTTTATATTAATTGATCTTTTTTTATATATATTTTATATATTTTATTTTTTATATATATATTTTATATTTTATTGCTGCTGGAACAATGTAAATTTCCCCTGTGTAGGACTAATAAAGGTTGATCTTATCTTATCTCTTATCTTAATAAAGATATATACATATATATATATATATATATAATTTTAAATATATATTTATCTATTTGGACACATTTAATTACTTTCTTCTTGTGAATTTAAATGTATTCGCATAGATATCAGCATGCTGGCTTTACCCGCACCAACTCCTCCAGGTAAT
>NC_137192.1:26981851-27009351 GCF_960531495.2 Zeus faber | reverse complement strand
TGCAGGAAGTAGAAAAAAACATTTGGAAACCGAGCGTTCAGGGCGGTCGGAAGCCTGAGAGTTTTAACTACTTTGTAATTAGTGTACCTCGTTATTCGACACTTTGGACACGTCTAATATGAACACCCCACATTGTTACATTATATATGACAGAAAATAAGGAAAAGCAGAACAGGTCTCATTTAAGTGCAGACTAGGATGACTGTTTGTTTACATGAGAGAAAATCTTTTTATATAAATTGTGTATTTCACCAAATTCCACGATGGACATTCGGTCACGCTCCAGACTCCAAGACTCCCCTCTTGCGAACTGACTCTAAAATAAATCGTTATGAGTTTGCCAGACGGGACCGCGGGTTTCAGATCAGATCTTAAAGGACCCGTCGGGTGCAGGAGTCTGAGTGTCTGTCGCAGCTCGGAGTTGGTTTAAGGAGATTTATGACAGCGCTGCCTGAGGTGCCCTGCTGCAGCGCAGGAACGCCGACGTTGACGTTATATAAACTGAGCTCCTGTTTGTACGCCCCTCAGTTATCAGCGCAGGGGATCAAACCGAAAATGATTTATTTGACGTCAACAGGATTTTCTGCTCATCGGGAGTCAATCCGAGTCAGTCGGAATCTCGTATAGTGATGCTGTATTGAGAGAGTTCCTCCAGACGACGGTGGAGGACGCGCGCAATGCGGCGACTGCATTACAGCAGTGGTCTGCTCAGACCGGGATCTCAAAAACAAAATCCTACCGCGCAGGGTCCTTGGCCCGGGTGGGGATCAAACTGAGGTTCCTTGATGTGGAAAAGGTGGAGGATCAGCTAACTGCTAAGCGTTAGCCACCTGCCTCGCTCAGACCCGTTGCACTTTACAAAGTGAGCAGGACGGAAGCACTTTTCACAGAACGCTCCCCGACAAGCTCATATATCTCACAATGAAACTGAATAACGTACACTTTGTGTGCGTGTGTGTGAGTGTGTGTGTGTGTGTGTGTGTGTGTGTGTGTGTGCGCGCGTGCACGCGTGTGACTTACTGGAACACAAAGCAGCCATAAAGCAGCAGCTGTGCCCTGGTGACCAGCTGTTCACCACGGTGGAACCTTTTGAAAAGCACCTTCAGCGACCAGCAGAGACATGATTAAATTCTTTTACCAGAGTTCAAAACCAATAAAAAATGAAATGAAAACACGACTGGTGAGCGGCACAAAAGGTCCCATTGTTGCCGGGCAGAGGAATGTGTGTGTGTGTGTGTGTGTGTGTGTGTGTGTGTGTGTGTGTGTGTGTGTGTGTGTGTGTGTGTGTGTGTGTGTGTGTGTGCGTGCGTGTGTAGGTCAGGAGGAATGTGGGTTTTTGCATGGAGACAAAAGGCCCGGGACTTGGAGAGGAAAAGAGAGAAAGAAAGGAGAGCGAAACCTAGCAACCCCTGAAAAGAGAGAGAGAGACAGACGGACGGACGGACGATAGATAGAGAGAAAAAGAGAAGAGGGGGAACAGAAGCAGACAGACATAACGGGCACAGAGAGAGGGAGGAGGAGAGAACATACTTTTGAAAGTGGCAGAAAGAAAAACAACAGGTTGAGAGAGGGAGATACCGTCTTTCTCCTCACCCTCCCGCCCTCTCACCCTGTCACCCTCTCACTCTGTCACCCTCACCGTCTCACCGTCTCACCCTCCCACCCTCTCACCCTGTCTTCCTCAGCCTCCTCCTCATCCTCACCCTCCTCCTCCTCCTCGCCCTCTCACCCTGTCACCCTCACCCTCCTCTTCACCCTCTCAGCCTGTCACCCTCCCCCTCCTCCTCCTCACCCTCTCATCCTCACCCTCCTCCTCCTCATCCTCACCCTCCCACCCTGTCACCCTCATCTTCACCCTCCCACCCTCTCACCTTGTCACCCTCACGCTCCTCTTCACCCTCTCACCCTGTCGTCCTCACCTTCCTCCTCACCCTTCCATCCTCTCACCCTCTCGTCCTCACCCTCTCATTCTCAACTTCTCATCCTCAGCCTCCTCCTCACCCTCTCACCCTCTCATCCTCACCCTCCTCCCAACATTTTCTGACCCGAGCGGTGATTCATTTTGGTTCATTTTCCGAGCAAAGGTGGAAAACTCCGGGTTCAGAAGGTAAAAGTCGTGCGAGGCTCCACACGGCGCTCGGAGCTAATTAGTAAAAAAATCCACATGGTTGAACCACAATCCCGAAGTGGAGTTATTTTCTGATCCTGGATTTTTCCATTCCAATATAATTTTTCACATTGTGTGACTTGCTATCACAGTGTGTGTGTGTGTGTGTGTGTGTGTGTGTGTGCTTGTATATATTGAAGTTGATATTGATATTGAATATCGGAGTAAAGACCATCGGGTTATTTGGACGAGACTCCTCTGTGGATCAAACGCACAGACTGAGACATGACATGCGTTTTGGAATTTCCCACATTCCCTTTGACTCATCATGAGTAATGTGTGTGTTGTAAGTGTGTGTGTGCGTGTGTACGTGCGTGTGTGGATTTTCACTCTTTTCACTTTTCTATCGTCGCCGCTGAAAAGAATGACTCAAAAAAGTATGAACCCCAGACTGGTTTTCTCATGTTGAAATGACAAACACTTTTGTCTCTCAATTTTAGATAGCGAAAAGGTTCAAAACGCAGGTGGACGAGTGTCAGCCGAGGAGCGGGGTTGGTGTGAGCTTCCAGGAGTTAAATGGGTGGACAAAAACAAAACAAAACACAACGGTGGCGTTTCCATGGCGACTATCAACACGCATCGCCTCGCTGATGTTACCTGAGGGATTTGTCAAAACAACAGAGGAGGGGGACCCCGCGATGACCGTACCTTTGAATTATCATCCAATGGGGGGAAAAGAACGTTATCCAATAGAACTGTTGGAAATGTGATAGAGAGAGAGAGAGAGAGAGAGAGAGAGAGAGAGAGAGAGAGAGAGAGACGGCCATCTTCAGTCATCAGTGTCTGTTGTCGCCTTTGTGTGTGTGTGTGTGTGTGTGTGTGTGTGTGTGTTTTCCCCGCAGCACACACAGGTTAACATGCATCAGCTTGTCTGTAGTATCTGTATGACTGTCAACACACGCTCACACACACACCTGCTTTTTGAACGCGAGTTCAGCAGCATTAAAATATATATATATATATATATATACACACAAAATATACAAATATGCAGCATGATTCATTGGCGGTGCTTAGCCGTGAATCTAGTGTACAGATGAATAGATATGTGCAGGCAAAATATGAACACACGTATCAATGGGTGGATCCCATTTCCTCTGGTGCTCCAATGGTAATACTCAAGTTCAACTATAAACTATACGAGTTGAATTACAACTGCGTCAGTGTTCAGGGTAAGCCTGTCGAGGGGTGTGCAGCCAAACGCCAAATATTTAGGAAGTCCCCAACGTGCAGACCAGTTGATTTCAACTTAACTATTACTGATTCTTTTCCTCCCATCAGCTCAGACCGTTTTCTCCTCGATCGTCCCCGTTATCGCGGACCAACACGCCGCCCGCCCGCCGCTTTTCACCCTCCCCGAGACGTCGACTGCGTGAGTGGAGTTTTGTTTTCGACTGGGCCCCGCTGTGGTCTGCTGAGCTTTTCCCTGTTTCCAACTTCCGACACAATTGACGCAGCTCGGCATTTGTCGCCTGCGTTGCGCCCGCGGTGGTCTTCATCCTCGGCCGAACAAGCGCTTTGTTTTGGGTCTCCAGGTGCGGGTCAAGGAGGCAGAGCAGCTGAGACGGGGCGGCATAGCTCTTGTCGACGCGGACGGGAAATGGCTGCCGGGTACATGAGGAATGGGATTAAAGGAGCTCAAAGGGCGCTTTGAAAAAGTTGAACTGCTCCGCGAGAGGGAGGGTGGCGTAGCTGCCGACTGTTCTGCGAGAGCCGAGAGGAACCGCCGCGTCTTGTCCTCATCCAACCAACAGTGTGGGAAGGCAACGTGGTGCTTTATTGATCCCTCCGAAGGGGAAATTCAGGATTCGGTGTTCTCTCACACCTGTCCTGCCCTTGAGCAAAGCACTTAATCTCGACCTGCTGCACAGGTGCTAATGCGAGGCCGGCCTTAGGGAAGAAAAATAAAGAGTCTCACTATGGCACTCATGACACCACAGTAGTATAGACGTGTTAAAAAAAAAAGTCAATAAATCCACAAATGAGGCCTCTTTAAAACAGTTATGTGCATAAAAATAGCTTTATTTCCGTTAACAGAAATCAGAACCTGCATGTAGAAACCAATGATTCATTGGTCGCCGCACTCCACTGGTGATTCACATGTGTTGTGACATTTCAAGCAGCAGAAAGTATCTCTCTCCCACGCCAAGTGACCGGACCGGGGAAAAGATTAACATCCGAAATGCATTCAAACAGCTGGGAGTCAACTAACGTGGAGCGCCTCTCTAAAATAAAGAAAGGGATTCAACTGCAGGTAAAAGGCAGCGGTCATGTGTCCGGCTGGAATTCTGGATCACAGCCTAAAATATTAATTTCAGGATTAGTTCATCTCTTTCTGGCCAGCATTCATCTTGGTTGAAAGCCGTCGAAAGTGCTCGATGACCTTCCTCTGGCCGACTGATTCGCGCCGATAAATATAATTCAATTGGACAACGCACCGTCGAAGGAACATTTATGGCCTCTTGAGTAGAAAACGACAAACATTTTCTGTTACTCAGAGTTTGGATGAGGACTTGGAAGCTTAACAAGAAACGGTCAAATTCTGGTCGTAGCTGGTGAGTCTGAGGTCGACCAGTCCGTAGTGTTGGGGATCAAAAGGATCGTTCCGAAGTCCAACTGAGATTTAGCCGGTTTACACCCCCCCCAACATTTTCCCTATGTTTGCTCACATTAAAAAAAAAAATATTTCACCTCAAGATGAGGAACCTACTTTAAAGTTATCTCCTGGTCCCGCAACAACTGCAGTAGCAATTTTTGTCAAAGGGTACTTGGTTTTGCCGAATTTGTTTTGCAGTCGTAATTTGATTTCAAAATGTCAATGCGGCATTACCTCAAAAAAAAAAAAAAAAAAGGCTGAATTAAGTAACAGTCAAAATATCTTTCCATAGATGTCAGCGGGACAAGATATTTAATTTTAAAGTTTCTCACTAAATGACCAAAGAGAGCAGATATTAAAAAAATAAAATGTGAGCCATAATCAGGAAAATGCTCAGGGGTAATAACGTCAAATGTCAAAGAACAAAAACTTAATTTGACACTTAATTAATTTGACGGCGCTTAAACTATTTGAAGTTCTAGAAGTTTCAACAGTTAATCTTTTAAGTCTTCTTCCGACACCGTGACTCATCCCCCGAGCGACAGACACCGACCACATCAGAAATCCTTCTTCTACAATATAAACATGAACATAAATACATAGCGCTTCAAAAAAAAAAAAAAAAAAAAAAAAAAAAAAAGTCTAAAAGATAATAGAAACTTGATAATAGAAACTCTTACAAAAAAAACAAAAAAAAATAAACTGGCTTAAAACTATTTGCTTCTGAAAATCTCAAACTAGTGTATATAATTGTTTTTTTTTTTTATATCACATATACAACAGCTTTAAAAAGGGGGGAAGGACACGCCCCAACCTGAAATAATGCAATAAAATATTTTGACAGTTAAATTAATACAAAAAAAATAAAAAATAAAAAGCAGGAGGGGGAAATGGGTTGATTTAACGGAGAGGAAAATAAAAAATAAAATAGAAACAACCAATGGATAAACAACGTCAAAAGATGGTTAGTATCGCATTGGTATGATATAAAGAAATAAAAAATAAAAGAAAACTCTTGGCATTCATTCCAAGCATTTACAGTAAAATCAGGTTCAGAGTTAAAACATTGCAGGTGTGTGTGAGTGGGTGTAGGGTTGGGACAATAAGTAAAACAAAACCAGAGAGACTATTTGGCATTTTAAATATTTGGTAAATAGGAAGGTTTGTTGTGTGGGTGGCAGGCGCACACACACTGCAAGTAAATGGTTGAGTACCGAAGTTAAAGGTTTATTTTAGACTGCGTACAGAGCCTGTACGTCGTAACCAGAGCATTTATTAAAATACAGTGTAATCATTAATCTGAGGAGTAGCGCGGCAGTTACCATGGTGAGAGTAACCGATGACCACGGAACAGTCTAGCTTGTTGGACCGCGGCCTCCGAAACCCAGCGCACACACGCGCACACGCGCACACGCGCACACACGCACACACGCACACACGCACACACACACACACACACACACACACACACACACACACACACACACACACACACACACACACACACACACACACACGTGTGTGTGGAATGCGGACGTCACTCTGCGAGAACATGTGGATTTGAGTCCGGTCCAATTCGCTGTAATCAAAACAGGTCCCGGAGAAGTGGTGACGATTACATGGGTGACACAGCATCCAGGCATTGAAAGTACTACAAGTTTTATTTTTTACATGACTTAAAAAAAAAAAAAAAAGTTCTTTTGCCGTTTAACAAAACACGATGTTTAATCTGCAGAAAGTGTCGACGCCAAAGGAACTTTATTTCAAGACGATTGCACTTCTGTGATGAGGTACGCACCTGACACAATGCCAACTTGTTGTGTTTTGTCTTTTTTTCGTAGATGAGCGAGCGTTCCTCTAAGATGGGTGCGGAACAAACAAATGGGTCATCTCGGGCCGAATAAAGTAACCACGAAAAACAATAACAACAACATGAAAAAAAAAAAACAAAAAAAAAAGAACAGTCTGTCAGTGAAATCTCTCTGCATGATGAGGCCTTCCAGAGACTGAGAAAGGAAGGGGGGGGGGGGGAATGACTGAATGTTTTCAAATGATCGCTCCAGAAATGCGGAGCAAATAAAAAAAAGAAAAAAAGGAAAAAAAAGAAAAGAATGAAGCTGCCTCCTCATTGGTCGATCCCTCGGCCAATGAGGAGAAGGAGGCGCGGGGGTTAGAGGAGAGGAAAATAAATAACTGGACCGTGAGCGTGTACCGTGATGAGGGAACCCCGTTGCACAGCGTTAGTGTTACAAAATGGAGGGGAGGGAGGGAGAGGCAATAAGAAGAGAGAGAGAGCAGAAACGGAACAAAACAAAACGTACAGATCTGTTTACAAAATAACTTGTTACCTTTTTTTTTTTTTTTTTTTTTTTTTTTTAAGTTGGGGAAGGGCACAAAAACAAATAAAAAGGTCATATGTACCGTTCTGGCAGCTGAAATGCTCCCCTCCTGTCCCCTCCTCCTTTAATGACCGCTCTCTTTGTAAGAACAAAAAACCTGACAAAGCGGTCTAACGAAGCCTCTGATTGGACAAAACAGCACCGATAGAATTACTGAAAATCAAGGAGGAGGGGGAGGAGTCAGTCAATAGATTGAGTCACTTAATTTTTTTTTGTTGTTGTCGTTTTGCTCCCGGATTTGTTGCTACTGAGTTCCACGCGGCTTTGTGGCCGGCTGAAGAGGTAAAGAGGTAAAGAGGTGGAGGAGGGGGTCGAGGCACAATGTGTGTGTGTGTGTGTGTGTGTGTGTGTGTGTGTGTGTGTGTGTGTGTGTGTGTGTGTGTGTGTGTGTGTAGGGGGCGGGGCGGGGGGCAGTCATATCCGGAGTTTTAAAGCAGGGTTAAAAGGTCAGAGGTCTTGGGCGCGGGGGTCTACGCATAGATCTCTGTGGTGGGGGCCTTCTTGTAGATGGGCTTCTTCCCCAGGTCGTAGCTGCCCTCGTCCTTCTTCTTCATGCGGTAGATGAGGAGGAGGATGAGGAGCACGGCAAACATCAGGCCCACAGCGCCGCCTGCGATCAGAGCTGGAGGGGGGGAGAGACTGGGTCAGACTATTAACCCGGTGGGGGGGAGGGGGAATAAGGGAGGTTGGCGACGGATAAACAAATGAAGGGCGCATCAGCGGCTTAGTTGTTTTAGAAAAAATAAAAATTAAAGTTTGGATTGGGTAGATACTTGCGGCTGCGCTAGAACCATTTGCACATCTTAAGCGGGAAAAATCGCCACTGATAGGACTGTGGTTGTGCTGTGGAATGTATCTTCATGTGGCCTTTCCCCAATCCTCACTTGTATAAACCGCTGATCACAGTCTTCTTTGTATTTCCGTATAATTAGTCGCTGCATTTCCCCCATCCTAGTCACATTATGTTTGGGTGTAGAGATAAGACTTTACAGCCTGTGAAGTCGTATCAACACTCCCTCGTCTCCACAGAAACGTTTAATTGCAAGGCGCACAAGTTTTTTGGTTCTGGGTTACTTATTATCTGCTCGCAGACACTGTTCCTCTGTTCCCCAGTAACCCAAGAGACCGCCAGAAAACTGCCGGCTACGCATGTCTATCTTTGTGCGTGCACATTAGATTGTGAAACGAGAACAACTGTAAACCGCTCGTTATTTCTGAAAACGCATGTGTTGTATTGTCATAGGGGCGTAGTCAGAAGACTACAACCAACCCTTGGACTATATGTATTTCTGTTTATGCTGCCGGCGCTTGGTTCTTCTCTAGATACCCAGCTGTTATTAAATTGACTTAAATCTGGAAGAAGTCGTCATTTTAATGATTTCCCTCCACTCATCCTGTCAGCCGGTGAACCTGTAAAGGCTCCAGGGGAGGCCTGACCCAGAGAAAATCTTCTGCGGTAAACTTGATTATGCACCCGCGTTTCCTTGAAAGTCGCATGGAGGAAAAACAAAACAAAACAAAAAAAACAAAAAAACATGAACTGAGGTAATGACACAGTGGTATCGTCCCATCCCTAACCTCTGTATTCAACATGGTTTCATAATTAACCATTTGTAATCAAGATCCCTTGGCTAAAACAACACCATACAACGGAGCAAACCAGCGCATTTTAAGCCGCATAAGGTCAACGATCAGGTACTGTGTCGATGAGCCGCTACCCAGACACATTCCTTTTGGTTAAAAAAAAAAAAAAAAAAAAAAAAAGGCGTCCTCTGAAAATGAAAACAAGACGGGCGCACTCCCCTGCCCACTGACCTGCGAGGACCTCCGTCTTGTTGAAGATGCTCTCGTCGCTGGCGTGCGCCATGAGAACGTTTGAGGGCTGCTCCTCGCCCGCGAGGACATCGTTCCGCAGAAGGGGGATCTCGTTGCTCTCCTGGATGACCTCCACCTCGTCCACCGTGGGCTTTACCGGGCGTTCCAGCTCTGGAATGTTGTTGTCGTTCACGTCGGGCTGTGGATGAGGGTTAGAGGTGGGCTTGTTAAAACACACACACACCACAATTTCATAGTGGTAGATCCTGCCCGATCGCCATCTTGTTTGAGGATTTTGCATCCAGAGTAAATTCTGAACATATTCAGTATTTTCTAAATCTTTGAGGCTGTATATTTACCCTATACTTTCTGTATGCCTATGATACCACCTCACGCTGCTTAAAACATGCACTGCATAAAACATGTAAGGATGTCTCACCTTCTCTGATGGCGTGGCGCTCTCTTCGATTGTGGGCATGGGTGTAGCTGCGGAGGGAAGAGACGTCAAATGTTAGTCTGGTCACCACGTTTGGTCCGGTCACACTTCATAAAACACCACGCAGTCACAGTTGACAACTTAATCCAGCAAAATGAATAATCACCAAGTACATTTTTCATATCTCTGGAAATTGTCCTCCCCATCCTAACTTAAAGGAGTAGTGGGTGGCTACAGTCTGACACCTGGGTGACCACTCCAGTTTCTAGTGCCTTGGTCAAGGGCAATGGCATTGTTTTACCCTCAAAATCATTAATGAATCACAAACGTTCCAATAATTTAATTATGATTACTTTCAAAACATGTCTACCTGGATGCTACAGCATCAAATTAAATTTTCAGTTGACAAAACTCGCATTTCTAGTGGAGCTTGAGCAGATGTGAACATTTCGCAAGAACCAACCTCCATCACCAGAGCCGGAGAACTCTGCATCGTCATCGTCCTCATCATCTTCGCTGTACAAGTCAGGGCCGTGATTATAATCCACGTCGTCGGTGAACTCAAAGTCGGAGCCGTTTGGAGAGTCCCCTGACGACACAAGGTCTTCAGAGCGCGTGGACATGGAGGCGGTTTGAGTGGTCTTCATGGGCATCCATGTCTCCGTCTCCCTCACCTGCTGGGGCACCAAGGAGCGCAACGAGGGTAAGAGGAAAACCTACAGCACATTGGACGGATTCCAACTCTTACATTCTGCATAAAAGAAAAAATATATATATTTCAAATGACAGTCGGAAAAACTAAAAATCTGTTAAATGATTGACATGGCCATCACAGGTAGACAGTTAATATTAAAAAAAAATTGCAGAGAATCGCAAAGTATTCAATATTTTAGTAAAATTGTTAGATTCCATAAGCATGTGTCCATCCAAATATAAAGGGAATATTAATCAATGTTTGAAATGTCACAATTAAATGTGAGTTAGGAGCACTTCCATCAGTTAAGTTCAGGCAAATTACCTGTAAACCCAATTTTTTATGTTCCAATGTCAATAGGTGGGCCAAATATTCAGCTGATCGAAACATGGAACAAACAGGAAGGAAAACTGTTCATATATTGATCAGAAACAAAGAAATTGATAGTCTATATTGTTGTGTTATGTTCCCTGAAAAACAGTAGATGTTATTAATGTTCACATTTTAACTCTAGCCTGTGGAAACTCATCAACATCAACAAGTTCTGTTACCACCCACACTATCAATTCTGTTAAACTTTTAGATGGCACTTTAAGCATTGAAACACATGAGTCTATTTGTGAACTCAGAATTCACTTCAGGGGAGCATGGTCAATGAATTGCAGCCTGCATTCCTTGTCTGTCAGCCAGATAAATGTAAACCAATGAGTTTCGAGCAGAACTGAACATGTGAACCACCCCAGCCTTTGGCCATCAACGTCAGGCCACCTCTGACTGTACCTGCCCCGCATACGAATCAACCTGCAGTCAGAAGTGACTCAACTGTAGCTAGATCAAGCCTATGTTTAAAAAAAAAAGAAAAAAAAAAAAAAAAAAGAAAATCAATACATTACTTTGAGCAGCCATGGTTGTAGTGGGATCAACTAAATTGTTATTTTTTTAAAGCAAATAACACCAATCTGGGTGTCAAAAATGGTGGTACTAATCTAAGCTGATTTAGATGATGAAAGAAGTTTCAATAACAACGAAACGCTCAAATTAAAATACAGGCCTATATTGAAACCCTAAATCAGTTTTAACGCGTTCAACAATTCTTCATGCATTAAAACAAATATATAGATCCCAGCTGGCCCAGTAGTGCATGAATCCCAAGGAAGCTCAACATAATGAAACGACCGTCCTAATCACATTAAGCCAACTTAATTTAATTTACCCAGTAAAAAGCATGAATGGGCTTAAGGCGCAGGAGCATTGCGGGTGCTTACTAACACCCACCTCTATTGATCTAATTATCATTACAGTGGCCACACACACACACAGCGAGGGGTTAAACAGGGTTACAGGAGAGTAAGTGACAGCAAGCAAGTGACAGAGTCCGGTTTAAGTGGAATGACACAGAGCCCACTAAGAGTTCAAATAAATGCAACCGTGTGTGTGCAATGGAGAACGGGTGGACGAGTCTCAAATGCTGCAGAAATGATCTCCTTTCCAATCGAAACATTTTTGCAATTAATTAGATCTCATTTTGGCCAATACAGGTATAATATGTTCCATCGAAACACCGCGTACATATCCTTCAGGAATGCGTTTAGTAAATTGTTTAGAGGACTTTAAGATCATCACAATCACAACATTTGTTTTTTGGAGCTCAATGACGTCGTTGAACCTAGAAGTATAGTTATGAGAAGGGCTGTTTGAATCTGCTGCCCCCGACATCATAAAATCTCCTCCATCATCGGTTCCATCTGAGTCTTTAAAAAAGGGGTCTTTATTTTAAGGGGTAACTTTGGAGACTAAGCCTAACCGGGAACACTCCACCCCCAACACCCACCACCGTCTCCACATTATTCTGCGTGTTCTGAAATGCTTATCCTTTCCATAGAGCACAAGTGTGGTTTGTGTTGAAATTCCTGCTCTAATAACGCGTGCTGTGTTTGAAGTTAATCCTCTTGCCCTCTGCCGTTAAGGCAGCCTGCGTGTCTACAGGGAAGGGAGGGAAGCCTCCATTGTTGGTGCACAGAGGTTTCAATCAGCAGGGCGGCCATCTTAAAGGTCTTTGATTCCTCTTTCCTGGGAACTGTTGTTCACCACATGTTTTTGATTCTCCCACAATCTCATTAAACCATAAATATGTCTTTTGCTCGACAAAAACATGTCCCTTAAAAAGGCAAACCTTCAGCCAATTTCACGCCCAGCTTCCCCCCTCAATTTATCGCCAAACAAGAGTAACGTATTGATGACACCATAGCCACCAGTGACAAAGCAATCAATAGTGGAGAAAAAAGGTGAAACCTGCGACTAACTCATACAATAGTTTGGAGTTGGAGGATTTTTCTCAACAGGATGATGGACGGTCGAGTCGCTCAACAGATCCGTTCGAAAGTTTCATTTTATAGAGTGGCCGAGCCAAATGTCCATATAAGTCACTCTTTGCAGAGTACCGTTCTACCAAGAGCTTGACATTTTGAACTCGCTGGAGATAAAATTAGTTACTTATCAAATATACACTGGAAAAAACTTAAATGGATTTCAGTCACCAATCAACTTAAGAAAACATTTCTATTTTTTAAACCAGTATTTCTTTAGGCTTTCTCAAATTAAAATGTGCATCTTAATTTAAGACCTAAGAAATACATTTTTATAAATGTAAGCAATTTTTTTAAGTTGATCCAACGACTGAAAATGTTCAGTGTACATGGCTGGGATGGGTATACTGTAGCAGTGAAAAACCAATGGAAATGTTGGGCAAAAAAGTTCTAGAGGTGGCCTTTTAATGGCTGTTGCTGTGTGTGTGTGTGTGTGTGTGTGTGTGTGTGTGTGTGTGTGTCTTGCCCTAAATCAAAGGCTGACAAAGAAGCACTGTCTCTGAAGTAAATCCAAAGTAGTCCCAAATCCTTTATTATGTCCTCATTTAAACCCCACACATAGAGGTTTGGAAGCTCTTAGTGTGTGTGTGTGTGTGTGTGTGTGTGTGTGTGTGTGTGTGTGTGTGTGTGTGTGTGTGTGTGGCTAATCTGGAGGAGTAAAATTGGGACTGCTGGTTCGTCATTTCCTTCTTGCTATAGAGAAGTTGTGGACACCCGCTGGTGCATGCTGGGACAAGCCCACTGAGTCACTCCATAGGCATCGCAATCATTTTTGAACATGTTCTGAATCTGGCGTAGTCAAGCTACTGACGTACAGGTGTGCTTAGGGAGTGAGTCATTCCATTAGGGTAATGTAAAAAATACTATTTCCTCAAGGTGTACTTTGCTTCTCGACGCCATTCAACTCAACTGCTTATTTCATTAAATTCTAATTGGAGATGGTGAATTTGTAAGATAATCAACCGTATATACATTATATACATAAATTATAATTTCAACATATTTGAAGTGTTATGATTGTTGTAAAGAATACTTGTTTAAAGTCAAACATGTATCTGTGTTTAGGTAGGGGTAATGGGCAGGAGCTCACTGATTTCAAAAGAGTCACAATTCGATTCAATATCCATATTGATGAGATGACTCACCACAAATCTAAACCGATCAGCCACACCAGTAAAACCAGTGAATAACATTGCTCATCTTGTTCCAATGGCCCCTGTCAAGGGGTGGGGTATATTAGGCAGAAAGTGAATAGTCAGTTCTTGGCGTTGATGAGTTGGAAGCAGGAAAAATGGGCAAGCGTAAGGATCTGAGCCACTTTGACGAGGAGCAAATTGTGATGGCTCTGTCATGGGTCAGAGCATCTCCAAAACGACAGGTCTTGTGGGGTGTTCCCGCAATGCAGTGGTTAGTATCTACCAAAAGCTGTCCAAAGAAGGACAAGCGGTGAACCCAAGGCTTATTGATGCGTGCGAAGAGTGAAGGCTAGCCCGTCTGGTCCGGTTCAAGAAACGTAATTGTCTATCATGATGAAGTATCGATATTATAATTTTCAAATCGATTTAGAAATAAAAAAAAAATTGAACTGAATTGTATTGTCAATACTGATTTTATTTTTTTTTCCCCCAACCAAGTGCTCATTTTGATATATAGTCACGTTTCAACTTAAAACAGGATTTAAACTGAGTAAAAGTAATCTGGTTCAGTACATACAAAAACAGACTCTTTCAGCTCCACTGTTTCAGAAATCCAGATATACATGATATTGTGTAGAATTCTCTATGATGACTGTGGCAAAAAATTACTCTACATCACCACTGGTACATGCATTGTTTGTATAATATTCCTAATTACAGCATTTCACAACTTATGTGCCGTGAAACAACAACATACTGCACCCTCCCTGGGGGGCTGAGACCTGTCTGAACAGGCTCCGTGTTCTTGGTGAAAAAGCACACAACAAAAGAGGGACTGGAATGAAACAGATCCAAAGCAGAGATTCTGAAGGCACTTTTTGTTATCCTGGAGTAATGATGTCAGTCATTGCATTTATTATCAGATTTGCTGGGGTGGGTGGGGGGGGGGGCATTCAAACTCTGCTGTACATGGTCAAAAGCAAAACCAAGCTGGGCCGGAAGCAAGGAAGCGGTCTTTCTCGTCCCAGTTCAATTCCATGGTTGTCTTCGGGGCAACGCATGGCTGAATGCGCGCACCTGCCCACACAGAAAGAACCAAGAGGAAAAAAAACAGGAAACTTAAGTTCTGTGCAGAAACACCTGTGAGGTCGAGTGCACATTTACAATCTTATCAAACTGTATGAACTGATAGAGTGTTCTAACTGAGCAGCCAGTTAAGCAATCAAGAAAAAACGTCACAAAACTTTCTTAACATCATGAAAATAACCACTGTTCTAGACTCCAGGCCATTCGTCCTTCCTTAAAGCTAACCTTGGACCTAATTTAATTGGACCCTTCTTTGCATCTTTCCCTTTAGAATGTAACAGTTTGCGTCAACTGGTGACGTGATAAAGACTTCTCTATCATGAAGGGGACATTGACTACCAACACTAAGCAAAGCTTGAAAGCTTTGGCCAGCCCGGCGCTACCACAGCCATTTTGTGAAGCAACCATTTTGTCGCTCCACTGAACAACAGATTTATACTCTGCCTAATGTGTAGCAGCTGATAAGCTGCGGCTGGCCAAACTGCTCTCAAAGAGAGGTGGAAAAACAACGTTTTCGGTCAGGTAGAAAGGATGTTGATGGGCTACTCTTGTAGCACACAACTCCGTTAAAGAAAAACAAATGGGAAAATATAAATCATACCACAGGCTGCACTAATCCCGATTTCTTATGACTACATGAAATATATCTATGCAGAATATGACAAACTTTGTTTAAGAAAGCACAATAACAAATGCAGTTTGATTCCAGAAATGTTTATCATTGAAAACGTGTAACCCCCAAACCCAACACACATTTGTTCAAATAGGCGACCAGGTCTTATCTCTTATAAATGTGTTATTTGGAAACAATGTTCTTGAACCAGAAATAGTCCTTTTGAGAAAATTTATCTTGGAATCTCACTTCGGCTTAACTGACAAGAGTACTGTGATCGCTTAACAAAGACTCTCTGTTTAGCCCAGACCTCTAGACTGTGGTTTTGCGGTGTTAGGTTTTGCTTGGAGTTTCCAAATCATTTATATAACACCAACCTATTAGTATTAAAAAAGAAATGAGGAAACCAAGGACGATTAAACCTCAAGAAACCAACGTAGTACCGGCAGTGATTTTGACCAATGGTTATTTTTATGTTTGTGACAATGGGTGCCTGAAACTGATGAGGGAATTCACAATTTTCATCAGTATCTTGATTTCAATATCTTCTGTGATGTCTCCTCTTCTTATTAAAAAAGTGTATTTTTAAGTACATGAAATTTATTTATTTTAATAAATCAAATTCGCAAATACAATATAGTGTCATTCTGCTGGTATAAGTTCCAAATGTGCTGGTATAGAAACAACTGTACAATAGACTCAATAGATAGACAGTTCCAAATGTCAAACAGTATTGATAAAGATAGAAATTATTCAAATAAAGACATTCGGCTTCAGACCAATTGCACCATGTGTCAATTTGGGCTTCCTTCTGGTTTGAATGGGAATATTGTTCAGAAAAAGGTAATTGTTGCTAAATAAGGAAACAGGAAATTTGTTTATGGTCCAAACTTCTGAGGCCCCGAGTTTTGTGAGTCAATGGCCTTTGAGCATGGCTTCTGTCATATCTGTAACTGTCACTGATTTCACCTTATCAGTCTACCAAAATCTGTTTCTGAACAATTTTGAGGCAAGAAATAAGCAATCCAGTTGCTGAATCTTCACTAATATTAGCTCTACAAGGGCTAATTTAAAAGTAAGTTCCGACCTTCATGGCCGTGCTTCAAGCTTGTGGGAGACACGGACACTGCGCTGAGATTTTTTTCCTTTCATGTAAATGTCAGAAAATAAACAAAAACATCTACAATAAAACCACAATTTGTGTAGATTTTTGGAGAAACGCAAAGCGGATCGCGTGCCGCAGTCTACAGTCTATGTACCGCACAGACTTTCATTTCCATCGTCTGCAGTTTCGTCACAGACAGCTGGTTCCTCTTTCTTTAAAAAGATTTGTTTGTTGAGTTAGTCAGATGGCGGCGGTTCTAATTTTTTTCATGTCTCAATGCTACGTATGCCTGAGACACAAATCGGAATGTCTTCTGAATTAGAAAACTCACAAAAAAACTGACTCAGTTGTCATATTTCTCAGTTTGTGTGTGAGTAGGCCCATCAGAGACCAAATCAATGTGCAAGAGTGCTGAAAAAGTGGGTTTTGCATAATAGGTCCCCAATTATGCAATAGAAATTTACATGCACTTTTTCAAGTGGATGTAAACACACTGCTTGATGCTAAAACAAGGCAGAAGATGTCCAAGATAAGAACCTTGACCTGGTTTAATTTTACATATCAAACAGTCAAAGTAGTATCCTGCCCCTGCCCTCTGAGCTTACCACAGCATGAAGGTCCTAAACCTCACCAGTTCCAACTCCTTATTGAGCTGAAAGGACAGTTCGTCAGGAAAGACACCTATGGATGCCAAACAACGCCGGTTGACATCGCGAGAGCATATCAATGACGAAGATGGCTGGGGCTAAGCCTTCGGCAGTTCCGCCTACATTAAACCAGGGAAACAATCCCTCCATCTGCCAACCACAGAGAGAGGCATCTGTTCCATTCACACAACAAGCTACGAAGAAGACAACACAGCACACGGGACTGAGTTTCTTTGATTGATTTTTGCAAAGTCCAACATCACTTGACCTTTTAAAGGGTGATTGCTGTTTTCAAACCCTTTTTTCCTCTGCCTTGTACCAGACTTAGGAGGTGCTTTGTCCGATTAGTTTAAGTGCCGAGCGGAGCTGGAATACTCTGTTCAACTCAGAAGTTTAAGTCAATGTAATTTCCGGAAATTGATAGATCAATTTATTTTTGAAGAAAGCCTGAAACTAGAAGGGACCTAAGTTACAAGATAGTTTTATAACAAATACATTTAACACTTAGAAGAAGAAATTAGGGAAGCACCAATTGTGACTTCTGGGCTGATACCGATGTTTAAATTCGGCCTATAGCCGATCTTTTCCCGAGTTCCCCTGAACGCAGCATCACTTCATGCTTGGGGTGCTGCAGAGAGCCGTGTCCACGTCTTCTAAAATTGATCGCGAATGGCATCCTTGTCTCAGACAAATAATTTTTTTTTTTTTAAATAAGTACTAAAATGGTATACTTATCGTACACTTTAGCGGGTGTTAAGATACCTGGGCGGGCTGCCCAAGTAAAGTCTAGGTGTGGTGTAGGAGCCAAAGCACGTCAAACATGTGGGTTAATTATACATTTAAGTGTTGTTTACATTTACATTCTACGCAAAATTATATTGACATAGACGACACAGGTTAAAAGTGTAGTGGTAATGATGTTTACGATAGACTAGCTTAGGAAGCCTTTAGTCATTCCTTTGGTTCTGTTATTCTAAATACAAAGTCATTTGTATTTAGAAAAATGTATTATTCTAAACACAAATCTGCAGTTTCCGTAGTCCAAGCCATGATTTTACCTTTTTTGTCCTTCGTGTCGCTCCGACTTCCTCATGTACACGCCAACAAGGTTAAGGTTTAGCTTTAGCCGCTTGTGCTAAGCCCGCTCTTTCCTCATTCTAGTGGGGAGTCGACGGTATTTGAGGTGGAGCAACACAGTATTCTAACCATAGTTGCGTGATTTAAGGAATTATTACTTAACTTTGGATTTACTCTTGTTAAAGAAGAATTCGTAGTGGACATTTTGTCCTTGGAAACTTGGAACTTTTGTTTGTCTTTTTATTTATTATTATTATTACTACATCTTTATTTATTTATTTTTAAACACAGGAGTCATGTGGAAGTATTTACAAGCTGTTTCAACTACCATCTAAATGATGAATGTCAGTCCCACATGTGGGGAAACACTGGATAAACATCGTCCACTGGATTTGGTGAATGTCATCTTATTTGCCGATAGGCCAATGACAGCAAACAAGGCGAATACCGGCAAATAACTTGGTGCATCCCTACTAGAAATTAATGATAGTGCCATTGATCTGCTTTTTATGAGATGTTGATGTACTGTGCAGCCTGTGATGCCTGCTTATGTGAGTCCTGCAAGCCTCTTTTTGCACTAAAGCAAGCACCCAGGGACCAATAAAGAGTGGTCCAGACACAAAGTGTGTGTGTAAGCTAAGTCAGGTGTGTGCCCACCTCTGTCTTTCCCTCTAACAAAAGGGCTGTAGATTCCTTCCACCTACTCCCTGTCTATCTATAGCCATCTTTCTAGCTCCCAGCACCAATTGAGAGACGCTATGGCAACAGGGATCACAATAGCCTAGATCTTAGCAACACACGGGTGGGGCAGAGATAAATACATAATGAGCTGTGATGTAGAAATAAAAATACAATTATTGTAGTATAACTTGGGAGTTTGTTTTTCAGCTAAATGGATGAACTTCCCAACCACATTACCCTCTCTAACATTAGAGCTAGGCTTCACATTTATAAATCCCAACATTACTTCCTCCCAACTTCCCATTACTTACCCAACATTACCTCACCACTTTTAGATTTGTTATCAAATAGTTCAAACTGGCCTTTTTAAGGACCTGCTCATCCTAGCTGGTGCCGCACCACTGAACTTCATTAATGGACCTCTTCTATCCTATCCAAGTATGACTTCCCTGTCCTGCCAAAGACATGGGAAACATTGCAGAGAGGCCAGCTGTAAGACAGACACTGAATCACTTTCCACTGATAAGCCTAATTGGGTTTCAATGACCACTCCCTGGGGGAATGTCTTATCAGAAAAATGTCAATGCCTGTAAGGATACAGATTATAGCTTTTAGTTCTATCATAATGACTTCTGAGTTACACCCTCAAGAAACCATGACTTTTATGACTGTATCATGGATTCTATAACTGATTGATCGATAAGCCAATAGCCCATGTCAAGTCAGGACAATCCTCATATTGAAGCCCTTTTCCCCACTTGTCTAATTGATTTTCGGCCTCTTTGATGGCACTACCTCTGGGAAGGATATCAATGCCTCAGTTCAAAGCCCTAATGTGCAGCTAACCTAATTGTCCAGTTAACACACAAGAACCTTAATTCAAGTCACTCTTGCCAAAAATCTGATTGACCTTTCTTTGAATTTGAATACATTTCCTGATTGCTAAATTCTCGAGGCACAGAGTTATGTTAATAAGATGTGGCCGCACCCATTTACCTTCCATTGGCAGGAAACAGGGCTCTGCTTTAGCTCATCATCCCTAATTCCAATGTCCAACATTCATCTACCAAAAGAGTGTCCAAGACAGAAGTAAAGGAAAAACAACACAGGCACGTACCCATTACTTCCTTGGATACACTTTTAAATAGCCAGTGATCCAAATCATAATTGTAATCAAAAACAGAATGTTGCTGCTCTGCCGCAGTGGTGATTCCAGAGTGCATAATAGTGTCTGTCTGTCTCCCTCTCTAACTGTAGAGTGGTCCAGAATTCAATAACAGGCATGAGGTTCACTGGACTCTGTGCTATGGTTGAAGGACCAAGGAATGTGTCTCTCTCGTTCTGTGGGTCAGTCAAAGCAACCAAGACCTTGGCTGCACAGTGAGCCACCACATTCCTCTTGTCTAGGACAGTTCTCAACCAATTTTTTTTTTTTTATATCACAGGCACATCATTGGATAATATTTTGTCAAATAGCGGTATAGCCGTGTAAATAAAATAATGGTGACGTTGAACTATTCATTCTGCTGGGGGCCCAGTTGAAACTCTTGAAAGAACCAGGAACCCACGTCTAGTCTGTGTCTAGTCTACTAGTCTACTAGTCTCACGCACGCTGAGCTTAGTGTAGTGTATCTTACATTATATGCAATCTGAGAGTAGTGTATCTTACATTATATGCAATCTGAGATGTGAACAGAATGTGTGCAGCAGATCGTCAACTAGAGTCGCACATGTTCCTTTTTCATTAAACCAACACAGTGAAATCCACTCTAGCAGGGTGGCAGCTCCTGCAATATGGGTAGATTCTAAACTGTATAATATCATATCTTGACACTATGGGAATTCCAGCAAAATGAATCCTCCCATCAATAAGAGCCTGAAATCCACAATTGATGTGGTCTAATTGAGAATGAATGATCAGTCACTAGTAAATCAATAGCCATCTGTATTCATCCCCAACACTGGGTTGATTGAAGCGGCGCTAGTCAGATTGATTTGAACTGAGAGGAGGTGAACCTCCTTCGACCGGGGTCAAACCCAAAGACTAATGGCTTCTAGATAGCAATCTCAACAGACAAGAACCTCTCATCATGCAATTATGCACAGCTCTGAACTTAAGAGATGACTTTAGTTATAGACCACTTCTTCCTCTTATCCTGGTATAAGAACTAAGATTAAAGGCTTGGTTATGGTCGGTTACACAATTACCTGTTTGTTGTCACTCAAAGGACTGTTGAAAATCACAATACTATTACCCATACGTACACTGCACAGACGTCACAAAATATAGTTTTGACGGGAATATGCTCAAACTAGCTTGACCACCATTTTCTGACCTGGTACATTAGGGATTTTTTTTTTATTTTTTTTTTAATCTACATTTCCACTGCCTTGGTGGTAGTTCATCAGCAAAACAAGACATTGAATAACTTAAAAGATAAGCATTGTCTACAACTGTGTTATTCCACTTGAGAAGGCAGCAGCACTACTGCTTTAACATGGAGGTAACAAATAGTTTGAGATTTTCATCAGAAAAAAGTTTGTGTCCATCATCATTCAGATATTTTGTTTTGAAGCTCCATGTACTCAGGTTAACTGTTTCATGTTAAAGCAATGGTGCTTCAACGGAGTCACATCAGGCAAAATCATGTCACTTTGACAAACTGTTAACATAGTTGTCCGTGGCATCAGGAGATAATTTCAAAGTCGTGTTGTTGTTTCAATGTTTCTCACAATCTAAAAATATGAGCCATCATCAGGAAAATGGTTAGAGGTCAGAGGTAATGTAAAATATAAATAAACTTAATATTTGACACCAGTATGGTAGTTTAAAAACGAAAACACGTTTTCAAAGCAAAAAGGACACAGAGTGTGATGAAAACACTTGCCTTATGCCGAAATATATTAATGCCGTGCTGTCAACCACAATATCTAGTAGTTAAAAAAAAAAAAAAAGGGAGGAGGGGCCATGTAATCAAATTCCTCAAACTTTTCTCAGTCGCCAGCAGGAAGACACCCCCACCCCACACTCCAACATTCCACGCTCCAAAGGGATTTTATAGACCAGCGGACAGCAATGCAGGAACCATTATTACATCCTTGCGATACTATTTATCAAGCTCCACAGGCATTCAGTCACCCCATCATGCAAAGAAAGGAAAAATGTGAAAAGAAGAAGAAGAAAAAAAACAGCTCATTCTCGTGCAAATGATTAGGGTCTAGATTCACAACCGGTCACATTCCAACAGGACGGAGTTAAGACCCCAAAAGGCAACAAGCTGGGGTCTGGTTGTCTAACATGGATTAGGCCGATTCAGGGGTAATTGGGGTTTGATGCACTTATAAAAAAACAAAACAAAAACAACTGCTTCATGCGTGTTTTTGTCATTTAGGTTTGATTCACCAAGTGTACAGACTGGTTAGAGTGACTGCTCAATGGCTAAATTGAAAATTAACTCACAAGGGCTGATTCTAATCCTCTCAAACTGAACAAAAAATGAGATTTGCCTTCTGTTCAATTCAAAATATTCACTGAGATGAACCTATATGGTTGATTTAGACCATAAAATGGCAAGGAAATCCGCAATTATGGAAAAGGCACATTACTAATTATCTTAAAGAATACTTCCCACCCTTCAACCCAAGAAGACATCTTGAAATTGCTTAATGATTACTAAGCTCTCAAAAATGTTTGATAATTTACATTTTGAAAGTATGAAACAACTTTAGGCAAACACATTTTCTTATAAATTGCATTTTTATATAAGATACCCCACTACATCAATCATTTAATTACTGGCATTTAATTAGATAATATTTTGAACCACCGTGGCTCAAAAAATTAATTGGTTATTTAAAGTAACGGACAAAAGAGCACTGTCCGACAACACTCACACACACACAGAACAAAGCTGCCAAGTATATATTGCCACACATTTTTGTTCATACGAGACAAAAAAAATTCGGAGGATAGAGAAAACAAATCCCACCAAGTGCGAGACCTGTTTTGCCCTGTCTGCAATAAGCTGATATGGTCGTCTAGCATGTGCTGACGACTAGCATGTGCTGACGACCACAACACCAGAATATCTGGCAAAAAGAAAAATACAGCACACAGCCCTCGGCTATCCTGGTCTCCTCATGTTTTCCCTACTATTATAGAATCACTCTTAATGACCACACTTTGTGTAATCATTAGGTCAAATGATCGTCAAGTTTTTTTGTTATTAAAATGTGGATCCCTAATCAGCCTTATTGTTACACGGTGAGCTGTGAACGAAGGCTCCTTTACCTTGGGATGGTAGCTCAGGCGGTAGAGCTGGTGGTATAGTAATCTAAAGGTTGCTGGTTCGATCCCAGGCTCCTCCTGCTAGCATGCTGTAGTGTCCTTGAGCAAGACACTTAGCCCCTAATTGCTCCTGATGGCTGCGTCCATCGGCGTTTGAACAATTGTCAGTCGCTTTGGATAAAAGCGTCTGCTAAATGACTAAATGTAAATGTAAATGTACCTTATGCATCTTGTTTTGACCACTGATGACAAATTATTGAGACTAGCCTATTATGTACAGTGCTGCTGTTGATAGAGATCGTTCTGCACATACATACTGCACACGTGAAGGGACAGCTCTCAACTGTGAGTAACAGTGATGCCCTCACGATAGTCTCATAAAAAGTATATAGTGCCAGAATATGGATTGGTTGTAAGTACTTTTTGTCTCAACTGCATGACATTTGTGTGTGTGAAAATGCTAGGGCTGGGTGATATTAGCCAAATCAAATACCACTATATTTTTGACGAATGCCTCAACATTGGTGGTGGGTTAGGGTAGCCTTAAAACATCTAGAACAATCTATGGATATACAGAAAATTATAATGCTGCCTTTCCAAAGAAAGAAATACGTGGGGTAGGCCACAGTACACTCTAAAATACCATGAAAATTAACACAACAAAAAAAAAAAAGCAACAAGTACTTCTAATGTACTCTCCACAAAGGCTAGTGGCCAATCAATTTGGCCGATTGACTACAATGACAAGGCGTGCGATCTAATCACAACACATTCTGACCACGCCTACAGGCTGCCTAAAACAGCCTTTCGCATCTTGTAGCGCTTTCCATTGTTATGTAGCAAGACATTGTATCGATTAGCTGGGAACCCCAATCCCACATTCCAACGACGACCCCGGCTGCAAGAGGAGAATAGAGGAGTGGGAGAGAGAGGGAGAACGGCTGTCATAGACAGCGGCTAAGTAGCCATCAAAGGAACGAGAGGCAAAATTGGGGATGAAAACAGAGGAGGGGCACAGAGCCACTGGCCGCAGGCAACAATTGATCACAGGGAAAGAGAGACAAATAAAAAGTGTGAGAGAGACAGTGAGCAAGAATACAGACAGACAAGAGTGTAATGGACTGAGTGTGTGTGGGAATCGAAGAGAGAACAGGCAACCAGATGGAAAAGTGGGAAGTTAAAGAGAAATAGTTGGCAAACTTTGAAGTCTTCACCCATCAAAACCATTAGGGCTGGATATTGCCTACAGTCATGATACAGAGGCTTTGACATGATACGCATCATAATAGGATTGTACATTTTAAAAATTCATACAAAAAAAGTTGTGTATGTACAACCATTTTTATTACAAAGATTAATAAAAATGAGTCAGCTCCCTGACATGACAAAGAACAGCCATGGTACAATGTGGTTACGACATGAAGAATTCACCTGGTAAATCAAAGCTGTGCTATCCTGTTCTATAAACTGTATGAATTTCATTAAAAAGGAACATGTTTGAGAGGTAAAGTAATGGATGCCTGCTGTTCGAAGCGTATTCACAGTGGACCAGGTAGTCTAGCAGGCGTATGACGTGAACCTTATGAAATGGACCTGGGGGAGGGAGGGGGTCTATCGAGACCCCTCCGAGTGTGCAAAATCCCCAAGAGGACCGGTCAAGGTCACCAGAGGTCACATTCCACGGGGGCAATGCAAAAAGAACAACAGGGCAGCGGTGGAAGGATAGTGAGCAGGGAGAAAAAAAGAAAGCTTCACAACTTTGTGGAATGTGACTGATCCTTAAGGCGCGCTGGTTTCAGCCGCGGTGTGTGTGCGCGCGCGTACAAGAGTTTCCTAAAATAGCGACTCCCTCCTGGTGCTCACTTGAGATGAGACACTTGTAGAAAACCAAAGTTCAACACTTCAAACTGAGTGTAATCCACTCTCCATTGATTCCACCATGGCCCCAGGTAGACTAAGTGAGGCGCAGGCGCCGGTAAAGTACCCAGTAGGAAAAAAATACACGTGATTCTTTCGATCACTACACAGGCTTTAGAGTCACATCTCCTTGTTATTGTAGTTGAGCAGACTTGTCTTACCTGACAGTTAAGTTTAGCTTATAACCAGAAAGTCAAACGCCAATTTCAACAAACACAGGACCAATAATAATAATAAATAATGGGCGATAATCCATATCTTTAAGAATATACTACAACAATATACATTTAGTATTGTACTGCTGGTGGGAAACACGCAGCATCCAATGAGCCAACCATGTGGGATTATGAATCTGTAGGGCAGCATTGCATATTAACAGCATGAGACCTGTGCCAGTGCCAGCTGATCACCACACAGACCCAAAGCTGAAGGTTACTGGTCGACTGGTAAAGACGTGTCAGCAGTGTGGCTATTCGCCCCTTACAGCAGATTAACCACTCGACTCACCATCTGTAATGACTGTGTCCCTACCCCCTGGGGGAAGGGGCTGCGCATGTGTGTGTGTCACTTTGTGGGTGGCATTGGGATTGCCCCCCCCTGTCTATTCTCACTCATTGCAGCCAGCCTCCCCAGTACCTACCCCTTCAAACACACATCACATGGCTAGGTTATAGGAGTTGGCTGAACACATGCCCTCCTCAAATGTTTGAATAGCCAATGCTTTATAATTAGATCGTGAAGGCTCACAGGTGAGCTTGAGGACGGCCAAGAGCATGTTGGTGTAAATACCTAACACCATGTTACCTGATCCGTTATACAGCAATTATAATGCATCTATAGATCTATCAATCTCACAAACAGTGGACCTGAAAACTATTTATAGGGGTTAGGTTTAGAAGACAGAACGGACATTGAAAGAGTTTCAGATTAAGTCTCAACCCTGACAAATCCCATTAAACACACATTAAACTGTGCTCCTGCTTAACTCCCGGGCGGTGACTTAGTCAAGTTAGTCTTGGCTTTTCGTGGGAGGGCAGATAACTCAAAAGGACTCATTCATCTAAAACGGAGCAGTGCCACAGCCTCAGTGACAGGCACATCACATAGGGCTGAATAGCTAGCTAGAAGCTACCCCAACCCGGGGCCCCATGCTGGATAATGCCTTCTAGCTATAGATTCCAGTCTGTGTCCCTGTCCAGCAACCACCACCATACTAGCGTGGCCACTCTCAGAAGCCCCAAAAGGAGGACACTCTACAGCAGGTTCAAATTAGGCCACAGGGCCTATTTGATTTATTTGCTCTCTGGAGATTTCCTTGCTGAGATATGACTTCGTACACACAGCCTACCTGTCAGAGGCAACATCGGAACTATGTCCTAGAAAGCCGTTACTGTACATTCTCCAACGTACGCAAACGTCCAGTCAATAAAGCAAGAGTCAAGTTTAACTGGTAAGGACTTTGCTGGAGACCCCCTGGAACCCGTTGAGGGGTCACGGAACCCATCGTCGAGAACCAATGCTTTGGCATGGTTAAAAAAAAAAAAAAAAAAAAGAAGAAAATCAGTACGTTGCAGAGTGCCCTTTCACACACACGCACACACACACGCACACACACACACCAGAAGTTGACCGAAACCAGTCAACGGAGTTGTCACACTAGCTTCATACTGCCCTGCTGGGTGAAGTAAACCCTAACCAACATAAGACCACGGTGGCGTTCACTCGGTGGAGTAAACCACAGTCCGAGGAACGCGCTTAGCGTTAGCCGCCGTTAGCAAGGCAGCCCGCAGCCACAGGTGGGCGGCAGGGTAAACAAGCGGCGAACTCACCGACAAAGAAAAACTTACCGATTCTGAGAAGACAGAGGCGAACAGAACCAAGACGAGGCTCACTCTGAACATGGCTGCCCCTTCACGTCGATCTTCGATCACAGTCTAAATTAAACGATTGCAGTATCAATAATGATATTCAGCTTCTTTGCTTTCCAGGGCCGATGAGGTCTAAACTCGAACCCCTGAACAAAAGTGTTTTTTTTTTTTTTCTTTTTGTCTTCTTCAACAAAAGCGAGGAGGTTATTTCCAGAAAACGAAGGAAAAGTGAGTTAACGACGCTCTTTATCACCTCCCCGGCCTCAACTGCTGTATTACTCCGCGGTGACTGAGTGCGGGGCGGCCGGGGTCGGGCAGGTCTATATTTTGGACGTCCGCCTCCGCCCAGTTGCGGAGGCGGACCGATCACGGCTCGCCCTGATTGGTCCGCCTCCCGCGAGTGGGCGGCGCCGGACGCGCGTCGGGCGCGCTCGGTGGCGGCGGCGGACCAATCAGGGCGAGGAGCGGGCCCTCTGGACGCTTCCGACGTGGTTTACGGTAAAAGTCCCCTCGCGCGAGCGCCACCGGCTGGCCCCGCCCCTGCCCCCACCTCGAGCCTCGAGCTGTTCCCCGAAGTGATGGACCATAATAACAACCAAACACAGAGGT
>NC_137192.1:26959351-26976851 GCF_960531495.2 Zeus faber | reverse complement strand
TTATTTCATTATTATTAGTATTATTATTCTCCATTTTTTCAGACTCTTACGTTTTATTTTTCATTTTTATTTTTTATGCTAAT
Organism: Zeus faber; assembly: GCF_960531495.2. Lineage (NCBI taxonomy): Eukaryota > Metazoa > Chordata > Actinopteri > Zeiformes > Zeidae > Zeus > Zeus faber. The sequence goes on along the minus strand of NC_137192.1, from coordinate 26,976,768 downwards.
CCTCCTTAAAGCAATGCGCCAAACCTCACCCTGACAAATGTCTTGTGTATGTAAGCGTCCCTGGGGGAATGACCTGTGGTGGTGTGGAATCAGTACATCACAGGGGAAATGAATAACTACCACCGCCTCAGAAACAAACATATGTGGCCTTTAATGGAACGAAAGCAGGAAGTATTTTATGTTCCCTTAAAGGTCAGATCTCAGATCACGCTATGAAAATGAAAACACGGGTGAAGTCCCCGGCTTTGGATGGAGGCGTGTCTGTGTTTCCCCACAGGCCTCTGGGAAGATACGAAGAGGAAGTCCAATAAACACACCGAGCGGCGGCGGGTGGAGTGATGTGAGGAATGAAACAGGAAGAGGAATCCACTTCACCCACACAGAGCTTATCTGATGTGTGTTCTGCAGCAGGTGACATTTAACGCTGGAGGAAGAGAGAGAGAGAGGGAGGGAGGGGGAGGAGGGAAAGGGAGAGGGAGACGGAGAGGAGAGAGGGGGGGAGGAGGGAAAGGGAGAGGGAGACGGAGAGGAGAGGGGGGGGGGGGGGGGGAAAGGGAGAGGGAGACGGAGAGGGAGTGTGGGAGGGAGGGAGGGAGGTAAGGAAAGGGAGAAGGAGAGGAGAGGGAGAGGGAGAGAGAGAGAGAGAGGGCTGGAGGGAGGGAGAGGGAGGGAAAGGGGGAAGGAGAGGAGAGAGGGAGAGGGAGAGAGAGATGACTGGTAGTCATTGTAAGTTAATTAGTGTTATTATAGTATTAATATTGTAGATTTATAAAATAGTTAATATATATTATACAAATATAGTGGAATTATATATATATATAAATAATGATATATATGATTATGATATATAATAATTATATACATATATATTATATATATATATTTTATATTATATATTATATATCATTATTAATTAATCGAATAATATTACTTATTAATTAATAATTATACAAATCAAGTGGAATCCTATAATAATTACATCATACAAATTTAGTAGAAGTATAGTATTGTTATACATTAAAACCTTAACTCTGTACGATTCTACTGTATTACTATAGTTTAATTATTCTATGATTCTACTGTATTGATCACGTACAATATAAGTGATCATATATTTTATATTATAACTTATATAACCAAAAATTGTAGAATTATAGAATACTTATATAATCGAAATATAGTCGAAGCCATTGTTAATTATTCACACAGCTAAAAGCTGTTCTATTCCGTTGTGTCCACCCTGGTCCGTTCAATTCTAATCGAGTCCACTTTAATGGTATTTCAAAAACATTCTGTCCGGGGTCAAAACTGAGGGAAACACAAGAAGGAGTCTCCGCTAAGAATCCTCCCGCTCTTCTCTTTACGCCCAGTCAGCTCCGGTGCTGCCGCTCGCTGGGCCATCTTTGAGGACGCGGCGGCACTGGGCCGCTCCCGGCGCTGACGCAGGCATGAAGTGAAAACCCCCGGCGCTCAGTCATACCCTGGACAGATAACCAAGTCAGGAGTCGGACGTGGCGGTTACCTCAGTGACCAACAGGACCTGACTCGTGCATTCGGCCTTTCACGACCGTGCGGCAGATAAGGCTCTGTATCAGAAAGGGCCGGAGGCGCGGCTGACATTTGGGAAAGGAGCAGTGCGGGGGACGCTCCGCGAAAGCCTCCACAGTAGAAGGTTAAAAGTGGCGACGGGTTCGCGGCCCTTGAGCGCGGAAGGGCGCGAAAGGACGGGTTTGCTGCTTTGTCGAACCGGGGCCTCGGCGACAAGGCCCTCTACCGTGAAATCTCCTTCTGAAAAGATGGGAACGTCACAGCGTGGGCGGGCAATCTTTATGCCGGGAGAAAGAAAGATGGCCACCAACAACGGCTTCTGCGATGTTTTTCTACGGTGTCATGCACTCTTTTGGCTCCATCGTTCGTAACATAAGAGACTAGAAACAGGATGTTGCGTCGCTTCCTACTGATTAAAATGCGATATTACTGTTATTCAACATGTTCAAATACACTCAGTCACGTGTAGATAGATAGATAGATAGATAGATAGATAGATAGATAGATTGATAGATAGATAGATAGATAGATAGATAGATAGATAGATAGATAGATAGATTGATAGATAGATAGATAGATAGATAGATAGATAGATAGATAGATAGATAGATAGATAGATTGATAGATAGATAGAAAGATAGATAGAAAGATAGATAGATAGATAGATAGATAGATAGATAGATAGATAGATAGATAGATAGATAGATAGATTGATAGATAGATAGATAGATAGATAGATAGATAGATAGATAGATAGATAGATAGATAGATAGATAGATAGATAGATAGATAGATAGATAGATAGATAGATAGATAGATAGATAGATAGATAGATAGATAGATGGAAAGATAGAAAGATAGATAGAAAGATAGATAGATAGATAGATAGATAGATAGATAGAAAGATAGATAGAAAGATAGATAGATAGATAGAAAGATAGAAAGATAGATAGATAGATAGATAGATAGACAGAAAGATAGAAAGATAGATAGAAAGATAGATAGATAGATAGATAGACAGAAAGATAGAAAGATAGATAGAAAGATAGAAAGATAGATAGAAAGATAGATAGATAGATAGATAGATAGATAGATAGAAAGATAGAAAGATAGATAGATAGACAGAAAGATAGAAAGATAGAAAGATAGAAAGATAGATAGAAAGATAGATAGAAAGATAGATAGAAAGATAGATAGATAGATAGATGGATAGACAGAAAGATAGAAAGATAGAAAGATAGATAGATAGACAGAAAGATAGAAAGATAGAAAGATAGATAGATAGATAGATAGATAGATAGATAGATAGACAGAAAGATAGAAAGATAGAAAGATAGAAAGATAGATAGATAGATAGACAGAAAGATAGAAAGATAGAAAGATAGAAAGATAGAAAGATAGAAAGATAGATAGAAAGATAGATAGATAGATAGATAGATAGATAGATAGATAGATAGATAGATAGATAGATAGATAGATAGATAGATAGATAGATAGATAGATAGATAGACAGAAAGATAGAAAGATAGAAAGATAGAAAGATAGATAGAAAGATAGATGGATAGACAGAAAGATAGAAAGATAGATAGATAGATAGATAGATGGATAGATTTTCAGGGACATTTTCCTAATAAGATTGTTTTATTGTTTGGCATCTATAAACTATTCTTTCTTGGGATATAACCTCGTGTCCAGCGTTGAAGTTTTCAAAGACCTTAGGTTGTTCCTGCTGCAGAAAGACTTTAATGATACTTCAGCGCCCTCTGCTGTTCATAGCGTCACAAAGCGTCTGATAAATGACTAAATGTTCATACTTTGAAAAAGCGGTTTTTGCCTCAGACTCGCCTCGTCCATAACAACCCTGAATGGGCACCTCGAGGCATTTCTAAAGCGGTTGAGCGGTAAAAAACAAACAAAAACAAAAACAAAAAAACTACAATAGATGAAATCAAGTTGCATTCGGCGTGTATTTGTTCTAGCAGTAGAGGACGAGTTACAGTGAGTTCCCTGTGCGTTTAGTGGTGAGTCTTGTCAGTCCTACCACCAGATGTCGCTGTTCCCATTCCATCCGCCCCCGGAGCAGCTCGACGATGGAAAAGGTGTCAAGGTTTCATGGTTTTGTTCAGTTCTCTTGTTTTCTGCCCCTCGCATGGACCTTTTTTTTCCCCTCAGAACCTGGAAGAACTTTACTTATTTGAAGATTAAATTACCCGAGCAAACAAATCTCGGTGTTGAATACAATGCATTTTACCTGGTAAAAAGCCTCAGCCGTGGTTCTGTCTTCCTGAGGGTTTTTCACCAGAAAGATCCTACCATATCGATAGCAAAGCAGACAATTTACATCCCATATACATTAGATCATTGAGCAGATGCTCTCGTCCAAAGCGACTTAAGATCAGTATGTTTCGTCAGTGTCAAAAGACTACAGTATCTCATTTGGTTCAAGGACGTGTTCACTACTTCTTAACCCAGGCCTTGTTCAGTGTTCATAGCACAACCTCGCTCAGCGCTTTACTATTCAAACGTCTTCTCGCAGCTTCCCACTGTGTTTGAAGTCCGACAGGGAAAATGTGGAAGACTTAAAAAATGTCAGATTGCACTATTGAAAACGGGAGACTCACATTGTAACCCCACGCATCTTGTAGTAATTCTACTGAATTTTGAGGTGGAGGCAAACACGGACGTATCACACCACCCGCATGCTCTTGCTAACGCTAGCCAGTGGCGCCATCTTGTGACGCTCTATAGAAGCTTCAATGGAAGACTTGAAGAGGTGAACGTGTATATGTCCAATTTAACTTTTCGCCAACAGCAAATTGTTGTGTTTGAGGTAGAGTTAAGTTACGTTGTTGAAAGGTTGTGAACAACTACACTTTTCTTGGCTGAAGTTCTCAAACTAGACACAATAGTTATAAAACCAATTTTTAATCCATATTCCGCTTCAGTGTATTTATTTATTTAATACGTGCCTTGTCCGCTGCTGTCGACAGGCCGACAAACCCTCCTGTGTCAGTAGCCTCTGAACTGACATCCGCCAAGGCCTGCAGTGAATTTGCCTCCTTCTTCGCCGACATAATTTTGAAAATTAGACACAACAGTGAGTGCTATCATATCAGGTGTGCTGTTCCTGTGTCCACTCAGATCAAATCAAATACCACGACACAATTTGATCCGAAAAAACTTGGAGGACATGATCTTAAATCCTCCTCCTCCCGCCGCCGCCTTGATATTCTGCCAACGGGCTTTTTTCCAAAAATGTTTCACATTGCACGGCCTCAGATCCTCTACAAACACGTCTCTTCCCTCAGGGTTTCTTCCCACAGGCTCTGAAAACAGTCGTCGTCAAGTCGTCTCTTAAAATGAAAAAAAAAGAACTATCTAGACACCTGACTAATGAACAATTACGGGCCTATATCAAACCTCCCTTTTTTAATTTAAAATCATTGAAAAAGCTATTCCTCAACAGCTGAATGATTTATTGGCTCTACACAACCGTTTTGAAGTCTTCCAGTCAGGAGTTAGAGCCAGCCACAGCACTGAGCCCGCTCTTGTTCAGGTCTTCAATGACATCCATCGGCTATGTACGCCACAGACAGCGGCAGAAGCTCTCAGTCTTAGTATTACTGGATGTCAGTGCTGCATTTGACACAGTTGACCACAAAATATTACGAGACCGACTGGAAAACTGGGTGGGACCTCCTGGCACTTAACGGCTTTGAATCCAACTCAAAGGACAGGGACTACTTTGTGTCTTTTGGTAATGACACATCTGAGTGGACAAAAAAAAGCCATGTGGCGTTCCCCAGGGCTCCGTTCTGGGGCCTCTTCTGTTTAGCATCCACCGGTTTAGATTATGGAAAACAACAAAATGGTGTTTCCATAATTACGCAGACGGCGCGCAGACTCACATAAACATACCACCAGGGGGACTACGGTCCAATACGATCGCTGAGCAAGTGTGCTGAAGGAATCAACGATTGGATGTGCCACAATCTTCCCCTATTAAACAAAGACAAAACCAAAGTAAATGTTTTTGGAGCCAAGGAAGAACGGCTAAAAGTCAGCGCTCAGCTTCCGTCGGCGATGTTAAAAACAAAACCAAGCCAGACATCTCGGTGTAGTCATGGACTCGTAGCTACGTTTCAATAGCCACATTAAAACAATTAGAAAGTCAGCCTGCTGTCACCTCAGAATATAGGGAGGATTAAAGAAATTTTGTTTCAGCAGAATTTGGAAAAACATGTCGATGCGTTTCTCTTCAGTAGACTTTACGACTGTAAGGGCGTCTTAACAGGTCTCTCCCAAAGATCCATCAGCCAGCTGCAGCTGATTCAGAACGCTGCTGCTCCAGTCCTCGCTAAGACCAAGAAAGTAGATGTTATCACTCCGGTTCTCAGATCTTTGCACCGGCTTCCTGTCCGTCAAAAAAACGTTTTTTTCGAGATACGACCGTCGGTTTATAAAGCCCTGAACGGTTTCGGGGCCAAAATTCATTTCTGATCTTCCGCCACGTGACGAACCATTCAGGCCTCTCGGGTCGACCGGGACAGGGTCTGCTTTCTGTCCCCAGAGTCAAAGCTGAAGGTGGAGGAGCAGCGTTGGGTTTTTATGCTCCACATATCTGGAACAAAGCCCCAGAAAACTGCTGCTCTACTGCAACTCTCACCTCTTTTAAATCAAGGCTGAAGACTTTTCTGTCTGCCGCTGCCTTTTACTCAACCAGATCTGCGGCTTTTGATTCATTTCTTGCACTGCACTGTAACTTTTATGACTTGATTTTAGGCGCTCTATATATCTCTATTTTTTTTTTACTTTATGCACTCTATGTCCTTTTATAATGTGTTTCTTTTGCACTTTGTCTTAATGCTTTTAATGTTTTATGGAAAGCACTTTGAATTGCCAATTGTTGTTGAAATGTGCTATATAAATAAACTTGCCTTGCCTATTAAGTCGCCGCGTAAAAAAAACGGGATTACGTGCAGCCGGCTGGTCATTATTGCCAAATAACCCCGTTCAAAGCGATACAGGTCCTGATCACGCTGTCGGGGGTTATTTTGCCATAACAAACTTGAGTTCTTGTTTTTAGCGTAAGCATATATATACTGTATATATTTTTTCAATTAGGAAACTGATCGTGAGGAAGATAAATACATGATTTTTATTTTTTATCTTTTAGTTTTATTTTGGGAAACGGGGGGATATTTGGAGAAAGCAGTGCAAATTCAGGAGAGGAGGAGAGGAGGAGAAAGTCACACTCGTGAACAGCACTGATCGTGTGGCTCCCCCTATCGGCCGTGGCCCTAAACAACCGCACAGAGTGCTTGCGTTACGGGGCCGGCCCCGGACGCGAGAAGTACAGTGTGCGTTACTGTGAAACCGGAGTCGAATTCCTCACACGTGTCAAAGCATGTTTGGCCAATAAAACCCCGATTCTTATTCCGATCCTGAGCATTATGTATGAATTCTGCTGTGTGGACTCTCTGGGTCCGCGCGCAGCCGTCGCTCCCGTAACCGGGCCGCGCCCTCGCAGCCCTCTGCGAGACCCCGGAGGTGAAAACGGCCCCATGCGACCAGATGTAACTCACAGCCAACTGTCGGTAACTCGAGCCACACGCTCGCCAGAAGAAATCCATCATCATTTAAGTCCTGCTGAGCGGTGTTTGTCTCGGTCGCTAAAGGTCAGGGCATAAAAGGCTGTTTAGTAGCTGGAGAGTCGCTATGAAAGAACCGCCTTGACGGGCCCCAGCGGCCGCGGAGCCAGAGGAAATGAGCGTGAAATGAATGTCGCATTGAAATCAAAGGAAAGGAAGATAAATGAGAGAAGCGGTTGGAAATCACCTGGACCGGGGGCGAGAAAAAAAGCGCAGCGGCGAGAGAGAGAGAGAGGGCGCTGGACGGGTGGAGGGGCGGAGGGGGATTAGGCGGCGAGGGGCTGAAATTGAGGAGGGGCGCGATCGAGGGAGGAGTAATTATTAGTGATTGAGCGGCTTCCCCCCGTGTGTTTCATTAAGAATCGCCCGCTCACACACAATCTCCCCTCTGTTGGGCCGCGCCGGAGCCCGGTGACCGAGGTTTATTTAGATATCTCAGGTCTTAACAGTTAATACCTGTATATTTCCAGCAAAATATTGTCGCTGGCATAGATTGCTAGAAAATGTATCCCCGCGAAAATAAACGCCCGCGTCCGCACGTCAGGTAATAGGAGGGCCATGTGCTAAGAGGGGGCTGGAGGCGGGGGTGGGGTGGTGGGTGGTGGTGTGTGGGGAGGGGTTGGGGGGGCTGCAGGTGAGGAGAAATGGGACGGAGAAAGGGAGGTGAAGAGAAGGAGAGGGCTCGGAAAGTAAGGAGGACAAAAGGTCAGGGGTGAGAGGTCGGAGGAGAGCCATAAAATAACCTTCCGCAGGGTCATCGTCTCACGGAAAGAGAGAGTTTGTTTTTGAAAAGTGATGGTGTATTTTAAATCATATACAGTATCTTTGTGGTGCATGTGAAGGGATGTGCACAAAGTTATAGCTGGTAAACGGGCTTTAAAAATCTATCTTGGAACACCAAACGTGGAGTTTCGGTCAAAGACGCACTTCAAACGAGTGACGCTTTTTAAAAACTGCTCGGTCATTTACTTCAATACACGGCTGGAAAATGATAATTACGTTAAAGCTGAGCAGAGGCCAAATGCCTACATCTAGAAAGTCACATACTCATTTCTATAAGTAAATATGGAAAAGATGTTTTGATCGTGATTGAAGGGAAAATGTCCCCGTGTTTGTTTATGTTGTGAAGTGTAAAGTGCTCAGAATCACCTGGGGAGTGTCTTCAAACAGAGCCGGTTTGATGGTTTCTTTGAAATGCTTTTCCCTTCAGAAGCCGAGAGCTCTTCCCCCAGCGTCTGCTGCTTCAAATCCAAACACTGAAACACCTGCAGAAACACTGGCACTCTACTCTACTCCAATCAAACTCCACTCCAATCTAACTCTACTCTACTCTACTCCAATCAAACTCCACTCCAATCTAACTCTACTCTACTCTACTCTACTCTACTCTACTCTACTCCAATATAACTCCACTCCAATTTAACTCTACTCTACTCCACTCTACTCTACTCCACTCCAATCTTACTCTACTCCAATCTAACTTTACTCTAACTCCACTCTACTCCACTCTACTCTACTCTACTCCACTCTACTCTACTCTACTCCACTCTACTCCACTCTACTCCACTCTAATCTAACTCTACTCTAATCTAACTCTACTCTAATCTAACTCTATTCTACTCTCTTCTACTCTAACTCTACTCTACTCTACTCTACTCTACTCTACTCTACTCTACTCTACTCTACAGTACTCTACTCTAATCTAATCTAACTGTACTTTACTGTAACTCTACTCTACCCTACTCTACTGTACTCTTCTCTACTGTACTCTACTCTACTCCACTCCAATCTAACTCTACTCCAATCTAACTCCACTCCAATCTAACTCTACTCTACTCTACTCCACTCTTCTCTACTCTACTCTACTCTACTCCAATCTAACTTTACTTTACTCTACTCTACTCTACTCTACTCTACTCTACTCTACTCTACTCTACTCTACTCTACTCTAATCGAACTCTACTCCACTCTAATCGAACTCTACTCTAATCTAACTCTACTCTAACTCTACTCTACTCTAACTCTACTCTACTCTACTCTACTCCGCTCTACTCTACTCTGCTCTAATCTACTCTGCTCTACTCTACTCTACTCTACTCTACTCTACTCTACTCTACTCAACTCTAATCTAACTGTACTTTACTCAACTCTACTCAACTCTAATCTACCTGTACTTTACTGTACTCTAACTGTAATGCTACTCCACTCTTAAGCTGCTTTCACACGTGAACTCTGGACAATGTCAGGATAATCAGGTCCAGACATTGTCAGGAGCTGCCACTTCACACATGTAGCACACAACCCGAGATTGTCCGTGTCAGACATGTTCACACCTACTGGAAATACTCAGTTTGGTTTAGATGAGGGGCGGAGCATTGGTAGAGCGTGCAGGAGGCAGTCAGCAATGACGCATGACGCTACAGAGTTTTATTGCACACCCAAAATGGCGGACAAGGCAACCAGCTTATCAGTAATTGAACCTTTTCTTCATTGATACTCCATGTATTTGGATATATCCACAATACAAACAAAAGAGTGGAAAGGAATATAAAGGAAATCAGATCATTGTGGTAAACGATCTTATGGTACTGCCTTTTCAGTGCTTTTGGCTTGGTGACATAACTATCATGCACAAGTCCTATGATAGAGACGTCATCATCACGTGACACGGCCACTGGCTCGCTGTGAATCATATGGACAATCACCTGCTCTATTCACACATACCACTCATTATGCAGACTTTGCACAAGGGTGCTGGCTGCGTGAAGTCTGTTTAATTTCTGGGTCAAATGATTCAGACATTTGCGTTCACACATACAGCTCCTCTGGGTAATGTCCAGATAATTTCAGGGTTGTGGTAAAGCAGCTTAACTCTACTGTACTCTACCTTTACTGTACTCCACTCTTACTCTACTCTACTCCAACTCTAATCAAACTCCAATCTAACTCTACTACATTCGACTCCACTCTAACTCTACTCTACTGTACCTCTCTCTCAAGCCTGGCTTATAGCAACCACAGCCGTAGTGTCGTTTAGTGTGCGTGCCATAGATGACGTCATGGTGATGCTCGAGACAGCACCACATAGTGATTTTGCATGAGGGCACGCACCTCCCAATTTTTCTTTTCTTTCTGACTAAAATAAGTAAACATACATTTAACACTTTCTATTTGAAATTACTGCTCTTTTCTAGTTATTCAGATCCTTCCCTCTGGACATCTCTTCAATGTTTACAGCAGTTCTTTCAGTTTCCCCTGATGGTTTGTGAACAGCACCCCCTGTCTTTCAGGAGAATACCGCCATCTACATGGCAACATGCAACTATATTGTATTTGCTCGTGCCCTCTGGTGCGCGCCGTGAGCCGCACGGCTTGCTTGCAGCGACTATAACAGAGCCTTAGCTCCCAGCCCTGCGCACACACAGGCACACAAACGCACACACACACACACACACACACACACACACACACACACACACACACACACACACACACACACACACACACACACACACACACACACACACACACACACACACACACACACACACACACACACACACATCTTTATCTGGGTCCCAGAGGGATGAAGGGAGCAGAGGGGTGGAGGTGGAGGTGGAGAAAGTCAACATTTCCAGGCAGAAGGTAAGTGAAGCCTCTCCAAACCGCAGGCATGTTGAGCAAACACCTGCATCTCAGGTGGAGCGGCCATGAGGCCTCGGCACCATAGAGAAGGGCTTCTTTCTCTTCTTTCTGCAGTTTGAGAACTTCTTTCTGCACCTCAAAACTTCTTTCTGCACCTCAGAACTTCTTTCTGCAGCTTCGGAACTTTTTTTCCCAGCCCAGAACTTCTTACTCCAGCTTCCGAAAGATGCTGCTGCATGTGAGCGGATTAACAAGAGATTTCAAAGCTGCTTCTACCACGCAACACGTTAGTCTTTAATAAATCAAGCGATTTTAGAGGGATTTAGAGAGGTCACACATAAGATGGCGGCACACATAGATGCAGAAGCCTCTCCAGGTCCGCAAAAAATGGTGCTAAGTGTAGTTAATGTGGTAAATGTTTTCTCGAATGTACACTCCTGAATACGTCCACCACTGCCAAAGCTTGAAACTGTGAAATGCCTATTATCTGCCAAGGGAATTCACTGCCATTGTCATAATAGCTGTATACCAGCTGTAGCTGTATACCAGCTGTAGCAGAGCCCGCAGGATCATGAAGGATCCTCACCACCCCAACAACGGACTGTTTCAGCTGCTGCGGTCAGGCAAGCGCCTCCGCAGTCACGCAGCGAGAACAGAGAGACTGAGACGGAGTTTTTTCCCGCACGCCATTAGAACTGTCAACGCTGACCTCACCAGGGGTCCTAACTGAGCCATGCACTAGGCTCCACTACCTACTGTACTGTATGTAGCATACTGTACCGCATACTGTATCACTGTTCAGGGTTGTTCGTGATGCCGTATTGCTGCGCCGTACTGTTGTATACTGTGCTGTATTATACCAAACACTACCTCACACTATTCACATTCACATGCCACTTTAATTCACATGCCACTTTAAATGCACATATCTGTATATACATAGGCATATTCCTTCTATCTATTCCATTTTATTTCAATTTATTTTTATTGTATTTTATTCTATATATTTTTATCTTATTCTATAAGTATTCCACTTACTGTATTACGTTTTAGGAGTCAGTTAGTCGGTCTATTAGAAAGGAATTTTCTACTTTTTATTTTATTTTATTTTTTATTTTTTCCTAGGACATATTGTGTGCTATCACCGGGTGCGTTGCATTACATTTCACTGCATATATGTATGGAAGTATGTATATGTATGTGACAAATAAAAATCTTGAATCTTGAATCTTGAATCTACCGTAATGACCCACACATAGGTTGACCCTGATTATAAGACGACGCCCCCTTTTTAAGGCTCATTTGTGGAAAATTTGTTTTTGAAGACCAAATCCTGTTTTTATAAAGAAAATAATTTTATTTGAAAATAATGATAACGCAGCATGCAGTCGCACGGAGTGTGCTGAGATTGATGAACGTAATGCAGAACCAAATTTCACAACCGCGAGTTCCACCTGGCAGCCGTTTGAAACATGCTGACCTTAGCTCAAGCTGACAGGCATCTGAGTCAGTCACACTAGGGCGAGTGCAAATGAGTCTGACACACAGGAGCTAGAAGACCCGCCTGCTTCTTTTAAATCTGCCCTGTGGGAAAATTCTGGGTTCCAAGTGAACTAAGACAGCAATGGGGAGCAAGTGGTGGATAGGACAAGGACAGTGTGTCGGCCTTGTTCAATAGTTGCAGGGTATGTGTGCGGAAACTGATTGAAACACTCCTCCTAATGCACACATTTTTATTATTCTACCGTATATTGACATTTGAAAGTCTTGAACCTGAAAATAGGATGACACAATTTTTTCAGACGTATTTCCAGGAAAAAAAAACCCTGTCTTATATTCGGGCCAATAAGGTATATCCCTCCCAGCGCCAACGCTAAGGAGTTACTGAGCTTACTCTACGAGGCTATCAGTGAACTACAAACTGCTCATACCGACGTTTTTTTCGTGTTGCAGGGGATTTTAACCACGCAAATCTCAAACTAATTCTGCCCAAACTTGATCAACATGTGAACTTTGCAACCACATACGCCAACATTTTCGACCTTGTTTACACGAACATTCACTATGCTTACAAGGCTGCCCCCCACTCCCACCTCGGCTCCTCAGACCACATCTCTGTTATAATAATCCCAGGATACAGAACACTGCTAATACGAGCCAAACCGGTTCTGAATCAGATCACAGTATGGCCAAATGGAGCCACCTCAGCACTACAGGACTGTTTCGACCACACAGACCGGATGCTTAAGGAAGCTGCTTCCTATGATGAATGCATTAACTTGGAGGAGTATGCAGCATCTGTGACTGGTTACATCAGCAAGTGCATGGATGATGTTACTGTCTCCAAGTCCATCACCACACGAGCCAACCAGAAGCCATTGCTGACCACCGAGGTGTGCGCTCTGCTGAAAACCCATCCACCCTTCAAATAGGACGACAAGGACAGTGAGGGCCAACCTGTCCAGAGCCATGAGAGAAGCAAAGCGCAAGTAAGCAAGAAAATCCATGGCTTCTTTCAGGACAACAGAGACTTGGGCATATGGGTCAAGGCATCCAGGCCATCACTGACTACAAGATCGGACGTAGTGCCTGTGACATTGATGCCTTCCTCCTCCTGGATGTGATAAATGATTTCTACACAGGGTTTGAAGCACTGAATGACATACCTTCAAGGAAGAACACCCCTTCTCTCGGTGATCAGTTTTGTGCCTGTCCACAGCAGACTTCAGAAAGACTCCCACCTGGTCATATGCTCAGGGAATGTGCAGACCAAATAACACAAGTCCTGACCGACATCTACAACGTCTCTCTGAGCCAGGTGGTCGTCCCAGCATGCTTCAAGGCCACCGCCATCACACCAGTGCCGAAGAAATGGACTGTGTCCCGCCTCAATGACTATCGCCCTGGAGCACTCGCTCCAATCACAATAAAGTGCTTTGAGTGGCTAGTCATGGGCCATATGAAAACCAGGCTCCCCACCCTTGCCAGTTTGCATACCGTGCGAACTGGTCAACCGAGGACGTTATATCCTCCTCTATCCTGCACTACATCTGGCACTTTCACACCTGGACAATTGAAATTCCTACATGAGAATGCTGTTCATAGAATTTAGTTGTGCTTTCAACACGTTCATCCCCCAGAAGCTGATAGGAAAGCTTGGGTTGCTGGGCTTGAACACCTCCCTCTATAATTGGATCTTGGATTTTCTGACGGACAGACATCAGACAGTCCGGATTGTGCTCGGTACACTCATCTTCACACTGTTGGCCCATGACTGTTCTGCCACGTACAGCTCAAACCACATCATCAAGTTTACTGATGATAGACCTACTGATGACAGACCTACGGTGGTTCTACTTCAGGTCTCATCAGCAACAATGATGAGTCAGCATACAGAGAGGAAGTTGAGCGGCTAGAAATCTGGTGTACCGATACCAACCTCTTTGTCAAAAATCTCTTAATATTGGCAAATCAAAGAGATGGTTGTTGATTTCAGGAGGGCCCGCGCCGACCACTCCCTGTTGCACATCAGTGGCTCCACCGTAGAGAAGGTCAAAAGCATCAAGTTCCCTGATGTGCACATTGCTGATGACCTCAAATGGACTCTCAACTCCCAGTCTCAATCTCGCCAAAAGAGCACAACAGGGTCTCCACTTCCTACGGAGACTGAGGGGAGAAAGCCCCTCCATCCTGACCACGTTCTACAGGAGCACCGTTGAGAGCGTCCTGAACAGCTGTCTCACTACCTGGAATGGGAGCAGCGTCTCAGACCGCAAGTCCCTGGAGCGGATAGTCAGGACAGCTGAAAGGATTGGGGTCCCTCTCCCTTCTATTCAGGACATCTACACCAAACGTGCAAGGCCTGCAGCAGAGCGAAGGATCCCGCACGACCCTCCCATGGACACATTTCCCTCTTGCCGTCTGGCAAAAGGTACCGCAGCATATTGGCCGGATCTGCCAGACCCTGCAACAGCTTCTTCCCCCAAGCTGTCAGGCTCCTTAACACCCTGCTGCCTCCCTAGACCCCTATCAAGCTAACCTAAGGAACCCCAAACCCTCCCCACCCCAGCTACTTATTTCATTTTTATACACCCTATTACACGACATTTTCTCTGGACTTTCTCAGGGCCTACCTCCATCCACGATTCCATGCTTCTGCACACTAGTATTCTAAGTATTACGTACTTTTTACATTTATTCTATTTCGTTTATTGTGTATTCACTGTAATGTCTTGCATTGTCTTGTGTTTTTAACTGTATTTCTTTTCACTGTTTTTACTGTATTGATTCAGTTGCACTGTCATGACTTGCACTGTATTGTTATTTTCACTATGAATAGTCCTGGACATACAGCCCCATCCTTGTCTTGTATGTCTTGTGTAAAGTTTTTATATATTGCACAAAGGACCAGGAGAAACACAATTCCTTTCCACTGTGGATTGCACTGTATATAGCTGGAATGACAGTAATGTTTGACTTGACTTGACCGGATTTGCCAGATTTATTCCCCTGGACACCAAACAACAGATTCCTTATTTATTTTCCCTCTGAGGGAAAGCGAAAGCCAATAAGAACCTGTATTTTATTTATCTTTTCTTAAAAACATTTTGTACAATTGAAACACTCCGTCAGAAAGGTTTCCCCTGTTTCCATCTTTCTTCGAGGGTCACGTCAAAAGGTTTACAGTTCAGCGGCTGGCGTATCCAAACTGGTCACTGTTTCCATGTCTTACTGGCGGTCTCCCTCTCAAAAGGTCACTGCTCTGCCTGTTCACTGTAATCCCACCACCACGCAGCACCACCCTCAACCCTCTCCGGGGTTTGACTGGGCGTTGCAGAAACCAATAAACAGAGTCGTCCCGTGATCTGTGTTGCATTGTTTGGTCCATCTGCAGCCTGTAAACGCAGGGGTTGGATGTTCGTTTTGTTCCGTGAGGACGGAGGAGGGCGGAGGAGGAGGAGGAGGAGGCTCTGCGGCCTGGATCACGACGAGTTCTCCGGGCTGGAAAAATGCAAGGCCTTTTCTGGGAAGCCAGCAAAGAAAGAGCAACTTGCTGTTTCCCAGCCGACCACAGAATGACCTGCCAATCACTTTCACGTTCTTATCCGTTATTTCCTTTGCTGTGAACCCACAACTTTGCCAACCTACAACTATTTGATATTATTAGCCAGCTAAGTTAAAGTAAACTACACAACATGAGTCAATAAAATTGAGGACACCGCAAGGTTGTTGTGATGTGGTGCTGAACCAGGTTACGGGTGAAACACTGCAGACCAAAGCCACTGGAAGTAGAGCTGGAAAATCAACAGCAAAGCATTGTTTTAGGAGACACGGTTTTGCACGTGTTAGTTATAGAGTTCAATCTATAATTACTATCAAAACCGTGTTACTAATGACAAGCAAGACATGTATAGCAGATCAGCAGGATATGAACTGATATGAACTATCTATCTATCGATCGATCGATCGATCTATCTATCTATCTATCTATCTATCTATCTATCTATCTATCTATCTATCTATCTATCTATCTATCTATCTATCTATCTGTCTGTCTGTCTGTCTGTCTGTCTATCAATCTACGGTCGTGGCCAGAAATAATGGCACCCTTGCATATTTTTCAAATATTAAACCATTTCTTCCTGAAGAATGTATTCATCTATTTATTTTTATTAAGAAGTGTTTTTATTTGGTTTGCAGTTGAAGAAAACAAAAATGCTGAAAAAAAAGAAAATACTGAATTCCACCGCATTCCACAGAAGTGAAGTTAGAAGTTGCAAGAAATAATCGGATTTCAAGCAGGTGGGTCACAGGTGCCTGCAATCGAACACTCACTCATTCAACCAGTTTAAATGGAGCAAAATCCTCATTCTGCTGCCTTGTGTCGCTACGTGTACCACACCGAGCACAGAGAAAATATAAAAAGCAGAGAATTGTCAGAGAAGGTCAGACAGACGATCATAGCCAAGCATGGACAATCTCAAGGCTAAGTCCATCTCCAGAGACCGCGATGTTCCTGTGCCCACCTTGCGCAATGTTATCAAGAGGTTTAAGGCCCGTGCTGTACAACAACCTCCCTGAAAGAGGACGCAAGAGAAAAGTTGACCAAAGATTGCAGCCAAGGATTGTTGGAATGGTGGAGACAGAACCTCGGACGACTGCAAAACATGTTCTAGCCGACCTGCAGACACAAATGCAACCGTTTCAGCTCGCACCATCCGTCGCCAACTCAATGAAAGGGGGATCTATAGTAGGAGACCCAGGAGGACCCCGCTGCTGAGAGTGAGACACGTGAACGCCTGGCTGGAGTTTGCCAAAACTCGCCTGAACGAGCCAAAATCCTTCTGGGAGAATGTCCCGTGGACAAATGAGACCAAATCAGAGCTTTTTCCTCAATTGCATAAACTCTATGTTTACAGAAAAAAATGAAACCTTTAAAGAAAAGAGCACTGTCCCAACAAAGAAACATGGAGGAGGTTCACTGATGTTTTGGGGTTGCTTTGCTGGCTCTGGTACTGGGTGCCTTGAATCTGTATGTGGCATCATGAAATCAGGATATTACCAAGGTATTTT
>NC_137192.1:26934351-26954351 GCF_960531495.2 Zeus faber | reverse complement strand
GTTAAAAATCCAGCAATGCTTTTGCTCCACCCCATGGCCTGATCCAGCTGATCCCACTCATTAGACTTAGTTGGACCTCTGGGTTGATGCTAATTAACAAACCCAGGTGGTGGACTCCAAATACCGGGGAGGACTTTCCCTCCCTGAACCTGGAACCTTCCACCTCTGCCACACAGGCCGTAAAACTGCTGGAGGAGATGAAAAAGACGTGGGGAACTATATCTCCAAACCCTTCCACACTCCACTAACCTCTAACCCCTGTCCGCTTCCGAAACCTTTCACCTTTCTGTTTTGTGTCATTGGAGTGAAATATCTAGCCGTAGGACTCAGGGTGTAACCGCCTCAGAGCGGGAAATGACGATCTCTCAACGTTTATGAACTTGATTCACACGTTCATCCAGTAGTGAACTACTGATCGTTCTGTGACCGGCTTCTGAACTGTGGGAAGTGGATCCATGTTCCAATGATGCTCGCATGTTCACATTTATGTGTGTGAGTGAGTGAGTGTGTGTGTGTGTGTGTGTGTGTGTGTGTGTGTGTGTGTGTGTGTGTGTGTGTGTGTGTGTGTGTGTGTATGTGTGTGTGTGTGTGTGTGTGTGTGTGTGTGTGTGTGTGTGTGTGTGTGTGTGTGTATTTATATTTGTGTTTCTAGCCATCTGGTTAGCCACCGGCAGCCCCGATGGCCCGGGTGATATACGGCCCCGGGCGAGCAAATAAACACGGCTCAGAGCCACAAGCCCGCCGGGCCCCCCTGGTGTCATGTTGTCTTTACCGCGTAAAAGTGTTTAAAATGATGTTTAAACGAGCCACGTTTAATATTTCTAGCCCCACTAAAGGTTTACATTTCAAGCACTTAATGTACTTTTAATTACGCCTTTATTTGTTCAGCGTGGCCTTAGCAAATCGCCAGTGACCCCCTCCCTCCCTTCACCTCCCTCTCTTCCTCTTCCTCCTCCGCCTCTCCATCGGGAAGGGGTGAGGGACGGTGTCACCAACGCCCGGAACACATTTCCTCCCCTTGCCCCATTCTCTCTCTCTCTCTCTCTTCCTCTCTCTCTCTCTATCTCTCTCTGTCTTTCTCTCTCTCTCTCTTCCTCTCTTTCTCTCTCTCTCTGTCTTTCTCTCTCTCTCTCTCTCTCTCTCTCTTTCTCTCTCTCACTCTCTCTCTCTCGCTCCCTCTCTCTCTCTCTCTCTCTCTCTCACTCTCTCTCTCTCTCTCCGTTTCCCTCTCTCTCTATCTTTTGTAACAAGGAACAATTTGAAAATTGTATTTTAAATTTTTTATTTTGAGATGAAGTGGCTGGTCTAATGTATCTTCTTTCAATTTTTCTTTCTTTCTTTCTTTCTTTCTTTCTTTCTTTCTTTCTTTCTTTCTTACGTTCTTCTCCCCCCTCTCCCCATCTTTCCCTTCCTTCTCTCTTTTTACCGCAGTCCCCCCACTCCTCACATCACTTCTTTAATCTTAAACCGCCTGTTTGGATCGATTAGCGATGCAGACTGTAGCTGTCACCAGCTGAAATAGGTGAGACCGAAATCCCTAGCGGGGTAACCTTTATTATATTGTATTATCCGGATTATAGTAAATAAAAACAAATGAAAAAAAAAATCCCAGAACAAATCTATTTCAGGGACGGAGGATTCAAGGCTAAAACGGAATATCATCAGTCTTGATCATGATCTTCTATTCAGTGAATCGCATGTTACCTGATCGTGCTGTGGCCTGATCACAGATCAGTTAAGCACCTTTCGCTCGTGCACTGAAAGCTGTAAATCCACTTGCCTTGTCCCATATCGGTGTTATGTGGGGAAAGGAGTTGAAAACGATCACACTGATTTAATAACACTGGGTTGGGGTTGTTGCGTCCGGGGACTGGGGCTCTGTCCCGGCTCCGTCAGCGGAGGGAACAGAGTCGGTCCTGGAGGGGTGGGGGGGTGGGCAGGTGGAAACCGAAGCGCTGATCTCTGAGAGCCAGGAAAAAACTAAACCGGTTCAGATTGTAGGTCCGTTGCCGACAGGTTGTCCAAACGACCCCGACTACACTGGATAAAACATATTAACCCAAACCCATTATGTACTATATACAGAACAGTCATCCATGTGGGAACAGACTCCATACGGAGCTTTTCCAAAAAGAAGGCTGATGTGGGAACGACTACCTACTGCCTTTGCACAATATTGTTTTTTAATCCACTAATGTTTCGGATTCCATGAGGGAAAGGGGCTTAGGTTGTCTTCTCCTCTTTCCCGCTTCCTTCACCTTCCACTGACAGGGTCAAAGTAATTATGGAAAATATGTACATGTGCAGCTCCACTGCAAGTCCAAAATGTTTAAAATTGGATGGGATGCACTGAATCCGTTGGAAGCAGAAACTACAAGTTCATGATCTTCATTCATTTAAGGCAAATTGATAAAGATCAGTCGTGTCGCGCCACGCGACGCGCTGGCTTCCCGCCGGACGTCCTGCTTCAGATGTTGGACCTCGATGCTTTTACGAGTTGTGCTGGCCTCTTTTCGTTGAGGGACCTGAAGAGACGCCCAAAAGGAGCAGCTCGTGCTCTGTCGTGCCGGATGAAGTCCTGAGCTCGCGAGCTGTGTCTTACGGCTCCGAGGTGTGACCTGCCGCCTGCTTTGCCGCTCGTCCTTCTCCTCTCGTTAAGTTGTAACAGGCTTGAGAATTCGTTGGAGAAGACGTCTTCGGTTAACATTTATTATCAATTTTGGTCAGTAAAAGTGACCCCAAACTGTCAAACCTCTTCCTCAGATTCTGGGCATCTTTGCGTGACCGGGACTGAGATGTTCTGGCCCCTCCCACCTGTACTGATCCAACTGATTCCACTCATTAGATTTATCTCAAAGTTCTGCTAATTAGCGAATCCAGATTATTGATTCAAAATACCGGGGGTTTTACTTTGTGAACCTGGAATTTCCCTCTCTACATTGCAGACCCTTCTAACTCAGTGAGGGTAGTGTATGTCATCTGATGTATAGTCCTGTGGAAGAGGCTCTTTTGCAGAGACCTTGACCAGCTATTCCTTGATTTGTTAAATGACTTTCATGCTTAGCTTGTGGTGGAACGTCATTTCAAGATACGATAGACAAGATAAAAAAAAGTCAAAACAAAACTGTATCTATCCTGTTGGGCATTAGCTGTGCAAAAAGTTGCTCAAGAAAATACACAGTTGGAAAAGGTGGATCACATGGAAAAACAAAAAAAAAAAAGGTGCATAAAAAACAAGCAGTGGTAAAAACAGCAATCAAAAATACAGATCCGGAGAGAGCTATGAACCCAGCCAGAGCGTGGCAGCCTCCGTCCCCGACGCCCAAACTCTGAGGGTTTTCCTCCCGCTCTAATCTGCCCTTGCACTCTCAGCGCCTTCTGGGGTTTTGGCCGCGGTCCGCAGCTTCGTTCCCACTGCAGCAGATGCCGTGTGACGGCGTGGAGGGTCCGCCGGTGCTGAGCAGCTCCAGGACCGGAGCAGAAGGCCTGTTTACAGTCTGCTGTGGTCGCCCTGTCTGGTTCTAATGTACTTTTCAATGCACGCTTAAGCCCCCGAATGCGAAGGAGGGGAGGCAGCGCCAGGGGAGGGGAGCTCTGCTGTGTGTCTGAGAATGTGTGTTACTGTATGTGTGTGTGCGTGTGTGTGTGTGTGTGTGAGTGTGACACATCACACAAATTTGCGTCCGTCTTACCGGTTTGCAGTGAAGACCCTCGTGCAGACATCAGAGCACGGAACGCTCCTCGCCATCATGCAAACGGCGGCAAATAACAAACCCTAAACCGAGCTCTGAACAAACAAACAGGGTATTGAGAGGTCATGTCCACGTTCCCTCCACCGTCAACCGGAAGTACACGCGGTGGTCCTGCTTTAACCAGGGCTTGCCTGATCACTAGATTTGCTGGGACGGTTGATAATGGGCCAACTTAGAAGTGCCCACCAGCCAAATATGGGGAGCATGGTGATGGTCTTGGCTTGTAATAAAAGGCGCATAACTTCCAAGCAGATTCCCGTAACAGCGCCAGCTAAAGGTGCACATTTCAACAACGGGTCGTCACTCAGTCCATCAGTTTGCTACTTTCACTGATCTGGGCCTTCCTAGCAATAGAGGAAATAGGGCTGAGAGAACATATGGTGAGGGAACATATGGTGAGGGAACATATGGTGAGGGAACATATGGTGAGGGAACTGGGATGACCCTTGTACGGGCAGACCAGCCGATTCCAAGTGCACCGATCAATCTTTGACACCTCGAACGAGATATCTGTTGCACACTTCCAACCCGTCCAAAAACCTCCAGGGAGTGTTTTTATTTTCCACTTTTGTTTGCGTGGAGCTGTTGTTACCGCTACGGAGTCACGGCGGCCTCCCGTTTTCCAGCGGGTAAAAAAGGGCCATTCGAGTAGAGTTGCTGAATCTTGATTTATGTTTGATCCGTAGCGCCGCACGTGAAGTTGAGGTTCAAACTACTCCTGCGAATCGTGAACTGGGGAACGCACCGCACATCCCCTGCTCCCCAAAGAGAATGAACAGAATTCGTCGAGCTGAGACGTGTCATTGCCTTCGGTGTGAGCACACATCGAGCCCTGCACCCAGAGCTCAGCCCTTGGGAACCGGAGAGCGCTTCCACTCAGAGCGGATTTGTACATCTGACTTTCTTTCTGTTTGTGTATTTGATGTCGTGCGGTTGTCGTTTAATTGCTTGTGCTTGTGTGTGATTGCGTGTGAGAGAGAGATAGTGTTTGAGTGTCCGCATATGTGTGCAAGTATGTCTGAGTTCTGTACTGGATTTCCTTTTGAGGTTTCGTTTTGACGCTTCCCTCGCTGCCAACAAACTAAAACACACCACATTGCTGCAGTTATATGCAGGTTGAGTGTGTGTTTAATTGCATTTAAATATGGTTTTGGTGTGTGTGTGTGTGTGTGTGTGTGAGAGAGAGGGGGGGGGGGGGGGTGGGGGGAGAGAGAGTGAGAGAGAGGGAGAGAGGGGGGGGAGAAAGAGGGCGGGGGAGAGAGAGGGAGAGAGAGAGGGCGGGTGAGTACGTGAGAGGCTGTAATCACTCAGTAAGGGAAAGTTTCAATATTTTTGTTAATCTTACTCTTGGCTGTTTTTTTTCTTCCCCTCTTTCCTTTTGCTGTGTGTGAGTGTGTGTGTGTGTGTGTGTGTGTGTGTGTGTGTGTGTCTAATATATCTGTGTTTGTATCAGCATTACTTGTTTTTACTACTAGTTTTTCTGCGTGCTTGTCCATAAACACAACGCATGTCCATTTGTGTATGTGTGAATGTTTTCATATATATATATATATATATATATACCGATCAACCCCAACATTAAAACCACCTCTAATAACCACTAATATTGTGTAGGTCCACCTCGAAAACCCCTCTGAAGGCATGGACTCCACAACATCTCTGAAGGTGTCCTGTGGTATCTGGCACCACGACGTTAGCAGCAGATCCTTTAAGCCCTGGAAGTTGTGAGGTGGGGCCCCCATGGATCACGCTTGTTGTTCCAACACATCCCACAGATGCTCCATCCAATCGGACCCTAACCCCGACCATCCACATGATGTAGAAGAAAACGTGATTCATCAGAACAGGCCACCTTCTTCCATTGCTCCATGGTCCAATTGTGACGCTCACGTGCCCACTGTAGGCGCTTTCGGTGGTGGACAGAGGTCATCATGGACACTCTGACTGGTCTGCAATTTACTGTGTGTTCTGACACCTTTCTGTCATAGCAGCATTAACTTTTTCAGCAGTTTGTGCTGCAGTAGTTCTTCTGTGGGATCGGACCAGACGGACTAGACTTGGCTCCCCATGCACATCGTTAAGCCATGGGCGCCCATGACCCTGTCGCCGGGTCACCGTTTGTCCTTCCTTGTACCACTTTTGGTAGGTACTAACCACTGCATAGCTGGAACACTACACAAGACCTGCCGTTCTGGAGATGCTCTGACCCAGTCGTCTAGCCATCACAATTTGGTCCTTGTCGAAGTGGCTCAGATCCTTACGCTTGCCCATTTTTCCTGCTTCCAACACATCAACTTCAAGAACTGACTGTTCACTTGCTGCCGAACACATACCACCCCTTGACCGGTGCCATTGAAACCAGATGAGACCTGTTATTCACTTTGCCTGTCAGTGGTTTCAATGTTGTGTCTGATCGGTATATTCAAATGTGTGTGTGTGTGTGTGTGTGTGTGTGTGTTTTTGTGTATGTGCGCTTGTGTTTCATGCTCCTGTTGCTTCCCTTTCTTCCCTCCCAGATGAGCGGGGCCCCCAGCTCAGGAGACAGAAGTACCACTTCAACATCAGTTCCCTGGAGCGAGACAGCTTGTTCGGGGCCGAGCTGCGAATCCTGAGGAAACGCCCCCCGGACCCCCGCCGAGCCTCCAGCGCTACCCTGGGATCCCCCGCAGGTGGAGCTGCAGCGGGCGGTGGCATGTCCCCGGTCCTGAGGCTGTACACCTGCGCTGTAGGAAAACAGAAAGCCGCTCTGCTCCACACCGTCCCTGTGGAGGAACCGTCCGGCAGCGGAAGCACCAAGTGGGAGGTGTTCGACATCTGGAAGGTCTTCAAGGGCTTCAGGAACCAGCAGAGCCAGCCTTCCCAGCAGCTGTGCTTCGAGCTGGAGGCTCTGGACCACAGAGGTGGACGCCCTGTGGACCTGCGGGCGCTGGGGTTCGCCCGGCCCGGCAGGACCACCAAGGAGAAGGCCTTCTTCCTGGCGTTCGGTCGCACAGAGAAGCGCGACCTGTTCTACAACGAGATCAAGGCGCGGTCAGGCCACGACAACAAGACCGTGTACGAGTACCTGTTCACCCAGCGCCGGACACGGCGAGCCCCCGCCGCCAGGGGTGCCAAGAAGCCCACCCAGCAGCAGCAGCAGCAGCAGCAGCCCCTGCACGTGCTGCCCCACCAGGCGGTGAAGGTGCAGAACAAGCCGCGATGCCACCGCCGGCAGCTCCACGTCAACTTCAAGGAGATGGGCTGGGACGACTGGATCATCGCCCCGCTGGAGTATGAGGCCTTCCACTGCGACGGGGTCTGCGACTTCCCCATCCGTTCACACCTGGAGCCCACCAACCACGCCATCATACAGACGCTGATGAACTCCATGGACCCCGAGTCGACTCCGCCCACCTGCTGCGTCCCCACGCGTCTCAGTCCAATCAGCATCCTCTACATTGACTCGGCCAATAACGTGGTCTACAAGCAGTACGAGGACATGGTGGTGGAGTCCTGCGGGTGTAGGTAGCGACGTGGCACAAGGGAAAGAGGGAGCGGGAGGGTGAGACGAGAGAAAAGGGTGCAGAGAGAGAAAGACGGAGGTGAAAAAAGGAAGGGAGAGGAAGAAATGAGAGGCAGAGAGAAAAAAGGAGGAGGCTGTCATGTTTTCAGCAATTCTGAGGGACAGCAACGGTGAAATAAAGATGCCGAGGAAGAGTGACCTGGTTTTGAATCCCAAAACTGAGTATTTGAAGCTCTGCAACAAAGACTTTTCTCTTCAATTCAATGGACTCAAAGTTGAATACCAAAGACCTTTATGAATTCGGAAGATCAAGGAGGACGTTGCATCTTATTGCCTCCATTTGACGCTGGGTCATATTTCAACCTCAAGTTGAAGCTCCTTCAACGCAACAGAGAATAAATCAACTTTATGAAGATGAGACACTTTCCAAATAAATGTTTTTTATATGCAAGGAAGAGACTGTAGACGGTAAAATATTATTGAACTGATTTTAACGTTATATATTGTTTTTATTCACCTCAGAATTGGATATTTCCTTATTTGTGTCAATGATAATACTATTGAAACCATTAAGAGAAATATACTCAACATGCCCTTTTTTCAGCACTTATCTGACATTGTGCCCTTGAGCAACACGCTCCAACCCCTAAAGCGGTTATCTGGCCTGGCGGGATGTACGATGAGAAGTAATTGTTATCTGCTATCCTGGGGTGACTCTTTTTTTCACGTAAAGCACGACAAGAATTTGTGTTGTATAAATACAGAGCGATGATGGAGCGCTCGTCCGTCCTGCTCTAAACGTGGGAAAATAGCACAAACTGTTCTCCAATAACAAACGGCTGATTGAGTGAGCTGTGCTGGTGCACGGCAACCAACTCCAAGCTCCTATCAGTTGGACGCCCACCATCCCCCAAGGCGCTCTAGACTAAACCATCGAAAGAATTTGTAATTCCTTCAGATGCCAAATCACTATTTTGCCCCAGAACGACCGGTTGAAGAATTGGAAATATGTTGCCTTATTTCTCTGAGTGAGTTGGCGAGAGGTGAGCTGGAGATACAGTCAGATCAACTAGTTAACCGGCTGGACACTTAAGACATGGCAAACGGGACGCTCGAGACAAAACCTGGGTCGGATCTCGGTGGATTTTCGGGCGACCTCTTGGTTAATCTTTTATGGGCTCAGGGGTTGAGGCCTCTCAGGGGAAGCAGGGTGAGATGGGACGAGCTCCTGACTGGTTGTGGGCGTTCACCGTTGCGCCCCGTTTAGAACTCGACTCACAACCAGGAGCACAACCAGGAATCAACTCGGAGGAGGATTCGAAAGAATTAATTTTAAAATTAAGGTCAGGGTGAATTTGTGGCGACTGCCAGACCGCGATGCGTGGTTGAATGTCAACTCCGGGACGGCCATGTACATTTTGCTTTATTCAAAAGTTTGTACATATTTCAAACCAACTGATCCGTCATACAAGCAAATGCAAATCCATCGTTGCCAGCAAAGGGCTTCATTTAAAGGACACAACACACTCTTAAAAGAGGCAAAAAATACTGGACGGACATTTCAGTGACTGAAGACTACGTATTTATATTGAGGGACGACTTCAACCTGCAAATCCTCCCGCAGTTAACTCACTAAGGATTTCCCAGAGGCGCTGGTCCGGTTACTTTCAAAACACAACTGCACTGCCTCTGTTTGCTGAAAGAGCAGGGTCCTTTCACCCCCGAAACAGCCCCCAGTGATTTTCGCCGCAAAAAGATCGGACGTGGCGGCTCTGATCTGAAGAAGAAGGGCCGACGATCCCGGGTCTGCGGCGGAGAGAGATGGATCCGAATACGCAACGTAGGACGAGCAGGGCACCCCGAGGCGCTGGAGGGCCGACCCAGCTCCTGACGGCCTGCAGAGACCCCGTCGGCACCGACCCACAGATCAGATCGGCCTCCTCCTTTCAGCGTGGAGACCTTTAAGCCTGTTTCCAAGCTGGCAAAGAGAGTGGCCGCGCCGTGAATTCAATCTTTCTTTATCGACGTAATCTCTTTTTAAAAACAGGCGCCTGTCCCGACCTTGAAGCCGAAGAACCTCCTGCCGCAAGGAATTAACTTTGCGCAGACGGAGCGCAGGGCCAGCGGGGGAAACAACCTGCCAGCCCCTTAAACAGAACAGAGGGCCACAGTTTGGTTGTTGCTAGGCAGCCCGCGCAGCAGCGGCGGCAGCAACGGCGCGAGGCGCTTGGCGACGGTCCGGCCCCCGGAACGCCCTCCGACGCGTTCCATGTGCTCGGCGTCCGGCGCACCTGTCCGCTGGCCCTCAGCGCAGCGCCGGCGCCGGGCGCATGGCTTGTTTCTCTTGGAGACAAGAGGGATGTGACCATTTCCTTTAATCAAAGCTGAGGCACGCCAGTGTTGCCCCCCCCGCCCCCCCCGGTCCCCTTCCCAGAATGCAAACTGACGGTCCGCAGGCCGAGCCGGGCCTGCTGAGAAAATACCCCCCAAAAAGAGGGGGAAGAAAAAAAAAAAAAAAGAAAAGCCTTGAAAGAATTTCACTGTTAGTCGGCGGCTCCCAAAACCGACAGCCCCCGGACGGAGCGGAGCAGCACGCGGCTCCATCTGAGGGAATGTTACGCGCCGAGCTCGGACAGATGTATGGAGGGAGACTCGGGGGAGCGGCAGCTCGGGAATGTCAGCCCCCTCAGCTCCCATCCCGGGGGAGCGCCACACCACACAGATTTACTTTGGAAAAGCTCAACCGGGCATTTGTTTTATCTGTACGTTCTCTCTTTTAATTGCTCACCGACCCACAATGAAACCACCACACACTTTAAATCACATTGGTGACTCCGTGCGGAATTTGATGTGTTTATGGGTTGTTGTTGTTGTTTGTTTTGTTTTTTTTCTTTGAATAAAATGAAAAATGTTTCCTTAAAGACCTGGTGCACATGCTTTGTGTCTTGTGTACTGCTTGTAGACCAATACATCTAAAAACAAATATACAAATAATATTAAAAAACATATATATACGGTATATGTTTTTTCCTCAATCCATCCACAGTAACCGATGATTAGGTTTGACCTGAATGTAGCAGCCATTCATTCGCAATAGAGTGGCGTGATAATCAAATCACCGTTCAATATTTTCATTGGGGTTCACCCTCAGGTTTGTGGCTAACTGAGGGTGACCGCCTCTTGAAAGCCCCAAACCGGGGCCCTAGTGAGTGCTGGGGTTTGGCAGGGTCTGAGAGACCATCCCTGTTCAGCGCGGCGCTTCTTTTGTTTCGTTCAATAAAGTAACGGAGGGGCAGCGGAGTCGCCTATGGGAGGCGCGACGGCCCTACACCCACACACACACACACACACACACACACACACACACACACACACACACACACACACACACAATTCACAGCGAGCTGAAGCGATTCTCTGTGTAGGTCTTCGAAGAAGAAGAATCTTGAATCACGTTCAGTAGCTTTAAATCAGTGTCCCAAAACCACGTCACGGGAGATGAAATCCTTCAGAAAGTCAACACTGTAGTAATTGAGAAAAAGACAAATACAGTGATGCCTCTTTCTATATTCACCGTTTAAAATTTCTTCACGCATTAGCATCCATTACTTTGTTGCTCTGTCCATCCCTGAAGAGGGTTTGTAACCTGTCAACCTGATGGTCTTCTTGGAGAAATGCACCATGGGAGCTCTACGGGGGTCTGCTCCACCTTCGAGGACGCCCGGTAGGTCGGTAGGCGATACATTTTGGGATGAGGGTGACTTGGGTTCGTCTTTCGAGACGCACGCTATTATGGGACCACCGGAGGCCCACCTCTTAAAGACCTGCGGGCCGATTCGAGACCCCAGATTGTTCCAACCGATTCGAATGAATGTCGCCCCGTTCCGGTCGCCTTACACCCATTCTCAGCCAAGATCGACTGCTCCACGACCTCCGACGGGAGAAAAGGAAATGGATGGAGGGATGTAGAGTCCTTATTTTTTTTCTTTGACCCAACGATTCTACCTTAAAAAGATGAACTCCCTCTTGAAATGCGAAGGAAATTATTCCACAACCATGGAAAATTCCAGGGAAAATCCTGGCCCTTCCTCAGTCGACACGCATTGTACTCGATGGCTTCGCAGGATACTCGACCTGATGCATTTGGGCCTTTTGACCACCTCTTTCAAGGTAAAAGTCCTCTTGAGGCGTGACTCTGGCCACAGAAATGGCCATAGTCGCAGTCGAGGGAGACGAGATCAGACGCTGGAAACGTAGAGAGCATTTGCGCTTCCAGAGCCATGTCACGTGATACCAGTGGAAGCAAAAGGGTGAACGAAGGAGGTGGATTGTAAAAAAAAAAAAAAAAAAAAAGAGAGATTGGGAAAGGCTTTTCCCCACAGAGGTAGAAAGAGAGAGCGAGGGGGGTTTAGAGGGAGCCTGGCTTTAATTATGAAACATTTCCACACATTAGTCTATATAAGATGCAGGCACTGCATTGTACAAACAGCTGATTTAAATCTCCATGTATGATTTATGGTGACTGATATTTCCTATGATTTATGACGGTGAAAAAGCGTGTTTGGTCGGCAGGAAATGAAACATAATGGGGAGATTGACTTCATGCTTTGCTTTCGTCTATGTTTTTCCTGTTGCTCGGTTCCTTCGGCACAAAGGGCCGTAAAGAAAGGAGTTGTCGGCTGGAACGTCGCTACTGTTGGATGGAAATCTCTCCAACCGATCTGTGTTTGCTTTTTTCCTTTGATTTAAACGTAATCGAATTGATGATTGCGCTCGCGCTGCGCTGGCGACCGCCGTGCGGCGAAGCGCCCTTTCCAGTTATTTTGAAAATGTTCAAAAAACCGACTCGGAAAAAATCTCTGTGGAACTGTGTTCAGAGCAGGGCAGTGTTGCGATCTGACGTTTTTCTATGTCCTCCCGCGTGAAACTGAACGGTTTGGTGGGATTTTGTTCGGGGACAGGCAATAAGGCTTTTTTTCCACTGAGTCTGGATTGGTTAAAGGCCGCTCCTCTTCCACTCATTGGACTTTCAGTCAGGAAAAAAACAAGACAATAATGTAGATGACGTGATGAGAATGAAATTGCGTTTTTCAATGCACGTGACCTTTGAAAAGATCACAAAATGCCAAATATTGAGACTTAATAAACGTAACAAAAATCAAGCATTTGAAAGACAAGCGACGTCACGACTCAAGTACTTACACGACAAAGTAATTTTTTTCCCAACCAGAGTACCCTGATTGAGTTCTTTATCTTAACTTTTCGATATTGAAAAGCACCTTTTTGTATTTCCCTTTCCCCTCCCCTCCGGTCGGCAGCGTCTCTGCGTGGAGCTTTTCCGCTGAACTCCCCGGAATCCGATCCGCGTCTGTACGCTTCTCATGCTGGCAAACCCCGCTCTCGCCACCCGTAATTAGATTACGCTCGGGTGAACTCTACAGAGCCCCGTCTCAACCTACCCCCAAAAAATGTGTAGTAAAACAGAAACATGGCTTGTTTTCGGGATCGGGTTTCTGTGTTGCTGTTTGTGGCCGGGGATTGTGGCAAAGTGTCAAGGCAGATCCGAGCGAACAGGATTGAGAAGCCGCTTGAAGGGGGCCTATTGTGTTTAGCTGCCCCGGTGTAACCAGAAGCATATGCTCCCAATCTGATGGCCCGGACCAGGGGAGAACACTGCAGCTCGTTGAACACGGGTTAAACTTCATTGAACATAACTTTAATGGTCATGCCCATTACGACATTTAACAATGATGTTTTGGGAAATGCTTGAAAAGGCGTGTGTGTTTTGTGTGTGTTGTTGATAATTTGTGTGTGTGTTTGTGGGTGTGTATTTGTGCTTGCTTCTGTGTTTATGAAATGATGTGTGTGTGCGTGCGTGTGTGTGTGCGCGCCTGTGGGTGCATGCTCATGTGTGTGTGTGTGTGTGTGTGTGTGTGTGTGTGTGTGCGTGTGTGTGTACGAGCCCCGGGAGTGAGCCGTGCACCCCCAGAAGGCTTGTGTTCCCTTCGAGAGCTCAAGAGCTGTAGAGCCTTGTTCACCGTTAGTCTACCACATTTCCCCCCGCACACAAAATGTCAGACAAACATACAAACATGCACGCACACACACACAGACACACGCACACACACACACACACACACACACACACACACACACATATAAATATATCCACAAAAAGTCAGGCAATCTACGAACATGCAGACATGCACACACTCACACACAAACAGGCCCACACACACACACACACACACACACACACACACACACACACACACACACACACACACACACACACACACACACACACACACACACAGACACAGACATACACACACATACACACACACACACACACACACACACACACCAAATATATACACAAAAATCCAGGCAAACTTACAAACTTGCACACACACACACACACACACACACACACACACACACACACACACACACACACACACACACACACAAAATCAGGAATACAAACATGCATGGATGCACACACACACACACACACACACACACACACACACACACACATATATATGTGTGATTCAGGGGACAGTTGCTCTGGAGGTAGAGCGTGTCGTCTACCAATTGGAAAATTGAGTGTTGGATCCTCGGCTCCTGCTGAAATGTCCTTGAGCAAGACACCTCACCCCGAACTGCTCCCTGGGCACCACTACTACTGCCCTCAGTTACTAGGATGGGTGAAATGCAGAGAAATGCATTTTGTTGCCTCAGTACTTGCATTCCGTGCAATGACAATGCATCAAATCTAATCTTACACACACACACATACACACACACATGCACACACACACACACACACACACGCATTCACACCTGCACGCAGCACACATAAATATATGCAAAACAATTCAGCCAAACATGTACACATGCACGCACACACACCCGACACGCGTGCACACGCGCGATTGTGGCGCCGCCCCTTGCGGCCGCCTGCGCGAGCACCACGTGTCGATTACGCAAATTTGAGTATTTTTCGAGCTTATGGAGCTTGTGCGTAATCACCTGGTGTCATGACATTTCACTGCATATATGTACGACCGTATGTGTATGTATGTGACAAATAATCTCTTGAACTTGAACTTGAACACACACACACACACACACACACACGACAACACAAGCCAGACTCCCTCTCTCTTATCTCTAAACTATCTGTAATCTCACTGAGTTCAGGTGATGTTGGACTTTTAAACACATTTACCTCTGTTCCAACTCCCTCCTAAACGGTCCTGCCCTGTTCCGTTACACTGTTTTGTCAAAATAATTATCTTCATGATTATTGATGAGTGATACGACCTAAAACAAATACGTTTGTTAAATGTGAGTTCAATTAGTTTTTTACCCTTTCTCTGGCAGCACAGCAGTAATGTAATTATCTGGCTGCAGTTCATTTGCCAACTGAATAGATAGATAGATAGATAGATAGATAGATAGATAGATAGATAGATAGATAGATAGATAGATAGATAGATAGATAGATAGATACTTGAAACAAATGAAATTTACAATAATATACAAAAAGGATACAGTTATTTGTGGTGTGGATCTTCACTGGCCTCACAATTCGATCAGATTACCATTCACCTGTCAACGATTTTCGATTACATCGCTTCCCCAATGTTCTATATGGGCACTGATGTAATTTTTCGGTAATGATGGGTCATCACACTCACCCGTATTTCCTTTTTTGTGTTCTAACTGCTCTGTACTTTCCATGTAACTATATAAGGTTATTTAGTCCCTTAGCCAGTCTATGTGCTTACATGTGGGTGCACACGATGTTCTCCGGAATTTCCCGAACATAATGATCTTTGTTAAACGTCGTTAAACGTTAAACTTGTGTCACAAAGCAATGTTCAGCTTTTACACTATCCACAGTAACCGCACCTTTTGTGACACCTGCCGGTAAAGGCAATCACAGAAACTATAACCAGCCGGCCCTAGAGGTCGGCGCTCTCTTCGAGAACAGGCCCCTGGCGGTGGAACTCTGTTCTGTTGTACTAACCAGGGGGCTAATGCAAAAGCATCAGCATTCACGGTGGTGGTAGCTCTGCCTGTGTAGTCTGTAATAGTCCGTAATCCCTGCCACATGTGTTCGGTGGCAGACAGCTGGAACTGAGTCTCGACTCTTTCCCTGTACCGGCGCCTTGCCTCTTTCACAGCCTCCTCAGTTGGTGAGACGCCACTTTGTAACCGTCCATGTTTCCCGACACCGGCCACGACGCGGCGTAAGCAGCGCTGCCCGCGCTCTGTGCGTCCTGTATGGATTTGTCAACCCAGGGTATCGCGCCGCAACCATGGGAGCCACATCTTCCGCCAGCTTAGCAATGAAGTTCGTCACCACTTCCGTAAACTCACTGAAATCATCGGGGGTTGGAGCGAAACACGGCCCAGTCGACGTCGCTCAGCACGTCCTGGAGCGTGGCTTCTGATTGGCCGGTCCAGCACCTGCTCTACCTCCTCACCGGCACTTCCCGAACACGATGGAGATAATTCAGTTTTGTGTATGCTGTTATTTTAATCACAAAAATAATCTGTTTATTAGAAATTAATGGTAGGGACCGGGTTTTCCATGGAGGCCTAATCATATTTTCAGTGTCCCGATTATGTTCTGTCACTGCACCGATGCAGAATCATCCACGTCCGCATCACGACGCATTTGAAATTCGAGAAATTTCCACACCTCTGAAAAAAATTCACCTGAAAATGATGGCTTTTTATCTGGAAACTTTTAATATGTGTGTGTGTGTGTGTGTGTGTGGTTGTGTGTGTGTGTGTGTGTGTGTGTGTGTGTGTGTGTGTGTGTGTGTGTATGTGTGGGGGGAGAGGGGGTGTGTTTTTCCCAGTGTTTAACATTTAGTAAATGTGCTCTTGGATTTCCTTGACAGATGTTCCAAAGGAATTTTATCACAATGCAGAGCCAACAGGCGCTAAAAGGAAAACAGAGCAGTTTAATCTGGCACAGAGTGTATGACACCTCCATTCCCAGCTGTGTGTGTGTGTGTGTGTGTGTGTGTGTGTGTGTGTGTGTGTGTGTGTGTGTGTGTGTGTGTGTGTGTGTGTGTGTGTGTGTGTGTGTGTCTGTGGGGGGGGGATTAATTGTGCATTTTGTGTGTGTTCTGTGTTCTTCAGTGTACTGTACGTCTTTTTATGGACTTACTGTGTTAATGTACATGTTGTTGTGTGTGAGTGTGTGTGTGTGTGTGTGTGTGTGTGTGTGTGTGTGTGTGTGTGTGTGTGTGTGTGTGTTTGTGTGTGTGTGTGTGTGCTTGCGCGTGCGTGCGTGTGTGTGTGTGTGTGTGTGTGTGTGTGTGTGTGTGTGTGTGTGCGGGTGCGTGTGTGTGTACGTGTGTGTCTCCTTGTTTTCTCAGTGCGTTGCAGGCGGTGTAGTTGTGAAGCAGACAGGGTTACAGTGTAAACGTAGAGCGCTCAGCAGCTGTGCGCGTTTTACAAAACAAATGCTTTGACTTCGACTCTTGGACTCTCCCAAATGCAGATGTAGAGATAATATTTTTGGCTTTTCAAGAGTCT
This sequence comes from Zeus faber, assembly GCF_960531495.2. Taxonomy (NCBI): domain Eukaryota; kingdom Metazoa; phylum Chordata; class Actinopteri; order Zeiformes; family Zeidae; genus Zeus; species Zeus faber. Next base: position 26,937,530 of record NC_137192.1, on the reverse strand, counting down.
TTATGGTTGAAAAATGCCCCCCCCCCACAAAAAAAAGAACAGATGACCAGACGGCCCCAATCAAAGCTCAATGCACAATGGTCAAGAACAACGAGCGAAACTTTAGATTTCGGGTGGTGTCTTCTTCAACACCACCAGCAAGGAGCTTGAAGGACAAATGTGCTTCTTAAAAATTGGAAAAGACTGATTGTTGTACAAATACTATCTTTGTGTGTGTCCTATGTGTGTGGCTCTGAGGACCCCTGGTGAGGTCAGCATTGACAGTTCTTATGGATGCGGGAAGAAACTCCGTCTCAGTCTCTCTGTTCTCGCTGTGTGACTGAGGAGGCGCTGGCCTGACCGTAGCAGCTGGAACAGTCCGTTGTTGGGGTGGTGAGGATCCTTCATGATCCTGCGGGCTCTGCTACTACACCTCCTGGTGTATAAGTCCTGCAGGGAGGGGAGGGTAGTTCCAATGGTAAGTTCGGCTGAACGCACCACCCTCTGCAGGGCCCGCCTGTCCTGAGCAGTACAGTTCCCAAACCAGGCAGTGATGTTGCCTGTCAGGATGCTCTCCACTGCTCCAGAGTAGAAGGACTTGAGGATCCTCACGAGACCCGGAATTTCCTCAGCTGCCTGAGGTGGTAAAGACGCTGCCTCGCCTTTCTCACCAGAGTGTCTGTTTGTAATGTTACACAATGTACACAATGTCATAAAATTCTCTCTAGCACGGTCAAACTGGGAATACACACACAAATGCATCAGACCATGAGACGAACCACTAACTGTTTGGATTCATTGTATTCAATTCTGAGGCCGTACCGCCCACATGAGACAGTGAAGGTGTGAAAAACATCCCCACACACACACACACACACACACACACACACACACCACACTCAAAGGTGTACTTATGCATATACAAGTCCCATACAGACTTAAACACTCACCATTCTGTTTGCATGTATGCTTTACACACACACACACACACACACACACACACACACACACACACACACACACACACACACACACACACACACACACACACACACACACACACACACACACACACACACACACACACACACACACACACACACACACATTTTGATTCACCCAGAATGCATTGTTCTGACAACAATTATCACTCCCAGGTGTTGAAGGGAAGAGATAAAAATCGGAGCAATTAATCTGTCACCACAACTCCCCTTGTGTTTAAAACTGTCAAGAGAAAAAAAAAACTGTTTAAAAAGAAGTAAAACATTTTAACCACCTGCAGTCTTTGGCCGCCTCCAGCGCAAATTTATTTTGGAGTTTTCCAGAAACGTCAAAACAATCATGAACTTTGATATGAAGGTATTTCACTTGCTACGGCCACGTGCTTTGGACTGGGAAGGACCAGGAAGAACAAAAGGCAGAACACCACAAATTAGCATCAAATCAGTTTTTTAAAAGAGTGCCCTGAGAGAACACTGAAGATTTCTTCCAAATTATTCAGATGGGACTTGGCTGTTCACAGCTGCTTTGTCAACAAAGTCATTGAATCTGTCAATAAGGACTTAGCTGTTAATGTTCCACCAAGAAGGGTTTCCTGCTTTTAAGAGATTTTATGCAGTACATTTCATTGTCTTCCGTAGTAAGAAGAATGGACCATGGACATGATCCAGAAATAAACTTTAAAAACTGGGCAATTTGTATTGAAAACAAGATCAACTATTTCAAACTCATGGCAAAAGTTTCCTATTAGGAATGACACGAGATGGGCATTTAATTTTTTAAGATTATTTTTAAGATAACACTTTATGCATCCATCCATCCATCCATCCAGCCACCCATCCATTCATCCATTCATCCATCCGTCCATCCTTCCATCCGTCCATCCATCCATCCATCCATCCATGCATCTATTCCTCCATCGAACCATCCATAAATCTGGGGTCGGCAAGTAAGTAAATCCCTCAAAAGGTTTACCGTCCGTAGAAATGTTTCCATAACTCTGTCACTCAGAGAGAACTTCACTAGCCTCTTCCATCCATGAAGTGTGGTTAATCCAAAGAGCCTTTCAATCAAAACACATACTCATGGCGTCCACCCAAGTTGAAAGGTCAAACTATGCAGGTGGAGGGAGGTAGGATGTGGATCTTGGATCTCCCCTGGTTCCTGGTTCTGTGGTCTGAGCTCTCTGGTTCTTGGTCCCTGGTCTCTAGTCTCTGGTCTCTGGTTCATCTATGAGGTTAGATTAGAAACAACCATACAGTCACTGCTTCCTAATTATGCAGGAGAGGGGAGCTGCATTCATCTTGGACCCCACCTGGCCCCTACTCCCCGGTCCCTGGTCTTAGGTCTCCAGTCTCTGGTTTTTACTCTCTGGTCCTTTGTCTCTGGTTTCTTGTCTCTGGTCTCTGAGATCTGGGCTGGTGTCTGTTCAGTGCTCTCTTGTTCTTGATCCCTGGTCTGGTCTCTAATCTCTGGTCCCTGGTCTTTGGTCTCTGGTCCCTGGTCTCTGGTGCCTGGTCTCTGGTCTCTGGTTTCTGGTCTCTGGTCCTTGGTCTCTGGTCTCTGTTCCTTGGTCTCTGGTCTCTGGTCTCTAGTCCCTGGTCTCTGGTGTCTGGTCTCTGGTCTCTGGTCCTTGGTCTCTGGTCTCTAATCTCTGGTCTCTGGTCTCTGGTGTCTGGTCTCTGGTCTCTGGTCCCTGGTCTCTGGTCCCTGGTCTCTGGTCTCTGGTCACTGGACCCTTGTGTTTGGTCTCTCATCCCTGGTCTCTGGTCTCTCCTCCCTGGTCCCTGGTCCCTGGTCTCTGGTCTCTGGTCTCTGGTCTCTGGTGCCATGTCTTTTGTCTCTGATCCCTGGTCTCTGATCCCTGGTCTCTGGTCCCTGGTCTCTGGTCTCTGGTCTCTGGTCTCTGGTCCATGGCCTCTGCTCCCTGGTCTCTGGTCCCTGGTCCCTGGTCTCTGTTCTCTGGTCTCTGGTCTCTGGTCTCTGGTCTCTGGTCTCTGGTCCCTGGTCCCTGGTCCCTGGTGCCTGGTCCCTGGTCCCTGGTCCCTGGTCACTGGTCCCTGGCCCCTGGCCTCTGGTATCTGGTCCCTTGGCCCTGCCCCTGGTCTCTGGTCCCTCGTCCCTGGTCTGTGCTCCCTGGTCCCTCTGATCCCTCTGGCCAATGGTCCTTACTCTATCTGTTCTGTGGTCTGTGATCTCTC
>NC_137192.1:26929351-26931851 GCF_960531495.2 Zeus faber | reverse complement strand
AACCCCGCCTCCAGAAATTCACATCTCCAGGTCTTATGGAACAGTAATGCACAAAATCGCGACTGAGAACATCCATGAGAAGAAGTCAACTTAGATATTGAGACCATAAGGTTTTCTGGAAAATCAGAGTGTCTCCGCATTTCTCTATCAACTCTACATTTCTACTGAGAAGTTTCCTTTCTTTTTCCATGTACTTCCGTTAAGTCTGAGGTTTTCCGAGGCGGCGCCGAGTGGCCGTGCGCACTGGCTTGGACACACTGGCTTCATCAGGGTTGCTGCTTGGTTTCGACTTGGCATTCTTTGGGCATTGTTTGTCTTGCTCGGGTCTTGATAGGCTAAAGCTCCCTCTGGTGGTAAAGTAAATGACACGGCGTAACTTCAAAAAGCAAAGACAGCCCTGGCGCGTAATATTGCACTAAAACAGCCGGTTCCGCTGACACACGAGAGAACAGGATACGGTAAATGAATCCTTGATAGAAGTGCCTGGTTCTTTCTGTCAGGTTCTATTGCTGCTACTCCCTATTTTCTTCGTATTTACAGAATTGTACGACTTTTGATAAACTTTTAACTGTGTTTATACTTGTTTTTTTTTTGGATGGTTTTTTGGATGGTAGCTCAGGCGGTAGAGCTGGTGGTCTAGTGCTCTAAAGGTTGCTGGTTCGATCCCAGGCTCCTCCTGCTAGCATGCTGTAGTGTCCTTGAGCAAGACACTTAACCCCTATTTGCTCCTGATGGCTGCATCCGTTGGTGTTTGAACAATTGTAAGTCGCTTTGGATAAAAGCGCCTGCTAAATGAAATGTAATGTAATTATTATGATTTTTTTTTTTTACCTGGCATTTGCATTTTTTTCCCCACCTGTGAAGCGCTTTGTAACTGTTTTAAAAAGAGCAACATCAATGAGCTGAATGAACTGCTATGGTCTGAGTAGAACCCCAACCCCCGACCCTCAATCCTATGCTGCCGTCCCCGTTATTAGAAATCCTTACGAACCACTGAGCACCACTCAACCTCCGCCAATGCACTCGATATTTAATCGATACCCTTCACGACATCTTCATTCCCGTTGCCATTGATATTTAGCTCTCATAATATTGGTGGCCACCCTTTAGAGATTATTTGATCATTTGTGCGGTCGTTGCTTTTATAGCAGTACGCCGATTTCACTGGGGTTCACTACTGGAGGAACAACGTTGAGAAAAGAGAGAGAGGTAACGTGCTTCCCAAGTTGACTCTGGGTTCATATGTGTGTGTGTGTGTGTGTGTGTGTGTGCGTGTGTGTGTGTGGTGTGTATGTGTCTGTAGATGTCTGTCTTACACCCACACTGTATATATATATATCTTGAATCCTCAGGAAGAGGACATGCTTTCTGATGGCTCTGCACACTTCACTGCCCCTGACTAAACAAATCACCCAGCCTGGAATAAACTGTGGTTAATACGCGGCACCGGATTCCAGCCCACTCTCCAGATGGTCTGAGGACGACGGACTCACGCTTTTTATTCATGGGATTATACAAAACTAAACTGACCATGATTATGGCCGTTCCAGGGACGCGTCTTCCATCATATACTGTAGACTGCGTGTTTAGAAGTTAAAAATATTCAAAGTTAAGTCTGACATGCTCGTACGCTCTGTTTCGAGTGTTACCCCAAAACTGAAACACAGTTAAAATTCATAGACAACAATAAATGCAATAGATGTTCACAATTAACCAAAAGAGTAATGCCATGTACTATACAGTGTACTTGACCAACTGTTAGTCCTGGCCAGTAAATTTGATTGGGTGGGAGGCCAGTGGGAGATAAAGTACTGAAAAGCCACACTTTTAGCCACAATGAAAGTAGAGATATCTTACCAAAAAATTACTCCCCTTGTAATAGTGAAAGTCACTCAATAGAATCCTACCACAGTAAAAGCTGATATTTATTTTTAGTCTACTTAGGTATTTGAAGTAAAAGTTAATGCTGTGGAGAAAACAATGCGTCTTTCACTCCGACTCGCTGCTCTAGTTGCTGCTCTCCGGGACATGCCTTTGCTTGTTCAGTGGCGGTGCTGCTGCTGTCTCCATGACTAACCCAGCCACCCCCCAGCCCATGGACAAAAAAAAACAACCCCGCTTCAGCACGTATAAAGTATCCCAACGTATCCCAACGTATCCCAAAGTATCCCAACGTATCCCAACGTATCCCAACGTATCCCAACGTATCCCAACGTATCCCAACGTATCCCAACGTATCCCAACGCATCCCAACGCATCCCAACGTATCCCAACGTATCTCAACGCATCCCAACGTATCCCAACCTATCCCAACCTATCCCAACCTATCCCAAAGTAACTCAAGGTATCCCAACGTATCCCAACGTATCCCAACGTATCCCAACGTATCCCAACGTATCTCAACGTATCTCAACGTATCTCAAAGTTTCCCAACGTATCCCAACGTATCCCAACGTATCCCAACGTATCCCAAAGTATCCCAACGTATCCCAACGTATCC
>NC_137192.1:26919351-26924351 GCF_960531495.2 Zeus faber | reverse complement strand
TGTGAAAAGGCTCTGGATCCCCCTAAAAACACACAGAGAGTAGAACAGGAGAAGACTTACATCCAAGCTGTCATATTCACACAAATCAGTCACGCACACATGCTCACATGCACGCCAGAAACACTGAAAACATGCTGTATGTATTTAAGTAATTCACTTTAACTATATACTGATTACACACACACACACACACACACACACACACACACACACACACACACACACACACACACACACACACACACACACACACACACACACAATGCAGCGACTGTAATGATTTTCAGTAGAGGGACCAAACTGCTCTCCCAGCACTGCATTTCCATCACTTAGACAAACAACATCCCCTGCTCAGTTTGTTATGGTTGGCTTTCACACGCTGGTACACACACACACACACACGTGCGCGCGTGCGTGCGTGCACGTGTGTGTGTGTGTACACACACACGCACACACACACACACACACACACACACATATATACGAAAATATGTTAAAAAAAAAAAATACAGACATATTCATACACACGCACACATAATACGCACTCAAGGACAAAAACTCTTAAACAAACAAAACAAAGTGAAAATCTATGAATGTGCACGTACTGGAAGTCTGCAATCAACCCAGACACATCTAGAGAAAAATAAAATAAATGATTAAGGAAACAGACAAATTGTAAAAGAAAGAGAGGTGATGTTTTGCTTTGACATTGTTGCTCCATCAGATTTACAAATAGACAAATCTTGTTTGCAGTTTTAAAACACCAATAAACTACCATCCTTATCAACAGCATTCTGTTCCATTTGCTGGTGGGGTTCAGTACAATGTACACAATCCACATCATAAAGTGTTTTTATTCATTTTCTGTTTGTATAATGCACACTTGACACTTTTTTTTTTGGCCCGGATGAGACCAAGGGTGCCAATTTAACCCTAACTGTTGCAGACATGTAATACTCTGACTTTATGAGTTTGCAATGATAAACCTTGTCGCGTTTTCACTGTAGATCTTGTCTTGAAGGTTGCAACAGAAAGATGAAACTTCTCACTGCGGTTGATCGCAGTCCAACAGTTTTTAAATATCACCCTGAGGGAAGAAAAAGGTCCAAAATCCTGCATTGAGTCAGGTTTTTCAGGGTTCTGTTGGGTCTTTTGCACCTCACAAGTCAGCTCTTCTGGCAAAACCCGTGCGAGTGTACCAGACTAGAAACAGGAAGTTGTGTTGCTTCCTACTGGTAACCTGTTGTCGTCAATGTAACACTCTGGATGTACAGCAGCAATTGCAAAAAAAAATGACGTTTTCAATGGCAGTTTCCTTTATTCTGAACGGAGATTTAAGGCTTGAGTGTTTGCCCCAGTGGATTGCACTGGACAGCGAGAAGCGACAGCTGGGAATAATGTCTCTCAGTAGCAAAGCGTTCAACAAGGTTGCCTTCTTAACAGTTACGAAGGATAGAAACCAACATTTAATAACTCCTGGTTTGGGGAAATAGCAAACCTATCCTTTAATTGTCTCGCGAACCAGCTGTGCAGGTCAAAAGCTGAAGGCAAGTGGCTTCTGTTTTGAAGGAAAAAGCTTGGCACACTTAAAGCCCCCATCAGGGGGTAACTGTTAATGTGCAGGCAAAGTAATGCTAATGCGGCTTTTATCAGTCCATCTGAACCATGGAACCGGCCCCTCGTTCCCAGAGCTGTTTGACAAAACCTTCTTTGTCTTGATCAACTACAAAAAAAAAAACCCAAAAAAACTCCCTTTCTCCTCTCTGAAATATCACGGCAGTACACTTCCAAAAGGGTCATTTTTGGGAAATGGGGGGGAAAAAAAAGTTGGGTTTATTGAAAATTAAAAGCATATTGAATCTTCGGTTCATATTCAATGTATGACTTTATTACTTAAGTGGATCATGAGAGCGGTGGGGTTCAAGGAAAGGTCGGAGGTCGCAAAGGAGTTCATCAAGATGTGCACGTGAAAAAATGGCCAAGGCCAAGCGTAAGGACCCACCGCCGAGTGTGGCGGGTCCCGACCCCACCTCTCACCCCGCCGGCCGCTTCTGCCGCAGCCCCACGGCCAAGAGGACCACCACCCCTCTGGCTTGAACCGGCCCCACCCGGCGGGACACGGTCGGAGAGCCAAGCGCCCAGCCACAGAGCTGGCCCCCGGGCTGCTCAAATCTCGGCCGTTTGTCGCGACCAGCCCTGGCCCTCTCAGCTGGCACCGATCCACCCTGACCCAGGGGGGCGTGACACCTTCGGGCTCCCACAGAAAGGAGAGTCACTTCGGACTCCTGGAGTCCAGTGTCTCGCTTCTCTTCTTCTCACGGGAACATAAGTGAACTGAACCGGACGACCGACAGCCCTGCTCTGGAACTAGGAACTCAACATGGCCGGGCCTCTTCCACCTTGGGTCATTGTTTTGTCAAGTCCAATGAGGATTTTTCATCATAAACTCACCCGTAGGCTTTCTGCAAGCTACTTTTGTGTCCCTTGGCGTTTGCCCCGCGGCGCCCCCAATTCTGAACGAAGTCAAACACAGCGAGGCAACATCTCGCCGTTAATTGAGCTCCAGGTGTGAAGCGGGGTGAGGACCCTTAAAACTTTTTCAAAAAGTGAAATTGTATCGCGCTGTGTTTTACTCTCATAGTATCGTAACCGTTCCCGGGGGCATTGTAAACGCATGACGGGCCCTCAGAAAGTGCTGCGACCGTACGCAAAGGAAACGTAAACTCACTGCTGCAACGGAACATGATACAAGGATACAAGAAATTGTAACTGAAAGATTGTTGTATTTAGTACGTTTCCAAGGTCAAAGTACAACTCAGCGTGTCTCGCGAGGTCAACGTCAAAACGTGACACAGAACGAACGTCGCGCGACGATTGTTTCTATGTCGACATAAAACATTGGATCCCTATGCTGGAATTCAACAGATTTACTCCAAAAATAAGGGATAAGATCTGTTGTTCAAGTTAGTCTACACCACCGTTACGCCACCTCTTCCTCCATGTACTGTACTTTACCTCTACAGTACTCTACCCCCTCTACTCTACCTCTACTATACTCTACCTCCTCTACTCTACCTCTACGATACTCTACCTCCTGTACTCTACTTCTACTGTAATCTACTTCTCTACCTCTACTGTACTCTACTCTACCTCTACAGTACTCTACCCCCTCACCTCTGTCTCTACTCTACTCAACCTCCCTCTGCTTTACTTCTACTGTACTCTACCCCTCTACCTCGACTATACTACAGTATAACTCCACTCTACCTCCCTCTACTCTACCTCTACTCTACTATAGCGCCACTCTTCCTCCCTCTACTCTACCTCTACTGTACCTCTGCTGTACTCTACTCTGCCTCTATTCTACTCTACCGCTACTCTACCTCTACTGTACTCTACCCCCTCTACTCTACCTCAACTGTACTAGAGCTCCACTCTACCTCCTTCTACTCTACCTCTACTGTACTCTACTCTACCTCCTTCTACTCTACTCTGCCTCTATTCTACTCTACCTCTACTCTACCCTCTTTACTCTATTTCTACTCTATCTACCTCCAGTCTGCCTCTACTCTGCTTCTACTACAGCCCTACCCCTCCTCTGTAGGGAACTGATGAGGGAGTCCACAATTTTCACCAATATCTTGGTGAAAATATTTGATTTCGTTGTTTGATTCCCTGAAATAAATACGTGATCTCTCCCTCTCTCTTACATTTCAAACATTTACCTCGCCGCGCCTCCTTCTCCCGCGTCTTTTATTTCCTTTCTATTTCGCTCTGTTTCTTCTCTGTTTGCTTTCTTTTACTCTCTCAACTGCTTTCATTTGTTTTCTTCGCACCAAATCGCTCATCAGGCTGGGAACACACTCCACATCATTTCGCCTTTTTCCTCTAACAATCCCATTCTTCCGATCGACTCTCTCTTCTCTCGCTCTCTCTCTCTTCCCTCTCTCTCTCTCTCTCGCTCTTTCCTCCTCGCACACCATCTGTGTCCCCTGTGTGTGTGTGTGTGAGTGTGTGTGCGCTCGCGCGTGCCTGTGCCCGCGCGAGTGTGTGTGTGTGTGTGTGTGTGTGTGTGTGTGTGTGTGTGTGTGTGTGTGTGTGTGTGTGTGTGTGCGTGCTCAGCGGGGAGCGCCAGGGCCCCTCCTGGCAACCCGATCCCGTTGACACTTTCACCCGCGGCTCGTCATTAAGAAAACACTGTTCCTCTCTCTCTGCAAGGTGCTGGGCAAACACGGGCGCCGCCAAATAAGAAAAACATCGCCTCTCTCCAAAGCAATTTCCTCCAGCCGAGTTCCTCGAGCGCTGCGCTCTGAAGTGGCGGCCTGCCCGCGCTCGCTCGCTCGCTCGCTCGCTCAGCGAACCAAAACTCATTTCATAAATCTGAATACATGCACGCTGCCCAAACAGCGCACGAAGGAGGCTCGACGGTCACCAAACAACAAAAACAGCATAGAGATGCATTTGTAATGAACGGCTTGTAAAGTTGTGATTATTTGAAGAGGTGGGTAGTGAGGAGAACCGTCGCGCAACCTAATCGTAGGATCAGAATCTTTTAAATTGACCCATTGTTGAGAAAATAGCTTTGAAAACGAACGAGTGACTCCTCTGTCGAAGTAACTCCCGACTCCTGAGTCATTCAAGTGATTTGTTCGCTGTGAACGAATCGTTTGCGACCCTTGCTTCACTAATTTTCACTATACACGTTGTCTTAATATTCCCTTAATATGTTGCATACTCTTTCTGCAGATGAATCCTGGTTGTTGTGCTGTTTTAAGATGCGAAAGATTCAACTAAATTTGGCAAATAGGCTTGGCCGATACAGGCTTGGGAGGAATATATTTTATATTTTGGGCGTTTCTTGCGCGATATTTGTCCTTTAATTTTGCAAATTGAATAGTCACATACACTGTTAATTTCTATTGAACCCTCCTCGCTTTCGGCAAACCACGTGGCTTTAACGTCACAGTGAGCGATGTCACACTCAGCCAATGAGAAGCTCG
>NC_137192.1:26911851-26914351 GCF_960531495.2 Zeus faber | reverse complement strand
CAAGCAAAGTGTTCTGGTTATTCACCAGGTGCTGGGCCCAGTACAGACTTAACATACCTTGGACCAGATATCAGATATCAGATTATGCAACATATGAATAAGTTACATAATCTCGTGTGATGTGATGTGACATGTGATTGTGATGATAATTTATATGTGATTGCTTGGTCAATTTTAGAGTACTTGAAGCAGTATCTGTGTCCATAATATGTGCACGCACACACACACACGCACGCACACACACGCACACACACATACACACACGCACACACGCACACACGCGGCCCAAGATGCAAAGTGATCCCAGGCTCTGTGAGAGCACTAGCGGCGCTGGGCTGCCCGTCAGTTTCAGACCTGTACCGTCCTCAGTACCTACAGAGCACAGGTTTCTGCTACTGAGAAGCCGTCTTCTCTCCGGAGGCTCTCAGGGTGTAGGGAGAACATGTTTCCGCGATAGAAGAACCATGTTCCCCGCGCCAGGCCTCAGTACACTCTGTGCTCCACCAGTACCATCACCTGATGCAAAGATCCAGCTCCGAGCTGAATTCCTGGCGTCGTGTGTCCATCCAATTCTTACATTAACCGTAGGTTCCCGGTTCAGTGACACCACACTAATTCATTTTGCAGTCTTCACACCCTCCTTCCCTTACTCCTACTGGGAGATGGAGCGACCGGGAGGCGCTGCGAGCCAAGAGGAATGTTTTGGCTTATTTCCATCTGATTGGACATCACAGGACATGTTGTGAGGCAGAAGTGAGCGAAGATGAAACGCTGCTGTCTCCGCTGACCATGTGAGAACCAGGATCTGTTGGCAGACCGAAGACCAGCCTGCTCTCCCATGATGCACTGCTCTATCGTTGAAGTTCTGTGGACTTGTTTTATCATTAGCATCTTCCAGTTGTGCCTGGGAATGAATAAAATGCAGAAATGCAAACAAGATATCCTTCAAAATCATCCTGCATTCCTGTCTTACTGTGTGTGTGTGTGTGTGTGTGTGTGTGTGTGTGTGTGTGTGTGTGTGTGTGTGTGTGTGTGTGTGTGTGTGTGTGTGTGTGTGTGTGTGTGTCTGTGTGTGTGTGTGTGTGTTCCAGTGTTTTGATAAACGTGTCATAATATTATTATGGGATGGAGATGCCAGGATAGATCATGGCATGGTATTCCACACCCCCTGTCAAACACATTTAAGAGTTGGACAATAAGAGACAAGTCAGACAACTTTCTGCAATCCTGAGTGTGTGTGTGTGTGTGTGTGTATGTGTGTGTGCGGGTGAGAGAGAAAGAGAGAGAGAGAGGGAGGGAGGGATGAGAGCTTATGCACATATGAATGCATTTGTGTGTGTGTGTTTGTATGTTTATGTTTGTATCAATATGTGGGAATAGGTGTGTGTGTGTGTGTGTGTGTGTGTGTGTGTGTGTGTGTGTGTGTGTGTGTGTGTGTGTTTGATCTTGCATGAGTTTGTATGTTTGTATGTATTTAGTCGATTTATGTGTAAACAGGTGTGTATTTTTATTTGTGTGTGTGTGTTTCTTAACATTTATTTTTACCATTCAATAGACTTTAATACATGCACAGAGTCCTCCATTGCTTCCTTAAAAAAAAAACAGATACATATACTGTGTATAAAAAATATGAATAAAATCTGTAGAAACTTTCTGACAAAACATAGAATGTTCTTAATCCAAATTGTTTAACCCTTGTTTTATGTTACACAGAGACCTCAGTATTCCTCAGAAGTAATTTCTCAATACTCTATTCAAAATTACGGTTGGGATTAAATCAATTCCTGTTACATTTACGTTAAAAACACCACAAGAGTCTCAAATTTCTCCACCCAGCCCTAAACCAGAATAAAAATAATCATGTTTAGCTTCTCAGTCAAATCCAAGTTCCAATTACACATAATTGGCATGACATTGCTCTACTGGCCACACCGTCAACTCTTGTGGTAACCAAAGACTTTATTCATTGTTTTAATAAATTCTTGTATTATTGTATTTTCCTGTATCTAATTTCCATAAATGCGGATTCTCATTTGATAGTCAGGGCACACTCTCTGGTATCTGCCACACATGCGAAGGCTTTCCTCGCTATCATATTGCGTACTTTAACACTCTCACTGTGCTTTCCACCTATTGCATTTCATGGTACAATAACAACGTCCTTTGGGGTAAAATAACTTTGGGATCCGCCCCATAGCGGCCCCCCGCCCACAGGGTGTCCCGGTGTACCCACAACTTCAACGCGCGTCTCAGGAAAGACCAAGACCCAGACTGGGGACGGTCGGGGTTAACAGCCCTACAGCACCAGGGGTGCCCTTCGCCTTCCACCGTGCACCACACCAGAGGGTTCCACCGGAGGATTGTGGGAAGCCTTGGAGAGCGGGAAGCGTTAATACGAGAGCGGTGCTGACAGGCCGCGGGGGTTGGGGTGAGCGGGTGGGGGTGGGGGTGGGGGTGGAGGTTTGTACGGAGTGGTCATAAAAACTGACGGCGCGATTTT
>NC_137192.1:26901851-26904351 GCF_960531495.2 Zeus faber | reverse complement strand
AACGAATTGGGAAAAAAGAGCAAGTAAATTAAACTTGATACTGCATGACTGCAGACTGCTTCGGGTGCCAACAGTAAGAGCATGCTGTATAACAATCATGAAAAGCTGATATAAAGCACTCTGTCTGATATGATAACACCTTGCATGACGACATCATGATTAACTGATGTTTTTACATCAACGTGTTTGTGGTGTGGGGGTGGTGTGTGTCTTGGGTCCACGTAATTGGGCCCAGGCTCAGGGTGGCTGTACACCTGTTGTTCATCGGAGCAAACCCCCGCCCCCCCACACACACACACACACAGGAGAGGGGCCCTAGTCCTGACATTTCTTCCGACTGCTCCGGGCTTGTTCCACCTTGCCCACTCGCTACGATAAAACTTCTGTCGGTAATCTTATGGCAACATCCGACACGTTCATGTCAAAACGGCTGACACGACTGGCGCGGTCACGTTCGGCTCAGCGTCGCTGAACACCGGAGGAGGAACTCTTTCGCCGCCGCAGAACGGCCACGGCGCTCCGTCCGTCTGACGGTGTCACGCTCGCGACTTAGGTTCCACCCGCTTGTTTAAAGGTCGGCGGAGTGAGAGAGAAAACCCAGAGGTTTAGTGTTGATCCGTCTGACTACCAGTACGTTGGAAGGTGGATGACGGCGCCTTTCCACGGCACAAGGGAGCACGGTACGGTACGGCACCCGAACCGAGCCCCCCCGAGTGGGGTTTTTTTCCGCAGCCGGACAGAGCTGTGACATAACAACAACAACTGGCGAGCTGTGCCCTGCTTCGTCGTCCGCGTTTGGTTTTGTATTCGCGGGAGTTAAAGGAGAGAAGGGTGCCGTGAGGAAAGACAAACTTTTCTGAACCCCCGCCCTCAAGGTCGACCCCTCGGTGTCGCCAAACTCCCCCCACCACGTGGCCCGGTTGGTACCCTCGCTACTGGGCCGCTACCGGAGCTCAAATCAGCAGCGATACTTTCGACGTGGGTTCGGCTCAGACCCGTGGGCAAGGGGAGAGAAGAAAAGAACCAAGCCATGGCCCCTGCGGAGTGAAACCCCACCGGTGATCGTCTCTGAGTAGCCAGGGCGAGGTCTGGCGACTGGATGATTTGAGGCCTCGCTCAATGGCATCGCTGTCATTTTTGCTGAGGGGGGGTCAGGCTTAAAAAGAAAAACCAACCCCAAGCACATTTTCTCTTTCGGAAACACCGGAGCCGGCGTGGGTCCCAGGTCACACCCCGCGACGTCTTTCATTGCTCGACCGAGCGGCGCTCGCGAAGTCAAACGTCCACAACGTCACGTCAAGTAGCGTTGATTTTTCAACAAAGTAAATGTTTCCCTTGTCGCTCTGTGAGTGTGCTTGATGTTTTCCATTTGGTCGGCGCGCTGTGCAGGTCAAGCCGCCGGGTTGTCACACAGACCTGAGTCGTTCGGATCGACCGCGCTCTCTGATCCGTCTTGGCTGTCAAACCCCAAACCTGCAGCTTGTGGGTTTCCACACCAAGGAACTGTGTGTGTGTGTGTGTGTGCGTGTGTGTGTGTGACATGTGTGACGTGTGTGATGTTGGTGTGTTGGTGTTGGCTACGTTCCCACGGCGCCCACAATCAGCGGCGTCTCTGACGAGTTACAGTTCCCATAACCAGTCACGACCCGCCGACGAAAACGTCTCAGAGGGCCAATTCAGAGTGTGTCACAGCGGCGGAGGAGAAACAACCGGCGTGGCTCTTGGTGGCCGTGGTGTCCCGTCGAAATGCACTTGCAAGTCCCTCTGCATGCGTTGTAGGTACACAGTCTGTATGTTTGGACGCTGGGCGTGCCCCCCCCCCTGCTGAGTGACTCATGTTTTCTCCGTGTGGTTCCCTTCCCACTCGGACAGTAACCTGTCGCCGTGCTTCTGGTGGAAAGGGATAAAATAGCCTAAGTAGTAGGTGTCCCAAGTGGCATCGCAGACTAAACTGTACAGAATGGAACGTTGTCACTAATTGCAGGGGAAAAACAATAACTAAAATGTCCTTTCGAGTAAATATCCCAATGACGTGCGGCGCGATCTCACCCACTTTGTCGCACCGGGATCCGCCGAACGACTTTCCACAGACAGCGTCGCAGAGGAGAGGTTTTTTTTGTGTTTTTTTTTCCATCCCCTAATGCACACACTGTGGGGATTTAGCGGGACCACGACGGCAGGGGAGGCGCGTGTTTTTGGGATTCCGGCCCGCGCTTCAGGGGCCAAAACCTCAGACGAGACTTCAAATACTGGGGAAAGCGACCGGTCTGGGACCGACCTCCTGAGACCATGTCTACGACGGCCGTCGGTGATGGGAGCGCGCTCTTCAGGGCCCTCGAGACGAAGGATCTTCCCGGCGGTTCTCTCGGAAGCATCGGGAAGATCTTGAAGTGCAGCTCACGCAGCCGGCGAGACACCAGGTCACCCTCCATGTGGCGTCAACGCGGGTTGCAGAGCAGAGCAAAATGCCGTGTTTTTGTTGGTCTGAAAGGGGCATGAA
>NC_137192.1:26789351-26891851 GCF_960531495.2 Zeus faber | reverse complement strand
ACGTTGGGAGAAGGATGCTGAGGATGGAGCTGCCAGGCAAGAGGAAAAGAGGAAGCCAAAGAGAAGCTTTATGGATGTGGTGAGGGAGGACATGCAGGCGGTCGGTGTCAGGGAGGAAGATGCACAGAACAGAAGGTGTTGGAGGCAGATGATCCGCTGTGGCAACCCCTAACGGGAGGAGCCCAGAGAAGAAGAAGAAGCTCTTCATTATAGTCAGCATAATCATCATATCACATATCTATCTATCTATCTATCTATCTATCTATCTATCTATCTACAAAATAGTTGAGTAGCTATCTGCGTCAACTATCTTCTTTAGTCCCCTTTCCACCTCTTTTTCTGTCAATATCACCTTTTCTCTCTCTCTCTCCTTCCATACCTCTCGTTCACCTCTGTCCTCGACTACAAATTCACTAAGTGCCTATAAATGATGTTTATACAATGTGCTGTAAGACCTTATACTCCACACATGGTGTAACACTAGTCTGTTTTCCTAGTGAAACACACACACGCACACACACACAAACTGTGTGTGTTTATGTGTATATCTGTGTGTGTGTTATTGTTAATGATGGGGACCTTCCTGTCTATGACGTGAACTGTGACAAGAAACTCCAGGAACGCTCTCTCTCTTTCTCACACAAACACACACACGCATGCACGCACACGCACACACACACGCACGCAGGCACGCTCGACTTACACACACACACACACACACACACACACACACACACACACACACACACACACACACACACACACACACACACACACACACACACACACACACACACACACACACACACTTTATGAAAGATGAATGTGGAGGCAACTATAAGATCATCTCTTA
Source organism: Zeus faber (assembly GCF_960531495.2). Lineage (NCBI taxonomy): Eukaryota > Metazoa > Chordata > Actinopteri > Zeiformes > Zeidae > Zeus > Zeus faber. The sequence continues at coordinate 26,890,998 of NC_137192.1, read as the reverse complement.
TCTACAACATGCATTCCCCATCCCTTCTTTTTCGTGTGTTCAAGCATTTTCAGTGGTTGATGTTGATTTCGAGTTTGGAGTTTTTATCCTGAATGTGAGCGTCTGTGTCGCTATGGGAACTGCTTCCATTAAGGACGTCAAAAGTTATTCTAATACATTGCAAGTCTTTTTAAGTGTACAGTATGGCTGCTATTGGAGTTAGAATAACTTAGAAATTCAAATTTTCAAGGGTATTTGAAACTGTTATGTGATTAAATAAGTTCCCAGCTGCAGCAAGCAAGGGCTTGCATCGACCAGGAACACCTCCTGTTAACGTGGGGATAATGTATTTTCTCAAATCTGCGATGCAGTAGTGCATCACATCCTCTGTGATTGTTGGCCCTCGTTGCTGGAAAAGCCAGGAAGTAGTCGGATGCCTGGATGCCTCTCAACAATCTGTGGAGGCAGCCAGGCGTGCTGCTGCTTACTCTGGATGGCACCAGTGGAGCTCGGTCAGAGGCCGCTGGCGCAAGGATGTACATGGTGGGTACTTGGACACTGGGGGGGGGGGGGGGGGGGGGGGGGGGGCTTTGTTTCCATGGTAGCGGTCTGCTTGCTTGCACCTTTCCATAGTAAGTGACAAAATACGACATTTAATTAATGATGATGAACAACATAGTAGAATAATGTTAACAATCAAGAAATATATTTGAATAATAACGTCGGGAATATAGACAATATCCTATCAATCATAATTATTGAAAGTATTATAATTATGATTGACAATATAAATTAACATTAATGATCAGAATTGTCATAGTCATAATCTTGGATGTAATAATAATAATGGTATAATAATGATAATTATAAGATTAAAAATACATACAATAATTGCTGAAACTACATCATGTGATAGAATATAACAACTATTTTATTTTTCAGACAGGAACGTTTGGTGCGCACAGAGGTTTCCGGCCGGACACTTTTCGCTGCGGGACAGACTCTTGACTTGCGCGCTGGGAGCAGGAAGTGGGGTCGGAGCTTCTGGCGCAGAAAAGCCTCAAGGTTCATCCCGGAGGAGACGGCTCAGAGGCGGCTCAGAGGCGGCCCGACTCTTCGGTGCGACTCCCTGACACCGAGACCCGGAGTCATGTACCGGCGACCGCTGCAGTCTGCCGTCAAAGCCCTGTTCAATCTCCCGGCGAGCAGAGCCTGGGCAAAGGTAACACGACGCTCCGGACAATAACACGAGTCAGCGCAGTCATGAGCTGGGAGTTAGGTGCGGAAAAGAAGGGCTGCCTGGATGATTTAACCAGCCTGAAGCCGCCATGTGGCCAGCGTGGTTAAGAAGCTTAGCTAGTCACCTGTGGGCCTGGTAGTTCTGTGTCGAGACACCTGAAGATAAACACAAGTGTGGCGTATTGAGTGGAGCAAAGTGCGTTTCCCTCTACGATAGAGCTGTGGTGTTTGCGTCAGGGAGGGAAGATACTGTGCTTGTTGACCGACTGGATCTATTGTGAGCCAGCAAAGTTTATTTTAGTGCAGATGACGATATGGACTGGGGGGGATTAATGTTGCCTCGGCCCTCTCTTCTCAGACCCTTTAGTATGAGGTATTAATAGTTTCATTAGTTGGATTGATATTGCATTAACTGTATTAACAATTCATTTCTATCTTCTCGTCTATTTAACCTTCAAATCACCGTCTAGGTCTTATATCAAGAAACGTGTCTAACCAGGGCGTTATTGACCTGTCAGCTGGCCAGAGCCTCCCCGGCCCACCTGACGGCATGTCGGAGCCTTTACGTCAGCGCGCAGGTAAGGAAGCACTGCTGACACCTTTTTCAACACCCTAAGTGGCATCAGATACCAAGTATTGATCCAATCCATTACTTTTATCTCTTTTTTTTTGTATTTTTATCGGGTGCTGATACTGATGTCATTCACTCATTGGATTTTGGACTGACGTCGCCGAGCCACGTCCCGATCCAAATGCCATTCCATGGTCTGCCTCCTCGAGAATTCAACTTGGCAAATAATTAACCTGTGAAGCCCAGTTCAAAGCGTGCCATGTCAGCTGTGTTGGTCCTCAAAATAAGACGTCATAATTCCGATGTATATAATTTGCACTGCCACAGGGCTACTTGGAGTTAGGCTTGGGCAAATTTACGATTCAATCAGCGAACGACATTGATGACAGACAATTATTTTTTTTTATCCTCCAGGGAAAATGCGAGCATTGAAACGTTGTAAGTGTGGTTTACTGTGTTTTGAAACTGGAGCGATGAAAGAGAGAGACATGGGGGATGAGGGAGAGAGGGGGAAGACTCTCGCCCTCTCCACTTAGAGTTGTTGAGTAACCACTGGTGATGGGATCTCACGTCCCCGCTCTACAGTCCCGTGCATAGACGTTAAGTGGGGCAGATGCTCAAAAAAAGAAAGAAAAGCCACATGGACCCTGAGCTCCGGTTTCTAGGGATTTTGCCGCTCTGGGCACACGGAGCAGCGCTGCGGACGCAAATCACGGGCGCCTGCGATTGTGCACATTGGGACGACTGTGATCTGCACTCGGCTCCGCTGTGTCTGTATTTTGCTCAGACAATCTTCGACCTTGTTGTGCATTCACACTTTAAACAAAAACAAAAATACACTCGTGCCTGTTACAAATGGGGCATCAGGGGCAAAGGGGCTGGTGCTTGGGTCCATAAAAACTAGATGTTTTCTTTAAATACTTGACTTGTAAATAATAAATCCTGCATGTTAGCGAGGGACTGAGAACGTCTCACCACATGGGCCTTTTTTTTGTTTCATTCAATTAGGAAATTGTTAATCATTTTTCAATTTGTGAATAAATCAAATCAATCAAAACAAAAAAAAATGTTATCATTGGTTTTGTTAAGGGGAACAGACGGGATCACACAGAAATCGCTGAGCAGACAAATTGGAGAGTGTCGTTTTTTGTCTTTTTGTTTTTAGAAAGGTTAAAAATACACTAGTTATTGTGCTTGGGGTCTTTAAAAAGATGCCAAGAAAACGGGCAAAGCTTATCCGGCCACACACACCGAGAATCAAGAACACCGTCCCACGGAGAGCCTCCATTCTTCCTGTGTGTGTCACATTGAAAATGATGTCCAGGCAGTTTTATGTGTTTAGAGTCTAGTTGGCTTGATCTGGTTCCATGCAGTGGAAAAGTGCCATAAAATACAAGTTAACAGGGGAGCTGCAGTTTTTCTGGATAAAAGAAACGATAACGTTTACATTTTAAAGCATTTCACTACATCTACGTGGAGTAGAAAGAAGTTTTGGGAGGGGGGGGGGTGCTCTACTCCACGTAGAAAAAAGAGCTCTGATATCGGAATCAATATCGGTACATACAGTATGTATCAGATTGGAACTAAGACAAAAGTGGATCGGTGCATCTCAGCTTTTATCCAACTGTATCGATTTCTGTGGCTGTAGCGCCTGGATTCCCCCTGCAGAGATTAACAGTCCTTTGTTTTCTGGCGTGCATTTTTCTCTCTCCAGTTCACGTTTGTCAATAAATCTGAAAATCAGATGGTAACTAAATGATGTTACTCCTCTCCCTCTTTCTCTCTACCCCTCTGTCTCCCCCGCCCCCTCTCTAGCTCTATAATGTGAAGGAGACTGCCCAGCACACAGAGGAAGAGGTTGGGGCCTTTACCAAACTCATCGAGGCCATGGGCTTCACCGGACCGCTCAAATACAACAAATGGGTGAGCAACAGACGGGAGCGGCAGCACTAGGTGCTAGTCTGCTGGTTAGGGATAAAAAAAAAAAAATGGTATCATGCTTTCTATAGCTGGGTAATCGTGTATATGAGACCAGATATGAGGTTGATATTGTGACTGGAAATGGTATGGTAATATTTTGATGCAGCTTTTATTTTCATTTTCCTGGTCCTCCAGTGTCGGTCTACTCACGATTGCACTGATCTTTTTGAGCAAAAAGGCGTGTTGTGAACATAACAACAGCGTTTTGAGTTTGGCTGCAGCTGTGTTGTGCAAACGCCCAGAGCAAAATATGACGACAGTTCACAAACCTTTGCCTGTGGTCGCTGTAGATTTTCTTAACTTCCTTTTCTGGTTTATTCCCTCACCATGTCACTAAATACTAGGGATGCTCATTTTGAAAACATTTTTTATGATCGATAGCTGAACCTCGGAAACCATTATCATTGACCATTATCCGACAATATAAAAATAAAAATTTTGATTATGCTTTTTTAATTGGACTTAAAATTGCAATTGCAATTTTAATTATTAATGAGGGGAATCATCAATATATTTTTATACGCGAACACAGCTTTTGTGCGATCGCCAAGAGACGTGGAGCTGTTCCGCATTTGGAGCCGTTCCTCCAAACAAAACAACAAAAAAAATATAAATAATTAATAATTATCGGACACATACAAAAGAAATCCAGTGACGAGCGGAGCAACTGAGAAGTTCTGTTTCTCCAGAAGCCCTTGAACATAGGATGGAAGACAGTCAATGCTGATAACTCGATTGTATAGCCTGTATTTGTTGTACCATGCAACAAAGTTTTGTTACTTTTTTTTTTTCTTTTCATTATATATTTTTAACTAGCTTTAAATGCGTCTCGAGGCGTGTTGACCGAGTTGCACTGGGCTTCTCTGGGCTGAGGAAACCACATGAAGGATCCACTTTGGATAAGTCTATAATAATGCAGTCACGATGCGCTGCCCCCTGAAAGCTGAAGAGTCGAATCATCAGTGGGAATCCCCCGTCAGTCAACTGAGATTCTTCAAGTCGAGCGGTCATTTTTTTTTTTTTTTTTTTTGTCAGTCGGTGTGCAATACCATGACGGGATGTACTGCTTCCAAAATGCACAGGGATAACATTTCAATGGGGAGTAATAAATATATTTTTGTACGTGTGAATCGAACACAGCTCTCCGTGCACCCCGATCGCAGAGAGCCATATTGAGAGCCGGGCCCCGTTCCTCCGAATAAACAGAAAACCGCGTCCGGACGGGGAAAACACTGTTCTGGCACGCCGTGGGCACCCCATCACTGGTGCGCACATCGTCTGTATTTCCGAGAGGAAGACAAACACACAAAATGCGCTCCGATCACCCCCTCTCTCCCTCATACGACATTTTGATTAATTCCATGTCCACCATATTTTCGACTTCTAGCTACCTGGATTTGCAATTGCAAAGAACACTTCTCCCACGCCGAGAAATGTGCAAGTTGCCTTTCGTAAGTCTTGGTCGATAATAGTGTGAATTTCGGCCTTTCATTTCGTATTCTGATCTGTGCAGAGACTTCGACTGCACGTGTTGGCGTTTTCATCTGTTTTGCTGGAAAAGCATTGATGATGTCCTTGAAAGGGCTTTTTGAATCCTGACATTGACATGTCTCAACTTTTGCCCAAAGCACTCCGTTGTGGTGATTTGAGCCGACCAAACCCAAGTTCTATTGAGGGAGGCCACTGCAGGCAGATGAGCCAAAATGACCAAGAATGACACATCTGTTAAAAAGGCAAAATAAAATAGGCAGTGACGAAATACCAGCTAGGCAAAAAAAAGAAATAATAATAATGTGATTAATGAGACGCGTCAGCTGGTTTTCAGCTTAATCAGCCATGACGGGTGAACGGACGACCAGTGATATATTTTCAGATTCTGTGCCGGTCAAATTTTCACGCCCGATACAAAATGTTCCGGTACTCAAACCAGATACAAACGTAATGTAACGTAGTTGATTAGTTGACACTCAAAAAAGAGAGCGAAGGAAAGAAAAATGTCAGTTGTTTGGATGTGCTTCAGGGTAAACAAAGTAAGATTAGATCAATTCTTTATCTATCGTCTGACCATATTCAAAAAATGTGCAGACTACTTTTCTACCGCTGTCACAGTGGAGCTCCACCCATGAGGAAAAGTTAGACTTTTTTTTTTGAGACTCCGTTCTTGATGAGTCACTCAGTTAAACGAGTCGTTGGATTTGATTCAGTTGGTCGAATGCACAGTAAGGGAAGGAGGACTTCCGGACAGTCTGCCATTTCTTTTATTTTTAATTTTTTTGTAATGCTTGCAATTTTCTTTGGAATGGCAAGTGTCATATAAATATAATAGAAATGTATATTTGTGTCTTCAGAGTGAAAGAGTCATTTGAAGTTTGAACTGGACATTTCCATGTTACTTATTTGTTGTGTTCCACTAAAACTCAGTGAGTTACAGGTTGCTTTTTTCTGAACCTTGGTGTCGGAAAATATGGAACCAGTCCCATATTCTGCTTCCATGGAAATCAGTGACCGTTCCATGTTATATTTTATTTTATTGGAACTCTGGGACAGTTTCATGTTCTATTATTATTATTCCATTGTAAATAATGAACAATAATAAACAGCAATCTCACTGTTGTGGTCACTGAACATTGCAGCGGTAGTCGCTATGTGCAACTGTCGAATCACGAGATGTATTTGTTATCGACGTACAGCAGATCTGAAATCGGAATAGGCAGGTCAGACTTGAAAAAAATCTGGAATCTGGATCGGCCAAGAAAATTGCTATTGGTGCATCTGTAGTTGGTAAACATGTTCGGTAACTTTCCGAGATGATGCATTTCAAGGGGTATATCCAAATGAGATTAATTTGCATACTGTATATATTTAGCCGTGGTAGCTCACATACGATGTGATTATCCTCGTTATAACGTTATATCCTCGTTATCGTGGCTACGGTGTGAATCACTGATGGAGTCATTTAGCTGCAGTAGCTCAAACACCACGGAGACTCCCTCTGTTACCCTGTTGTGGTACTCAAAATATTTTCCCAAGGTTGGCAGGTCTGGATCTGGCTTTGACCAAAAAAAAAAAAAAAAAAGAAGCACAGGCTAAACAGGGAACCCCTGCCCGCCTCTTCACGGCCTAGTGGCAAATTCCCCACGGCCTGGCATGGGGCCACGGTTTTGAGAACCCCTGTGCAAGGAGTGTCAGCTCTAACCTAAACACTGGCTGGGTCTGTAGGGACGTGGTGATACGACGCCGCTGTCTGAAGAGTCCCACCCCCACAGACAGAAATATTATTTGGTCCCAGCACACATCAACCCACGCAAAATGCAAAGGTTACTTGCCTTGACTGACCTGTGTAACTTAATGCCTTGCTGAGTTGATGAATGTTCTCACATGTCTGGAGTCATACCCTTGTTTGAAAGGATTTTATTTTTGGCAGGACTTGCAGTTTGACCTTTTGTTTCTTCCAACACATCACGTGTGCCACCAGGCGAGATAGAACTTTAGACCACTGTTACACACCTTACAAGAACGGATACAAGACCGTCTCGCTCCCTGCTTTTGGGAAATCAGATCACGCCACGATTTCGCTCATTCCCGTTTACAGGCCTCTGATCGCGCAAGAATTTGTGGTGATGAGGGAAGTGAAGCGGTGGACGGACCAATCAGAGGCTGTGCTTCAGGACGCTCTGACTGATGTAGACTGGGACATGTTCCAATCAAGTTCAAGTGACGTCAGCGAGTTTATGGACGTAGCGGTGAGCTTCGTGGCTACGGTAGCGGACAGCATCGTTCCCACGGTGAAAGTTCGGATATTTCCAAACCAGAAGCCGTGATTCGATAAATCCATCCGTGGCGCTCTGAATGCTCGCACGGCCGCTTACAACGAAGGTCTTGTATCCGGAAACATGGACAAATACAAAGCGGCGTCATACAATCTGCGGAGGGCGGTGAAGGAAGCTAAACGGACGTACAGAGAGACTGTGAAGCTACAGATGGAGCAACGGGACACCAGACGCTTGTGGCAGGGGCTGCGGAATATAACAATGTACAAGAGCAGCTACTCCCCAGCCACGAGTGTGGACGCCTGCCTCGCCAACGAAATGAACTCCTTTTATGCACGGTTTGAGTCTGGCAACAGCACCGCTAGCTTGCCAGCTAATTGGAGTTACACCGCTGGGGATGAAGAAGAAGAATCTTTAATCGACACACAGCACACCACACTACAACACATGCACGCACACACACACACACACACACACACACACACACACACACATGCACATGCTTTGGATGGTGGCCGGTGAAATGAGGCCTCTGCATTTAACCCATCCTGGCTTGCCCTTCCTGCGGGGGCACAGCAAGGAGCAGTGGGCAGCATTCGTGGACGTGCCCGGAGCGCGTCCATAAATTTGTGAGCGAGCACTCTCAGTGTCAGAGCATGACGTCAGGAGGGCTCTGATGCGGGTGAACACCAGAAAAGCTGCGGGCCCAGATGGCATATCGGGCCGAGTACTGAAGACCTGTGCTTACCAGCTAGCCCTGGTGCTCACTACAATATTCAACATCTCCCTGGCTGAATCAATGGTCCCGTCCTGCTTCAAGAGGTCCACCGTCGTTCCTGTCCCGAAGATCGCCTCTCCTGCCTGCCTGAATTACTAGCGTCCGGTGGCCCTCACTTCAGTGGTCATGAAGTGTTTCGAGAGGCTGATTAAGGATTGTATCTGCGCCTCCCTCCCCCGCACCTTGGACCCGTTTCAGTTCGCGTACCGGCAGAACAGATCCACAGATGACGCGGTCTCCCAGGTACTGCACACCACGCTCACGCACCTGGATGGCTGGAAGGGGGCCTATGTGAGACTGCTGTTCATAGATTATAGTTCAGCTTTCAATACCATAGTCCCCATTAGACTGGCTGTCAAGCTGCAGGAGCTTGGACTGTATACTCCGGTGAGTGCCTGGATCCTGGACTTCCTCTCAGCCCGGCCCCAGGTGGTTACGGTGGGGAGGCACATGTCCAGCTCCCTCACTCTAAACACAGGATCCCCCCCCAGGGCTGCGTCCTCAGCCCTCTACTGTACTCCCTGTACACAAATGACTGTGTGGCCAGGTCCAGCTCCAACACCATCATCAAGTTTGCTGACGACACTGTTGTCGTGGGCCTAATCACCGACGGCGATGAGAAGGCCTACCGCGAGGAGGTGGTTGACCTGTCACTCTGGTGCCAGGACAACAGCCTCCACCTGAATGTCAGCAAAACTGAGGAGCTGATTGTGGACTCTAGGTGTGGATTACAACCGAGGACGCACGCGCCCTTAATGGGACTTCCGTTGACAGGGTGAGCAGCTTCAAGTACCTGGGAGTCCACATCACAGAGGATTTAACATGGACTTTACAAACAGACTCTTGTGAGGAAGGCAAGGCAGCGTCTTTACCACCTCACCGCAGGTGAGGATGCTCAAGTCCTTCTACTGTGGAGCGGTGGAGAGCATCCTGACAGGCAACATCACTGCCTGGTTTGGGAACTGTACTGCTCAGGACAGGCGGGCCCTGCAGAGGGTGATGCCTTCGGCCGAAAGTATCACTGGAACTACACTTCCCTCCCTGCAGGACTTATACACCAGGAGGTGTAGTAACAGGACCCAAGATCCATCAAGAGGTTCCAGGGGGGTCCCAGTAATATTATTACGAGTTCAACTTCACCGTTATTTAATTGACAAGATGTTAGAGAATGTACAATAATGACTTTTTTGATCCTAGTTTCATGGTTATCCCCCTAACTACACTATGGAGGTTTTGACCAAATCATATTTGATTCTTCTCAGATTGGGGTCCCGGAGACCAAATCAAGTGGGGACTGCGGCCCTTTCCCTATTAAATTAAGGTTCCTTGATATTAAAAAGTTTGAGAATCACTGCATTAGAGAATGAAGACTCTATAGAGATTGGTAAGACATGAGGCTTCTGTGTTTCTGGTTTGGGACGGTCCAATAAGGGGATGCGTTTCAGATGTTTCGGGTGTTTCGGTGTACTCTTACATCAATGTCCTTGTGTGTTTGACATGCGCACACACTTCATAAACGGCCAAAGAATTACAGCGATGGCAGGAGGGCTGGCAGTGTCAAAGTTTTTGGCCGAGGAATTCGGGAGGCAGCGTAACCGAGGAGGAATGCGTGCGTCCGCATGCCATCTGGCAACGCACGGGGCTTACTCGCAGGCTTGGCAGAACACGCTTCTCTCACCTCATTTCCTGTTTGGTCTGGAAGGTTCACGTTGCCCTCGACGTTCCTGTTCCCTCCCTTTGGCCACCGCGCTTTCCTTGATTTATTTTATCCTTGATAGGTCACAGCAATATCAGACGTGTTGATAACGACCTGATAGCGATTGGACGCAGTGAAATCATGGATGAGATCAGGAGATCGCAGAGTCGAGGGGGAAAAGAAAAAAATAAAGGTCTCTCCCGTTTAGATGATCCAAATATCCTGATATCATCGAGATTCTATGGAAAAATCACATTCTTGACTCTTGTGCAAATGAACCAAATCAACCTTGAGGTGTTTGAATGGAAACTCCAGAAGTTAGAACCCCTCAGGATAGGTACACATGAGGGATGATCTGATATGCTTGTAAAGCCATATAATTTTAGTACTTTCAAATGTATATTATTTTTATTCAATTTTAACATCAATCCCGATCTTTGGGATTCAAGGTGCCTGATCTCATAAATAATTATGATGATTGACAAATTTAGGTAGGTGGTAGGCTTGGACAGATTTACGAATAAATCGGCGATAGACTCCATCGATCATTTTTGACAGACGACATTGATGACAGATGACAAACACTTTTTATTTTTTATTTATTTTTTTTTTTTTCTATCTGCCAGGAAAAATCTGAGCATTGAAACGGTATAAGTGCAGTTTACCGTGTTCTGAATCTGGAGCGGAGAGAGGGAGCGCGGAGGGGATGGAGGGAGAGGGGCGATGGAGGCTCTCACCCTCTCTGCACAGAGCTGTCGAGTAACCACTGGTGATCGGGTCTCACTTCCGCTCTACAGTCCCGTACAGAGACTTTGAGGGGCAGGTGCTCAAAGAAAAAGAAAAGGCGTATGGACCCCCAGCTCCGGCTCTAGGCATTTTGCTGGTCTGGGAAAACAGAGCCGCATTCGCCACATTACATTACATTACATTCTACGGGCGCGTAAACCCCACATGCGCCCCCGATAAATCTTATATTGCCGATCGCTGCCACCCAGTGATCGGCGATTGGAATGTTGCCCGATCGCCCAGCATAATAGGTGGTCACTTTTTTCATAGTGTTACTATACATACTTTACTATACAATATGGAATGTGCCCTGCTGAGCACTTGAAACATTTCTAATCATTTTATAGAAATAGTAGATTTATTGCTGATGGTCTCATTTTCTTGTGCCTGGAGAGATGAATAAAAACCATTGATCAGTAAATAGTTAAAAATGCCTTGCAGTGCCTCTTAAGGTTCAACAGAAGCTGAAATCTCAATTAAGGATTTATAAAAATAAAAAAAATGTAATCAGTTCATTAAAAATGTGTTTATAATATTATTTTCTTATATCCTCTTTTCTTTACAGAAAATCAAGATTGCCGCCCTGCGCATGTACACGTGCTGCGTCGAAAGAATCAATTATGACGATTTCTTTGAAAGTACGTTGGGGTCCTGATGTTCATGATGCTTATTGTGATTCCACAACAGAGGTTTTAAAAAAAAAACCCACTGGCTTCCAGCCTCGGTATTTTATTTCACAGGAGCAATAAACTGTAACTAATATAGCAACACATGGCGGGAGGCATGAGCACCTGCTTGAAACTGATCTGAAGGTTTCCTGACAGACACGATCACTGACACACACACACACACACACCCTGTAAACACAAGCCTACACACACTATCTGCTCTAGCTTCATGAATGAATCCACGATTTCAGTCTAACGCTCAACTTTAGTCATGGACCTTTCTAACGTGTCAGCGTCTCCCTCATCCGGTGATTGCCGGTTTTTGTCTGGGAAAAGCTGTTGAAGTTCGACATAAATCCCACCTGTCAAAACAACCCCCCCCCCCCAAGCACAATTTGATTTAGTGCTGGGTGGATCATTTAAGTTTAAAATAAAGTCTGCAGATCTGTTCATTTCTGCGCTCGACAAGTTGCAATGGAAAGCCGATCAGTTCGGACGATCTAAAGCTGATCTGAAAGCTTCACCTCTGAACAATCACGTTTGTCATTGTAGAACTAAGCCCCGCCCCCTCCCTCATGGGCAGGTTGCGCTTGTAAACACAGTAGATGCGCGCGTGCGCGCACACACACACACACACACACACACACACACAACACACACACAATGGACACAGAACTGCAGCGTCCAGAAAGGAAACAGACACATACATCCATAGTTTAGTGGGTTTTTTTTTTTTTATATTTAAGTTCCGACCCAAAGCAGACGGTAAATATTCATTGTGTAAAATATGGTGACGGGACGTCCCGACGAAGACGGAAAACACCCCAAGCTTCATTATTTATTTAGACGTGCTTCCCAAATGTATTTTGTTTTTGATTTGATCAAAATTTTATTTTATTGAAATTAAAGCGGCTGCACTTGTTGTTCAAGAGCGGAAATTATTTGATTTCAAGTAGTAATATTCATATTTTTTATTTACTTATTTTTTAAATGGCGTTTACCGACAGGACTTATTTTATTTCGAATATTCAATAAAGAATATTATACTTCTACATGCCTTGATGATGTCATTCTCTATATATAGCCTGCTTATCAATTGTTTTTAAGCTTAATAAACAAAGATAATATTTGACAGGAATCTCTCCCATTTGCCCAGGAAATTTAAATCTTCCAGGACACGTTGACCGGCACCAATTTTTTCTAACTGTGTGTGTGTGTGTGTGTGTGTGTGTGTGTGTGTGTGTGTGTGTGTGTGTGTGTGTGTGTGTGTGTGTGTGTGTGTGTGTGTGTGTGTGTGTGTGTGTGCGCGCGCGCAGAATGCTCCCTCCCAGATACGCTCAACTCGTGGTTCCTGGTTGCCGAGCTGCACGTTTGGTGAGTACCTACATGTAGGTGTATGTGCCGATATGAACTGAACCAAATGCCGAAATAGGCGTCTCCGAGTTGCAAGTGTCTAGACCCCTACTCACAACACCCTCCTGGTTGTTTTAAAGTACCTTTATTGAGTTGGGAGGAGACAATTACAGATGTTATGGTATACCTCTTGAGCGCAACCAAAATAGAGACACAAGATTTAAGGAAATTTCATTACTATTTGTTAAAACAATAATAATAAGTGCCTCCTCATAACATCTGTATCTACGTGGCATGCTGACACCAGGTGTAAACACCCGTCCATTCTGCTTTTATCCACTTGGTTCTCATCTCTCTCTCTTTCTGCAGGATGTGTTTGGTGCGGATGCGACAGGAAGGGAGAGAAGGGAAGTACATGTGCCGCTACATCGTTCACTCCATGTGGGAAGACGTGGAGCAGAGGAGCAAGATCATGGGGGTGAGTGAGGTGTGTGTGTGTGTGTGTGTGTGCGTGTGCGTGTGCGTGCGTGCGCGTTCTTGTGCGTGTGTGTGTGCGCTCTGAGCACACACTATGAAGTTAGTAGAAAAAGCTAAAGAGTAGCATCACTCCACCCTCTGCACACTTTAGAAAAATGTGGGTGGGCGTGGTGTTGAGGAGGGGGTGAGGTTTCAAACTCCCTGCTCAGTAAAATGAGGTTGTTTGGGTGTGGATAGGGCCGCAGATTGGGCAGATTGGACCTTTCTTTCCTTTTTATCCTTTTTTTTTTTTTTTTTTTTCTTTTAATTTGCGATGTAAAGACCCTCTAACGGTACAAATCCAGCGCATTGGCGCAGCGTAGTTTTCCACCGGCTGCGCAGTGAAGCTTCCCAAACACGTCGATGTTGCCGTAGATAGAGGAGTATCGGGAACGGCAACAATTTTAATATTTTTTAACACAGTGTTTGATTATACTGTGACGGGTGGCGGGGTCCACCTGACAGACACATTGAAGGAGACGCAGACCGAACCTCTGTGGAGCCGAAGCCGGTTTTATTACCTGCCGCGCGCCTAACAACTACCCCGGGGTTGAGGTGTCCAGTCAGAAAATAACCCCCTGGGAAAAGCCGTGTCCCTTTTAATCACGGGCTTCTCTTCAGACACTCTCTCTTTCTTTCAACTCATATACAGTGGTCTCCTCACTTCCCTCTCCCTCTTATGCACATTATGACAATGAACTTGAACACACACACACACACACACACACACACACACACACACACACACAGTATGTTAGCAAAATTCCAATCGCTGATCGCTGGGGGGCAGTGATCACCAATAGATGATTAGAACATAATGTAACATGACAAATGCGGTCTCCCTGTTCCAGAAGTGCAGGATTTATTATTTACAAGTAAAGTATCTACACAAAAACAACCAGTTTTTACTAAATGACGTTCCAAATCAACGGGGACACTGTTTATTTTGTTCTCTGAGTTAGGTTTATGTTTTTCGTTTTCCATACAAGTAAGAAACTAAGGAAACAAAATAAATCGAAATCCTTCTCCAAGAAATTATATTATACGTATATTGCTTTCTTATACTCACAAGATTTGCATATAGAGCGGCAGGCATGTGCAGAGGGGAGGCGAATATGCAATAGGCATATTCATGAGGACTGTGTCCTCGCCGCATCTGCAATTTGCACACTGCGGAGCGCAGATCAGGGGCTTCCTAATGCTAACCATCGCGGGCGTGATCTGCACTTCGCTGTGCAGCTCTGTTTGCCCGGAGCGCCAAAATGCAGAGAACCGCAGCTGGGGTTCCATGTGTTTTTTCCTTTTTGTTTTTTTTGTTGTTTGTTTTTAAAGCACCTGCCCCTCTTAAAGTCTCTGCACGGGACTGTAGAGCGGGGAAGTGAGATCGCATCACCAGTGGTTACTCGACAGCTCTGGGGGGAGAGCCTCCGCCCCCTCTCTCCCTCTTCACTTCTCTCTCCCCACTCCAGTTTCTAAACACAGTAAACTGCACGTACACTGTTTCAATGCTCAGATTTTTTCTGGAGTCGATCGCCAATAGACTTAAATCTGCCCAAACCTAGTTTAAGCTCAAAAAGCATGTTCATGCAGAGTACCTTTGAAATAAACAATTTTCTGTGGCTTCTGGCAGGGTTTCTAAATTCGATGCTTCTGCGGTACTTGCAAAATTACATAGATACTATACATAAGTATTGTGTGGCTTTTTAATAATAAAGTTTCACACCTCAGTGGTCTATCTTTCAAGCATCCCAAAAGCAGTGTGTGAACTTAAACTCAGTATTTCCGGTATAAAAAATATACACAGACGTGTACAGCTCAGACTTACAGCTTACAGCTCATTGAAACACTGCTTCATTCCACCTGAAAAGTGATGAAATTAAAAGCTATTTTCTCATGTATACCTGCATGCCTTTGTTATGTCATTGAGTAAAGCAACACAACTGTGAAAAGAGATAAATTATTGCTAAAGAGATCAATTATATTCTAAAATGGCCTGGACAAAAATTATGGGACCCATAACCTAATATTTTGTTGCACAACCTTTAGAGACAATCACTGCAATCAAGCGATTTCTGTAGTTCTCAATGAGTCTTCTGCACCTGTCAACAGGTAGCTTGGCCCACTCTTCCTGAGCAAACTGCTCCAGCTGTCTCAGGTTTGAAGGGTGCCTTCTCCAGACTGCATGTTTCAGCTCTTTCCATAGATGTTCGATAGGATTCAGATCAGGGCTCATAGAAGGCCATCTCAGAATAGTCCAAAGTTTTATTTGTTTCATTGTTGGGTGCTTTTAGCTGTGTGTTTTGGGTCATTAACCTGTTGGAGGAACCATGACCTGCCACTGAGACAGAACTTTCTGACACTGGGCAGCACGTTTCCCTTCAGAATGCCTTGGTAGTCTTGAGATTTCATTGTGCCCTGCACAGATTCAAGGCACCCTGTGCCAGACGCAGCAAAGCAGCCCCAAAACATAACCGAGCCTCCTCCATGTTTCACAGTAGGGATGGTGTTCTTCTCTTTGAAAGCTTCATTTTTTCGTCTGTGCACATAGAGCTGATGTGACTTGCCAAAAAGCTCCAGTTTTGACTCATCTGTCCAAAGGACATTCTCCCAGAAGCATTGTGGCCTGTCAATATGCATTTTAGCAAATTCCAGTCTGGCTTTTTTATGTGTTTCTTTCAAAAGTGGAGTCCTCCTGGGTCTTCTTCCATGGAGCCCACTGTCACTCAAAAAGCGACGGATGGTGCGATCACACACTGACGTACCTTGACCTTGGAGTTCAGTTGTACCGCTTTGGAAGTTGTCCTTGGCTCTTTTTCTACCATTGGCACTATCCTTCTGTTCAATCTGGGGTCGATTTTCCTCTTGCGGCCGTGTCCAGGGAGGTTGGCTACAGTCCCATGGACCTTAAACTTCTTAATAATTTTTGCAGCTGTAGTCACAGGAACATCAAGCTGCTTGGAGATGGTCTTATAGCCTTGACCTTTAACATGCTTGTCTGTCATTTTCTTTCTGATCTCCTCAGACAACTCTCTGTTTGCTTTCTCTGCTCCATGTTCAGTGTGGTGCACACGATGATAGCAAACAGCAGAGTGACTGCTTTTCTCAATAGGCTGAATGACTGATTATAAGATTGAAGACATGTGGGATACCAATTAAAGAAAACAGTTCGTTTGAAATATCACTGTAATCCAATTATTTTTAATCTTTTCTAAGGGGTACCAACAAATCTGTCCAGGCCATTTTAGAATATAATTGATCTCTTTAGCAATAATTTATTTATTTTCACAGTTTCTTTGCTTTACTCTATGATGTACCAAAGGCATGCAGGTATACATAAGAAAATAGCTTTTAATTTCATCACTTTTCAGGAGAAATAAAGCATTGTTTCAATGAGCTGTAATGGTACCAACAAATTTCTCCACGTCTGTGTATAAATTTCTATCAAAGTAACGGAATTATTCTGAAAGACAGCCTGCCCTAATCACTTCCCTGCTGAGGCAGAAGATTTTCACGCTGAAGGTTTTGAGGTTTGAGGCTCATTAGACGTTGACTCAGGTCTGGACGTGGAGTCGGATATCAGGAAGAGAGGCTCGGCTCTGGAGGCCTCGGGTTCCACGGCGATGATGATGATGATGATGAGTTTTTGTAGCTCTTGCAGTTCGCTTTCTTCAGGGTCGTGCATGTTTGCACGCGCACGTTCTTTGGTACTTAAGCTGACAAAAAGCAGCCCCCCCCATGCACAGCTGTGAAAACAGCTGGAGTGCCACCACCACCCCACGCAACACACACACACACACACACACACACACACACACACACACACACACACACACACACACACACACACACGGTGATCTCACACGCTGCAGTCGTTTCTCATCTTGGCTCGTTCTCTGTCACCTCCGAGTGAAGCGGCGAATGTAAAGACCTCACAGCGTGAACTGAGCGTAACCTTGGCTCCCGCTCAGCCTTCTGCCTCTGTTAGCTTCGCGTGTGCGCGTGTGCGTACGTGTGCACGTGTGTGCCTGCCAACATGGCTGTATTTTGAATTTGGAGAACCACTACAAAATATTGCATCAAGGATCCGAACGGTGCCTCAAGGTCACAATTTACAGCAAATCTCGTTTCCTGCTTCCCCTGTTTCATTTTCTGAACCACAGTGTGGGTTTAGTAATTAAATGTTACATATGAGCTATGCCATGGAAACCAAAGAGTTAGAGTTCGTTTTAGTTTTTTGTGTTTTTGGAAAGTACGTCAGACAGCAAAGGGAAATCAGATGCTGATGGGGTAGACAGGTCAGTGCAAGTACGGTCCAGGTGTAGTCTGACAAGACGGGTCTTCAGTCAGTGGCTGGAGGGGAGGGTGGAGGAGGAGCGGAGTGGGAAACCTGACCAGGGGTCCGAGATATGGAGGAGCAGTTGGATGGACGGCCTCGTAGGGGAGCACTGGCGTCTGATATCTGCTCCGAGCGGGGATGGGGAAGCCAGGGAAGTGAAGGAAGGAGGAGAGGGACAGGATTTCGGTTGGTGAAACACTGGACAGCTGCTGCGTTCTGGACGCTGTGGAGGTCCGATGGAGCAGGCAGGAAGTCGGGCCAGGAGAGATGACAAGCACCTGAACCAGGACTTGTGTGGCATCCCTCGTGAGCTCTGGCCGTGTTCAGGAAACCCTGCAGGACTGAGTTTTAGGCTTATGCAACTCTGCCTTTTCTTTGTTAACCGTTCATACGTCTTACGTAGCGTTCTCACCGAATCACCACAACAAACAGGTGAATCATATTTCAACGCAGGTGTCACATGTATATTCTGGATTTTCAGTCAATCGTCCTATACCTTGGATTTGCATAAAAGCTTGAGAAACCAGGCAGAGGAGGAGAGGGGCTCTCCTGTCACTCTCAGCCGGAATGCCAGTCAATTTAAGAGAACACGTTATTAATCCCCGGGGGAACATTCAGGAACTGGAAACAGAACAATACCGCTCTACAACCGTCTCCGGGAACCTCCTTCGCAGAAGAGAGCGGCAGCTGCGACACGGTGGTGGAATGGGAGGGAGATCCTGCTTTTAAGGTCACGCCCACGAAACGATCCTCACGTCTCTCTGCGGCGTGGAAGGGCCTGGTCTGCAGCGCCTCAGAAGGTTCCTCATCAAGCCCGACTCCAGCGCAGCACATGTGCTGAACACGCACAGAACCAGTGATTGGATCTGCTCTCGGGTTTCGTGCTGATTGTGGCGAACAGAAGTGAAAACACTGGTCAGAGTCTCCATGTGGACACCTGCTGCAGCGCTCTGGAGCCAGAGCAAGTCCGTTCTAATTACACCAATCACTTTCCCCTTCACTTCTCATTTTTTTTTTTTTTTTTATTTTTTATTATTATTTATTTTTTATTTCCTTTCCCTCATTTGTTACTTATTTTTTCCATTTTTATTCATTCCTATTCACATGGATTTTTATTTATTTTTATTTCATTTTAAGCGTTGCCTTTCCCACATGGCTGGTAGGGATGGGGGGTCTCTGAACAATTCAGAGAATCACTCTGTCATCTTAACTTTTATAATTCTCTTTCAGACAATTTGATCACATCTGCAGCGTTTCTAAAACGTTATCTCGTGGACAAATATTTAATTGCCAATCCACACCAAACAAAACAAAACAATTTAGAATCGAATAATAATTGAGGACAAGAAATGGGCAAAGTGAATCACCAGGTCTTAGCCCTAGCCCCAAAGAAGACATGGGTTTTGACACAGGGTTAGACACTCCTGCGGATGCCCCTGAGCGAGGCGTGGCTCAAGATCTGGTGTTGGTCCCCAGGTGCACTACCCAGCCGCTCCACTGCTCCTAGATACCCAAGATACCAGGACGGGTCGACTGCAGAGAAATGATTCCCCCCGATTCCCAGCCCTGGTGCATGACTTGCTGTGTACTTTGCACTGGCTTGGATTCAGCAAGTTGCTCTGGCCTTCGCTGGATGTCGCCACGCCTGAATCCTTTTGCAGATTGAGTTAAGCACCTCATCGGCAGGTTTCTGAACAGGACGGGAATGTAATGATCAGCAGCCGGTGCGAGTCTGAAACTGTCAAGAGGTTCAACGCTCGCTAATTTACAGTCACCGCTTAAAGTTTGCCCTGCTTACGTGCTGAAACCGCCGCTCAGCTGCTGGAGCGACGGGGGGGGGACTGCGTGCTCTCAGCCTTGTCTTCTGGCGACCAGATGAACGTTGTCTGTCTGCACGTGGTTTGAAGAGGGGGGAGCAGACCGCCGGACGACAGGGGGGCGACGCTCGTTCACAGCGTGCCGACTCGATGTTGGACGGCGCCCGTCTGTCATTTGAGTCTGTTGAAGTTCCTTCCTTGGTCGTGTTGGATGCTTAATTTGTCTCTTATGAATGCTTATCGTTGGAGATATCCTTTGAAAATATGCAAATAAATGTTTTTAAATCTCTCTCTCTCTCAGATCGATGCCATCCACAGGAAAGAGAGTATGAAGGCCATGACGGAGAACTTCTATGCAGCTATATTTGGATACGATGAGGTGAGATCCTGGAGTGTATCAGAGAAGAAGTGTGTTTCTACTCAAACTATTTTACGTTAAACATATTTGGGTGTGTGTGTGTGTGTGTGTGTGTGCGCGCGCAGGGAATCCTGTCTGATGACTGCGTGCTGGCTGCCGCTCTGTGGAGGAACCTGTTCAACCGTCAGTGTGAAGATCCGAAACAGCTGGAGCTCATGGTGGAATACGTACGCAAACAGGTAAGTATTTTATTCATCGCAAATAAAAAAAACGGCTTCAAACTGCTGGAATTTGCGCGAAAGTCACCGGGAACCATATTGCAGAGGTGTCCAAAAAATAGGGGGAAACCAGTGTAGTGAAACTAGGCGGTCAATTCAAATAAGTGAAATAAAGTAAATGGAACATGAAAAGGAGCTGACTGGAAAGAGGAAACAGATTGAGAGGATCAAACAACCAAACAACGTTATCGTTCTTCTCCTCTTCCTTCCCCAGATGCAGTTCATCGACGCTCTGGACGGGGAGGACCTCCTGCTGACCGGGGAGGTCAAGTGGCGCCCCCTGGTGGAGGAGAACGCACAGAGCATCCTGAAGGTCTCCAGCCCCACCTACAACGACGCGGGACTCTGAGAGCCCCCCCCCCCGCGCCTCACCACACCACCTCCCCTCCTTCCTTCATCCTCCTCTTCTCTCCTTTTTTGTCTTTTCCTTTTTGTTCTTCTCTGTCTTGTCAGCCCCCCCCCCCCCCCCCAAATCTTTCAATCCTCTACTTTTTTCTTCCTCTTCTTCTTTCCCTTTCACCCTCTTCATCCTGGAGGGGTGACAAGGAGAAGTTTTTAGTTTTTCTTCCCCTCTTTCCCAGTTTTCATTTCCTTTCTTCTCCTTTGGGTTCTGTATGCTTCATCTCTCCTCCCAACACGTTCGTCTTCCTCTTCCTTTCTCCTCGTTCTCCCTCGCTGATAACATGGAAACACCTCAGGGTGTGGGAAAATAAGGAGAACTTTTTCGTCTCGCTCTCCTCTACCCGCCGCTCCCCGTTCACCCGCCACTTCTCTTCCAAGATGGCCGCCACTACAGGCCTGATAGACAGTGAGGGTTTTTTTTTTTTTTTGTTTCCTTTTCCTTGTTTCCAAACCAGATTTTCCTACACACACGCACACACGCGCATCCTACCACCCCACCAGAAAGAGAAAAGCCCACCAAAAAAGAACAAAAAACGACATAAAAACCAGTGATCGATCACCTACATCCTGACTTACCGTGAGTTCAGAGAGCCACTCCCACTTCCTGCCAACAGGGGCACGATACAAACCAACACGTACGAGCAAAGAAAAGAACAAGAAATGGTTTCACTGTATTTATGTGTTGTCTTTTTTTTTTTTTCTAAATTGCATCGATGTATTTATACCACATTTTAATGTACTGTACCTTCACACTCTGAGGCTGAAAGCGTTCCTCAACGGTTAACGCTCTTCCTCGTCTTTTTCCCATGATGCTCTCTGCTCTCTGAACCGCATGGGGTTGTGGATGTCCAAACCTTAGTTGTCACCCCCGACCACCACGTCAAAACAATGGAGGTTTGTTGTGTTTTTGTTTTTAGAAACTGAATTGAATAAACATCCCGGGTGTATTGTGATCCCGAATCCTGGCGTCTTTTCAAATGACTGCTGAGGTTCTGTCAGACGGGTGGACAGTATCCGATCTCCGAAGTGACGGACAGTCAAGAGAGAGATGGACATTTTCTACACGCCGAGTCCAACTCTCCTGTTGAGCTCTGAGGTTCTCGGTGAGAGTTTGGCTGTTTCTTGAAAAGCGTCTTTTTAGGAAACTGAGGAAAAAGCGCCAGACCTGAGGAGCCAGCAGAGCATCGGCCCACGGCAAGGCGGCCTTCGTAGTTTATTATTACTCAAAGGGTCGACGGCCGCGGCGACGACAGACGCCCTGTACCTGTTAGTACCAGCTTTCAGCGGCAGAGCCGTCGGCGTCTGGAACGCGCCGCGCGCACAGTCCCTCGCTCGTCGCGAAGACGTCACAGGAGGCACAAAGTCGTCGTCCCCCCCTCCCCCGCTTGCGTGTGCAGCTCTGGGGGGATCCCTCTTTCACGCCCCTTCTTCTTCTCTGGGTTTTTCTTTCCATTCCTTGTCATCGGAAGGTTTTCCTCTGGGGTTTTCTTTGCGTTTTGGACTGAAGGCCTAAGGTTACGGTGTGCTGGCTGTTTTTCCACTCCCTTACGTCTGCCCGCAACAGCCCTGAGAGACTGGCTGTAATTAGGAGCTGTATAAATAAACTGGACCGACTCCTGCTTTCTCCAAGGGGCCCTGCTAGAGCCGGCTGGCACCGCACGCCCAACACAGGCGTGTAAACTAGATTTCTCTCTGGGCTAAGCGTGTTAAATCAAAAACGATATTAGTAGTCAATGAAAAGGAATGGACCCGATGGACACACTGAATGGAACAGTACGGATTCATACTTCCAAACAGTGTTTTCCGGAGTCGTGCGGCGGTTGAACTTTTATCTCTGTGGCCTGTTTTCATGCTTCACTGTCAAAAACTTGAGACATTTGACTTTAAAACACCAAAGTGTTTTCCAAAACATTTAACACAATCGAATGTCCCTTATTGGTCAAGAGGCGAGGTTTCCCACAGGGTTTCCCCATTCATTCCCACAATTCACTGACCCAAGAGCACTGGGTGTACACTTTGGCGTCTGTATTCTGGACTCAGGGGTTTTGACGGGTAGGTGATCAGACGGTCAAGCTGGTCACTCGCTGAAAGAATAAAAACGGACCTTGGGGCGGTTGCCATGGCAACAGTGGTGTCCTATGACTACACAAATGACAGAGCCCACGTGTGTGTGTGTGTGTGTGTGTGTGTGGGTGGGTGGGTGGGTGGGTGGAGTAATGAAGTACAAGGACTTACGTTTTTCGAGACTTCTACTTTTACTCCATTACATTTCAAACTGTGCATTTGCTTTAGATTAACAGAGGAGTTTGATCCAGAAGGGGGTGATTTCACGTGCAATTTAATACAAGGCTAAACTGAAATCACGTGAATTGACTAGAACATAAACTATACAGTAGTTTACGCCTTCCAATGGCTTCATTTTCACGCTGCAGTTCTCTCTGCGGCCGGCGGGGGGCGCCGTTTCCCGCTGTTTACAACGCAAGTCCGTCGTGATGAACCAGGATCCAACATCCTGCTGCAGGCGCGCCACGCACCGTAGAAGCAGACGGGGTGATGCAAATTATAGTCATTAACTATTTGTGTGGCGTCCGTGCTATAAGAAGAAATACAGCACAATTAAATCAAGAAATGAAACGCAATGCGTGATGATGAAAATTCAAGTGAAAAATAAACAAATTCCGCGTTTGAACTAAGGAAGCAAGTGTGGAAAATCAAAATGCGTTTTGAAAGGTGCGTCTGTGACAGCCCCTATCGAAATGCATTTCCTGTACCACGACGCTCCCTCTTTCTAAATTATGTTTACCGCTGTTAAACACGACACAAGGTATAAAATCTTCCCCCGGTTTGCAGGTTTGTTTTTGTTCAGCCTAAAGTGAGACATCCCACAGTGGGTGCCTTGAGTCTCCAGCTGTTCATCATCACCTCACATCTGTCCATGAATCACTCTCCCTCCAACAGGGTTTGACCAACACATCAAGGGGAAGCGTTTTGACATAAGCCGTAACACCTGGCTTGGCACCCTGGCGACCAGGCCCCGACCAGAAAGTGTTTTGGGCGACCGATCAAATGATCTGTAATTGGTCGGCTACAATGCTCAGAACCCGAAACGTGGACGGAACAACGAATCAGCAGCACGAGCGTCATGACAACCTTCTCTGACACCAAACCTACACGGGCCAATTCGTTTGCATGCTCATGCTTCTACCCTGTTTGTAAACAAGTAGAAATGTGTGTGTGTGTGTGTGTGTGTAATCTAATGTCATGTGAGTGTGAGTCATCTGTTCATTTCAGTTATTATAATAGACATGCGCTTACCATGTCGCAACGATGAAACTGGTGCATATACACATGCACACACACATTATTTGAATCATGAACCTCAACTGGTATTTTACCTTCATGAAGCTGCAGCATGTGAAGCCCTTTATAAATCCTTTAATCTAATTCTCATCTCAACACAAATAGGGATCGCTGCACACACACACACACACACACGCATGCACACATTCTTGTACTGGTATCAAAGCTAGGTCTGAGTTA
Source organism: Zeus faber (assembly GCF_960531495.2). Taxonomy (NCBI): domain Eukaryota; kingdom Metazoa; phylum Chordata; class Actinopteri; order Zeiformes; family Zeidae; genus Zeus; species Zeus faber. Next base: position 26,866,931 of record NC_137192.1, on the reverse strand, counting down.
ATACATCTGGTAAGTCAGGAATTGTGTTCCTGGTGTACTTCAAAACCCCAAAAATAGTCAAATCAGACGCCGGTCCTGACCAGTAAAGTCAAACACACACACACACACACGCAGCAGTTGTGCGATAAAGCAGTTCAGTGTGTCGTAAAGTTGGAGATAGAGACACATGCTGGCTTCCTCTTTTGATATTCCTCTCTGATATTTCTCTCTCTCTCTCTCTCTCTCTCTCTGTTATTCTCATTCCTTTTTCTCTCCCTGGCTCTCTCCACGTCTGGCATGCACAGTCTGACCTTTGTGCATGGTTTGGGTTTTATTCTGTTAGAATAAAGAGCTTTTCGGAATTTAGTTCTCTCTCTGTCTCTCTCTCCATGTGTCCCTCTGGGATTGCAGTTCATTATGGGAAAACTCCCCCTGCTTCAATGTTCCTCTTTCTATTTACCGCAGACCGAGGTCAGTTTGTCATCCGTCCAACACTCAGAGCTTCTGCAAAGAGGAGCTTCTCTAAACTATAAGTCAACAAAATGCTGTGAAGCTCAGACAGAAATAAGTGCTTAAAGAAGATGGATTGTGGATAATGGATGGATGGATGGATGACAGGTGGATGGCGGATGGATGATGGGTGGCTGGAAGGACAGATGGATGGATGGTGGATAATCGATGGATGGATGATGGATGGAAGGATAGATCATGGTGGCATGTATGATGGATGGCTGGATGGATGATGGGTGGATGGTGGATAATGGATGGATGGAAGCATGGATGGGTAGGTGATGGTTGGAAGGTGGATGGATGGATGATGGATGGATTGCTGAGTGGATGGGTGATGGGTGGATGGTGGATAATGGATGGATGGAAGCATGGATGGGTAGGTGATGGTTGGAAGGTGGATGGATGGATGATGGATGGATTGCTGAGTGGATGGGTGGATGGATGATTGATGGGTGATGGATGGATGGATGGATTGATGGGTGATGGATGGATGGATTGATGGGTGGATGGATGGATGGGTGGGTGATGGATGGATGGATTGATGGGTGGATGGATGGATGGATGGATGGATTGATGGGTGATGGATGGATGGATGGATTGATGGGTGGATGGATGGATGGGTGGGTGATGGATGGATGGATTGATGGGTGGATGGATGGATGGATGGATTGATTGATGGGTGGATGGATGGATGGGTGATGGATGGATGGATGGATTGATGGGTGATGGATGGATGGATGGGTGATGGATGGATGGATGGATGGGTGATGGATGGATGAGTGATGGATGGATGGATTGAGGGGTGATGGATGGATGGATGGATGGATGGATTGAGGGGTGATGGATGGGTGATGGATGGATGGATGGATGGATGGATGGTTATGTACTAGTCCTCCCCCAACACTGTACTCTGCTCCCATGGAGCTTGCATGGGCTTTGCATGGGTTTCCTCTTGAAGCTCCAGTTTGTTTTTGTGAGTTGACAGGTGTGACCCATAGACCCATAAAAAAAATAAAAGCCACCATCTTAATGTGAAACAGAACCAATATACATTGCTATTGACACCGTAAAAGCTTTCTAATTTCTCCACCGACTTCCAGGTTTTCTGAGGCAGCGTCCATCAGCCGAACTGCAAGGTACTTGAAAGCACCAACACCCAGCACTAATGGTCGCCGCTTGGTGTGGCCCTGGGATGGACTGGCGTTCTGTGTCTCACATTACTTTTCCCTGGGTGAAAAACATGAATGAAGTTTGCTCTTTTGTGTTTCATGCTTTGTCGCTGCGGTCGGTGTCTGAAGTGTATGAGCTGCCGTAGAAGTGGCCCAGTTTGGGGATTCACCTCTCCACCATTGTATGCTTTCACCAAAACCTGTTTGACCAATGTTTCCGTTCCAAAAAGGGTTTCTCTTGGTGTGTGTGTGTGTGTGTGTGTGTGTGTGTGTGTGTGTGTGTGTGTGTGTGTGTGTGTGTGTGTGTGTGTGTGTGTCTGACCAGATGCTGGTCTGTGATATCAAATACGGAGCATTTCAGTAGGAAGTCAATGTAGACTGTCGTATCTTAAAAGATCTTCTCTGATCTTCTCTGGTCTTATCTTATCTTAGCTTTATCTCTTTTGAAAAGGCACAGGAGCCAGCAAACACGCTGGCCTGCAGCAGCGTGACTCAGCTTGTGTTGCCGTAGTCATTATCCTTGGTTTTGGAGGTGTGTAGCAAGTTGGATAGCGTTCAGATCAAGACATTCCTTTGCAACAAGAGCCTCCTACACACACACACAGACACACGCACGCACGCACACGCACACACACACACAAGCAATAAGTCAATGTGGTATGACACCATTAAGATTATGCTGACATTATGCAAATGCCCAATGGAAAAACACGAGCTGAAGAGGTACGCACACAAAAACACAGAAATTAGTCACATGTGTGTGTTAATGTCTGTCACTGGAGCAATGAGTCACATTTTGTTCCTCAGTAGATTAATATTTATTTTACATTCAGTTGACTGAGTTTGTGTAATTTCGGTCAATTTAGGCGATGAAGGAAATATTTTACACCCAAAGAAACAAAAGCAAAAATTCTCCTTCTGAAATCCCAAACATGTTGTACTACTGAGTACGCCAAATGAATGATCAAAATGCCATTGTTCTTTTTAATCACATATTCAAGTATGCTTGTGGATGCGAGTCATTGTTCTAACAAGGTTGAAATGCTGTGGGGGGTCCCACAGGGGTCAATTATTGGGCCCTTGATAATCAATTGTCATATTATACAAAAAAAAAATGTCTTATCAAAATTATGGTGATGATACACAACATTACATCAATGTCAGGGGTTCAGGGGACTGAACCATGGTCTGTGGGTAGAGGTGTGTAGGACTGAACCATGGTGAAAGTAAGGGTGTGTAGGACTGAATGGTCTGGGGGTGGTGGGGTGTAGGACTGAAGCATGGTCAGGGTGTATGGGGTGTAGTACTGAACCATGGTCTGGGGGTGGGGGCTTGGACCATGGTCTGGATTTAGAATGTAGGACTGAACCATGGTCTGTGGGTAGAGGTGTGTAGGACTGAACCATGGTGAAAGTAAGGGTGTGTAGGACTGAATGGTCTGGGGGTGGTGGGGTGTAGGACTGAGGCATGGTCAGGGTGTATGGGGTGTAGTACTGAACCATGGTCTAGGGGTTGAGGACTGGACCATGATCTGGTGGTATGGAGGTGTAGTTATTCCTGTAATGGCATTATTGCAAAACCACCCATTGCAGAGCAGAGCAGGTTTAATTGTTTTGTAAGATTTTGTGGAGCTGCAGAAAGAATGGATTAATCACCAGTTTTTTTTCTTAAAACAACACTTAATTATATATAATATAATTCCATTCAATTAATACGTAAAATTCACATGTGTTGTCTCGTAACACATTACAGCCCACATGGCACTGGCAGACACTGTGTTAGGTTTCCAGGTATGAACAGGAATACAAATCCCCTCCCATCCCTCTGGGGCAAATTATTATAAGTGACATGGAAATAACAGAGATAAACAAGTTAAATTAGCCCTGACGTTTTTTTCTCTGTTGTCTTTAACAGTACGTGCAGAGTGGTAGTGAACATACAGTACAAACTTCAGAACATATCAACATATCTCACCTGTTATCAGATCCTACACTGGCACTTAATGGCCTGGTGGATATGGGGGTACTGGGATCTATGACTGAAGCATGGTCTTGCAGTATTGGGATGACTGAATCATGGCTAGGGGTACTGGGATGTAGGACTGAACCAGGGTCTGGGGGTACTGAGCTCTATGACTGAAGTGTGGTATGGGGGTACTGGGGTCTATGACTGAAGCGTGGTATGGGGGTACTGGGGTCTATGACTGAAGCGTGGTATGGGGGTACTGGGGTCTATGACTGAAGCGTGGTATGGGGGTACTGGGGTCTATGACTGAAGCGTGATATGGGGGTACTGGGGTCTATGACTGAAGCGTGGTATGGGGGTACTGGGGTCTATGACTGAAGCGTGGTATGGGGGTACTGGGGTCTATGACTGAAGCGTGATATGGGGGTACTGGGGTCTATGACTGAAGCGTGGTCTCGGGGTATTGGGATGACTCAAGCATGGCTGGGGGTACTGGGATGTAGGACTGAACCATGGTCGGGGGGTACTGGGCTGTATGACTGAAGTGTGGTCTGGGGGTACTGGGGTCTATGACTGAAGCGTAGTATGGCGGTACTGGGGTCTATGACTGAACCATGGTCTGGGGGTACTGGGCTGTATGACTGAAGCATGCTGGGGTTACTGGGGTCTATGACTGAAGTGTGGTCTGGGGGTATTGGGATGACTGAAGCATGATTAGGGGTACTGGGATGTAGGACTGAACCAGGGTCTGGGGGTACTGGGCTGTATGACTGAAGCATGCTGGGGTTACTGAGCTCTATGACTGAAGCGTGGTCTGGCGGTATTGGGATGTAGGACTGAAGCATAGTCTGGAGCTATTGGGGTGTAGGGCTGGACCGTGGTCTAGGGGTATAGGGGTGTAGGACTGAAGCACAGTCTGGAGGTGTAGGAATTAACCATGATCTGGGGGTATGGGGGTGTAATAGTAGACCATGATCTGGGGATGTAGGGATGTAGGACTGAATCATGGTCCTGAGGTTTGGGGGTGTAGGACTTCACTATGGTCTGTAGGACTATACCATGGTCTGGAGGTATGGTGGTACAGTTATTCCAGTCATGCCATTGAAAATCATCCATTTTACAGCCGAGCAGGTCCATCTTCGACGCAAATATATTTCTGCATTACACAGATGTTGAAAAGCAATCGTTTCGTAAGATGTTGTGGAGCTGCAGAAAGAATGAATTAATCAACAGGTTTTTGTGAAAACAACACTTAATTGCGCATTGTGCATTTCCATTAAACAAACATGTAAAATTCACAGGCAGGTGTTGACACACATCGGCACAAACTGTGTTCCACTGACCTCATTCTATGAGATTTTATTTATTTATTTATTTAGATCCAGGCATCAGCAGCAATATAATAATTCCTCTCTTATCCTTGGTCAAATTATAATAAGTGACATGGAAATAAGAGCGATAAACAAATAAGTTAAATTAGCGCTGACACTTTTTGGTTCCATTGTCTTTCACTGTACATGCAGCGTATTAGAGAACATACAAAGTTCACACCAGTAAATGTTATACTACATACAGAGTACTTACAGGTGTGAGTACATATAGATTACATAGAGTCTTTACTGTAGATACAAGGTTGTAACTACAGGTTCTGAGAGTTTATTCTCATGTCATTTAATTGGACTAAATTCAAATTTCAAAGTATTCCCTGGGGTAGTGATTATAAATGTCATGGAACTAAGAGAAATGAACAAATACGTTTGTTCTGTGTCACCCTCTTTGAGAGTGTGAGAGGGTTGTAGTGCAAATACAAAGTTAAGAGTGAAGAAGAGTTTAGGGGTAAGTAAACAATTGATACGGCTGTCAAAGCAGCAAATCATCAAATCAAACCAACATTTTTAGTGTTTCTTTTTCTTTAATCTTTTTTATTTTAATTTGTTCTAACTGCCATTTTCTTTCAGGTATTTGCATCTTAAAGTGATTAGGTACAAAGCTTATTATTATTATTATTATTATTATTATTTTATTATTATTATTATTATTATTTTTTTTTTTTTTAAATTATTATTATTATTATTATTGTTATTATTATTATTATTATTATTAATATTATTATTATTATTCTCAGAGACCATAGCTGTGTTGCGTCCAGGCTGGCTCACCTGACCCTCACCCGGCTATTTGTGGAAGATTCCATCACAGGGAGATTAGCAGCGTGGTTTCATCAGCGCCGATCGCAGCAGAGTGAAGAAGGACTCGTTTTGCTGCTTCACATCCAGGAGTTCCCAAACCCCTTCGGGCTGCACGGGTCAAAGGTCACAACAGAAGCGTTGGAATATTTGCCTTTTTTCTCAAAACCCTTTTTGGTCAGTGCTATGTTTGTTTGTTTTTTTTTGGTTTATATGTCTCCCCATGCATTATTGGATTGTCTTTGGTCCTGAATCTGATTTTAACAGGGCTTCGGGGATAATTCTGAACCGTTTCCAACGTCCATGCTCGTTTTTCTGATGCGCTGACGATCAATCTGAAAGAGAGACACCACAGACACCAGCACCATCACTCAAAACTCCCAAAACATTTACAAAACCGCCACGTCCAAAACCTTGGCTTCGACCGTCACTTTGGAACAGCAAACAAGTTGTGTTAAACTCGAACAGGTTTAAAGAGAGGGTTGAAACGCTGGGTCATGAAGCCGGTGTTTGTAATTGTTTTGCCTCCAAGATCAGGGGTTCGCCCAAGGAGAAACCAAGGACCGAGGACCGAGGACCCCCTTACACATGTTCTCACGGTAAGTTGATGTAAGGCCTTTTTCTCACACTGCTGCGTGTGGAAAAACGTTCAAGAGAAATGTATTTGTGTTGCACCATTTCAAAATACAGAATATAAAAACAATGTATTCAAATCAATTTACATCGATTCAATTCACAAATAACATTGACGTGACACAAAATATAAAACAAATCAAGAGGAGATGCAAATGGCGGGATTTGCATTTCTAAAAGGATATAATAACATAATATATGTATATATTGCATAAACATATGATGAAACAGATGACCCCTTCAAGGGACACGAAACAACAATTTAAACGTTTTTTTTCTTTTTTCCAAAGTACTTTTCACGGACCCCATGACTAAGTGCCACGGACGTCTAGGGCTCCCCGCTTAGAGAATCACTCTCCTAGATTTCCACTTTCAAGGTGTAAATGTTCCGCTGCTCTCTTGGCTCCAGGTCTCTCTTGTAAATTCGATTTTGAAGGAGACTAACCTGGCAAAATAAAAAAATAACAAACATATTCGCGCAAGGCCGACATCGTATCTGACCGGGAAACACACAAAGTCTATTTATGTGCAAAAATAAGGAATGCAGGAATCTCGATTACTTGGAGACAGCTGTGAGTTGAGATGTTGCAGTGCATTATCTCTCTACATCCGTGCTGCAGAATGAGGGACAGCCGCCTTTCGGGCTATTTGGGTGTTTATTTTTTGTGCAGTGTCATCATTTTATGACTCATTTCATGGCGCTGCCAGTTAACAAGTGCTGACAACTCAGAGCCTCCAGAGCCTCCAGAGCCTCCAGAGCCCCCAGGGCGGCTGCAAGCAATGACGTGAGCGGTGACATTTTGGTGGTTTTGGAGGGAAACGCTGTGAAAACTAGGTCCGCGGCCAGAATGTCCACAACGAAAGTCCAGGCAACGCTGAACTGTCAACTAGTGTCAACAAGTGCCTCGGTTTGATTGTATATTCATATCCCAATAGAAGGGGGAAAAGTCTGAAAAATGTTCAATTCATTAGATAATACATCTACACACACACACACACACACACACACACTCACACACAAAAAGGCCTGGAGGAGTTTTGTCTTCTTTGGGAAGCCAAGAAACCGTTGTATGATTTATATAATCCCAGAGAGCCTGCTGAGACAAGCATCTCTCTCTCTCTCTCTCTCTCTCTCTCTCTCTCTCTCTCTCTCTCTCTCTCTCTCCTCACTCGTTCACACTCTGTCCTGGTTTTTTCTTCTCGTTCGGACGTCCTGTACACCTCTTGTGTTTTTTTTTCCTAATAACCCTCTCTCACCCCTCCTCAATCTCTCCGTCTCACGTCCTTTGCTTCACTCTCTTGCCACATCCCCCCCCCCCCCCCCCCCCCCTCCAATTCCACTCAAGTCAATTCTGCTGTGTTTTCCGGCTTCACGGGAAAAGACTCGCCGTGCCAAAGCAAAACACGAACAAACAAAGAAACAAACGTTTTTGAGAGAACCGACTGAGGAGATCTCTTTGTCTTTCTTTCTTCCCGGTTCTCCCGCTCTCTCTGTCTTTATCACTTCTCCCTGTCTGTCTGTCTGCCGTTGGGGTTCGGGTTCGGGTGAGGTTTGAGCCTGTTCTCCCTCGTTGGTTGTGGCTGCCAAGCTGCAGTCTGGGCGGTGGTTTACCTGCTGGTGCTGGTGCATCGGACCAACGTCACATTAGGCAGAGATTAAATTTGAGCTCCCTATGGGTATTTTGATATTTATACCCAAATATATATTTTAATTTATTTATATATAATTTATTTATTAATGTGTTGCGTATGATTTGAGAAATGGAAATATTTGATTCGATTTATTTATCCCAATTATATTAAAATATTCAAAGATTATTTCAAATTGCTCTGTGTGTTGCTTTATTCGATGAGGCCGTCTCGTTGAGATTAAAATCTGTTTTCCGAGACAATCCTGAGAACCAACAAAGAAATCCCCAAACAATTCAGTTAAAACCAGTTAAAACCATCACAGCTAATAACATTAAAGTGATCTAGAATGAGAGGCGAACGCTTGGGTACGAATCAAGGAGCAAGGTGGTCCAGAAGAGCTCCTCAGGGACAGTTTGTCACGGCTCCTTTGAATCAATGCAGCATTATGATCCTGACAGAAGCTGCTTTGTTTATCAATTTGGAATGAATTCAAAAAAATATGGAAAACTTTTCTTTGGACCGCCGTGACATTCCTCCACTAATTTACTCTTTCACGTGGGTGTGATTACATCCTCCGACTTGGTCTCCGCAAAGAGAGAGAGAGAGTCCTTTTGTTTGCTTTATTCTAATTTCAACCTTTCCTTGTTCCTTATGCTTTGTCCCAGATTACATGTTTGAGTCACTCGCTCTGTTGACATTTCATTGGAAAGAAAACCCCTTTAATCACTGTCCCTCCTGCCAGGACCAGCGTGCTGCTATCTTATCTTGTCTTGTCTTGTCTTGTCTTGTCTTGTCTTGTCTTGTCTTGTCTTGTCTTGCCTTGTCTTGTCTTGTCTTGTCTTGTCTTGCCTTGTCTTGTCTTGTCTTGTCTTGTCTTGTCTTGCCTTGTCTTGTCTTGTCTTGTCTTGTCTTGTCTTGTCTTGCCTTATCTTGCCTTGTCTTGACTTGTCTTGTCTTGCCTTGCCTTGTCTTGCCTTGTCTTGCCTTGTCTTGTCTTGTCTTGCCTTGTCTTGTCTTGTCTTGTCTTGCCTTGTCTTGCCTTGTCTTGCCTTATCTTGTCTTATCTTGTCTTGTCTTGCCTTTTCTTGTCTTGCATTGTCTTGCCTTATCTTGTCTTATCCTGTCTTATCTTGTCTTGTCTTGCCTTATCTTGCCTTGTCTTGACTTGTCTTGACTTGTCTTGCCCTGTCTTGCCTTGTCTTGTCTTGTCTTGCCTAATCTTGTCTTGCCTTGTCTTGTCTTGCCTTATCTTGCCTTGTCTTGACTTGTCTTGTCTTGTCTTGTCTTGCCCTGTCTTGCATTGTCTTGTCTTGCCTTGCCTTGCCTTGCCTTGCCTTGCCTTATCTTGTCTTATCTTGTCTTGTCTTGTCTTGTCTTGTCTTGCCCTGTCTTGTCTTGCCTTGTCTTGCCTTGCCTTATCTTGCCTTATCTTGTCTTGTCTTGTCTTGTCTTGTCTTGCCCTGTCTTGTCTTGCCTTGTCTTGCCTTGTCTTGACTTGTCTTGACTTGTCTTGCCTTATCTTGCCTTATCTTGTCTTGCCTTATCTTGTCTTATCTTGTCTTATCTTGTCTTGTCTTGCCTTATCTTGCCTTGTCTTGACTTGTCTTGACTTGTCTTGCCCTGTCTTGCCTTGTCTTGTCTTGTCTTGCCTAATCTTGTCTTGCCTTGTCTTGTCTTGCCTTATCTTGCCTTGTCTTGACTTGTCTTGTCTTGTCTTGTCTTGCCCTGTCTTGCCTTGTCTTGTCTTGTCTTGCCTTGCCTTGCCTTGCCTTGCCTTATCTTGCCTTATCTTGTCTTATCTTGTCTTGTCTTGTCTTGCCTTATCTTGTCTTGCCTTGCCTTGCCTTGCCTTATCTTGCCTTATCTTGTCTTATCTTGTCTTGTCTTGTCTTGTCTTGTCTTGCCCTGTCTTGTCTTGCCTTGTCTTGCCTTGCCTTATCTTGTCTTGTCTTGCCTTATCCGCCTCCTCTTCATGTTCTCAAATGTCCGTTTTGATCATAGCCAAGAACAAATTCATAGAAGAAAAATGTGATGAATGCATTGGACCTTGATGCTCATTGAGTGATTTGGAACCAGACTCGATAATAAAATCTCACTGTCTGGATGTTTTCATGAATGAGAACCACACTTTTTTACGCATTTATTTGTTTTTACACTGTTTACACTTCTTTTTATTTTTTTTGCCCACCATTGCACTCCCTTATTGCCTCTATCCCAAAATTCCATTGTGATCCAAACCAATCGGTTTTTTCAGGGGACACCACAGGGCAGCGTCTCTGGTCCCCTGCAGTTTAAAACCTCTTCGACAATAAGAAACCATTTCTGCTGAGCGCAACGGCTGTGTGTGTAAATGAACATGACTGCACACACACACACACACACACACACACACACACACAAACACACACACACGCACACACTACAATACAATATGTCCATTTAGCAGTTAAACAGTGTTACATTTCGCAGCCTGCTCCCCAGAGAAAGGGATGGTTGTATATATATGTGATACACAGAGAGACAGAGCGAGGGGGTGGGGGGTGAGAGAGAGAGAGAAAGAGAGAAAACCAGAGACAGGGAGAGAGGTGAACGGTAGCAGGTTTAACCTGATCTGTCAGTCAGAACAGGAGGATGCTTCTTTCACAGCAGCATATCAGACACCCACACACACACACACACACACACACACACACACACACACACACACACACACACACACACACACACACACACATATGGATATGCATAGTAAGTCTTTAAATGTGAAGCAAGAACCTCTGTATCATTGTGAAATGTGTAGTGTACCAACTTACCTTACCCTTAATGTGTGTGTGTGTGTGTGTGTGTGTGTGTGTGTGTGTGTGTGTGTGTGTGCGTGCGCGTTTGTGCATGCGTGCGTGCGTGTGTGTGTGTCTGTGTGTATTTGTGTGTAATATGGTGTGTATTTAAGTCATGCTTGTTTAAATTGTCACCAGAGGGTTTTTTTGTTGTCAGTCTTTTTTTTTAACCGTGTTGACAAAAGCTGGCCCATATCTTAGCCCCTCCCACTTTTCTGAGCCTCCTTCTCTGATTGGTCAGAGAGAGTTTTGGTCCCTCCCACGTCTACCCTGCCCTGGGATAATTAAACCACAACAAAAACAACAACAACATAAACAGTAACGGACATCTGGAGGTAGAGCGAGACACACGGGGGGATGGGAGACGGCTGATTCATTCAAACTCGATTTATTTTATCGTCCGGTTCGGTAGACCCCAAATTCAGCTCAACTCAGCTGTAATCACGGGGCATGTGGGTATACACTGTATCTGCCCCGTGATGCTTGTTTTCCAAAGTCCCCTTGTTGCACAATGTATGCACAGGCAAATGTGAATGCATTGTAAATAGTAAGCAACACATCCGCTCAGTATGTAAGCACCAGCCGAGCAGACACACTCCAGTAACCCCCACCTCAAGGCATTTACTGTAACATTGAAGTTAAATGTTGACCCCTCGATCGGCCATTTTCAACCTGTGGGCCACGGCGCCCCAGTGGTTCGCAAGGGCTCTGCAGGGCAGCCGCCAGGCTACTTAACAAAACAACCATTTTAACTGTCTTTTTTTTTTTCCCCCGCTCATTTCATCGCATTTTTCTCTAGAACTTGGGGAACATGATGATGACAAAACCTCTCCACAATAGTTGACTGGAGCACGCTTCCTGCGTCAAGCGTGGAGCTGACGGGGGTTACCTTTTTAAGAACTCAAGCCCAACTGCTCACCCAAATATCTGCGTGCGTGTGTGTGTGTGTGTGAGTGGGGGCAGAACATGCTTTGGCCAACCACCCAGGCAGGCCTACCTGATGGGATGAGGGATGAAAGGAGAAGACGGGCGTGGCTTGTTCTGAAGCTGTGCTCTGCTCATGTCACTGCTCCACGTCTCCCACGGACAAAGCTCAGTCTCCAAGCAACAAATGTCATTGTGCCGCATCCTCAAAGTCCCACACGGCTTCTCCTCCTTCTACCCGACTGAACAACGTTCCCAACTTGATCCATCGATTGACTGATTGATTGATTGGTTGGTTGACTGGTTGATTTCTTGATTGATTTATTGATTGATTGATTGGTTGATTCGTTGGTTGCTTGATTGATTGATTAGAGTAGAAAATGTTTTTACAGAAAAAACACCATTACAGTCTTTATTATAAGTCTTCCATCTTGGAACTGATGAGGAATCTGTCTGTCTATCTATCTATCTATCTATCTGTCTGTCTGTCTGTCTGTCTGTCTGTCTGTCTGTCTGTCTGTCTGTCTGTCTATCTGTCTGTCTGTCTGTCTATCTATCTATCTATCTATCTATCTATCTTTCTATCTATCTATCTATCTGTCTGCCTGTCTGTCTGTCTGTCTATCTTTCTATCTGATACCACTACAGTTGTGACTCACCAGTTTCAGGTGTCTTCTCTTTTCTTCTGTTGGAGGGAATGCACCTCTGTCACGTGATGTTTAACATTCTAATAGTCATCAGTCATACATCATACGTCATGCTTCATCATACTTCATACTACTTCATACTTCATACTACTTCATACTTCATACTTCATACTACTTCATACTTCATACAACATACTACTTCATACGTCATACTTCATACTACTTCATACTACTTCATACTTCATACTTCATACTACTTCATACTACTTCATACTACTTCATACTTCATACTTCAAACTACTTCATACTACTTCATACTTCATACTTCATACTACTTCATACTACTTCATACTTCATACTTCAAACTACTTCATACTACTTCATACTTCATACCTCATACTACTTCATACTTCATACATCATACTACTTCATACTACTTCATACTTCATACCTCATACTACTTCATACTTCATACTACTTCATGACTGAATAGCGAGCAGGAAGCTACCGACTCCCTTTTCCGTCACTTTCTGGATTTTTCACAGTCTCTCATCAGGCTTTTGAAAAAGCATCAACAAGCTGACACGTCAGGTCTCTGCAGGTTTCCAGCAGCGACGTTTGCTTCAGCGCCGTCGCTCCTCCCACTAGTTCCAAACGTCGCTGAGCTTGTGCTGTTCTTCTCACGCTACGTGCCCAGAGCGCTATTCAGTGTAGAACAGAGAAGCTTAAAAAGACATTCGAACTTTCAACAAGGCCATACTGTCACGGCTTTCCAGTTGCCTTCTGAAAAGGGCGACGGCGTGACGCAGGATCCCGACCTCCATGTTCGTCACATACGCTGTATCGATAAAGTTCGCCAGGTCCCGAGACGCCGAATAAGCCGACGACTGTGCTGACCTGTGTTTTCTGTCTTTCCTCTCCCCGCGATGCCTCCGCCGCCTCGCCGGGTCTGGAGCGGCCGCTGACCGGACGGTTTGAGGGTCAGAAATTTGTTTTTCTGCCGCGTCTGAGGGAAGGAGCCCGAGCCGAACGCCGCATTCACAGGAGCACGAGTAAAGTGGTAATCCATCAAATCCATAACGTCTCTGGATTGCACTACAAGCCCAAGTCATTTGAGGTGATGGGGATTTTTTTTTTTTTCATTCGTGTTGCTCATGAATTTGATCATTTTTTCATTTGTTCATCCATATCAACAGTTATATGAGCACAATTAGCTACGCTGGTGGCGGACCCCACCACCAACGATGGAAACAGCGCATAAAGGAGGCCATGCATAAGTCAAATACACCCAATGGCTCTTTCTTATAAAGTGCCTGTTCAAATAAGTATCACATATGAGTTTTTTTTTTTACTGAATATTCTCACAGACTACCACTTTAAATATTTACCATTTAAAAAAAAAAGTATGTATTCATGCCTGTTACTATATTGGGCTCAGTCAACTACTACTCCCTGTTAACTTCTGTTTTTATGTATATTGAATTTATTGCATTAGTCACGACTCCAGTCACGCTGAGCAGGGACACGCAGCCGGATGCAGCATCTCCTGGTGTCTCACGAGAGTTTAATGATGAGCTTCCAATGTGCAAATAAGACTGTGACGGTGAACGTTGGTGCTGTTCAAACAGCGTGGAGCCCGAGTGAGAGCTGCACCTCACCCTGCTGAGCAAACAGCCCCACTGAAACACACTGTCATCACGGATGTTGAGCACTCCCTGTCCTATCAGGTGCTCTGGTTAATGTGTTAGTACTACTACTACTACTGCAACTACGACTACTTCTACTAAGGCTACTACCACTACTATTGCAACTACTACTACTACACGACTATGATACTACTACTACTACTACTACTACTACTACTACTACTACTTCTACTAAGACTACTACTACTGCTACTATTACTACTACTAATACTACTACTACTGCAACTACTACTATGATACTACTACTACTACTACTACTACTACTACTACAACTTCTACTAAGACTACTACTACTACTACTACTACTACTATTACTACTACTACTACTACTACTACTACTACTACTACTACTGCCATTTTATATTCTAAAGCACTGATCCCTCCTTTTTCCAGGCTCAAGGGTCCTTCCTCCCTTCCTTCCTTCCTTCCTTCCTTCCTCCTTCTGTCCTTCCTTCCTTCCTTGCATTTGGGAATGACTGGGGAGTTTTCCTGTCAGGTGAACAGGTGATGTCAAACCAGGCCCAGGTGTAAACATGGACCTGACAAGCCCTTTCCAAATACACCTGACGGGAGTTTACCTTTGTCTGGTGTTTCCCTCTCGTTCATCACAGATCAACTCTTACCAAAAGAGATTTAAATTGAAAGCCACTAATACACTTTGAACAGCGGTTAACATTTGTACAAACCATTAGGAAATCCAGACTTTCCCTTTATTTTAATATTTGAATAGAAGCTTCCTTTTATTTTATATGTATTAATTACACAACACAATGGCATCTGGCGGTCTTATAATAGAACATTAACCAGGAACTTTACTTCCTTGTTTTGTTTTGTTTTGTCTACTTGCCCACTCTGAGAGCGTAATATTCTCACAAATCCTTTTCATGAAAACACTGTTTTGAAGAAAGTCTTTGATTCTCTTTAGTTCAGAGACGGCTGGAAAACAGAAGAATAATGAGTTCCATGTCTAAAATGGACGGAGTGAACCTTCAACTCTGGAGGTTTTTGTCCTGCTCCGATGTTTGGGTGCGGTTCCTGCCCTCTCCAGCGAAGTGTATTTTCTGGAGTCACACACTGTACGGTATGAAACAGGGAAACAACATGAAACATGGAAACAACATGAAACACGGAAACAACATGAAACACGGAAACAACATGAAACACGGAAACAACATGAAACACGGAAACATCATGAAACACGGAAACAACATGAAACACGGAAACATCATGAAACACGGAAACAATATGAAACACGGAAACATCATGAAACATGGAAACAATATGAACCATGGAAACAACAGGAAACACGGAAACAACATGAAACATGGACACAACATGAAACACGGAAACAACATGAAACACGGAAACAACATGAAACATGGAAACAACATGAAACATGGAAACAACATGGGCTCAGGAGGATGTTTAGGGAAGACACAGGAAGCTCACGGGACGTAAGGAAGAAAAGCATTTTGCCTCTGACACACTCAGGCCTAGCCATGTGTGACTGGTTGCTTTCAAGCAGTGCTCTCCAATCGTATGGCACCAAAAATGTTATTGTATATGTATTTATTATTGTGCGTTTACTTATTTATACATTGATGTATTTTTTTATTTATTGTTATTTTATTATTTTATTTTGTAAGAATCCATTCAGGAATAATCATTAAACAAAAACAAAATATTTTTCAGTTGATTTATTAAGTAGTAAAATAACGACTTTATTGATTAAGTTATTACAGTATTAACTTATTTATTAATATATTATGGTATTTATTTATTTATAATATTATATAATATTATTGATATTTATAATATACATACATTGAATAAATTAAAAATCACTGGGCTCACTTATCGACTAGTTTATCTGACAATCAGTCAATCAATCATACTAATGCATGACAGTTTTAAGATTTCCATTGATTTCCCCATTTACATACATATAGTGTACAGCTACAGATGAACAGACCATTTTGAAAATTGAATGTGAGTATGGGTTGAACTGAACATCGGGTCATGCGAATTAAAGTTTCACAGTTTGACACGACTACAACTTTAAATGAAGACAGCAGAATGCATCATGCAGCACAATGGTCTAGTTACTGTACGCAGTAGGTGAGAAAAATATCACTTGATTTTCTTTTACTGGAAATGACCCTTGGTGATTATAACATTTTCCATCAGACTTTATTGGTGCTTAGATATTGAAAAGGGTCAAGCAGTCAGTATTACACATTGGTATATGGGGACATTTGTCCATATGTGAATGAGTGTTACTCTCCAGACTGTAAATCGTCCTTTATTTTCGACAGGTTGCAAAAAATAATGTTTTGAAATTAAGTTTAATCTACTCTAGATGAAGGCTGACGATTTACACATTTTACGCCGAGCTGTAACATGTCAAATCTCCGCCTTGACTTAAAAAAATAAATAAATTAGCTTCAGAGCCTTAATGGGGAAACTGAAGTGTGACAACGGCTTTGGCTGTTGTTGAGCAACAAAAGGACAACAATGCGAGTTAAGTGCAGTAATCTGCTTTGTGGTCTGGTATTTAACCCCCAGCTGAACAGATGGAGGTGTGTATGTGTGTGTCTGTATGTGTATGTGTGTGTCTGTGTGTGTGTGTCTGTGTGTGTGTGTGTGTGTGTGTGTGTGTGTGTGTATGCAGACGGACATGATAAATACCTGCTTTACTTGTCTCATAGAATATAAAATACTACAACAATTTCTACACACTATTCAGAGGTGAAGGGTTTTCTAAAGCTGCACGTGGGATGTTTGTTATGTTTTTTCCCCTTGGAATTGAGGGGAAACCATATTTTAACATACATTTCGAAAAATATGTCCCCAGACTCCACCTTTGGGTCCCACACCTGCTTTGGCAACGTCATGGCAATAAATATCGATGCCAATAAATATCAATGCCAATAAATATCAATGCCAATAAAGCCCTTTATATTTAATTCAGTTCAATTCATTTTGGGAGAGAGAGAGGGATGGGAATAGGCAGGTGTGAGATAGAGAGATTTTTAATTGCCAGGTCTCATTTCTATTTTTATTTCAGGTCCCTTATTGGTATACATATTTATACATATACATATACATAACAGCCATTTTGAAATGTTTCTATCTTTAATTTCGAATAATCTGCAGTTATCTGTACATATGTATATTTAGCAGCAATGTTCACATAAATCCATTTCTATTTCAGGCTATCTTCACATATCTGCGTATGCATTTTTTTTAACTGCAACATTTACATGAATCTCTTTTAATACGAGGTTATCTTGACTTATTTAAACATTTTTTTAACGCAACATGCACGTGTTTCTGTTTTAATTCTCGCTTCTTGTTTCCTACTCGCTTTGGCATTTTATTGTCTCCCAATAAAGCGCTCGAAACGGATCCAGGGAAGGGGGAGGAGCTAACCGGGTGGGAGGAGCCCGTGGTGGGCGGGGCGAGCGCACGTTGGATACCAGTCGGGCCAGGTAGCAACAGGTGAGCAGCGCAACAGGTAGACATGACGAGGACCGGGATCCTGGGAGCCATTTTATAATAACTTCACAATTCTCCGACCCCCTGTTGTGTTGTTGTTGTCGTCGGACGCCAGACGAGGAAAAGGAAGAAGAGCCACCGCCAGGAAACAAAGCTCCGCCGCGATGATCAGCTCGGAGAACCTGCGGCCGGCGCAGAACGGCCGCAAGCCGCTCGGGAAGCTCGCCGCCCGGCTGGAGGAGGTGAAGAACCCGTGGCGGCAGGTCTCTACGCTGGAGCTGAGCCACAACGAGGCAGCCCGCCTGGCCACGGACGCGCTGCTGGAGCACGGGGAGCCGGAGTACCGCAGGGTGCTGGCCGAGGAGCGGGAGCTGGGCTTCCTCTCCCCGCTGGAGGTCACCTACATCACGGAGCACGGCAGGGCCTGCTGCACGGAGAGCAACGGCGGCGTCGGCGACCGGGACTTCGGGGACGGCGACGGCGACGCCGCCGTGTCGGAGCTCACCTCCGGGACCTACTTCCCCATGATGTCCGACGAGGAGCCGCCCATGCTGGAGCTCGGCTGGCCCGAGACCCCGATGAGGTACGGGCCGTCCGAGACCCAGATCTACTTCCAGAGGGACAAGTCCCGCAACGTCAAGGACCTCATCAGGTCCCTGGTCAACAAAGCCAAGAAGGTAAAAAACACTTGAAGTTACTTTACTGTCACTGTGGCTTAAAGGTTGTTGTTGTTGTTTTTATTTATTTATTATTATTATTATTATTATTATTATTATTATTATTATTATTATTCGTTTCACGCATTTATTATTATTGTCATAATTTGTTTTGCGTATCCATTATTATTATTATTTATTATTATGTGACCCACACTAACCCCTGAAGTGCTTTTCAAACTTTTATTTACTCTAATTTATCGTTACGTTTACTTATTTTTTTAATTCATTTTATTATATTGTTTTCCAATCTTTAATGAAAAAACATTCAAATACGCCAGCAGTGCAGACATGTGCTCGACATAATGGTATGCAAAAAAACAAGAATTTTAATTTAATCAAACAAGAGTAAAAAAAGTAACGGCATTATGTTTTAAAGAAACAGAATTGAGATTTAAAAAAATATATTTAACTAATATAAAGTCACGGTTAAACAAAAAACACCCAAGTTCTTCCTCTTTCAAGAGTTGCTGCAGTTTGACAGTTTCATCAGTCTTTTTTAGTGTCCGCGAGTTTGAGTCTTAATATATTCCTTCAATTCACATACAGATCCGTTGAAACGGGGGGCACCTTTCTGTTATTCTGCATTTATGTGTGTGACGTTGACCATCTCTAATCACTCAGTTTACAACTTGTGTTTTATTTGTGTTTTTCCTCCCTCTGGCCGGTGACGTCAGCTCCTCTTTGCATCCAGCTCAGTTTGATCAGTTCTGCTGTCCTGGGGCTGCAGAGCTGAAAGACTTGATCCACCTCATTCATTGCTTTGAGAGGACTTTATAGCCTTTATCTTATAATAATAATAATAATAATAAGCCATTGTCCATCCTCATAGAATTAACATATTACAAATTATTGATCTAAAATGAAAATGTAACTGAATAATACATATAACACAAAGAAAGCTCTATATGCCAAAATATGTTGATCTATTTTTCTCATTATTCAAAGGTGTCAGCAGATCCTAAAAATGTCCTAAAATGGCAATACGTCTTTGAATTCACCTTATGACCCAGGTAGGGCTGGGCGATTTCGATATAATGCGATTTGAGACGAGATATCACCCGGGATTGTGGTTTCCAGAATATGGTTACACAGTTGAATGTTGTCTTTAAGGTTGCGTTACAGTTTTCCAAGCTTTGTAGACCGTTGTAAACAGTCTACAAACCGTCAACAGAATACACAGTCGAGAGTCCTGCACAAGTCATAATGTGCTCTTCAATAAATGTAATACCATTTCATATTTTTAACACAAGTAATAGTTTGTATATAAAATGTACACAAATAATGAATGATTGATTAAAAAAAAAATGTAAAGTAATATATATATTACTTCACAAATAAACTGCAACAAACTTTACACATTAGTATGACAGCAAAAAACAATATTGTTGTCTCTCTCCTCAGATATAGTCTGGACACCTAAAACAATCCTGCCATAAAGTTACAATAAGGCAGAACCGGAATTTAGAACCACTGCTACGGAACAGAAGCCACCAAGAGGACGAGTGCAGAAGCGCAATATTGTCATTTACCAGCAGAATTGATCTGTTTTTGGTGTTTTAACTCCCGTCCTCGGGTCCCACAGTTCTGCAGGTCTCTATCCTAGCAGATAGGAATCCAGTTCACCTGTTCTTCACCAATGATCTCAGGTGTCAATCAATCGATACTCCTGCAGGACTAGAATGAGAACCAGTGACAGTTTGTGACCCGAGGACCAGAGTTAAAAGCCAGATGCTAAGTAACAAGTAAAGATGAGAGATATCGATTTTTTTTTTATTCGATAACTTCCATGTGCAATTGGGTCATTTTTGTCAATTCATGGCAGGAGCCGGCCGTGTCTTCCCACCAGGGTCCACCTGCTCTCGGTTTCCCCTGGGCAACTGTGCAACTGTTGTTGTCGAGCCCCGATCGTCCATATTGACTGGATGTGAGAAGATCCAACTTGTACTTTGTCCTCTCGTTCCAACATCTAGTGGTCATTTGAAAACAAAAACAAGAAAAACCTGCGGTTTAAAGCACTTCCCCATTGGCTTCAACACTCGTCGGCACTGGCCGCCGCTCGGTTAGCGCCAGCTCGCTAAGCGATGGCCGTCATACATTCAGCGTGTGCCTCTGCGTGTCTCAGGTGATCGCCCTGGTGATGGACGTGTTCACCGACGTGGACCTGCTGTGCGACCTGATCGAGGCGTCCAACAAGCGCCGGGTCCCCGTCTACATCCTGCTGGACCAGAAGAACCTGGACCACTTTGCCGACATGTGCTCGGCGCTGGACATCCAGAACTCGCACCTCAGTGTGAGTACCCGGAACTGGGTGTGTGTGGGTGTGTGTGGGTGTGGGTGACGGTGTGTGTGCGCTGCTATATGTTCTGGACCTGTCACCAGCGTGTTGACGTCCACTGTACATCTAGAAATCACACGAGGCCGCGAGGAGCCGTGCGGACAGGCAGCGCTTGTTGGACTTAGGGGGAAATTCCAGGTTTCGGACGGTAAAATTCTACCCCAGGATGTTGCGGATTTGGATTGGCCACTTATCACACCTATGCCCTATGGTATTTGTATATAGAGCTGTCTTAACTGTTGCATAATTGCCTCTTCAGAGTTATTCCAGCTTTGACTTTTTGCAATCATCGGCTTCCATATTTCTATATGTTTTCATCTGAATGGCAAGCGGGTTCCAAGCCAACGTGGGGAACGTCAGATGGAATGGAATGCATATGGCATATTTGTACCGGTTGAGTTGAGGAGAATGAAATGCCGGGCCAGATGTTTGTGTTGCGATGTTCAAAGCCGAGAAATGTCTCTCTTTGTAAGTTGGGTGTGTATTATTACACCAATTATTACACAATATACTGGTATTAATCCAAATACTGAGCATCTCCCAGCTCCCTGCACAGTGTGGGATGGTGGGTGTAGAATGCAGAATGATGCTAATATTTGGTTTTATTTTTGGTACAAGCTCGTGCATGTCGGCACGGACAGTTGTAAATAAAAGGGCGGAAGGAGTCAACTGTCCGTGAAGAAGGGTCTGGGGACGGATGGAGGTTGTTGTCGAGGTGTCGCTGTATCTTTTTCCGTGCGATGGGAAAGCCCTGAACAGAACCAGTTAATCTGCTGCTTCAGTGTCAACAGCTCAGTCAGCCATGAGGAAGTTGTTTTTGTCTCCGTTTGAAGAGTTTTACTGGAACGGCCAAAGCCAGAGACGCACAGTCTGGCGGGAGTGTGTTGAAAAGATAATCTATTTAAATGTACGTGTTGTGGATGAAGACCAAAAATACAAAACAGAAATAGGCAAATATTAAAAAAAAAAAAATAATCCAGAATATACGAATGTGATTCTATGCACAGGATAATTTATTGGTATGGGTATAAATTATAATAATCAATAATTGCGATGTTTGCTATATTGTCTATGTCGTATACACATACATACGTAGTATACTTACTGTATGTACACTATATTCACCTGAAAAATATTTGATGTTTATGTTTCCTAACAAAGTGTTGATCCTCCTTTGCCTCTTTTGACTTTTTCTAAATTAAAATGAACCAATTACGAGTGAGATTTCACGATGGGGGGGGGCCAGGCTTAAGAAAGTAGAGATGGGACTAAACAAAGTAATACTGTGGAGTTAGAAACCCGGCGAGCAGGAGGTGCTGTTCCAGACAGCGTCACATACTCAGTGAAAAATCGTCACTAATTTTTTTCATTCAGCCAAATAGAGTTTTATATTCTGCATTATGTTTGTTTTTATCCCATATGTTCTTTTATGATTACATTTTGTTTAAAATGTGCAGTACTTTGGCCAATTGTGTTCTTTTTAATACACTCCAGTTGCAAAAACTGATTTGGCTTGATAGAAAAGTAGAGAATAGAATTTCTGAAGTGTTTGTATTTACGTGTGTGTGCGTGTGTGTGTGTGTGTGTGTGTGTGTGTGTGTGCGTGTGTGTGTGTGTGTGTGTGTGTGTGTGTGTGTGTGTGTGTGTGTGTGTGTGTGTGTGTGTGTGTGTGTGTGTGTGTGTGTGTGTGTGTGTGTGTGTGTGTGTGCTTGTGCGTGCGCGTGCGTGTGCGCGCGCAGAACATGCGCATCCGCAGTGTGTGTGGAGACACCTACTGCACCAAGAGCGGCAGGAAGTTCACTGGTCAGGTCATGGAGAAGTTCATGATCATCGACTGTGAGGAGGTCATCGCCGGCTCCTACAGGTGAGGAGGGAAAACACACACACACACACATACACACACTTTCAATGGTTTCAGTCTTTGGCAGAATAGAGGTGGGGAGCAGGGCCAGGTGTGGAAAATTGATGCTTCTGTGCCATTAAGCAAATTGGATTTAAGTGTCAAGGCTGTGGCGTTTTGGAAGAAGTTTAATCAGTAATTCATTTTAAACAATAGGTTCAGTTTGGTTTCTCACTGGTTTATCTGTTCACCCGTTCAAATTATATAACTTAAAGTTTGTGCAGTAAGAGGGAATTGGTCTCTTCTGTAAAGATGGATTGAAATAAACCATTTAATCAGTATCTCAAAAAGAAAGACATTATTCGAAAAATAATTTTTCGGGAAGTCAAGGAAGTTGAGGCATCAGCACCGCTCTAGCTGTTGATGTGTCTGTCTGTCTGTCTCTTTTCTGCCGTCCCTCTCATCTATCTAAATCTCTATATATCCCCCTCTTTCTTGCTCACATCACCCCTACCGCTACTCTATGAACAGTTATAACCATGTTATTACCCAGCACACACAACCCTGCTCACACACACGCACACACACACACACACACACACACACACACACACACACACACACACACACACACACACACACACACACACACACACACACACACACACACTCCCTAGTGACCCAGCGGATCAGGGTCATTCTGTTGCAGCAGCGTTTAAGCCGTGGAACAAAACATGTTTACATTCACAGCTAACTGGATCAGTATGAAGCGCGCGCGTGTGCCCGTGTGCGTGTGCGTGTGTGCTGGAGGATGAAGGCGTGTTATCTGAAACATTTTGAGGAATACAGAGCGATACCTGTAATAACGCCATAAAGCCAGCGCTCAGTGAAATGCAGCTCTGCAGCAAACTGAGAGGCATTGTTTTCTTATTTGAGTAAGTGTTTGACTCAGTTTAGCGTGCTGGTGGGAATGAGACCGGGCAATGAATCTACAATTTCACCCATGGCATTGATTAAAGTGTTAATTATTTTATTATTATTATCATTAGTAGTAGTCGTTTTCCATGGCTTTATTATATTGTGCAAGAACTCTTATATACGCTACATTTTTATACGAATCAAATAACGATTCTAATTTGCTGCTCTAGAGGATTTTGACTTGGACATTGACATTTTCGTGATGTCCACAGACTGAATTTTCGAAAGGATAAACAACTTTAGGTAAATCTTACTGTGGGGTATGTTGTTGTTAATCGTTATTTCATATTCCCTTCTGTTGTCTAGAAACTATATTATCTCTATAAGGTGGACAAGCGGGCGGTTTGGAGAGGAAGAGGAAGTCGCTCAATAACATCATGAGGAGAAGGCGTCACATCAGAGACAACAATGGTTTATAACCAGACGACTCAATGTGACCGTGTCTTAAATAATTCTGTTTTATTATTGGAATTAGATGGTTTTTTAAATTTTATTTTGGATAAGGTGTGTGTGTGTGTGTGTGTGTGTGCGCACGCGCGCCAGACACCAGTGTTGAGAAGCTCATACGATTTTCACACCTTAGTGTCAGAGAATGAGAGGCGCCAGGGTTTTGAGAGAGAGAGAGAGAGAGAGAGTCAGACAGACGGAGAGACAGATTGAGAGAGGAGGAGACAGACTGACGGAGATTGAGTTTAAGAACCTTTTATTAAACTCATGTATTGTTTACCGTGATTCCAATGGTACGAGCAGAGAGAGAAAAATGTGTGTTGGGTTGAACTCAGCCTCGCTCTCTCCCTGCGTCTGAACCATATTAAAACCACTTTCCCGCTGCTGAGGGGAATGAAATGAACCTCCTTCGCCCAATTTCTTATTTGGCATTTGGAGCCGTTCACCGATCTGCACGCAGGAGGATTCCCACGCGCTCAGTGCGCCGGAGGGGGGAATTAAAAGTGCACTTCAACACGCTGCTACAAGTAGTCCGACAAACCTCCTTGGTGCAGGTTTTGGCTTCACAAGAGCCCTCTGGTTACCTGTGAAGTGCAGCCACCTTGTCTCTGTATGACATGTAAGCACAAAGGTTCATATTTTGCCAAATTATTTATATATATATATATATTTCAATCAATATACTGTAAGTTGTCTCTCTCGGGGGAGTATACTGGTATTGGCAGGTATTTATTTATACTTGGGGTTGTATGTGGAGATAGGTGGTTGCGTTTACCAATAAAAATAAAGACCCCAGTTCACACAACACAGACACACTAGCCTGGTGTGGTCCGGGCGGCCAACTTCTTCAAGAAGCTTCCAGGGGGAACCAGAAAAATGTTTAATAGTTAAACTTCCCCGTTATTTAATTTAAGACATTACCGTTGGAGAATGATGGAATGACTGTTTGGATCCTAGTTTCACTGTTATCCACCTAACTAGAGTATTGACACTAAGTCATATCTAACAACAAAAATATGATGTTCAAATTGGATCCCAGAGAATAAATCTGATCAAATTGTGTCCGTGGTCTTATACGGATATAATTGAAAAGGGTTGAAAAGGGTTGAGAATCACTGAGTAAAGAAGTCAGTCAAATCATTAAAAATGAATCATTCTTTGGCCTTACTTCAGAAGGAAGGGGTCTGTTAGAGCATTCGGGTAGAACACTCTAACTTACAGAGGTTCAGCAAGGCATTACCAAACTTTCGGCCGCAAAATATGAACCCTCAGTCCTCTATCTTGGGACAGTTTATTTATTTAAGTGCCACGTCATTGGGTGGTGGTGGTGGTGGTGGTGGTGGTGGTGGTGGTGGTGCGTTTCCAGTGATGGATTGACGGTGTCGGTGTGTGGCAACCCGATGGGCAGGGACCGGAATGCAGGTCTTCTGGCTGCTGTCAAACCTGGTTAACTCTGGAATTTCTTGGGTGAGATTTGCTAGCGGTGTGCCAAGGAAGTCTTCAACACATGTCGGGAATCATGTTGAGTTATTATTGGATGAAATATATCCCAACTATGCTTCTTTAAACATATTAAGTTTGGTTATTTTCCATAGTGATTATAATGAATATCGCCCTTGAAATATTTTTCAAACCCCTTTTAAAGGAGTTTTGTTTTTGTGTCCTGCCGGTTGCTAATGGAGGGTTCTGATTGGAAGATATTTTAAGGTCAGCGTTATTCTTGATCAAAGCTCAAGCTAAACCGTTTTTACACCAAATTTCGGTGATAGAGGCCTTTCCCACTACCACGGGAAATGTCGTTGTTTTTTGCTGGTGTGTGACGTTTGACATCACGAACACGTCGGAAAAGGAGCGTGTCATGGTGCCAGTGTGGTTGGGAGCAAAATAGTAGAGGAGACAGCAAGTTAAACAAACAACAACATAAAACTGTAAAACTTGGGGGGGGGGGGGCAGGGGGGACTATTTTGAGCCGTTCAAAACAATCACATCGTTCATGGACGACCCAACGCTACAGTAGAAGCCGCACAGAGTATCCACTCCTTCTTGGCATGGATCCCGACATTCCTTTGAGATTCTGATTCGTGTTGACATGATTTCATCATACAATTCCTGCAGGTTTGTCAGCTGCACATTGATGCTGCGAATCTCCCGTTCTATCACATCCCAAAGGTGTTCTAATGGATTCAGATCCGGTGACTGGGAAGGAGGAACATTGAACTCATTGTCATGTTCATGAAAACAGTTTGAGATGACTTTTGCCTTGTGACGTGGTGCATGATCGTGCTGGAAGTAGCCAATTGGAAGATGGCTAAATTCCGGTCATGAAGGGAGGAACATGGTCAATACTCAAATGGGCTGTGGCATTCAAGCGATGATTGATTGGTAGTAACGGGCCCAAAGTTTGCCAAGAAAGAAAATCCCCACACCGTTACACCACCGCCCCCAGTCTGGACCGTTGACACAAGGCAGCTTGTGTCCATGGATTCATGCTGTTGGCGCCAAATTCTGGCCATCTGTGTGCCTCATGAGATTCATTACACCAGGCTACAGTTTTTCCAGTCTTTAACTGTCGTGTTTTGGTGAGCCTGTGCCCACTGCAGCCCCAGCTTTATGTTGTTGGCTGACAGAAGTGGAACCCAATGTAGTCTCCTGCTGTTGTAGCCCATCTGCCTCAAGGTTCCACGTATTGTGCATTCTGAGATGTTGTTCTGCTCACCAGCATTGTACAGGGCGGTTATCTGAGTTACCGTAGCATTTCTGTCAGCTCCAACCAGTCTGGCCATTCTCCGTTGACCTTTCTCATCAAAGGGTTTTCTTCCACAGAACTTCTGAGACTGTTGTACGTGAAAATCCCAGGAGATCAGAAGTTATAAAAATACCCAAACAGGCCCGTTTGGCACCGACAATCATGTCACAGTCAAACACTGAGATCACAGTTTTTCCCTATTCTGATGGTTGATGTGAACATGAACTAAAGCTGCTGACCCGTATTTTCATGATTTTATGCATTGCACTGCTGCCACACGATTAGCTGATAAGATAAATGCATGAATAAGTAGGTCTACGGGTGTTCCTAAAAAAGTGCTCAGTGAGTGTATATGTCTGCTATACGATTGACATGTTGAAATGTGTATTTTCACACAAAAAAATAAGCAAAAAGCCAAAGTAAGCAAAGCATTTGAGCAACGTTTTGTGCTTGGCGGGTAATGGCTTTTAGTCAGAGCAAAGAACTTAAGAGGGAAGTGAATCACATGTTGTGTGACATCTGTGATTCATTCACTTTGAAATAAAGTCATCTTTAACCCCACAACTATTAAAATTATCTCTGACTCACACTTTATAGACCAATGTTGTGATTTATCTGCATATTGAACACCTTCAAGAAACCATATCATCTTAGCTGTTTGCTTATTTTCATATTTGGATGTATAAATGATTGTTGAAATGGCAGTAATCCAAGTGGAGTGTAGTAGAATGTGAAATACACGTCGGCTGAAGGTATTCCGTTCTTGCCGTTGTTAGATTTAGATGTAATTATACATCCTAGACCTAGGAGAATAGATAATTTTTAGATTGACTGAGCTCATGTTCATTTTCTATTTCTAGAACCCCAGTTTTATACTAAATTGGAAAACGAATGCTTTTTCTCTCTGGTCCCTTGACAGTAATTCAAAATGAGGTGACCAAGATCACAAGACACTTTCAGATCTGACATTGCAAACTTTGACCGATTCGGCGTGTTAAGAGGATATATTACCTGTTAAGCAGCATTGTGAAATGATAATCTGAACAGTTCAAGGAGCTGAGCTTTCAGGTCGCTTACCTCAAATGGTATTAAAGTTAGAATTGACTGCAAGGGCTGTTGGGGAAACGCTATCCCTTTCTTTTTCTTCATTTGTCCAACCTGAAATGCAAGGTACAAGAGAAGAGGGGCGATATTGACCAGGTTGTCTGGTAAGCGGAGGATCAAGATTCAAGATTCAAGATTTTTATTTGTCACATACATATACATACTTCCATACATATATGCAGTGAAATGTAATGTCACTGTTTTGATCCCCGGCTCCTCCTGGTAGCACGCTGAAGTGTCCTTGGGCCAGACACTGGACACCTAACTGCTCCCATAGGTGTGTCAGTGGGTTGTCTGGTCTAGAAATCCTATAGTCTACATCAAATGCTGTCTATCCAAAAACATCACTAAAAGGTTCTGATTCCAAACAATTGCCTACTCACCTCAACTAGGCATGGCCAATTAATTAAATCAACATTGTTTCTTAGTCCAGAAGGAAACTTTTCCCAGTCTCATTTGTAAGCCAAAATACCTGTGTAACTATGAGATAAGCTTTTATGATTTGGGATATGTGCTTCCATTTAAGATGTCCCAAGGCTTACTGGGAATACGGTCAGGACAACTGAAGACTTGAAGCCTTTTGGTTCCTGACCCACTGGGATGGAGAGCTTTCTTTACTGTTGGCCACCGGGGCTGGTTCTTTGATAACTCCACGAGACACAGTTATGACTGTGCTTGATCAGGAAGTCATTAGTCCAAAACAGGCTCATTTGCAGCTTTATCTGTTGGCGAGTCAATTGAAACGCTGACGTAAGGGCAGCTGGAGCGGTGCAGGTCAACCCACGGCGCACATGTAAAGACTTGACTCAACTTAGCGGGTTGATAACAGCGTTGTGATGCCATATGTCAGGGCCAGGGGTGTAGCACTTAACTCTTGGCACTATACATAAGCAGTCTCTGTGGGCCCCCTTCCTTTCTTGATTCATGTTTCTCACGCATCTTTTGAATTTTCTTTTGCAAATAATTGAGCCAACAACTAGTCTGTCCTCATGAATCTGTAGTGTTTATTAGGGAAGTCACTAATGAACTGTTCATACCACATTTAAACAAGTAATAACTCCACTCTCTGTGGCTGTTTTTGAAACGGAGGACCATGTGTAACATGTTAAGCTTTACTATACTATACATACTAATCTTTTCATTCCAGTCTTTTTGAGTCTTTTACTAACTTACTTATTTTTTGAGTCTCTTGAGCTTCACCAAAACATGACTATGAAATGATGGGTGTGACAACTACGGCAGTAACCCAAAAGACAACAACAAACAATTTGAGTGTTCAAACAACTGGAGTTATATTATATACAAATATGGAATTAATTCTTGCTACCTAATTTGCGTGTGAGCTTGACTCCCCTGCGCAGTAATTTCAGTGAGTGAACGATTGACGAATGCTGAAAAACTGTTATTTTCTGAACCTGTAACTGTCTACCTCTGCTTGTCATGACAGAGTTATGGGAATTAAACTTTACCCTGGGACAAGATCTCTGAAGGCATCAAAATTCTGCTTCAGCACATTGATTGAATCACCAGCCTTTATTACTTAATTCTTTATTTCTTTCCCTGCTTGTGCCTTGGACTCACTCCATCGCTGTTTGTTGTCCTAGGAATCCAAAAACTCTGCACAGATTGCAGTGACAGATGTGTTTAGCTCAGCAACTTCCCACCTTTTAATCTCACCCGTCTCTTCCTGTTGTTTTGCTGCTTCTGCTTCCTGTGTCCAGCTTCACTTGGTTGTCGGCTCAGGTCCACAGCAACATGGTGATGCATTTCTTGGGCCGCATCGCAGAAAGCTTCGACCGGGAGTTCCGGTGTCTGTATGCCGACTCCCAGATCATCGACCTCTTCAACAATCCAGAGGACGAGGGCCCGCCTTACTACCCCTCCTACCCAGCCATGATGACTCCTGGCCTGGACCTCTTCTCTGATAGGTGAGGGAACTGGTATCGGGTCATAAGATCTTTTGTTTTGCCTTCAACCTCACTCCGCTGGTAGAAATGGGATCCTTCATCCCAACATGTAAAACATGGTTAATTTGTGTAATTTGGTTATTCAGTCGTGTATACTTCACATCATCTGCCCCCCCAAATTGAGGAAATATGCTGATGTAACCTCTCTCTCTTTCCGTCTGCAGGCAGAGGGACAGGGTGTGTTCCGAGAACTCCAGTAGCCAATCGAGTAGCAGCATGTCCAGTGTGAAAGCTTCACCGGGAATGACCCCCAACACAGTATATAAGGTCACCCAAGGTCACGACAAGAAGGAGCCCAACAATAACTCATCACTCAGTCCTAATAGGAGGAGCGGACGTGGAGAGAGGGACCGAGGTGGGGGCCAAACACCCACGCCCCAGAATCACACCCAGCTGGGCACCCGTGTCACCTCCAACGGAGGAACCAGTCACAGCCCGGTTCCGGACCGACCACCTCCTGCCTACGGCCAATCCATCGGCATCGAGTGGGCCAAGTCCAACCCGGCAGACTTCCTGCGGACAAATTTGGGCGGCACCACTTCCAAGTTTCAAGCGCTGGGGCTGTACGACCACAAACCTGCTCCGTTCCACAGCAGCGGGGTTATCGGGGGCATGCCCAACCTGACCCCCCCCCCAAAGACCCAGTCGCCCACCCCCGTCAACGAAACCAAACTCAGCCCGAAGCAGAGGGCTCCCCCCAATCAGTTCTTCAACAAGCTCACAGACCTCTTCCAGATGCCCACCAGCAAAGACAAAGACCCTTACTCCTTGCAGAGGTCGTCCACGGACGACACGTCACCCTGGGGAGGCCCTGACCTCACCCAGACGGAGCCGGAGAGCCAGCAGAGCCCCCCGCCTCCGCCTTCTCCGGGGGTGCTGATGAGCCGACAGGACCAGAAGCGGATGACGCTGGGCCACAGCAAACTGGACCTGGTTAACCATTACAACAAGTTGAAGTCCAAGCAAGTGTATAGTCGCTTTGAGCTCAAAAACAGTCATTAATCTGAAAGGGTGGCGAAAGCTTTATGTTTTTATCTGCTGAGTTGAATTATGTGCAATTAGACTCGGACGTTCAACGACGGGGGAACACACCTTTGAATCAGCAGGCCGAGGTGGAGTGCGTTGGAGTTGAGCAAGAAAAAGTCAACCAGCAGTTTGAATTGGAATTCACCGAGAGGACTGTCTGGCTTGTCGATAGAAATTGATACCTTCCTCCCTTCTGAGTCATGGAGCATCACTGAGAAAACCTGTAGGATCAGGGAGTTTGTTGAGCCATGCAACCCTAACCTTTCATGCTGTTGGAAAACACTTGCAGCAGTTTTGCTAAAGGCCGGATACACTGTAAACAATCCTGTTCTACTGCATTGTGAATGGCTTGTTCAACTACTGCAACTCCCAGGTCAAGGACTTTAGTCACTGACTGACTACGGACTGACATTTGAGATGTTTTTGTTTTTTTTGTTTTTTTTCTTTTTAAGTAAGCTTGACCTGGGGCTCTTTTTGGATTCAAATACATTTGTCAAGCGCTTCCGGTGATAAAGAGCAGCGTATAGACTTTATGTTTACTGGCTGATTCAGTGGAATAATCCTCAGAATCTGCTCCTTTTTTTCTTGGAAAGGGCGTTTGTGGAGAGGTGTCAACCTCCCCGACCGCTCTCCAATCACTAATTCCATCAACTTTGGTGTCCTAAAACCTAGTTTTTCCTCATTAAACCAGAAATAAATGTAGCCTTGCCATGAGAATCTAATTAGTTTAAGCTGAGCAAGTTTCTAGAAATATTCCTAAAAAATATGTTAACATGCTTTTTTTCCCTTTACACCCATCCAAACTCAATGCTTCTTTCTTTTGTCTTTTCCAAGGATTTTTTTTCAAGTATTATATTATATTTTTCCTACTTCTGCTGGTGTAGAGCATGTGCCTTAACCTCTCTGCCTCAAGGATAACAACCCTTAACAAACAGAGCCTTAAAACATGTTTTAATATGCATTGAAAGGGTGACGCTGTTTGTTCGTGGCAGTGAGCAAACCGTGTGGGAAGTGCTGCAGGACCGATACGAGGTGGAAAAGTGCTGGAAGAGGCCCCTGTCTTTCCGTTTCGGAGTCTTGTAATCATGGGGCCCTGACATTTCGGTGCAACTGTTTCCATGGTTATGCCCAAAAAACCCAACATCACCTATGGGTCCCTACCTGGTTTCAACTGTTCAAATTGTGCTTAAAGTACCGTATCCGAGTATTAGTGCATCACCACACACATTTTACAATTTCCCTGATAATAGGCAACATTTTTAGGTTTTTGATGTTGTCTCTACTTTCAGCTTTTTGAAATTTAAAACCACATGAACAATTATGGCAACCCGAGTTTTTGTCAAAATGACCCAATTATGCCATATTTGATAAAGCAACAGCTCTTCCACCCTTGGTTTTCAAATGTAATGAACAAAGACAAAACACTGCAAAATTAATTGACGTTGACAAAATATATATATACAAATTTTAAGGAGGAAATCTTTTAAATGAAGGTTTCTCACCATCCTTTCAAATTCCCAAAAACAGACATTATCGTGAAAATGATCAGTGATGTACAATGTGTGTGCCCACTGGGTGACAGGCTAATAGTGGATTTGATGCCAGCACGCTCCTTTTTAAATGAATTAACATACGCCACGTGCAATTCCAATAAAAGCAGCATTGCTCAGGTAATTCAGCGTGGCTTGGAGCCGCTCGCTTGTGTTTGGAGTGTTGTTTTCACTCCGATTTGTTGTTATTGGTTCGTAGTCAATTTGTAACTACGCGTGAATGGTGAAAGGACCAACAGCACGGAGCGGGAAGGAGAGAGGCGGCCGCATTTAATGACAAAAATAATTTTTTTATATACAGAGAAGAGTTAAAGTGAGTTAAAAGCATGTTTCAAATACATACTCAAAAAGGAAAAATGTGCCGTTTGTAGAATGTGCTCGGGAAAAATGCTATTTCTTAAAAAGATTCAGCAGGTTCAGCAGACAGTCATTCACATTTACACGCATTCCTGAATGCGTGTAAATGTGAATGACTGTGTTAAAGTAGTAACTGTTGGTAACTGTACAACCTCCAGTCCATTTCGGGGTTGTTTCCTCAATCCTCTAAACACCGTTCGCTGTCTCTTTGCGACACGTTTTGAACTAATTCTCCCAAATAATCAGCGATCCCTTCGTGTAGAGGGCAGAAATCCCCGAAGAAATAATGGGGTCCCAGCGTCTAAGCACATGCACAGTGTGTAAGAACTGTCTCTGACGTTTACACTCCTTTCCACATCCAATTGGTTTATTGGAATTAGTTTACTGCTTTGGGTACCAATTCATTTTGGATGTGTCAAAAAATGTCAAATGTCATGTAAGAGGAGTGTTTATTTTGTTTTTGTTGACATTGCTTAGTTACAGCTAATGTTCCTGTACTGTACATAGTTTGTATATAAAATATAAAAGATGTTTAAATCCATGAACTTGGGGCTGGTCCTTCATGAAGCGTTTGGCCGTTGAATGGGAGCGCCGGTTGAGTTTTCCAGTTTTTAATTTTATCGAATTAAGTGTGAATGGACGGCTGAGGGCTCTTTTCCCAGTTGAAAGTGAAGCTCTTCAGAATTAACTGGGAAATTTCCTCACCTCGGTGTGCACATATTTTATGGTGTCGGTGTTCTGCAATAAGCCGATTGTTCCGTGGGGAGATTAACGACACACACGACGCCACAAGGCCTGAATTAAATAGGAGTGTGTGTGTGTGTGTGTGTGTGTGTGTGTGTGTGTGTGCATGTGCGTGCGTGCCGTTGACCTGCTTTCATATCAGCCCTGCTTGTTGTCAGGGAGGTTATTAAAATCCATTCTGATCGAATGGAGCCGGTTAAAAATGACACTTCTAACTATAAACTTTCACTTGAAGGGGTTAAGGCCGTTACTGGCTGAGATGACTACAATTATTATGAAAAACAGATATTTAAAATAGTTTTATCTGTTTGTATATTTGTATACTTTATAGAAATTAATTTCTTATTCTCATTTGAATATTTCTTTTTTATTTTTATCTCTTTTGCCCCCTGCACCAACGCCCTGTGCATTCTGATTTAACTAGGTTTGCACTGTTGTTTTTGTTAGTTTTATTGTTGTTATTCCGCCGCATTATCCGGTTGGCCGTGTTCCGCCCGGTCGATTGTTTTGAAATTCATCGCAATGATGGATGTCGATCGCAATAGTCTCAACTTAAAATTTTGAACAAATCTGCCCACGCATCTAGCACCGCCCTCAGGCCGAAGTCGCACATTGACTTCCACCTAATCAGACTTACAGCCATTTGAATTCCCCGACAAATAAACGTTCGACGTCACCTCCTCGGCCATTCGTCCAGTTTCAGCCAAAACCAACTTTCTCAGATTCCCTGGACTCACATTTGTTCAAAGTCGTTAAAAAAAACGTCCCGAAAGTCCTCACGGTGTGGCCGGCACGGGGGCAAGCCGCACAAACCGTGGATCGCCGTTGTCTTACTGATATTTCAGATCTCCATCGTGCAACTTCTCCTCCTTCTTCTTCTTCAACATTTTTCATTTTGTATTTTTCGGGGAAGAGGAGCCACTTTCTCACTGTGCCGACGAGACACCTTGTAAGCCGCCGTGGTACTCAGCGGGGGGTCAGACGGGGCAATAGAAATGTTTGGCGCGTTTGAGTGTGGACAATAGAGTCGTTTTAAGGAGTTTATTATTGATGTGTTATTACAACGCTGCATGGGGATAACAGGAAGCCACACCTCGTCCCGGAAGACCAACATTCATTCTTTCATTCCTTCATTCTCTCTATTTCAGCTGAAGGTCACAGCAGCCCTCATGGGACATTTTGCACCAAATTTGAGTTTGTGTTTGTTGAACTTTGACCCCACGGCAAAGCCGCCCAAATTTCTACAGAACGGGGAAAACTGGAGCGAAGCGGATGGAACGCACACAAACACGGGGGCAACACACCAACGGCAACTTCGCGCAGACGGTGATCAACCCGAGGTCCGCGGACCTGCGAGGGGACGCTCGGCTGTGGCCGATAGATCTCGGTGGAGTCGGTCAACATCAACTTCCTTTGGAGTCAATCAACTTGTGCAGTAAACTAAAGCTGTTAGAACCCTGTAGATGCTGCAATAATAATATAATAATAATATAATATAATAATATTTGGCTACTTCTCTTTTGTATTTTTTGTCTATTTCTGTATATTGAAATATACAGAAAAATAATAAATATATACTGTATATTTCTATTTTTATTTTATTGTACTTGATTTTATTTTGTAATAATTGTTATTTTTAGTTTAACGTGCTCTGAGTTTTAATCTTTATTTTTGTGCCAATTTGTCTGTTCGGCAACGCACCGATCCTCACCTCATAACGTGTGAACATGTTTGGTGGAATAAAAACATCCAGGTGGGGAAAGGTGGCCGTCTGCTCCTGTTGCTCCAGGAGGGCAACTGGTCCAACCCCCCCGCACCACTGACCCAGTTCTGGGTGTTTGTTTAGTCAGGTGAGTGGGTCCTCCCTCCCCGCACGGAGCCGTGGCCCCAGGGAGCCTGCCCGGGGGTGGTGGTGGTGGTGGTGGTGGTGGTGGGGGTAGGGGTGTCCAGGACGCTGAGCCAA
This sequence comes from Zeus faber, assembly GCF_960531495.2. Lineage (NCBI taxonomy): Eukaryota > Metazoa > Chordata > Actinopteri > Zeiformes > Zeidae > Zeus > Zeus faber. The sequence continues at coordinate 26,831,469 of NC_137192.1, read as the reverse complement.
GGGCAGTTCACTGAGTTCCAACCGAGCTTTGTTTATGTGTTGTGGACGGAAAAGGTTGAAACAAGAATAATGCAGCGGAGTAGAAACTCCAAGGACAAAAAAAACAAAAAAAAACAAAAAAAAACGCTCTTGTTTCTTTGTCTGGATCCCTCCAGGAAGACGGGGGGGAAAGGGCCGTGACAGAAAGGTCTTTAGGATTCACTGCGTCCGGACACGACCCGCTCATCCAAAGTGAGTCGCAGCGGAAACCGAACCCGCTCGGAGGAGGTTTCTCATTTATTTATTTATTTATTTATTAATTTTTGGATGTGCATATATTTTATTTTAGTTCAGTATGCATGTAAACACGTATTTTACTTTTCACACAATTAAGTAAAAGAGGACCAGTAGCAAACCGCTCCTTTCTGTTATCGAAAATATTATTATTATTATTTTCTTTTTTAATTTATCTCTGGTTTGTAAAAACATTGCAATTTCTGTATCTATCCATCTATCCATCTGTCTGTCCGTCTGTCTGTCTGTCCACCTGAGTAACTATTTGACCCAGTACTTTCTTGCTCGGGTCATTATTTGGAGAACTACTTCCACCTCTTCCTTCAGTTGAGATATCCCTAAAGTGCCAGTACTTTTACCACCGAGTAGAAGTAATTCTTCCCACCTCCCTTGAGCCGTTGCCTGGGTTGCGGCCGGCCCTGTCGTTCTCGAGCGGTAGTCACGGCGACGGCTTTACTGGGCGTCCCCGGTGGTTTTGTGGGGCGCCTGTGCGTTTCGCCGTCTGCGCCGCATTTTCCGCCGTCAGCTGGGACCAGCTGCTGTTTGTTCGGCCAAACCTCACGTCTGACTCTGCCGACGGCGACGGCCCGGCTCAGAAGCGGCTCAGAAGCGGTTTGTCGTGTGGTTGTTCCTATCGGCCCAGCGCCGGGTCTGGACGCTGATGAATTGGGTGTCGAAATAAGCCCCTTAAATCGGTGAACACGGTCATTATTTTAACGGTTGTTTCCACCCGTCGCCGAGAGAAGAGGGAGCTTGTATGGCTCCACCGGGGGCGTCTGCAGGCGCCAGAGGATTCAATTCAGTACTTTTTAAGAGTTTTTGGTTTTTTTTAAGACAAATTCCAATTAATTCGAAGGTAGATCTTTGGACAAATCACCCCTTTCTTATTCAGTAAAGTATTGCAGGTACACCACAGTACCACTATATATTCGGTGCATGGCAAAGCTCAGGTTCAGTGGTACGGGCTAAGGGGTTTAGAAGATGAAAAATGTTTTTTTTTGTTTTCCTTTTCAGACTTTTTAAGGACGTTTTTAAGGACTACTGACGTCCTAACCCCGAAAGACCGGTGCAGCGATTGCAAGTTGCTTGGGTAGAAACCTTCAGTACCATGCAGAGCACACGGTTTTCAGGCCAGACTCGGTAACTCGACCCCCCGTGGTCGTGTTTCACGCCGCGGCGCCTCGCCTCGCCTCCCCGGCGGCCGGCGGGCCGAGCCCCGCGGTGTCACCCGAGCCCGGACTGGAACCGGCGACTATCACCGCATCAGCGCTGGGAGCCGGCTAATCTGGCTCAATTTACTTCACTCTCATTTCCCCTTCTCTGCTCTCCTTTCCTTTCTTTTCCTTTCCTAACCCTTTCCAGCTTCAAGAGATGCAAGAGTTAAGTGACGGAACCGATTCGATTAGTATTCACACGCTTGATGCACTTGCAATGCCTTCAACCCCAAAATGACTTATATAAGCTTTATTCAATTCAATACTTTCTTTGAGATGGAGCGAGACCACCCTCCCAACCGTCGTCTCCTCAGCGGCGGCCGGCGGTCAACAACGCAGACTGTGTGAAAAAGAAAATGGTCGCAGCGTCTGTGACATCACCTGTTGGTTTGATGATTTTGGAGCCTCGAGTTTGGCTTCGCGCTCGCTGCCGTCTTGGCCGAGCGGAGCCAGCGCTGCAGCCCTGTGTATGGATTTGGGCGGTGGGGCGGAGTCCTGGTGTGCTGCGGGGCTGGCGCGACTGAAACCGCCGGACAGTCGGAGCAGGGAAGGGACACTCCCACCTTCTATCTATCTATCTATCTATCTATCTATCTATCTATCTATCTATCTATCTATCTATCTATCTATCTATCTATCTATCAACTTGAGTACAGATTTGAGTACTTTCTTACTTCTTACTTATTCTTGAAAGCGCTTGGTTGGCACCACCTCCACCATAGCAATTCCAGGAGCCGGTGGGGATTCAGTGCCTTGCTCAGGAGGCCCCCTGGCTCCAGTGACAGTCCAGTCTCACTTTATTAATGTTTAACAGCTCAGTGATTAGAGAGCTGCAGTTCCAGGACTTTGAAGGGTTGTTTGCACAGTTCAGAGTTGGACACTTTACTGCGAGTGAAAGTAATTCATTAAATCCATGAGTAACCATGATTAGATATTCAAGTGTAACCTTTGACAGCACTAATAAGATCATGTGAGACACATTTAACAAACTGTGGTTTGACCATGTAGCTGAGACGCATGCTTCTAAATGTGCACGTGCGTGCCTTCATTTCTGTGTGTGAGTCCCAGGGAGGTTCACAGGGAATTCAACCCATTGGGAGGCAATTTTATATTTACATTTTTTTTATCATTATATAAATTGTCTTCGTGTTGATTGCCAGTTATATATGAGATACAAGTTATACAAGATAAACAAATGTGATACTATGCACAGGATAAATTATTGTTATGGTATATAGGTAAAAATATTATAATGATCATTTGTACCTATATACCAGTATTGCATTTCTATTTCTGTTTAGTTTTTTTGTTTTTAGGCTAGCTGTATATATTTGACATTTAAAATTAACTTAAATTAAATTATTATAAAATTTTTGTTTTATCCTATTTTAATTTTTTTTTTTTTTTTTTTTTTCGGACCGTTAAGCTTTACTCTGTGCTGAAGTGCACCAAAACTTACTGGTGTACATGCATCCAAATTCAATTTACACTCTTAGTTGAACAGGGGAACATCCTTATCGGGCCTTAAATTATATATATATATATATATATATATATATATATATATATATATATATATATGCACGTTACGTATAAGTTACCGTGCTGCATCAAGAGATTGAAAGATTGAAAAGACACAAAGGAACATTAAAAATACAGCTCTCACAGCTGTCCAGCGAGACGCTATCTTCAGGATGCGACACACTTCCTGTCTCTGTCTCAAAGCTATTTTTTACTGTTTCTAACCGCGTGTGTGTGTGTGTGTGTGTGTGTGTGTGTGTGTGTGTGTGTGTGTGTGTGTGTGTGTGTGTGTGTTTGTGTGTCCGTGCGTGCGTGCGCCTTCAGGAAACCTGCCGTATTGTTTCTCCTTCGGTTTTGTGATGCAGGTCAAATGTGGATTTAGCTTCGGATGCTGCGTGTCTTTGCCCGGCTGCAGCAGCTTCTCAGGGCTCCGGTCTCAGTAGAGCAGTTCAACTGAAACTACAGCGGCACCAAAGCAGCAAAGTGTGCTTCATAAAACACACAATGAAATGTCCCTTTAAAGCTGCATTGTCAAATCTTGTGAAATTCTGTCTCCAGTGGTAGCAAAGGAGTATTACTATACATTCTTTGTTGTTATTTTTGAATATTTTGTGTGTGTTACATGAAAGCACCATAGCCCTTTCGGGGTTTCTCATCTGCAAAATATGTATCAGGCTGCTGTTGTGTCTGTTGTGCATTCTTGGTGCTAAAGAAATTTAAAAAAAAGTAAGAGCAAGGACAGGCAGATAACTCTTGCAGGGAGTACGGTAATGCATGTTTTAATGCCCTCTTATATAGACATAAAAGGAACTTTTGGCTTTTGGCCGGTGAATTTGAATAAAGTCCAGGAAATACAGAGACATACTGCCCGACAAAATAACTAAATGATTATATCGATTAAAACAAATAATATTTAAATGTAATAAGGAGCTCATATAATAAGCACCAATCAGTTGTTTCAAATTGCCCACTAGTTTGTCTTAAGCCCCACGCTGTCCGCGGCTCCGGGCTCCGGAGCTCCGGTCAGCTCTGGGCTAGCCTGTGTCTCTATTAGCAGTCTGATGGATGAAGTCTTTGCACAGGACATATTTCAGTTCAAACTCGTGAAATAATGAGCCTGTGGCATAACATAAAGAAGAGGGAGTGGCATATGGTATGTGCCTGAAGGCTCCCATGGCACACCCATGGGCCTCTGACCTCAGTTTGACAAACAGTAATGGCACAATAGCAACAAATGCATTCCAATAGATTATTAGAATTTTTGGGATTTCGCAATCCCAATTGACGGCCTAACTTCCAGTCTGGAGCTGGAAATCCTCGGTGCTGATGGCGGCAGCTTGGATGCCTCTTGGCATTTGGGGCCAGCCATGTGGACGGCTCGGGGGCCCCCATCCTGCGTTCAGCACATCCTTATGTCGGCGTTGTATTTTTGTACCGCAAGATTGACTTCCCTTCGGTTGGAGGTTTTCAGTCGAGGGAGCAGCATCTCTGGGCCACTCGCTGAATTGCAGTTTGGAGCGCTTGTGAGTTGCTTCAACACGGGGCCATAACGGTTGGACGGTTGGAGCTCCAGAGATGACCCGAACCACATCACCTGAATGCCTCGTGTGGCCTAGTCAGGAGGGGTTAGGGTCAGGTACACGGACCCAGAAGGTAGAGCCATGATGCTTGGCAGGTTCAAGGGTCAATCGACTACAGTAAGGAGCGGCAGCTAATGCAACTATCTAGGTCAAAGAGTTAGTTCAACCCAGTCGTGCAATTAATGAGTGGAATCAGGTGGACCAGTGCACGGTTGGAAAAACATTTGACTTGGAGTCACCCTCCTCTACTGAGGAAAAGAAGGAAAGAAGAAGAAGAAGAAGAAGAAGAAGAAGAAGAAGAAGAAGAAGAAGAAGGGTAAGCACCGAGCTGAGAGCCAAATGTATTTTGCGAGAGATTACCCTGTGGGCATCATTCCGTTTCATCCTGACACCCTCTCACACACACACGCACACACACACACACACACACACACACACACACACACACACAGCATATCACCAGGTGTACTGGTACAGTGTTTTTGAGGGTGTGGTTGGCTTTTTCTGTGACCGACTGTGATGACTGATGTGAGGCGTCAAGGCCGAAGCTTGAGCTTTGAACAAACAAGACTAGAATGTGTACAAAGAAAGAGAGAGAAAGAGAACTACAGTGAGTTTGAGTCAAATCAAATCCTGCTGAAGGGACCTCAAGATATGATAACACTTTATGAATTAAGAACAGAGTGAGAGTAGAGCAATACCGTCGTTTCCCCCAATATATATATTCAAAATAAAAAGAAGTAATTAACAGCTCTTAGTTCTCTATCTAACTCACACAACATTTGACCAAAAGGTGAAATGTTGTTTAACTTTTTATTTTTACTCCCTGCTGCAGTATACTGTAGTAATCCCACAACTGCCGCCATCAATTTATAACAAATAACAGATTTTAGCACTTAAAAAGTGTAAAATAAATTCCCATTGAGATAAATGAATTGAACCCGCAACCCTGGAAATGTTGGTGCCATGCTCTTTGAACCCATGAGCAACGCAAGGAGAAGAATCCCCTGAGCAGTGGCATTCAAACTTTGTTTCTGCTGAGCCCCCCTCCATAGGATTTCAAATACAAAAAGTACAAATACAAAATGCCATAAGCAAACTAACCTAGTTTATAATAAACCAGGTCGAGCGTTCATTCACAAATAATGGAAATAAATTGAAATATGAATAAATTACATAATTTTCAACAAACTGATGAAAATAACAACCCCTTAGATTTGGAAAAAAAAACATATTATAAAAAAAAAAAACATTTCATGAAATTTAATTAGTCATATCAAAGTCCTTAGTATTTAAAATATATAAGAAAGGCATTACTTTTTTTATCTTTCATTTTCTCGTGCCCCAACCCTGCAATTTCTTCACCATTCAACATTATATCTAATATATATATATATATATATATATATATATATATATATATATATATATATATATATATATATATATATGTGTATATATAATATATTATATTTATATTTATATATTTTAACATTACGTAAGAACATCAGCTCAGTTTCTCTGTTCTGTACCATAAGCACCAACCGGTTGAGTAGCATATTTACATCCAACCAGGTAATAACCTAAACTATCAATCTCTCAATCTCTTAATTCTTCTCACTCTATAATTTATCATCAGTTCGCCTCCTCACTGAAGTAAGTGATTTATTGGGCCAGTGATTACTATATGCAGGGCGGATGTGCTCTGTGGGGCGTCATCAACTTAAACCGCCTCAGAGGACAACGGCAGCCTCCGACTGGTCCGTCACCGGGCTGGACGGGCTGAGAGGAGCCACGGCTTCCAGCTCACACAGGAGCTGCGGCTTGTGGCCGTGTCCTGTTCAACTCATCGCTTCATGTTCGCAGAGCTGCATTCATTTACTAACACGTCGTTTGCAAATGTTGTTTTTTTTAAGTGACATGGTTATGTTCCATCCCTATTTATATCTGTTTATGAAATATAACATTTTAATGTATGCAACATTTCCCATAACTTCTGTTTCTCTCTTTCTTTCTCTCCCTTCTGTAGGTTTCCCAAAGGTTCTTCCATTTTCTCTTGCAGTCTTCAACTACTGATAAAAAAAACTACACAACTACCTCCCAAATGTTCTTCTACGTAGCTTTTATTTTTATTTTCTTAATTACGTCTGTTGCCTCATTATTGAGGACAATGAAGTGCTCACACAACGTGAGCGTAGAGCTCGCACCCTTATGATGGGACTCATTGATTCCTTAAATGTAGTGTACCAAGCAAAGCTCAACTACATATTTGAGGTTTTCCAAAAACTCTTCCTTGAGCTTGATGGCACAAAGCTATCCCCCAAAAGTGCAACCACTGAGGACCAAGTTGCTGACTTGAATGGTTGCTGGTCCATTGGTCCATATTTAGGATTTACAGCATGCTCTTATGTTACCTAGATTTGCCTCTTAATGCTTGTTTCACTGTAACCCCAAATGTGACCCAGCACTATACTAAAGAATATACAGGACTCTGGACGACATAGCATTCAACACAGTGAGGGAGAATGTAAAATGTAGAATGTAGGGTTGGCTGAGCGTTTCAATTTTCATATCGTCCAATCATGGCTACTCGAGATCGCGAATAGGCGATCCAATCCCCAATAGTCCAATCGCCAGGGGGCGGCAGGATTAGGGGGGGAGTTGCATCACAGCACACCAGTGAAATGCTGGTGGTGTTTCCCACGCATAGACTTGACTTGGGTGGGCCGCCCAGGTATGTTATCAGCCACATTTCCCTACATGCAGAGGACAGGGATATCCCAAATGAGGGAAGTAATATATTTCTGTAAAACATATTAAAAAAAAAAAAAAAAAAAACACACAAATAAATAAATACGGTCTCGGCACCCACTGAGTCACCATGGCCACTAGGCGGTCCACGGGCGGCCATGGCGAATTATTATTATTATTTTTTTTACAATTTGTTTATACAGATATTAAAAAACGTGTCAGAGCACCCGGCGGATGTTGAGGGTGCCGTGGCAGCAGAGCCACCTTCAGTGGACCGCCCAGCCAACAAAAAAACAACTTGTATAAATGGCAGATAATGGGAAGGTTTGCCGGTTTCAAAGAATGAAACAAATTTGCCAAATTATCCCGTCGGACCTCTAAGCCGAGCATTCTGGAGAGCAGGGAATAGAGTTCGGAGTGGCAGTCAGGGATCCTTTTCGACTTCCCCTAGATTTTTGTCACTCGCTCTTTTCAGTTGGAGGCCGTGAAAGGAGGCCTAAACAGTGCATTCACAACAAAAACAATAAAGCTTCAAAAATATAAATAATTATTTAGTTATTTATACATAATTAGAACTGATTGAAATTAAGGTGAATCTACCCTGAAAAAAATGATCTCTTAACAAGCAGGTGAGACTTGAAAATAAGAACTATTGGATGTTTCCGATGGACCTTTTTTCCCCTTTTGAGATCTAGAAACATGTGCTTAAGATTATTCAACTATCTTGGAGATTATACATGTCTTCAACACCATTACTAAGAAAAAAAAAAATCTAATGACGCATTTGTTAAGTGAAGCAAGGAACTTTTTGAAGAAAACTTTTTCAGACTTTTGATGGCCTTTCAAAGCATCTTTACTAAATTAAGGCTTTAAAGAAAAACAAGCATTTTTTAAACGTTTTTTTATTTGCAGTGGACATCAAATCTGTACCACATTTGAAAATAGGTTGAGGCTCAATCAGTGAGACATAAAGCTCATTTAGAAATAAAAGTCTAGTTCGAATATAATATTATTAAATACACTTTTTCGCTTCAAAAAGGGACCTGTTATGAAAAACTCAGTGCTTTTTCAGTGCTTGTGCACATACATTTGGGTCTCTAATGGGCTTATTCATACGCAAACTGTGAAATATGGCAACACAGGTTTTGTGAGCTGTCTTTTTCATAAAACACGCGGTGAAACAAGCCCTTCAGATTTGCAACCCTTATCATCGTCATTTAGGGCCTCAATACAATAAGAAACCGCCCCCCATCTGAGTAACTCCACCCACGGCTGGACAATTACAAGCGCGGCTGGGAGCAGCTTTGTGTTTAACAGACCAACACAAATCTTTGAAAATGAAGACGAATTAATACCAACTGTCTGGGAAGAAACTTCAGACGATGGAAATGTAATTATTTACAAAATAATTCTGCTGTGTTTCCTTCGAAGAAAAAAAATAAAGGCACGTGGTAGACAGACTGTCGGCTGCAGCGTGCGATTCGCTGTGTGTTTCTGGAGTGTCCCTGTTGTGCACGGGCGCTAATTACGCATGGAGGGAGACGGGTCCCCATCTAGACCAGATCTCAGGTCTCTAGAGTCTTCTTTCTCTCCTCTCATCTCCTCCTGTGGTAAGTGAAATGTGACTCCACGGCCACTTTGGATAACACGCTCAGTAGTTTTACGAATTTGACTTTTTTTTAAATTGGATGAACATGGGCACTGACACGTGAAAATTAACTAAATGGGTTTTATTTATATTTAAAAAACAATAATAATAATAATAATAATAACGACGGTGGGAAACTGTAATCGATGTCTGCCCGGACACTGGGTGACACTGATAACACCGGCAGCCACGGCAACTCCATACAAAACACCCATTAAAAACTCAATGGTCAACATAAGCTGGGCCATGACCCGCAGGATGAACTTCTCATCATGGTGACACCTGAAATGGTCAAAAACCCACAGTGGAATGATGTTCGGTGCAAGAGTGATACAACTAGAACGTCTTGATTTGTACTGCTGAATCTGAGCTACAAGCAGTCATGAAAACTCACCTTGCTTTGATGCGTCGGGCGTTGACTCGGCCCTCGCAGCACCCCATCACGATGCACGGCCCGGCGGCGGTGCCTTCGGTGATGTGCTCATTGTGGCTCGCTGTGTTCGGGTGCATGAGCTCCCTGTGAATCTACACCTGCGACACCACCGCAACGGCCCTGTGGTCCTGCGATGGAATGCTGCACCGACGACTCCATGCGTGAGCACGTGTCAAGAGAAAAAAAAAGGCTCAATGACAAGTGACAAAAGCCTGGCACTTGCATTAGTGCATAGTAGTGCATACACATTAAAAGCGAGTAACAACGGCCTATAAGTGTTGTAGTGTGTGAATGTAACGGGTTGGTACCGTGCTCCGGCGGGTTACCTCCCAAACAGGAGCCTTTCTGTGTGGAGTTTGCATGTTCTCCCCGTGCTCACATGGGGTTTCCTCCACCTCACGTCAGTAAGGACCCCCCACCACAAACATGCACAACATCATCGTCTGACCAGCGATGGACACTCGTCACCAGGTCGCCGGGCGCGTCCACGTACGCTGCCCACTGCTGCTGGCTGTGGCCCCGGAGGAAGGACAAGCCAGGATGGGTTAAGCGCAGAGGCCTCATTTCACCGGCCACCATCCAAAGCGTGTGCGTGTGTGTGTGTGTGTGCAAGCATGTGTTGCAGTGTGGTGTGCTGTGTGACGAATAAAGACTGTTCTTCTCTTCACATTTAATTCAAGTCGGGTCGAGTGGAAAATGAAAAGCATGCGGTAGCTGCTTTACACCACCAGGGGCATCGCGTCTCCAGTTGAACACAATGCACGGAAACCGCGTCGCAGAAGGGAGCACGACTCGGCAAACACTTGTAAAGGAAAGTGCATTCACAACGTTATTCATTAGATGACAATTTAACTGCACGCTGAAACGAGCAAAAGTCGTACATTTAACTCCATAAGGCCACATTCAAACATTAAACAATGAAATGAGGAAGTTCTCTTTCGCCGCGACACAGGACGGGGCAGAGAGATTACGTCATCAACTGGCGACTTTTACTCTTAAAGGGGCAGTGGCAGGCTTTTCTCAGTATTTAGGCATTTAACCCAAAAATGGATTTTTAAAACACAGATTCATATCGGTTCACATTGATCGCGACGAGGTGACATTTCAAACCAAAACAAAAACATCAATAAAATACTGATTCTACGTGGGTTACGTGAGCACGCACACGCACGCACACGCGCACACCGTCCACGCTGCTCCCTCCTCCTCTGCTGCCCCCTGCTGGCCTCCTGGCCACATGGCGATGCAGCGAGGTGTGGCCAGTGATGGAGCCTTGCGTCGTGGAACTCTCACGAAGTCTCCAGCGGATGGAACAAAGTGTTCGGGTTCAGTTTGTTTCTGATCATTCTTTTTTTTTTTTTTGTTGTTGTTGTTGTCCATAAAGTTGACACCTGGAGCACATTAACGCTTCGTCTTTCATGTTTGATGGGATTAAGCAACTGTAATGGAATGCAGCAGGTGTAAACCACATTAAAACATGTTGAAACGTGCAGTCTTTGGGAAATGTATTTGAAAACATTTGAAGAGGGAAAGAAATACAGCTGAGCAAAGTCAAAGGAAATTACATTTCAACATTAGGGATGAGAGTTAAAACCAAGAAGGTAAATCAATCAAGATTCCCCGGAGTGCATATTTCCTTGAATGTTGAAGGAGGAAAGTGAAGTTTGAAACGCTGTGTTTTTACGGGATTCCACCAGAGTTTGCCTCGAAAATTACGTCAACACGCACAAACACATGAACTAAAAATATTTTATTGACTGTAAGATAATGCACGGATTGGATTTGAAGGAAAAACGACACAAAAAAACACAAAATCATCTCAAAGCATATAAATGTAGGGCGCCATGGAAGGACAATCATTTAATGTGTTTTCAAAATACCGGATAAAAAGTTTGTGAATGCATTTTCACAGATTACCCTGAAGGTCCATAAAACCTGTCACATTAATACCAAGACGAACATAGAAATGCAAATCATCACAGGAATATAAAAATCTTCCTCTATCTGACACTGCACCTTCTCACAGGGACACTGAGGACCCAGACTCCAGCCAAAATCCAGGGTGGAGAGGTTCAGTGAATGTGGTGTGGAAGGTGTGAAGGTGTCTCAGTGTGTCAGAGGAAACTGAGTAGAAGGACAGAGTTCCAGCTGTCCAGTCCAGATACACTCCTACTCTGTGAGGACCAGGGGACGTATGGGGAGCTAGGAGTGTTGGACTGTTATTGTACCAGGCAGCGTAACCATCATCAGAACAATCCAGGATCCAGGACGTCTTATTCCCCCCAAGAGAGCAGTCATCGCCCTCTCCTCTCCTTCCGATTCCTCTGTAAGTCACTCCTATGGAGACCACTCCTTCCCACTCCACCTCCCAGTAGCAGCGCCCAGTCAGATCTTCTCTACACAACACCTGTTCCCAGTAGTCAAATCTCTCCGGGTGATTAGGGTGCGGCTGCCGCTCTCTAACCGTCATCACCCTCCTGTTGTTCTCGGAGAGAGAGAGTGTTGTGTGTGCTGTGTTTGGGTCCAGTGTGAGTTTAACACCATCTGATGGAGAACAAGACACAAAACAGCAACAGTTAATGATCTAACATCCCTGTTTGTTGCCTTTACTGTGGATTCATCAACAGACGGTCCATTCATCAGCAGTTTCCCCGACTCAGAATTGTGTCCAAAAAAAGACTGTAATTACGTTTTGTTTCAGGGGACAGTGCCCTAATATTTTAATATTGGAGGGTCTTTCTCTATTTCCTAAATGTGCATCCCAATGTAGTACTGTTGAAATCTTAACGATACCCATCCCTGCCCCGTTCCTCCGTGCCCCGTCTCCACACTTTTTTAGTTGTTTTATTTGGAGGAGCGGGGCGTGGGTGAACGTGATGCAGAATCACATGCGCAGTGAGAGGATCCCTGCGAACGAATCAGTGGCGCGATTGGTCTGAGATAGTTGCGGCTCCAGGTTGCTACTTGTATAAATTCTTACACAGGTGCTTATACATTAGGCAGACAAATCAGTGCGTCCGGTGTGGCTCATTTCTGTAATCGTGTGGCTCACTCCCATAATGTGGTTTTGCGTTTGTCTTTTCTGGTAATGAGATCGTGTTTTTTCGTAATTTGCTTTTGTTTTGTCTATTGCATGTGTCTTCTTAAGTTGCAGTGCGTTGAGCTCTCGGGGCCGCTAAACGGACTGTACTAAACAGACACTTACACTTCCTCACACCTGGTTTCAGCCTACACGCTCCGCTGTGCTCCACCCTGGGGGAAAACCAAGGCAGAGCAGAATGTTTTCTTTGATCAGGGACACATATACATCAATAAGCTGCAATCAATCATTTTCCATCCCACATCAGTCATATGTGCTGTCTGACATCACCCTGCGTCACCCAGCATCCCAGTGTGATTGGCGTACTCCTTGTAGAAGAGCTTGTCAGGGAGGTGGGCTGGTCTCTCCATACCTGAGCGTGTCCAGTCTCCAGCGTGGCTCCTCCAGGCCAGCAGAGAGCAGCATTACTCCTGCCTCTCCTGGGTGGTTGTAGCTCAGGTCCAGCTCTTTCAGATGGGATGGGTTGGAGCCCAGAGCTGAGGCCAGAGCAGCGACGCCCTCCTGTGTGACCAGACAGCCTGACAAGCTGCAAACAGAAGATGTCAATACAAGGACAGAGTTACTGTAGTACCTATAATATGATATAACACAATATTATATATATTATATTATATTATACAATATAATATTCTATAATATAATATAATACATTGTGGTGGACCAAGGAGCGTGGTCAAGCCGCGGCTGCAGACGGCAGCATGGCTCCCTTTTCCGCGGCCGCCAAGCTGCCTGAGTCGGACGAATCAGCACCCGCGCGGCGCTCATTGGTTCGACTCGGGGCTGGGAGCTTTCTTAATGTTGGTCTGTCTTGCAGAGGGGATCGCCGGACGGGCTCAGCAGCCGACCAGGAGCTAGATCGGAACCCCATTCCTCTGTTTTGTTCATCTTTATAATAAAAAACTCTCGCCATGTTGGCGAACCACGGCCAGAAAGACTCAGTCTCCCTCCCGAAACCCCTACCCCTGAGACTTCCACATACATTATTATATTTTATTATAGAATAGAATATGTTATAATACTTGTATTTATTATACCATTATACAATGTAATGTAATATATCGTGTGCATAGAATCACATTCTGTATATTTTAAATATATTTTATATATTTGATGATTTCTGTTGTGTATTTTTCAACTATTTGTGTATATTAGGCAATTTTTATTATTATTTTTTTATTTAACTTTTTAATCTATTTCATTTCATTTTTATTATTATATTTTATTATTTAGTGTGGGGGTAGTGTGGTTTACGCAGCCACTGTCGTGGGATTAAGTAATTGGGCCCGGGATCAGGTTGGCTGTACGTCTGTTGCTCGTCAGAGCAATCAATGATCAAATCACCCCCCCCCCCCCCCACACACACACACACACGAGGAAAGCCTCTGTCATGACATGTGTCCATCTGCTCCCAGATTGTTCCATCTTGTCTACAATCTCCACCTGTGCGCTGTGCGCCACTCGGTTGGCGTGTGGCAGGTGGACCTGCGACAATTATTATTTTAAATGTTAATCTTTTTTTTCTAAGTTAATTGCCTGTAGAGAAAAGCACCAATCCTCACCATGACAAATTCTTTGTATATGTTCATGTACTCGGTGGAGTACACTCATTCTGATATTGATTAATATAAAAAAAAAATGTCATGTTATCATGTTATCGTTGTCAAATGACTTTCACTGACTTGTGACTATTATTTATTAATTACTTGGAGTCCATTCCTGATCTCAGTTGGTTGCAGAGGTTGCGGAACACTGACCTGAGTGTTTCCAGAGCACAGTGTGGACTCCCCAGTCCAGCAGAGAGCAGCTTCACTCCTGAATCCTGCAGATCATTGGTGCTCAAGTCCAGCTTTCTCAGACGAGAGGAGTTGGAGCTGAGAACTGAGGCCAGGGCTTTACAGCTTCTCTCTGACAGATTACACACACTCAGCCTACACACCGACATGGATGCAGATAAATAAATAGTTTAAAGTTTTTCTTTCCATAAACAGTAAAACTATATTCACTTAAAGTATCTCCTTGGATGTCAAACAAATTCCAGTTAATATAGGGATATTATCTGTGCACCTACAGAGATGTTTTGGAGGCTTTGACCACTGGCAGCAGCCTGAGAAGACCCTCCTCTGAAGCAGAGTATTTCTTTAGGTCAAATACGTTCAGCTCCTCTTCTGATGACAGTAAGATGAAGACCAGAGCTGACAACTGAGCAGGGGAAAGTTTTACTCCAGAGAGACTTCCTAATTGCATGTACAGTTGAATCTCCTCCACTAGAGAATGGTCATTGAGTTCATTCAGACAGTGGAACAGGTTGATGCTTCTCTCTGGAGAGAGATTCTCACTGAACTTCTTCTTGATGTAACAGACTGTTTCCTGATTGGTTATCGAGCTACTTCCTTTGCGTTCCAGCAGGCCTCGTAGGAGCAGCTGGTTGCTCTCCAGTGAGAGGCCCAAAAGGAAGCGAAGGAACAAGTCCAAGTGTCCATTGACACTCTGTAAGGCCTTGTCCACAGCACTCTGGTGGAGGGATTGTAGCTCAGATTTGGATGTTGGTTGTGTTTCTGACAGCAGATTGACACCAGTGCTGGTGAATGTCTGGAAGATATGAAGAGCTGCAAGGAACTCCTGAATGCTCAGATGGACAAAGCAGAAGACCTTGTGCTGGTAAAGACCACACTCCTCTTTGAAGATCTGGGTGAACACTCCTGAGTACTCTGAGGCTGCTTGGATATCAATGCCACACTCTGCCAGGTCCACATCATAGAAGATCAGATTTTCTTTCTCCAGCTGTTCAAAAGCCAGTTTTCCCAGAGATTGAATGCTCTTCCGGCTCTCTTCATTCCAGTGTGGATATGTCCCAGATCCTCCATGATACTTGACATTTCCCTGTATGGACTGAACCAGCAGGAAGTGGATGTACATCTCAGTCAGGGTCTTGGGCAACTCTCCTATCTGTGCTTTCGTCAAGAGGTGATGCAGAACGGTAGCAGTGATCCAAGAGAAGACTGGGATGTGACACATGATGTGGAGGGTGCGTGATGTCTTGATGTGGGAGATGATGGTGTCAGCCTGCTTCTCCTCTCCGAATCTCTTCCTGAAGTATTCCTCCTTCTGTTTGTCGCTGAAGCCTCGCACCTCTGTCACCATGTCCACACACTCAGGAGGGATCTGATTGGCTGCTGCAGGTCGTGTGGTTATCCAGAGGCGAGCAGAGGGAAGCAGGTTGCCCTCGATGAGGTTTGTCAGCAGAACGTCCACTGAGGTGGACGCTGTGACATCAGTCCACATCTCATTGTTCTGGAAGTCCAGAGGAAGTCGATTCTCGTCCAGGCCGTCAAAGATGAACACAACTTTAAACTTGTCGTAGCTGCAGATTCCTGATTCTTTGGTTTCACTAAAGAAGTGATGAACAAGTTCCACCAAACTGAACTTTTTCCCTTTCAGCAAATTCAGCTCTCTGAAGGTGAATGGAAAGGTAAAGTGTATGTCCTGGTTGGCTTTGTCTTCAGCCCAGTCCATAGTGAACTTGTGTGTTAAGACTGTTTTACCAATGCCAGCCACGCCCGTTGTCAACACTGTTCTGATTGGTTGATCTTGTCCAGGTAAGGGTTTGAAGATGTCTTGACATTTGATTTGTGTTTCTTCTGTCGATTGCTTCCTGGAAGCTGCTTCAATCAGTCTGACCTCATGTTCCTTGTTGACCTCTGCACTGCCCCCCTCTGTGATGTAGAGCTCTGTGTAGATCTGATTCAGAGGTGTTGGCTGTCCTGCTTTAGCGATTCCCTCAAACACACACTGGAACTTCTTTTTCAGATGAGACTTCAGTTTATTTTGGCACACAGGAGCAAGATTTACTGAAAGAACAAATAACAAAGGACATCATTGAGTTAATGTTACACTGTGAAATGTCAATATTTCCTGCTTAATGTGTAAACCTCCCAACTCCTTGTTGTCAATTTAGCTACTTCACTGCTGGCTGAAAAAGTTTTCTGTGTGTGCAGTCCAACTGTTGTGCAGTTGGTTATTAATCTGTTTTAATGTTTTCATCATGCTACACCCTCAATAACAATCAGCAGCTTTACCAGGTTATCTGTAGCACACCATTTACCATCTGCAGGAAGTGTCCAAACCTTCCATTCAAAAGATCAGCTCTAGTAGTGCAGTCAAAAGACATAAGACACCTTCCATGCTGCTTCAATTTAGATTTTATATTACTCCACTGTAAAACAACTTTAAAGCTGTTTTACTGATATAGGTATAACTGATTAAGTCCTTCCTTCTTTTGTGGCTCTTTACTTATATCCTGTCTGTTATTCCTAGACTGTTTTCTCCAGAGTGGAATTCTCTTTTAAATGTGTAGAACAGCCTCTTACTGCTCTGCAGAGAGTCAGCCAGCTCCTCCTGCTTCATCCTCCTCAGGAAGTGCAGTGTGATCGTCACAACTCCCTCTTTGGCGCTCCTCCGCTGCTCCTCTTCCTCACCCCCCACCTCAAAATCATCATCCTCGTCCTCTCTCCGTCTCTCTGAGCATTGTGGGTAATCTGGACTCAGAATCTTTCGGAGCCTCTTCAGCTCCTTCTTCACAAAAGTGACCATGTTGTCCTCAAGCAGCTGGAACAGAACATCAATAAGAACTTTACTGTCCTGGATTCATATCCCACTGGTCTGAAGAGGGAAACATGGAGACTATTAACACCACAACACATGCTTCTTCATTTCATCTGGAGCTTGATGGAGGTTTACACACCAGGAATATGGAGTCCAGGTCTGTTTTATGTCCAGACTGACCACGGGTGACCTCTGACCTCTGCTGGTCTCTGTGGAGGACACACACACACACACACACACACACACACACACACACACACACACACACACACACACACACTTGTTGACTTGTTAAAGTCATAAATCCATACAAAAAACATCTCCCAAGTCCACACAGTTAGAGGTGATTTCTCCTGGTAGAAACACAAGGTGAACACCTCAGTATTTTCTGCTCTGATGTTCTGATGTTTGGAGAGAAGACGCTAAATCAACAGAGTTTGAAGTTTGAGTCCAATTCATTTTCTCTCTGACTTGTTTCCTCCGTTCTGATTACAATCTCCTCCGGACTCATCATATATTCGAAAATCCTACCTCTTCTCAGTGGGGGGGCGGCCATCTTTGAGGTCAGGTGGACCTCTCATTGAACAGTCACTCTTCATGGAGACACAGCTGGGTTCAGGAGCATGTTCTCCTTCCTGATGGAATCTACCAGTAAAACAGTACCCAGCATCTGTAGGTTAGGATTTGTACATGTTTGGCTGTTTATACTACTATTTATTTGATAATTCCTCACCTCAGCTCAGTAGACTTATTCCCATCTTTAAAACCAAAAGGTAAATCCATTGACCAGTCACTATTCATGGAGACACAGCTGGGTTCAGGACCGTCTGCTCTTTCCTGATGGGGTCTACCAGTAAAACAGTAACCACCATCTGTAGGATTTGTACATGTTTGGCTATTTATACTACAATTTATTTGATAATTCCTCACCTCAGCTCAGTAGACTTATTCCCATCTTTAAAACCAAAAGGTAAATCCATTGAGCAGTCACTCTTCATGGAGACACAGCTGGGTTCTGGACCGTCTCCTCCTTCCTGATAGGGTCTATCAGTAAAACATTAACCACCATCCATACGTTAGGATTTGTACATGTTTGGCTGTATCTTAGAATTTATTTGATAAATCCACACCTCTGCTCAGTAGTCCATTTTCTCCGTTTAGAGTCTGGAGGAATAAACATAGATTGGTCACTCTTGATGGAGACCCCGCTTGGTGAAGGACTCTCTGGACTCTCCTGCTGCTCTGGGCTTCAACACAACACACACACAATGATAATGAAGGTGTGCACCTGGGTGGCAGGAACTGTGGCACCTATTGATCGGGACATGACGGACCATGGATGACACAACAACCAGCACGGGGGAAGAGCTAGAACGACATCTGTGGCTGCCTTGTGATAAAGGAGGTCCCGCGTGGTGCTCGGCCACTTCAGGTCCTAGATGAGGAGAAGGCTGGGGGCGGTGGAGTAGCCTCCCTTGGTGATGGACGGACCGCTGGATAGACTGCCCAGGCATGGACCCAGAAGAGAACGAGGCTGGCGGCGGTGGAGAGCCTCTTGGTGCCCTCGATGCCATGGCGGTCTGCGATCCTCCCGCCAAAGGAGGAAACTCCTGAATATCCCTGACATCGACTGTGGGCTCCAGGGCTTTGAATCTGTTCTCCAGCCTGAGAGTCTCCGGCATAGAGCAGTGCAAGGAGCGCTCACATCACTGCCCCCCGCTCACCGGCAGGGTCGAGGGTTCTGGGGTGGAGCAGGTCCGGGACTTGGTCCATGGATCCACAGCCGGCGGGGCATCAGATGGGCCCGACTCACCCACAGCGAGAATGGATCCAGGCCAAGGGAGAGTGGTGTCAAGGTCCGATCATAGCAGAGGACATGGAGCAGGAAATGAGCTTAGCCTGAGCGCTGGCGATGGAGGTCAGACACACAAACAGTCCATTCTTTTTCTTCACATCTTCATGCAGGCTGTTTTTAAAGACCGTCTTTTCTGTCAACCAGGCGCAAACAATTCTCACACAGGGGGTAGGCATCGATGTCGGCATAGTTATTCATATGCTACACAACAGGCTAACTAGTGCTAGCTAAGTGCTAACAAAGCCAAAGTCTGAGTTACAAAATCCGAAAAACAGTTCAGGCGAGGGTAAAAAAAAAAAAAAAAGGAACATGGATTTCAGATTGTCAACAATCCGGGATGTGACGTGCAAGCGAAATGATGGAATGACATACTGATATTCCTGTCTATTTATACGCCAATGTCCGGAATTTCAGCACACGTAGCATCGTGGTAAAGGGGCCAAAATGAGCAGGTCAACCCAGGTGTCCTGTTCACATCAGAGCCGATCAGAAGCCGAGCATGTAAAAACCTGCGTCTCTTGCAGGGTCACTTGACTGAAACCCGGGATTTTCCCTTCCCACCGATGACAAATCCCGGATGTTAACGCGTGTGACCAGGTTTTTGGCGTAGTGGGAAAGTGGTATTAAAGATCGTCATCTTACCTGTTAGCTTTGCTCTGGCTCTCCTGTTCCCCTGACAGAGTGCTTTTAGAGGTTGGACGCCCCTCCTCTCTCCCCCCAGACACATTCATAGTGGACTGCAGACCTGGACATGAAGACACCATCATGCTGTTGGGCATTTAACATTCACTGATGTTTTTTACCATTTCTCAAAGACTCAGCCAAGTCAAGGATGCATGTGACGCATATGATTTCATTTGTCTACCTCGTTAAATCATTGGTTTTGTGCAGGAGAAGACTGAATAGGAACATTTTCTTTTCATCTGAAAGAAATTTGTGTTCAATTTGTCTGTTTGTATTTGTTATTTGATGGGCTTTATTGTGAAGTGTTTGAGTGCTAATTGTGAAGACTTGAAGCGGACAAAGCCGTTCATTTGAACTTTCGTTTGTGGATTACATGTTTACTTTTATTTTTTATTTTTTAAAACAAAGTAAAGAAGTTTATAGTTTTGTTTGACCGCAAATGATAGTTCCACTGAGGGAGTGGAGGCCCACCGCCAGGAGCAGCCCGGATTGGCTGATCGGGAGAAGGAGGATTCCCGGTGTGCCGGTGACGAGGCAGTCATTTTAATGTTATCATTGCATTGACAAGAATTTAACATCGCTGTACTTGTGCTGGTGACTTCTCTCACACACACACACACACACACACACACACACACACACACACACACACACACACACACACACACACACACACAGCTACTGATGTGCCCCCGTGGCCCCATTGGAAACCAGTGCGGCCACCGCCCACACCAAACACTGTAGGCAGGTTTGGGAGGAGGCTGGGAGCTGAGGACCATTTCTCGTCCTACCGCTGTTGCGGCGCTGCCCCCTCTCTCCGCTAAACTCTGAATCTGGGAGATAACCACGCCCGTCATTTGCATTTCAGGACTGGAAACGATCAAAGGGGCATTATGAAATAAAAGTCCTCCTTAATAAATAAATATATGGGATAAAAAAAAGTGGTCTTTTGAAAGATGTCCTTTTTAAAATAAAAAAAATATCTCTTTGCCTTTCAATTGATATCGAATCCTTTGAATCTCTTTGCCTTTGTGCCTACACATTGTGGCGATGACACAATCATTTGGATTCAACCGATTCGGAAAACACAGTGGCTAAACAGTTTGTAATAACATTATTCTGCGGCCTGAGTTCTTGTCCCGGTCCGGGGGCCTGCATCATCCTGCATCCGGCATTACCGCAAGGAAAGACATGACACTGACAGGAGACTTCCACGGCCGCCACACGATGGATAATACACAGTGTAGTGTTTAATAAAGTGTTGGATACACTACCTTGAGTCTTCTCCCGCCTGTTCTTACTGTGTGTTTCTTCACAGTCAAATGAAAAGTCAAAGCGGACTCCGGACATTTACGACTACAACTGCTACTACTACTGCTACTACTACTACTTTACTACTTTCACTTTCACAAAGGTGACGTCATGTTCCGCTATGGTCCTGCACTGCCCCTTGCTGGTCATTTCAGGTGTGTGTGTGTGTGTGTGTGTGTGTGTGTGTGTGTGTGTGTGTGTGTGTGTGTGTGTGTGTGTGTGTGTGTGTGTGTGTGTGTGTGTGTGTGTGTGTGATAGAGACAGCCGGTGGGGGGCAGGGGTCCTGCCGGGGAGCCTCACTGCGTGGGGTAGAAACCGGGATTGAATGTATATTCCTACAGCGGTGGATGTATGTTCACTGCCAATGTTTGGTTGCGGTGTGTAGGATTATTGGCAACATTTTGTTTGCTTTTTAAGGGCTCACGGTGTTTTTCAGGTCGTTTTCACCTTTAGGTTTTCTATTGTTCTTCTGTTGTTGAAAGTTATATTTGGTTTACTGTATAGTGGCAGATCTTTTTATTGGGTACAGTTAACTGTTAGGTTCATTGTTCATTTTTTCCAAATGTTCCATATATTGACTTTTTATTTTTCATATTTTTTTATTATTATTATTTGCCTGTTGTGTCGATGTGAGCTGCCGGGAAATTTCCCTTCAGGGATGAATAAAGCGCCTCCCTACCACCTTCCTGTTATGGCAAGCCCAACAAGAATTTCACAAGTTAGAGATCACACCACAACGAAAAGACGGAGTTTGTAGCTTTATTGAAGACGAGAGGCAAGAAACATGGATTGGTGGAATGTAGATCAGGTGATGGTGACAGCGATGGAGGATGACGCGTGACTGGCGAGCCGGCGTAATTAATTTGTGATTGAGCGGGAGAACAGCTGACGAATGCGCTTCTTATTCTGTTTTTTTTTTTTTTTCCCCCGGACTGTTAAGCTTTTCGTTCATTAATGCTTATGGTCTGAAGGGCACCAAACCTCAGGAGAAGAAATTGCTCGTGTCTGTACGTGTACCTGACGAAATAATCAACTGTGGTTGTGAGATGACCGCCAGGGGGGCAGTGCGGGAACCAGCGCGGAACATGACGTCACGGTCATGAACGCGATCTCCGCCGTCCACTTTGACTTTTAATTTCAAGTTCAAGTACAAGTTCAGCCGATCGCGTGTCACACACAGGCGGGGGAAGACTGGAGGTAGTGTATTGCACACTTTATCAAACACGACACTGTGTATTGTTCGTCATCGCTTCTGTAAATGTGATGTGACTCCGAGTGGACATGGTTTGGTTTGCAGGATCTGTCTTGGCGAAAAATAACTGCCGTTATAACAACTTGTTTATCCACCGCGTTTTGCCTCAGTTCCCAGCGTCCATGGATTCAGTATTCATTATTAATCCAACAACAGAATTGAACAGCTGTGTAGAAAACAGAGTAAACAGATGATGGTATACAAACAGAAAACAATATCACTTCAGTAAACAGATGATCGTATACAAAGAGGAAACAATATCAATTCAGTAAACAAGATTCTAGTATACAAAGAGAAAACAATATCACTTCAGTAAACAGATGATGGTATAAAAACAGAAAACAATATCAATTCAGTAAACAAGATTCTAGTATACAAAGAGAAAACAATATCACTTCAGTAAACAGATGATGGTATAAAAACAGAAAACAATATCAATTCAGTAAACAAGATTCTAGTATACAAACAGAAAACTATATCAATTCAGTAAACACGATTCTAGTATACAAACAGAAAACAATATCAGTTCAGTAAACAAGATTCTAGTATACAAACAGAAAACAATATCAATTCAGTAAACAGATGATGGTATACAAAGAGAAAACAATATCAATTCAATAAACAGATGATGGTATACAAACAGAAAAATAACAGAAGAGCCAGGGGTATATCACACTAGATGAAAATGTTGTAAAACATACAGCTTTTAAATGTGTTGACAGCCTTTTTGCTGATTGAATTAGAAGGTAGTTCCAACATCCTTCAGGAAAACAACAAAATATGTTTCTTTATTGCTTGCATTTATGAATGAAAAATGTTGCCATGAAAAAATAGATATCTGTCTTCTTTTCTTGGGTTATTGAAGATACCAAACCATTTTCCCAGAATAATGTAAAATCTAAAAAAAAAAAATGGATTAATGACAAATCTACAAAGGCTCTGCCGGAATTTATTGGTGTGAGAACAAAGCCAAAATTGGTGTAAAACTGTATCTGGTTATTCTTCACCAAAAGAGCAGTTTTGTGTTGAATCATTTTGAAATTCACCTCCTTTCTCTGAAGTCTCACCTCCTTGGCATTCTGCCAATATATATTATTTACAAACCGATTCCGAGATGCCGTGACATGAAATGGAGACAACATCTCTTTGAAGTGGGGCCCGTACGGCTCCATTATTATTTTGCGGATGTTGTGAAAAACATCTTTCTCCTACTGGGTAATCAGCTGTGTTGGGAAAAGATACGTATCTAGATACAGGCCTAACTACATTCCTGAAAAGCATTCGGGTGTGTGTTGGCATGGCATCAAAAATGAACAGTAGTCACTTCCCGTTGAACAACTGACTTACCAGCAGAATCTGATGCTGAGCCCATCACCTAAAGAAAAGTGATTTATTCTTAAACAAAATGTCTCTATTATTCCATATAAGATACCTGTGTGGTGAGAGGTTATGCTTATACAAACCAGAGTAGAAGGACCTGCTTATGGAATACAGGTCATTTTACAGGGAGTCCGTCTACGTTATATATATGACAACTTCAAGTGAAGCTCAAGCCACCAAAACGAGAGAATACAATTCCAGATTGAAACAGGATTTTCTTTTTTTTTTTATGTTAAGCCCAGTTCATTTCAAAGGTATTATATAGGGTGGTAAAATCCAGGAGATTCCGGATTCCTAATTACTCATAGCAACACCTTTTTTTAATATGTAATGTTTACAATTTTTACAGATAAAGTTAAAGAGCATCCGATCAACAGCTTTACTGATATTACTGTCAAGATGTAAAGAAAGAGCGGCATATGTGAGTCGAGAAATTCCCTCAGCCTCTTCCTTTCGATGACAAATCTCGTTGCAACCACTGATTCAATTTCCCTTGAGTTTTATTGAATAATAGGAGTAAAACGTTTAAAGAGCATCTTGATTTATGATCTTTAGGAATAGAAAGCCCAAAATATGCAACTTCTTTCATTACTGGGATATTGCAGATAGTGTAGATCACATATTTTAACAGAGAGTTCACATTTATTAATATTCAAGCGTAGACCAAAAGCCTGAGAAAGATAGATAATTATATGAAGAGCATCTGACTTGCATCTTACAAAAAAAAGTGCGGGATCATCAGCCAGCTGACTAATTACGATATCCCTACCAGCTATGAAGATTCCTTGTACATCACTGTTTATAATATAGGTTGTGAGGATTTGTGTACCAAGTAAAAACAAATGAGGACAGATCGGACATACCTGACAAATGCCACGTTTCAGATCAAATCTAGGGGTCGTGCCATGTTTCATTTTGATGAGCTATTTCCATCAGTGTACAAAGTTTTAATAGCCTTACAGAAAAAAATGCCAAAGCCCAATTTTTCCAGGGAGCAAAAGATGAATTGGAGTTGTACTGTATCACAAGCCTCAGAGAAATTTAGAAAGATGATAAAATTATCTTCATATATCGGTTCAGAATTGTCTAATTTCTATCAACACATCACGTGTGCCACCAGGGGAGATAGAACTTTGGACTATTGCTACATGCCTTACAAGAACGGATATAAGACCGTCTAGCTCCCTGCTTTCGGGAAATCAGATCACTCCACGATTTCGTTGGTTCCCGTTTACAAGCCGTGTATCGTACGGGACGGGTGGTGACGAGGGGCGTAAAGCAGTGGTCGGACTAATCAGAGGCCGCGCTTCAGGACGCTCTTACTGACGTAGACTGGGACATGTTCCAATCAAGTTCCAATGACGTCAGCAAGTTTACGGAAGTAGCTGTGAGCTTCATAGCTACGTTAGCGGACAGCATCGTTCCCACGGCGCAAGTTCAGATATTCCTGAACCAGAAACCGTGGGTTGATGAATCCATCCGTGGCGCTCTGAATGCTCACACTGCCGCTTACAATGAAGGTCTTGTATCCAGAAACATGGACAATTACAAAGCGGCGTCATACAATCTGCGGAGGGCGGTGACGGACGCCAAAGGGACGTACAGAGACACAGTGGAGCTACAGATGTAGCAAGTGGACACCAGACGCTTGTGGCAGAGGCTACGGACTATTACGAACTACAAGAGCAGCTCCTCCCCAGCCACGAGTGTGGACACCTCCCTAGCCAACGTACTGAACTCCTTTTATGTGCGGTTTGAATCTGGCAACAGCACTGCTAGCTTGCCAGCTAATTGGAGTCACACCGCTGGGGATGAGCGCGCACTCTCAGTGTCAGAGCATGATGTCATGAGGGCTCTGATGCGGGTGAACACCAGGAAAGCTGCGGGCCCAGATAGCATATCTGGACGAGTACTGAAGACCTGTGCTAACCAGCTAGCCCTGGTGCTCACTACGATATTCAACGCCTCCCTGGCTGAATCAGTGGTCCCTTCCTGCTTTAAGAGGTCCACCGTTGTTCCTGTCCCGAATATCGCCTCTCCAGCCTGCCTGAATGACTACCGTCCGGTGGCCCTCACCTCAGTGGTCATGAAGTGCTTCGAGAGGCTGATTAAGGAAACCGTCATGGTGGGCCTGATCACTGACGATGATGAGGAGGCCTACCGCGAGGAGGTGACTGACCTGTCACTCTGGTGCCAGGACAACAGCCTCCTCCTGAACGTCAGCAAAACTAAGGAGCTGATTGTGGACTTTAAGAGTGGATTACAACTCAGGATGCATGCGCTGTTGGTGATTGATGCTCACTGCTCACCCTGTCGACTTCTGTTGACAGGCTGAGCAGCTTTATGTACCTGGGACTAACATGGACTTTACACACAGACACTCTGGTGAGAAAGGCGAGGCAGCGTCTTTACCACCTCAGGCAGCTGAAGAAATCCTGGGGCTCGTGAGGATCCTCAAGTCCTTCTACTCTGGAGCAGCGGAGAGTCATGTACTGTGTGTATAGTACATGACCTTCTTCAGAGCTTGGGGTTTACTGAGAGTGATAGGGAGTGGTGGAAACTCATTCATTTATCTTATACTGCAGGAAGAGTTATGGAGGCGGTGGTATAATGATGACAGACTGTCTATTAGTACATTACCAGATAGGGCTGGAAGCACTATGCAACGAAAGCCCCACACAAAGCCCCACATGTAGTCCCCCCACCACGAAGACGCGGCGGGTGTGCCAACTTGCTGTCAGAGACAAGAGAGAGCTAGGAAGCACCGAACCAGTATATCGATAGCGCAGAAAATGAGTATTGAAACAGTTTCAAATATTCAGAATAGATATGTGTAGAAAAAGCGAGTGTGCACGCACACACACACACACACACACACACACACACACACACACACACACACACACACACACACACACACACACACACACACACACACACTTATTGACTTGTTAAAGTAATAAATCCATACAAAAACCATCTTCCAAGTCCAAAGGTGGCTCATTTCTATACTCGGTTACTTTATTTCTTTAACAGCAAAGTACCCAAAGGGCTTTTCTGTGCCTTCTCTATCCCCTGTCCTGCTGCACTCTGACCCTCTCTCTCTCTCTCTCCAAGGGCTCCTGCACATCTGCTTGTGCTGCATGATGAGAGCAACGCTGAAAATGACTTAATTTCGTATTACTTGTGCAAGAATTATTCGTGTCTCCGTTGATTGCATCCCACTGATTTACAGCCACACTTTCAGAATAAAGGTGGCATATTCGTGGGATTACAATTCTTATGCATTTCTTTCTTGTGTTTGCCTTGCACCTGTCATGCCCTCAGAGCTCTTCCTGGGCTGCTCCTGGCAGTGAACCTCCACTCCCTCAGCGGAACTGGCATTTCTGGTTAAACAAAACTATAAACTTCTTTGTCTTGTTTTAAAACTAAAAAATAAAAGTAAATGTGTAATCAGCAAATGAAAGTTTAAATGAACAGCATTGTCCACTTCAAGCCTTCACAATTAGCACTCACAAAACCAATCATTTAACGAGGTAGACAAATGAAATCATGCGTCATATGCAGCCTTAACTTGGCTGAGTCTTTGAGAAACGGTAAAAAACATCAGTGAATGTTAAATGCCCAACAGCATGATGGTGTCTTCATGTCCAGGTCTGCAGTCCACTATGAATGTGTCTGGGGAGCGAGAGGAGGGGTGTCCAACCTCTAAAAGCACTCTGTCAGGGGAACAGGAGAGCCAGAGCAAAGCTAACAGGTAAGATGACGATCTTTAATACCACTTTCCCACTGTGCCAAAACCCGGTAAAACCTAACATCTGGGATTTGTCATCAGTGGGAAAGGAAAAACCCAGGCTTCAGTCCCGTGTCAAATAACCCTGCAAAAGACACAGGTTTTTATCGGCTCCGCTTCCGATCTACTCTGATAAGAATAGGACACCTGGGTTGACCTGCTAATTTTGGCCCCCTTTATCGGTGGGCGCTGAAATTCTGGACGTTGGCGTATAAATAGACACGAATATCAGTGTATCACTCCATCATTTCACTGGCAGCTCACTTCCAGCTGTTACGTCCGTGTGAAACTTGATTGATTAGATCGCCGAGATCCGTGACTCAAAACCGTGATACGCTCCGAACCTTGAGTTTTGTGATCCGTTTTGAGATAGTAGTATTGGGTGATTTAAATCTCAATTGGTTGACCAATGTGTTTGACTACTGGAGAGAGGTGTGTTGAAATCTCCATCTAACCCAACTGATCACTGACCCTACCAGGCCTAATCTAAAACATATTTCTAAGTCAACTTTAATTGATCTGATCATATCCAATACGAGTGATAAAATTGTTGCTTCAAGTGTCATTGACCTTGGAATAAGTGCCCACTGCCCCATAGCGTCCATTAGGGATACGCGACTCAATAAGTGTTGTGTGGGGATGGTGTGGTTGGAGCAGCCACACCTCTCCTGGGCCGAGGTAATTGGGGCCCAGGATCAGTGTGGCTGCATACCTGTTGCTCGTTGGTTGGTCTAACGAGCAACAGGTAAAACCCCATCCCCACAAACACTCAGGAGAGAGGAGCCCCTGTCATGACACACGTCCATCTGCTCCTGGGTTTATTTCACCCAGCCCACTCTCTACAATAAACAGTGTTTTCTTAACCCCATAGTCTGTGTCTCTGAACCAGAGGGCCCTGGATATGCCACTCGGGTGGTGTGTGGCAGGCGAAGCTGCCACAAGAAGGTTCAACCACAAGTTGTTGTTTGAAGGAGCAGGTCTTCTTTTTCATAGTGACATTTCAAATATATTTGAAATTCCGGACATTGATCTAGCACTGGATCATTTTATAAATACCTTCAACTCAGTGGTTAAGAAGCATACCCCGTTTAAAAAGCAAAGAACTAATCTGTAGACCCTTCCCATTGCCTTGCTTTTAGGCATTTTGGAAATAAATATACATTTGTTAGTGAGGAAACCTAAATCTGATTATTATTTAAATACCATCTTTAGCTATTATTCAAATCCAGCCAGATTCTGGAAGGGATTATGAATAAAGAATAAGAATAGTGAATACAAATGCTATTTCCCTGTCCACGCATGTAAACTCTGGTCAGTGTGTAATGTTTGATCATAAGGAAATTGTCACAGTTTTTAAAAAACATTTTGCTGCAGCTGGTCACCTATTTGAAAATGGGAGCAGGGGATCTGTTAAATCTATGAGTAATCCTGAAATGGATGTCTCTGTACATACTGTAAGTCCCGTACCTCAGTTTGCGCTCCAGCTTCTCACTCCTAATCTAGTTACTGGAGCACTTCTTGCCATTGACTCCAAAAAAGCAACTTTAGAAGACAGTCTGGACCATTTCTTTCTCCAGCTCTCTGCCTTGATGATTTCAGAATGTCTAACACATCATTTTAATTTATCAATTTTATCAGGTAGAATTCCCAAAGTGTAGAAAGTTGCTCACGTTACTCCATTGCATATAGGAGTACATAATAGTGATCTTAATAACTATTGTCCCATCTCTAAATGTCCTATCTATCTAAAAAACTTGAATTAAAAGTAAACAATCAACTCAAGACTTTTCTAGCCAGGTATTCTGTGTTGAGTCCTCACCAAACTGGTTTCAGGGCTAACCACATCACCATCTCTGCATCATCTTTAATTTAAAATTATATCGTGACAGCGGTGGATTAAAAGAAGCATTGCGCTGCTCTGTTCATTGACCTATCAAAAGCCTTTTATACAGTTGATCATTCCCTGGCCTTACACAGACTGCTCAGTATTGGCTGCAACCCAAATGCTTATTGATGTTTCCAAGACAACCTCTCTGATAGACAGCTGTGCGTGAAAACGGGTAATGTTCAATCTACATTTACATCGATAACAAAAGGTGTCCCTCCCATGTGGTTCGATTTCAGGACCGGTCCTTTTCACAGTTTATATCAACTATATTGTCCGGTCTTTGACTACCCGTAGTGTCCATCTGTACGCAGATGACAGTGTCTTATATTGTTGGGCTGACCCCATACAATTGGCTATTGACAATCTGCAACTTTCTTTTAATGGTCTTCAAGAGGCACTTACCGATCTCAAACTTGTGTTAAATACTGAAAAAACAAAATATATGCTATTCTCAAGAGCTTAGGAAATCGATTTTAGCAAACTTCATTTAAGCACTTTAATCCGTATAGCTATTGAAAGAGTCTACACTATAAATATTTACGCATCTGGATTGATGATAAACTCACTTTTAAAGTTCATATTGTTAAACTGGTTGAAAAGCAGCGGCTGAAACTTAAACTGAAACTATTTATCGAAAGAGAACCTGCTTTCAAATGTGTGGTAGACAAGGGGGCGTGGTTAAGCCACATCTAAAAGGGACTGGGCTGGCTTTACCGGGTATGCCTAATCAGCCTCTTTAGTGCTGATTGGTCGGACCTGTTTGGGTGAGTCTTCACATACTTGTTGTTCTGTCTTTCAGTGGGGAGTTGAGGCACACTACGCGGAAACGCCTGCGGTCGGGAGCACAACCATTAGAACCAAACTCTGTTCATTCCCTTTATTTTATCTAGGTTCCTGTGTTGCCAGCGAGCCTTTGGGTTGTCCATATAAATAAAATCCTAGAGACTCCCACACCATTAGTAGAAAAATAGTTGTTGAGACTAATATTTTCTGTCTTGGATTATGGTGAACATGCTGCTGTTACCACTCTTAAGCCCTTAGACCAGGGGTCTCAAACTCGCAGCCAGAGGGCCAATTGAGGCCCGCGGGACGATATTTTGTGGCCCCCTACTGGGGGCATCAAAGTTTAGTGTTAGTGCGGCCCGGGCGTTTTTCTCACACGCACCTTTTTGCGGAGTCGTTGCCCTGGGCGTTTTATTATTTTTTTTATCACTTATGGGCTTCCATAGCTCAGGCTCGTGACAGCTTCTGGTGGTGTTTGTTGACAAGTTAGCCAACGCGTTAGACACTTGGTTGAAACGTGATTCCGGAGTGACACTAAGTGGAAGGAAAATATGTCCTGTCACCGAGTGCAAGGTACAGAGGATTTAGGAAGTGGGCAGACTCAACAAGAGTAATCAGTGACCTATTAAAGACAGCATAGTGTTGCAATAGGAAAGGGAAAAGAAGTTGTACTTTTTTTTGGAATACTTGAAACCCTTTCTTTGTGGAATACTTGATGCGGCCCAGACTCTACCTCCAGCGGCCCCCAGGTAAGTTGAGTTTGAGACCCCTGCCTTAGACGCTATGTATTACTCTGCTCTTAGATTTATTACTGGTGATTCCTCCAGTACCCATCATTGTAATCACTTGGAAAAAGTTGGCTCTTTGCGAGATGAGATCAACACTGGAATATATTCATTTGCAAAGCACTCCTGAAAAAATGACCAGTTTACATTACTTCACTATTACATCTCAATGTAGGAGCTTATCAAAGCCGCTCTCAGGACTGGTTTACATTAGATGTTCCGTGGGTCAACTCCGAACTCAGAAAGACTGCTTTTAAATGTTGTGCTCGGACTGGTGGAATGACCTATAATGCACTTTAAATATTGATTCCTTGATACCATTGGGACATTTTCAAAATATGCTTACAAATCTCATTGTTTTAGAATGTAGTTGTTTTAACTAGGAATTGTTTGAACCAATGTTGATGCTTGTGTTCTTATTGTCTTCTTGACTTATTTTAGTGTTTCTTATTTTGTTATTTGTGTTATTTTATTTTTATTTCTTCTGCCTAATTTGATCTTGGCATCATTGAAAATTAGGGTTGATCCCTCGATGTATCCCTGCAAACTAAATGGAGGTGAAATTAAATTAAAATGAAAATATCCCAATTAGAATCGAAATTCTAAATCACAAGTTATTGACTTTTTTCCCACATGGGGGAGATGAAATGTTTTGAGTATGGGGATCACTCCATGGGGAGCACAGCAGAGAACCCCCACACTCCGAGCCACTCCAGCACAACCGGGGCAAAGTGCTCTCCAAAGTGGAGGAGCGTCTCCGCTCCCTGTCACCGAAGGACCGGTGCGTGACCGGTTCGCGCATGGATACTCCATTCTGCTTCTACTGTAGTGTTAGGTCTTTCACAAACGATCCCATCCTTTCGAACAGTTCAATATACTTTTATCTAAGTTTTGCAGTTTTATGTCGTTTTTTAAAGTTGCTGCCTCCTCTACTGTTTTGTTTCCACTGGCACTGGCATCATAAAAAAAATAAACGCTTTTCTCCTGGCAATGGGAAAGGTCAATCGCCTATCGCTTTTTGCTGTAAAAATGGTTGAAGTGTCACAGCTCAGTGATATCATTTCACCTTCATTATCATTCTGTGTGTTGTGTTGAAGCCCAGAGCAGCAGGAGAGTCCAGAGGGTCCTGTACCCAGCGGGGTCTCCATCAAGATTGACCACTCTATGGATTTACCTATTTGTTTTAGAGATGCGAATAAGTCTACTGAGCAGAGGTGAGGATTTATCAAATCAATTACGATATGAACAGTCAAACATGTACAAATCCTTACCTACAGATGGTGATTACTTTTTTACTGGTAGATTCCATCAGGAAGGGGAAGATGGTCCTGAACCCAGCTGTGTCTCCATGAAGAGCGACGGGTCAATGGTTTCACCTTTATATTTTAAAGATGGGAATCAGTCTACTGAGATGAGGTGAGGATTTGTCAAATAAATTATAATATAGAGAGCCAAACATGTACAAATCATAACCTACAGATGCTGGGTACTGTTTTACTGGTAGATTCCATCAGGAAGGAGAACATGCTCCTGAACCCAGCTGTGTCTCCATGATGAGTGTCTGTTCAATGAGATGTCCACCTGACATCAAAGATGGCCGCCCCCCCACTGAGAAGAGGTAAGATTTCCGAATAGATGAGGAGTCCGGAGGAGATTGTAATCAGAACAGAGGAAACAAGTCAGAGAGAAAATGAATTGGACTCAACCTTCAAACTCTGTTGATTTAGTGTCTTCTCTCCAAACATCAGAGCAGAACATACTGAGGTGTTCACCTTGTGTTTCTACCAGGAGAAATCACCTCTAATGTTGCTTTCACACATGAACTCAGGACAATATTCGGATAATCAGGTCCAGACATTGTCGGGAGTTACCCTTTCACACATGTGCTCACAAGCAGAGATTGTCCGTGTCAGACACCTTTACACTACCTGGAAATACTCTGGTTGGTTTAGATGAGGGGAGAAGCCTGAGTAGAGTGTTCTGTAGTCAGGACGTGCCACAATGATGCTGCAGAGTTCCATCTTCAAAAATGGGGGCGCGCAGGTCGCAGCGGGTCTGGCGGCTCCTGACACAGTGCTATGTTTTTATTATCCTTATGTTGGTCTTAAGT
Source organism: Zeus faber (assembly GCF_960531495.2). NCBI lineage: Eukaryota > Metazoa > Chordata > Actinopteri > Zeiformes > Zeidae > Zeus > Zeus faber. The sequence continues at coordinate 26,798,506 of NC_137192.1, read as the reverse complement.
TTGTTTACAAGCTTGGGTCATGCTAACCTTTCCTACAGCCGCCAGGAACTTCTGAACCTCAGAACGGATTATACACTCCTCTCCTCTTTCACAGATAATTTTTCCATTAATATTGTCTGCTTACCGGGCTCACAGTGGAAGCGCTGCCCCGCTAATGTTTACGGAGACTTGGCTTAGCAACAACATCGCCGACTCAGCTATCAAGCTTGTGGGTCGCACAGCCTTTCATGCCAACAGGACAGCAGACTCCGGCAAGATCCGCCGAGGAGGTTTGAGTATTTATGTTAACAACTCTGGGTGTAATAATACAAAGACCACTGAAAGACTTTGCTCTGCTGATCTTGAGCCCCTTATAGTTTCAGGCCTTTTTACCTGCCTAGGAAGTTAACAGCCATTACCATCGCCGCTGTCTACATCCCTCCACATGCTAATGCTAAGGTAGCACTTAAGCAGCTTCAGTGTGCCATCATCAGACAACAGGCCAAACACCCTGACAATGCTTTAATCATAGGCTGTGATTTTAACCATACTGTGGTGGACCAAGGGGCGTAGTCAAGCCGCCGCTGCAGACAGGCAGTGCAGGCTCCCATCGCGGGGCCACTCAGCTGCTGTTGTCCCCGCAGTGAGGATTGGCATGCTTGCGGGACACGTCACGCCGGGAGCTCACTTAAGCGCCGAGCTTACGGACTATGTTCATATTGGCCTGCGAGCCGTTGATTTATCATTTTGGCCCACGAGCCACCTTTTCGTTAATAGACTGAAATTAAATACATCGTTTCGCCTCCGCCTGCCTCCTCTTCCTCATTCCCTGGCTCCAACATACTAATCTCAGGACTGTATTACCTAATTACCACCAACATGTCTCCTGCCGCACTAGGGGACAAAACACCCTGGACCATCTTTACACTACTATTAAGGGCTCATACAAGGCTACTTCGGGCCCCCACCTTGGGCGGTCTGACCACCTCTGCCTGTTCCTGGCCCAAGCTTACAAACCCCTCTTAAAAAGTGTCAAGCGAGCAGTAAAGACAATTACTCCAGGACTTTTGACAAAATAGACTGGAGAATTATTGCACATTCAGCCACCCATGGCTCTCATAGAAACATTTATGAATATACATCTGCTGTGGTATCCTACGTTAACTTTTGCACTGAGGCTGTCACAACAGAAAAAATCAATCCACACCTTTCGGAACCAGAAACCCTGGATGACTGGCAGTTGTGACGCAGCATTCAAGCCCGGAAACCGCAAGGCCTCAACAGCCAGATCTAACCTCAAAAAGGGCATCGGAATGGCTAAGCATAATTACACCCTACGAATAGAGTACCACTTTCACAACAACTCAAATTCCCGGCCCATGTAGCAAGGCATTCAGTCCTCACAGATCACAAAAGCTCCAACACCTGTTCCACTGTCTACAATGCCTCCCACCTAGATAAGCAAAATATTTTCTATGCCTTTTTCAATAAGGACAATACTGACCCTGCCATTATAACCCCCACACATCCAGGAATCCAGGTGCTCACTTTGACCATCGCGGAGGTCAGAGGATCACTACGCAAAGTGAGCACTGCCGGCCCGGACAGCATACCAGGACAGATCCTCCGGGAATCCTCAGATCAGCTGACTGAGATCTTCCTCACAATATTTAAGCTCTCACTGTCCCAGTACACAGTCCCCACATGCTTCAAGACCACCTCTATCATCCCCATCCCTAAGAAATCATCACCCACATGTCTGAATGACTACGGACCCATAGCGCTCACCCCCATTGTCATGAAGTGCTTTGAGAGACTCTTTATGGCCCACGTCAACAAATCACTCCCCCCCACACTCAACCCTCATCAGTTCACCTACCATCCCAAAAGGTCTACAGAGGACGCCATTGCCCCTGCCCTGCACTTTGCCCTGACCCACCTTGAACACAAAAATACAGATATCCAGATGCTGTTCATTGATTACAGCTCTGCCTTTAACACCATCATTCCCTCTGAGGGAACCACCAAACTCCTCTACCTTGGACTTAACCCCTACCTCTGTAACTGGACCCTGGGCTTCCTGACTAACAACGTCAGTCTGTTAGGTAAGGTAACCTCACCTCCTCCACCTTCAGCCACAGCACAGGTGCCCCACAAAGCTGTTTTCTGAGCTCCGTCCTCTACTCCCTCTTGACTGCCTACCAATTCATGACTCAAACTCAATAGTAAAGTTTGCCGACAACACCACAGTTGTAGGCCTAATCACCAACAACGACATGGTGGCTTACAGGGACGAGATTCTGCACCTCACATCATGGTGCACCGCCAACAATCTTGTCCTCAATTTGCAGAAGACAAAGGAGCTGATTGTCGACTTCATGAGTTCTAAAAGCTGCGGCCACTCCCCCATATATTGTATATCAACAGGGTTGAAGTGGAGCATGTCCCCAGCTTCAAATTTATTGGAAGTACACATCAGTGAGGACCTCTCCTGGACATCAAATACCCGCTTCCTGGTGAAGGAGGCCCAACAATGCCTGCACTTCCTGAGGAGGCTGAGGAGGGCCCGCCTATCTCCCAAAATACTCTCAAACCTCTACCGCTGCAGCACTGAGAGCATCCTAACCAGCTCCATCTCAGTGTGGTATGGTAACTGTACATCAGCATGCCAGAAAGCAATGCAGCGGGTTGTCAAGGCGACCCAGCATATGAGTGGTACCCAGCTCCCAGCCATAAAAGACATTTATCAAAAACACTGCCTGTGCAGATGTCTCAACATCAGTAGAGGCCCTGCCCTCTGGGAGGTGCTACATGAGCCTCAGAGCTCACACTATCAGGCTCAGGAACAGCCTCTTCCCCCAAGCTGTTACCCATTAGAACCTGGCTACCCGCTGAACTCTACCACTTACAACCACCTATACCCCCCCCCCCCAAGCTGAGGCCCCCTGAACCCTACAACACAAACACACACAACCCCCCCACCCCCCCACCCCATGTTCTCCCATACCAGATCTCTCCCCTTTGCTCCCCTCCCTGCAATTTAATGACTCTTTTTGCACTACTGCCATGTTTCCAATGCCATTTGCACAGCTCAATTACAATTACCTCAGATATATATATTACTACATTCAATGCAAGTTTGCATATATGTGACCCACCGCAGCGAAACACGCTATGTTGTGCATTTCTAAATGCACCAAATAAGTTGAAAAGATCTTCCAGGAAGGAAAATTCGATTTTTCCAGATTCATGTTCCTTTGTGTTTTTTTCTCTCAACGTATTACAAAGTACATATATGCATATTCAAACGTAATTTCAAAGAGTTTGATTTATAAATAGCAGATAAATGTTAAATCGTCGAGTTAAATATTTTGGTTAGATTACATGGGGAAACACAGTTAACTTACTGAGACCCTGAAAAGCGTGAACGCCGATCGATCGTTTCCTTCAAACCGACCAAACAGGTGAAGATCATCCCTCCATATTTCATGTGATGTGAAGTCACAATGTGAAACCGTTTTGATAGAGTTCAACCTTTAAATGTTACGTGTTTTGCCCACACCCAGATACATTATTTTGTCGGTGGCGTAACCCGCGAAGAAGAAAAGCTGACGTCACTTGCGTAAACAGAAGATGAGGAGCCTTTGGTTTCACTTGTCTGTGAAAACCTTAATCTCTGTGTTGTTATGGATTACGAAAAGCGGGTGGCAGAAGCTCTAAATCACGGGACCTTAATCTGACCAGTGCGATATATCCGGCCATGTGTCCGGTACAGTACATGGATGCTGAATCTGATATCGGCGTTTTCCCAGACTTGGAGAACATTTCAAACAGCAGATTTCAACCTGAATTTGACAATGAAACTGAATTTTTGAAGAACCACCGGAGGAGACCAATGATACGCTCGCTGTTGTTACAGCAGAAGAAGTTTCTACAAGTAGCCATTCCTACAGCAGGAGGAAATTCGCTCGGAGAAGGTCTACAACTCCATGATGAAGGACTCCAAGAACACCTGTGAGTGCCTCAACCTTTTTTGGGTGGTCTTGTTCAACTTGCGAGTAACCACATCAAGATGCACCAAGTTTTGACTTTGCTCAACAGGTTAGTACATGGTCTGACATCTAAGTGATGTAAACTTTGGCTATTCATCGTGGAGAGAGTTACATGAAACAAAATTAAATATGGATTGGTGAACTATTAACATTCCTAGGCAATTTTGGCTATTTGGCATACGCACATTTATATATTAAATGACACACCGAGGTTGATATACAGACTGTTATTATTGACAGACTGTACATCTTGTTGTGTTGTCTGCACTTTTAAACTTCTAAAAAATTCCACTTTTATAAAACTTGTATATTCTTGCTGTTAAATAAAGCTTTTTTTTTTAAACAAAGATGTTGTGTGTCGATGATGCTGTTCAACATTCCATATAATCACAAGAACAATGCAGAGATTGCCCCATCCAGCAGGGTGTCAAGTCCCCATTCAGCAGGGTGTCAATTGGCCCAGTGGCAAGTAGCCATGTGGCTCTGTTGGTCCTCCAACCATTTGCATTCTGGGAGCTGGCTGAATGAACCTAGTGTTGGAAAAACTTTGAGGGTGATTATCTCAGAAACACAGTTTGCCTTACCCTCGTCATTAACAAGTCATAGCTTTAAAAATATTTGCTCGAAGCTTTGATTCTCCACTTTCAAATGAAAAAAAGAAAAGTCAACTGGCACCAAAAGCACCTAAAATCTGCGATGGGTCACATATTATATTATATCATATCATACAATAAAATACCATTTTATAATATAATATGCTATAATAATATATAATTGTGAGAGTCTCTACCCACAGGTAGGAGTTTAGGGAGGGAGACAGATGTTAAATAAAAACATTGTTGTGTGTCGATGACGCTGTTCAACATTCCCCATGAACCCAAGAACAATGCAGAGATTGCCCCATTCAGCAGGTTGTCAAGTGGCTATGTGATAACGTAGCCATGTGGCATTGTTGGTCCTCCAAACCATTTGCATTCTGGGAGCTGGCTGAATGGGTCCAAGTGTGGGGGAAACTTTGAGGGTGATTAGTTTGCCGCACCCTTGTCATCAACAAACCATAGCTTTAAAAATATTTGCTTGATTCGCACAAGTAACACCTTGTTTTGAAGCTCTGATTCTTCACTTTCAAATGCTGTGTGTGTGTGTGTGTGTGTGTGTGTGTGTGTGTTCCTCACAGAAACCAGCAGAGGTCAGAGGTCACCAGTGGTCAGTCTGGACAGCAGCATAAAACAGACCTGGACTCCATATTCCTGGTGTGTAAACGTCCATCAAGCTCCAGATGAAATGAAGAAGCTTGTGTTGTGGTGTTAATAGTCTCCATGCTTCCCTCTTCAGACCAGTGGGATATGAATCCAGGACAGTAAAGTTCTTATTGATGTTCTGTTCCAGCTGCTGGAGGACAACATGGTCACTTTTGTGAAGAAGGAGCTGAAGAGGCTCCGAAAGATTCTGAGATCAGATTACCCACAATGGTCAGAGAGACAGAGAGGGGAAGAGGATGATGATTTTGAGGTGGGGGGTGAGGAAGAGGAGCAGCGGAGGAGCGCCAAAGAGGGAGTTGTGACGATCACACTGCACTTCCTGAGGAGGATGCAGCAGGAGGAGCTGGCTGACTCTCTGCAGAGCAGTAAGAGACTTTTCTACACATTTAAAGGAGAATTCCCCTCTGGCTCTCTGCTCTATTAGTCAAATCATTTCTGAGCGACTGAATCAAATGAGCTGTCAACCAGCTCTCTACATGTAGGAGTCCAGAGATATACTATATAACTAGGAGACAGGAGCTGGGACACTGTCTAGTAGACCATCTAGGAACTAGGAAGCAGTCTAGGAATAAGAGAAAGGATATAAGTGATGAGACAGCCACAAAAGGAGGAAGGACTTAATCAGTTATACCTATATCAGTAAAACAGCTTTAAAGTTGTTTTACAGTGGAGTAATATGAAATCTAAATTGAAGCAGCATGGATGGTGTCTATGTCTTTTGACTGCACAACTAGAACTGATCTTTTGAATGGAAGGTTTGGACACTTCCTGCAGATGGTAAATGGTGTGCTACAGATAACCTGGTAAAGCTGCTGATTGTTATTGAGGGTGTAGCATGATGAAAACATTAAAGCAGATTAATAACCAACTGCACAACAGTTGGACTGCACACACAGAAAACTTTTTCAGCCAGCAGTGAAGAGCTAAATTGACAATAAGGAGTTGGGAGTGTTTACACATTAAGCAGGAAATATTGACATTTCACAGCGTAACATTAACTCAATGATGTCCTTTGTTATTTGTTCTTTCAGTAAATCTTGCTCCTGTGTGCCAAAATAAACTGAAGTCTCATCTGAAAGAGAAGTTCCTGTGTGTGTTTGAGGGAATCGCTAAAGCAGGACAGCCAACACCTCTGAATCAGATCTACACAGAGCTCTACATCACAGAGGGGGGGAGTGCAGAGGTCAACAAGGAACATGAGGTCAGACTGATTGAAGCAGCTTCCAGGAAGCAATCGACAGAAGAAACACAAATCAATTGTCAAGACATCTTCAAACCCTTACCTGGACAAGATCAACCAATCAGAACAGTGTTGACAACGGGCGTGGCTGGCATTGGTAAAACAGTCTTAACACACAAGTTCACTATGGACTGGGCTGAAGACAAAGCCAACCAGGACATACACTTTACCTTTCCATTCACCTTCAGAGAGCTGAATTTGCTGAAAGGGAAAAATTTCAGTTTGGTGGAACTTGTTCATCACTTCTTTAGTGAAACCAAAGAATCAGGAATCTGCAGCTACGACAAGTTTAAAGTTGTGTTCATCTTTGACGGCCTGGACGAGAATCGACTTCCTCTAGACTTCCAGAACAATGAGTTGTGGACTGATGTCACAGCGTCCACCTCAGTGGACGTTCTGCTGACAAACCTCATCAAGGGCAACCTGCTTCCCTCCGCTCGCCTCTGGATAACCACACGACCTGCAGCAGCCAATCGGATCCCTCCTGAGTGTGTGGACATGGTGACAGAGGTGCGAGGCTTCAGCGACAAACAGAAGGAGGAATACTTCAGGAAGAGATTCGGAGAGGAGAAGCAGGCTGACACCATCATCTCCCACATCAAGACATCACGCACCCTCCACATCATGTGTCACATCCCAGTCTTCTCTTGGATCACTGCTACCGTTCTGCATCACCTCTTGACAAAAGCACAGATAGGAGAGTTGCCCAAGACCCTGACTGAGATGTACATCCACTTCTTGCTGGTTCAGTCCATACAGGGAAATGTCAAGTATCATGGGGGATCTGGGACAGATCCACACTGGAATGAAGAGAGCCGGAAGAGCATTCAATCTCTGGGAAAACTGGCTTTTGAACAGCTGGAGAAAGGAAACCTGATCTTCTATGATGTGGACCTGGCAGAGTGTGGCATTGATATCCAAGCAGCCTCAGAGTACTCAGGAGTGTTCACCCAGATCTTCAAAGAGGAGTGTGGTCTTTACCAGCACAAGGTCTTCTGTTTTGTCCATCTGAGCATTCAAGAGTTCCTTGCAGCTCTTCATGTCTTCCAGACCTTCACCAGCGCTGGTGTCAATCTGCTGTCAGAAACACAACCAACATCCAAATCTGAGCTACAATCCCTCCACCAGAGTGCTGTGGACAAGGCCTTACAGAGTGTCAGTGGACACTTTGACTTGTTCCTTCGCTTCCTTTTGGGCCTCTCACTGGAGAGCAACCAGCTGCTCCTACGAGGCCTGCTGGAACACAAAGGAAGTAGCTCGATAACCAATCAGGAAACAGTCTGTACATCAAGAAGAAGTTCAGTGAGAATCTTTCTCCAGAGAGAAGCATCAACCTGTTCCACTGTCTGAATGAACTCAATGACCATTCTCTAGTGGAGGAGATTCAACTGTACATGCAATTAGGAAGTCTCTCTGAAGTAAACCTTTCCCCTGCTCAGTTGTCAGCTCTGGTCTTCATCTTACTGTCATCAGAAGAGGAGCTGGACGTATTTGACCTAAAGAAATACTCTGCTTCAGAGGAGGGTCTTCTCAGGCTGCTGCCAGTGGTCAAAGCCTCCAAAACATCTCTGTAGGTGCACAGATAACATACTGTACATACTGTATATTCGCTAGACATCTGAGGAGATACTTAATGTAGGGCTGCCCCCTGAAAGTCGACGAGTGAAATCATCAATCAGAAACTCACTAGTCGACTGAGATTCTTCAAGTCTAGCAGTCTTTTTTTTTCAGTCAGTGTCCATTACAATAACAGGATAAAACAGATAGAAGCTCGCAAAATGCACAGGGATAACATTTCAGCAAGGAATTATAAATAAGCGGAATCACAAATATATTTATATATGTGTGAATCGTCTGGACATGGACGCCAACACGCCCTGTTCCTTCAAATAAAACAACTAAAACACGGAGAGGGGGTGATCTGGGAGAGAGTCACGGAGAAAACGGTTTTATTCCATACCGTTCTGAGTATCCTGGAAAATAAAATAACCTACATCTACAATAAAAACCCACTGTTCTGGTACACTGATCGCTGGCGGGCGCATCTTTGGTCTTGTCGGAAAGGGAGACGGGTGCGCAAAATGTGCCTCAATCGCCAAATCTGATTCGAAATTTAAATCAAAAATTCTGAGTCGGGTACAGCCCCACTTAAAGTGAAAATAGTTTTACTATTTATAGAAAGAAAATGTTTAAACTATGTATTTATCTGTGTCCATGTCGGTATGTAGGCTGAGAGGCTGTAATCTGTCAGAGAGAAGCTGTAAAGCTCTGGCCTCAGTTCTCAGCTCCAACTCCTCTAGTCTGAGAGAACTGGACCTGAGCACCAATGATCTGCAGGATTCAGGAGTGAAGCTGCTCTCTGCTGGACTGGGGAGTCCACACTGTGCTCTGGAAACACTCAGGTCAGTGTTCTTTAGTGTGCAAAGAATTTAACCTCAAGGTTTAAGATCAGGATGTACGTGTTGCAAAGGTGTGTAGAATTTAGTGGCGTCTAGTGGTGAGGTTGCCGATCGCAACCAACTGAATACCCCTCCCCATGGCGGTGCAACATGGTGTCCTCCGTGGAAGAGACAGTGAAGAAACTTACCCTGGCGCCTCCGCCCCATGACAGGCAGCTCCGCT
>NC_137192.1:26771851-26784351 GCF_960531495.2 Zeus faber | reverse complement strand
CACTTCTATTGGCCAGGCATTTGGGCAGTGTGGGTAAATGGTGCGCTGCGTGTCCTGAGTGCCAGTTTGTCAACCCACTGGCTACGCCTAGAGTGACGATGAGGCCCCTCCCCCTAGTCGAGGTCCCGTTCAAGACTCAGTTGGGGCCCGAGGTTCAAAGAGCGGCCGAGCATACCGCAGCCCTGTTAAGTGACCATCTCCCTCTCAGAGGGCCGACGTGGCCGCATTTCAGCGTCGCTTCTCTGATGTTTTCTCCTCCCTAACAGGCCTAACGTCCGTTATACACCACTATGTGGAGACAACCCCGGGGGTGAAGGTGTGCTCTCGCATGTATCGCCTGCCTGAACATAAACGCAAGATCGTGCAGGTGGAATTAGAGGACATGCTGGATGGGCGAGATAGAGGAATCCACGAGTGACTGGTCTAGACCCGTCGTGCAGGTGGGTAGGCCTGATGTGTCAGTCTGGTTCTGCGCAGACTACCGAAGGGTGGATGCGGTGTCAAACTTCGAAGCCTACCCCGTGCCCCAGGTCGATGTACTACTCAACCGGTTAGTTACGGCTCATTTTTTCACAACACTGGATTTAACTAGGGGCTACTGGCAGATTCCCTTCTCTCAGGAGTCCAAGGAGAAATCGGTGTTCTCCACTCTGTTCGTGTTGTACCACTTTCGAACACTTTCGTTCAGGTTGTTCGGTGCCCCAGCCACCTCAGACTCATGGACTGCGTTCTGCGTCCACATGTAGTGTACGCCGTGGCCTACCTAGCAGACACAATAATTCACAGCGACACCTGGGAGCAGCGTATGAGCGCAATGCTTGAGCCATTAGTTCCCTCCGCTATTACCTCGTGGGATGTCATTTCACCCTCTATTCGAACCACGCCTGCTCGCCAACTCTCGCCATGTCGGCAAACCACGGCCAGAAAGACTCTGTCTCCCTCCCTAAACTCCTACCTGTGGGTAGAGACTCTCACAATTATATTATATTATAGCATATTATATTATAAAATGTTATTTTATTGTATAATATGATATAATATAATATGTGACCCATCGCAGATTTTAGGTGCTTTTGGTGCCAGTTGACTTTTCTTTTTTTCATTTGAAAGTGGAGAATCAAAGCTTCGAGCAAATCTTTTTAAAGAGATTACTTGTTTATGACGAGGGTGAGGCAAACTGTGTTTCTGAGATAATCACCCTCAAAGTTTTCCCAACACTAGGTTCATTCAGCCAGCTCCTAGAATGCAAATAGTTGGAGGACCAACAGAGCCACATGGCTACTTGCCACTGGGCCAATTGACACCCTGCTGAATGGGGACTTGACACCCTGCTGAATGGGGCAATCTCTGCATTGTTCTTGTGATTATGTGGAATGTTGAACAGCGTCATTGACACACATCTTTGTTTTAAAAAAAAGCTTTTATTTAACAGCAAGAATATACATGTTTTATAAAAGTGGTATTATTATTAGGAGTTTAAAAGTGCAGACAACATAACAAAATGTACAGTCTGTCAATAAAATTAGTCTTGGTATATTAACCTCGGTGTGTCATTTAATATATAAATGTGCATATGCCAAATATCTATCTAGTTATTATTTTGGCTAACCCAACCCCAGCTACACTCTGAGAGCCTGTTTGGGACATCTTTTCATTTTCTTTTCGCCCCTGGCTGCGTTTGCAGGTAAACTTGAGAATCTTTACCATTGCTACTTGTTCATAATCTGCATCGCCAACCTCAACAGACTTCATCACGTCATCAACTTCTACCGTTGTAACAACAACGGGTGTATCGTCAGTCTCCTCCAGTGGTTCTTGAAAATATTCAGTTGCATCGTCACATTCATGTTGAAATCCCCTGTTTAAAATGTTCTCCAAGTCCGGGATAATGCCACTATCAGATTCAGCGTCACTGTCGGAGAACGGACTATCATTGCGGAAAATGAAGTCCAGTACGCGCTGTTTACACTGACTAGGATCTATCATTCTGGTCAGATTAAGGTCCGTGATAAGATTGAGAGCTTCCGCCACCCGCTTTTCATTATCCATAACAACACGGAGAGGAAAGTTTCACAGACAAGTGAAACCGAAGAATCCTCGTCTTGTTTAAGGAATGACGTCAGCTTTACTTCTTCGTTGTTATACACAACAATGAATCTCGGTGTGTTTGTAAAAGTAGTACGATTTAAAGGTTGAACACTATCAAAACGCTTTCACATTGTGACTTCACATCACATGGAATATGGAGGAATGATCTCCACCTAGACACTCGCTTTAAAGGAAACGATTGATCGGCATTGTTCAGCGCTGTTTTGCGTCTCGGTAAGTGAACTGTGTTTCACATGTAATCTTACAGGAATATTTAACTTGACGGTGTTACATTTATGTTATAATTATAAATCAAACTCAGTTTTGAAAAAGCGTTGAGAAATAAAAAAAACCACTGAGGATAACTTATCTAACTTACTTGGAAAAATCGAATTTTCCTTATAGAAAGGTTTTTTTTTTCAACTTATTTGGCGGCTGGTGGTGATTTTCAAAATGCGGGTTTTGCTGCGGTGGGTCACCTGTTATGGATGTATGTATATATATATAGAAAATACACACACACACACACACACCGCGTTCCAAATAATTATGCCATCACTGTTATCAACTGTTAGGGTATATTTAGAATGTTATTGAACAAACCACCCAATGATAACAGTACTTTTTTCAAAAATAAAAACTCAAAATGCACTGTTCGAAATGATTACGCACAACAGAGTTTCAAAACATTTTATAGATTGTAAAGAACTGAAAATGGTCAATTGTATTTACTGAAATCAAAAGCTATTTCAACCAAAAACATCTTAACAGGCCAAGTTACATGTTGACATAGGAGCCTTCTTTGATATCACCCTCACAATTCTTGCATCCATTGAACTTGTGAGTTTTTGGAGAGTTTCTGCTTGAATTTCTTTGCAGGATGTCAGAACAGCCTCCCAGAGCTGCTGTTTTGATGCAAACTGCCTCCACCCTCATAGATTTTTTGCTCGAGGATGAGGATGGGGGCCATGAGGGGATGGTAGTTAAGGAGGTAAAGCTGGTCGTCTAGTAATCCAAAGGTTGCTGGTTCGATCCCAGGCTCCTCCTGCTAGCATGCTGTAGTGTCCTTGAGCAAGACACTTAACCCCCTAATTGCTCCTGATGGCTGCGTCCGTCGGTGTTTAAATAATTGTAAGTCGCTTTGGATAAAAGCGTCTGCTAAATGTAATGTAATGTAATGTAATGAGTTTCTCTCCTTTTATGTTCATAGCAGCCAATGACACAGAGGTATTCTTTGCAGCATGAGATGGTGCATTGTCAGGCATGAAGATGATTTTGCTACGGAAGGCACGGTTCTTCTTTTTGTACCATGGAAGAAAGTGGTCAGTCACAAACCCTATGAAACTTTGCCGAGGTCATTTCACCTTCAGGGACCCTAAAGGGGCCTACCAGCTCTCTCCCCATGATTCCGGTCCAAAACATGACTCCGCCACCTCCTTGCTGACATCGCAGCCTTGTTAGGACTTGGTGGCCATCCACCAACCATCCACTACTCCATCCATCTGCACCATCCAGGGTTGTATGGCACTCATCAGTAAACAAGACTGTTTGAAAATGAGTCTTTATGTATTTCTGGGACCACTGCAACCGTTTCTGCTTGTGAGCATTGCTTAGTGGGTTTATGGACAGCTGCAAGCCTCTGGAGGCTTGAGGTTCACTGGACTCCAGAGGCACCAGCAGCTTCAAATACGTGTTGCTGCTTTGTAACGGCATTTTAGCAGCTGCTCTCTTAATCCCATGAATTTTTCTGGCAGAAACCTTCCTCATTATGCCTTTATCTGCACCAACCCGTCTGTGCTCTGAATCAGCCACAAATCTCTTCACAGTACGATGATCACGCTTAAGTTTTTGTGAAATATCTAATGTTTTCATACCTTGTCCAAGGCATTGCACTATTTGAGGCCTTTCGGCAGCAGAGAGATCCTTTTTCTTTCCCATATTGCTTGAAACCTGTGGCCTGCTTAATAATCTGGAATAATCTTTTTAAGTAGTTTTCCTTTAATTGGCTCACCTGGCAAACTAATTATCACAGGTGTCTGAGATTGATTTCAGTGATCCAAAGAGCCCTGAGACACAATACCATCCATGAGTTTAATTGAAAAACAAAAAATGTAATGTTTATGACACTTAAATCAAATTTGCATAATAATTTGGAATGTGGTGTGTGTGTGTATGTATGTATGTATGTATGTATGTATGTGTATGTGTGTGTATGTATATATATATATATATATATATATATATATATATATATATATATATATATATTAGATATAGTTTTCTATTTTTTTATATTATAGTTACTATGGTAGCTCTGCTTGCTCGTATTGACACGTCATGCTTCATGTTGTGTTTGCAGCTTGTCAGGCTGTCTGGTCACACAGGAGGGCGTCGCTGCTCTGGCCTCAGCTCTGGGCTCCAACCCATCCCATCTGAAAGAGCTGGACCTGAGCTACAACCACCCAGGAGAGGCAGGAGTAAGGCTGCTCTCTGCTGGCCTGGAGGAGCCACGCTGGAGACTGGACACGCTCAGGTATGGAGAGACCAGCCCACCTCCCTGACAAGCTCTTCTACAAGGAGTACGCCAATCACACTGGGATGCTGGGTGACGCAGGGTGATGTCAGACAGCACATATGCCCATCCCACTGATGTGGGATGGAAAATGATTGATTGCAGCTTATTGATGTATATGTGTCCCTGATCAAAGAAAACATTCTGCTCTGCCTTGGTTTTCCTCCAGGGTGGAGCACAGTGGGCCGTGGACGCTGAAACCAGGTGTGAGGAAGTGTAAGTGTCTGTTTAGATTGATTCATCACACCTTTCACGGCGCACCTGGCAAGCTCTTATATGCACTAGTGGGTGAGAAACAGTGATTTAGATGGAAAGTCCATCCACACAGCAGCATGGGACATCCATGCAAATCATACTGGGGATGAATATAATGGTGGACATCACGTTTCTTCATCAAACTGCTGATAAATGGACCGTCTGTTGATGAATCCACAGTAAAGGCAGCAAACAGGGCTGTTAGATCATAAACTGTTGCTGTTTTGTGTCTTGTTCTCCATCAGATGGTGTTAAACTCACACTGGACCCAAACACAGCACACACAACACTCTCTCTGTCCGAGAACAACAGGAGGGTGATGATGGTTGAAGAGGAGAAGCCACACCCTGATCACCCGGAGAGATTTGACTACTACCCACAGGTGTTGTGTAGAGAAGGTCTGACTGGTCGCCGCTACTGGGAGGTGGAGAGGAAAGGAGTGGTTGAGATTGGAGTGACTTACAGAGGAATCGGAAGGAAAGGAGATGGTGTTGACTGCAGGCTTGGAGTGAATAACACGTCCTGGAGTCTGGATTGTTCTGATGATGCTTACACTGCCTGGTACGATAACAGTCCAACACTCCTAGCTCCCCATACGTCCCCTGGTCCTCACAGAGTAGGAGTGTATCTGGACTGGACAGCTGGAACTCTGTCCTTCTACTCAGTTTCCTCTGACACACTGAGACACCTTCACACCTTCCACACCACATTCACTGAACCTCTCCACCCTGGATTTTTGGTGTGGTCTGGTTCCTCAGTGTCCTTGTGAGGAGGTGCAGTGTCAGATAGAGGAAGAATTTATATTTTTGTGATGATTAGTATTCCCGGGTTCTCCTTGGTATTGATGTGACAGGTTTTATGGACTTTCATGGTAATCTTTGAAAATGCATTTCTAAATGTGATGTGGGCATAGTGTGGGTTAAGCAACCACATCTGTCACCTGTGATTGGTCCCGGGATCAGAGTGGCTGTACGCCTGTTGCTCTTCAGAGCAATCAACGAGAAACGGGTAAATAACCCATTCGCCCACACACACAGGGAGAGCCTCTGTCGTGACCTGTGTCAATCTTCTCCCAGCTCGTTCCATCTTGCCACTACAATAAACTGGTGTGTTTGCAACATCTCTGCCTGTGTCTCTGTCTGCGGGCCCCGAAAACACCACTTGAGGGGCGTGTGGCAGGTGGAACTGCCTCACTAAACCTTTTATCCAAAATTTTGAAAACACATTAAATGATTGGCTTTCATATATTCATGTATTCTGGAAGTAGTTTTTGTGTCATTTTCCTTCAAATCCAATCCGTGAATTTTTTAATTAAATAACTTTAACAAGTCATATCTTGTGCATGTTGTCTTAATTTTGGAGGGAAAAGCAGGTGGAATCTGGTAAGTCGGTGAGGTGAGGGTATGTGGCAGACCAAGGGGTGCAAGCCGCAGCTGCAGACGGCAGCATGGCTCCCTTTCCCGCCCCTGCCAAGCTGCCTGGAATCGGCGGAATCGGCTGAATCAGCACCGGACTCAATCGTCGATCCCCTCTGCAAGGCGGACAAACCGTAAGAAAGCTCCCTGCCCCGGATCCGACCAATCAGCACCGTGCGGGCGCTGATTTGGCAGATTCGAGGCAGCTTGGCGGCCGCAGGAAAGGGAGCCATGCTGCCGTTTGCAGCCGCAGCTTGACCACACCCCTTGGTTCCCCACAACATTGAAAGATGTTGAAAAGTGCAGTCTTTCAGAAACATCTGGATTCATTTGAAATCATTTAAAGAGGAAAAGTTTTGCAAAGTCAAAGGAAATGACATTGCAACATTTGGAATGAATGTTTAAACCAAGGATGTAAATCAATCTGATTTAATTTAAGTTATTTCAGCAAACATGTTTTGTCATTGTCATGTCATTCGCTGCCACGTGCAGATAACGTAAAGCACCGTGAAGTAAAATAAAGCCATGAGCAGTTGTGCTGCACATTTGGGACACAGCCTAGGGGAAGGACCATGTGCAGCTGTCCTATCACGTGAGTGTGATCAGATCACGCCACGTTATGTATTTCTCATGATATACAACAGATATACCCCATGATTTCTCCGATCCCGGATATAAACTCAAAATGATCGGATGAAATCCTAATCGGACAAAACACAATATCTGTACGGATAGACGTTTCATCCGATCAATCAGCTCACCCCTAGTTACGCGTGTTACCTTACCTTGACATGGTAATTATATTACCCACACTGTATTAGTAGCTCGTTTTATTACTGCGGTACTGCTAAAAAAAGTACATAGTAGTGTAAAGCACTGAAATTGACAGAATTCAAATTTCAAATGTCCATGTAAAAGTAAAATGTAAAAGTAATGTACTTTTGTTTTGTTACATTTTGGCTCATCTATCTACATTCAGAAGAAACGGGATGAAGTACTATCAACTGGAAGACTGGGCGTGGCTCCTCGTCATCATGGTGGAGCACCACGACTGGAGGCATTGACTTGATTCTTAAACACCATATGTTCACGGATTTATTTTAATATTAGTTAGATAGATAATTTATTTGAGTGAAAATGCAAGAATTTCCAATTTTTATCTTGTTACCGTTTTTGTCCTAAATTGACAAAGGTGCTCACGAGCCAAGTCAAAGAAATCAGTCACACCACTTGGAACCAACTCAACTCAATATAATGCATGATGATAACTGTAAATTGCTCTTATTTGGACCTTTATGGTAAAAAAAAAGAGTTCTAACACACTAAAGCTAGTTAGTATAACCTTATAAACTGTACAGTCACCGTAGTCATATGAATAAATGATAAAGTAAGTAATTGTGCACTTCATGGACTCCCGGCCAATTTTTCTGCTTCTGACATCTTTCCAATGCAGTTTCTCTTTTTCAGTAAAATTCTAGAAGCAAGTGTCATCACAGCGAGAGTAACCAAACAGCAGCGATGCAAGTCCCAGCCATGACAAAGAATAAAAAAAAATCTGAAAATAAAAGGTTCATCATGGTCACTAAAATAAATGAGTTTTTCCTGACAACCATAAAATGTCTCTGAGGTCCTTGTCCTTTCCCCAGGCAGGTGCTTGTGGTTTTGACGCAGCCGGATGGAAACACCGGCTTCTTTCCCGGGCGCCGCCTGACGCTCTCGCAGCCTCTGGAGGAGTCGTGGGACCAGAGTTTCTTTGACCGGGTCCCAGCCCTCATGCCCGGGCTGCACCAGATTATAATTAGAGTCAATGTCACATTTGACATTGACTCTAATTATTGTCGTGAATTTCGAATTTCATAATGATGAATATTTTCATGGAGACCCTCTTGGACGAATGATTACATTTCTTCAAGGGCTGGCGTTGAAAAAGTAAGGATCATCCTCCGTTGATTCCTGGAGTTTTGGTGTTCTTTACGGTCGACAGGTTTCCACATTTAAACATTAAACTAAGAGATTGGATTACCAAAATGCATCTCAGCACTAATCTGATTTGACAGTTTGGTTGTGCTCACCACCATTAGTCAGGAGTTACCAGCTGGAAAGGAATTGGCTGGGGCCACTATGGAGCCCGAGCCAAAGTCTCCCAGCTTGACCTGTCCAGGTTCTGTCAGGAGGATGTTGCCGCTTTCCCATCGATGGGAGGCACATGACGGATTCCATTCAAGATTCAAGAGGTTTATTCGTCACATACATATACATACTTTCATACATATATCCAGTGAAATGTCAATGCAATGCACCCGGTGATTACACACAATATGTTCTAGACTGAACACAGTGGCTACCTAAGAATTAGACATCAATAGTTAAACAGAATGATACCCGTGTTCTGAACTCGTATAAACCTAATCAATCAGTCAGCTAAAAAAAAAGATTTGGTGTTCCGCTTTCACTTCTTCTTTCCACGGAGCAACTTCGTCAATGCATTTCCGCGTTTTGTGAGTGTAGTCCAGTGGTTCTCAATGATTAATAATTCAGCTTCACCACCATTTGATTTACAAGACATTAGCACCATTAGGGAATGCACAATAATGACTATTTTGATCATAGTTTCACTGCTGTTTTCACCGAGCTACAGTACAGACGGCTAAGGCAGTTTGGACCAAATCACATCTTAACAATAAAAATAAAAATCTTATCAAATTGGGGCCTAATGTGTATCAAAGGGAGGACGGAGAATCACGCAGTGTGGTCTACGCAGTAATTATATAGTGTCTTTGTTTGGCGTCCTTGTCACTTTGCATTTCCTTGTGCGTTGCACTGTGCACATCCTCACGGCATGGAGAGCTGGATGGGGTCCGGTGCTTGTTGGAGAATCGTAGCCGCAAATGAATTACACTTCGTTACAACTTTACAGCCTCTGTGGGCACAGATTTCCTTGAGCAGAATTCGGCTTTGTGAGCGACTGAAGCGCCCAAGAAGATTTTTATTATTATTATTATTTTTTTTTAAATCTGGGTCAAATTCGTGTTCCGTCTTCACAATCTCGGCCATTGACAGCGGCGACAAAGGTCTTTAAAAGGCTGATCGTCAACGACTGTGACTCGCAACAGTGAGAATGACATGACTAGTGCACTATGGGTAACGGCAGCTATTTCCACTTCCTGCCGTGGCTTCTTGTGAACAACAAAGACAAGAGAAAAGAGCGCGACACACCAAAAAAATAAATGACAGTTACAACCCACCGTGTGAGGATGTAACCGTACAGACACTGGTACCAGGTTTCAGCGATATTTAGCGAAATCAAACATTTCAAGCGCGAAAGAAAAACGACCGTTTTCTGTTTTTTGTTTTTTTTTGACACAGAAGTTTAATGACTAACGGAGATGAATGGATAACATGTCAGTTATGTTACCCACCGCTCCACGCTTTTTGTGATCGTCTTTATTTCGTTAAAATGTTGGTAATTTGATAACAACAACAACAACATACATGAATTGGTCCTGATGGAGTTGCTTAGAACAAACAAAAAGTTATTTAATTTGTGAATAATGTTGTAAAACTCTTGTGATATGTTGGATATGATAAGACCGTTGGAATAAAATATCCCCCTCGGCTGGAAAGTGGAAATAGAAATACATTTTTAAAAGTTGCACCAACTGTTTTTGTTTTTTTTTAATCACAAATAAAAACAACTAAAGAAAATAATTATTTCTTTTTTTTTTTTTCACCCAAACGTCTATTTATAGAAAGTAAAATCTGAATGTATTTTCTCCGTGAACTGTTTAATTGGTCAGATTAGCGCAAGTATTACATCTAATATAATTTGAATTACTTTCTCCATCGACTACCGATCATCTCCCAGAACCCAAATTAAAATGCTAATGTGTTTGACTGACAGGTGAGATGATCAGGGGGGCAGAGTTTTTGCCACCATCATTGAGGGATGGACTGAGGAATGGGTAGAGCGGTTCCTCAAATGCACAACCAGTAAAAGAGTGGATGTGAACCCTGGACTCCGCGTCATAGAAGGACACCAGACCCTCGTCATAATCCACAAACACCCCCACCTTCTGGGGCTTGGCTCTCAGAGAGAGAGGGACGAATGGACTCGAAAGTGCCTGGTACTCGTTTCCATTTCTCAACCAAATAGTCCAGCAGCCATATTCGGGTTTCAATATGACGTCACCCTTCCTGTTGATGGACTCCCTGACCACTCCTAAAGTCCAGCAGCTCTTCCCCCGAACCCCGACCTCAAAGTAGAACCTTCCACGGGAGAAGCTCTGCTTTGTGAAGACACATGCGCCTTTAGAGAACCTCTCGGGGTTGTCTGGGACTTTCTTCCTGACGTCTCCATCGTAAACCTGTTTCCCATCTTCGGACAGGGTGAGGTAAGGGTTTGCTGTGTCAGGATCCAGAGTCAGATCCACCTCGTGCTGCTGGAGGATCCTCAGTTCAGCTTCAAGCAGCTTCGTTTTCAGCGCCTCCTCCAGCAGGGCCAGGGCTCTCCTCAGGGTCCCGGCGTACGACGGACGACTGAGCTCGAACGTTGTCCAGTCCCTGGTGGGCGGAGGAGCGTTCAGGGATTGGAAGCTCCGGAGGAGATGGAGGTGATCCTCGGCGAGCGAGAGCCGCTTCAGCTCCGAGCTTCTATCGGCTAGTTTCTCAATCTCCCGTTCCAGCTCTCCCACGAGGCCCTCGGCGCGTTTCTCCGCCGACTCCCGCTCCTCTCGGATCCGCTCCCTGTGCTCGGCCCGGTACCGGTCGACGCTGAGCTTCAGGGCGGTGAAGAACCACGCGCCGGAGGCTTCCTCTCTGTCGGCGTTCTCCCTACCGAGCTCCACCGAGAGTTTTATCTCCTCGATCCTCCGCCGCCTCTCCAGGATCATCCCCTCCAACTCCGACGCCGTCTCCCCCAGCTCGGCCTTCCTCGCGCCGTATTCCTCCTCCAGGGGAGCCACCGCGTGGTCCCTGTGGTCGGACTCCGTGCACAGCTCACAGACGCAGGTGCGGTCCGTCTTGCAGAACAGCTCCAGGGGTCCCCCGTGCCTCTCGCACACCCTGTCCTCCAGGTCGTGCTTGGGGCGGATCAGCTTGTGCCTCCTCAGGCCGGGCGCTCTGTGGTGCGGCTCGAGGTGGGCGCCGCAGAACGAGGTGGCGCACTCGAGGCAGGACTTCAGCGCCTTCGAAGGCCGAAATACATTTTTAAAAGTTGCACCAACTGTTTTTTTTTTTTTTTATCACAAATAAAAACAACTAAAGAAAATAATTATTTCTTTTTTTTTTTTTTCACCCAAACGTCTATTTATAGAAAGTAAAATCTGAATGTATTTTCTCCGTGAACTGTTTAATTGGTCAGATTAGCGCAAGTATTACATCTAATATAATTTGAATTACTTTCTCCATCGACTACCGATCATCTCCCAGAACCCAAATTAAAATGCTAATGTGTTTGACTGACAGGTGAGATGATCAGGGGGGCAGAGTTTTTGCCACCATCATTGAGGGATGGACTGAGGAATGGGTAGAGCGGTTCCTCAAATGCACAACCAGTAAAAGAGTGGATGTGAACCCTGGACTCCGCGTCATAGAAGGACACCAGACCCTCGTCATAATCCACAAACACCCCCACCTTCTGGGGCTTGGCTCTCAGAGAGAGAGGGACGAATGGACTCGAAAGTGCCTGGTACTCGTTTCCATTTCTCAACCAAATAGTCCAGCAGCCATATTCGGGTTTCAATATGACGTCACCCTTCCTGTTGATGGACTCCCTGACCACTCCTAAAGTCCAGCAGCTCTTCCCCTGAACCCCGACCTCAAAGTAGAACCTTCCACGGGAGAAGCTCTGCTTTGTGAAGACACATGCGCCTTTAGAGAACCTCTCGGGGTTGTCTGGGACTTTCTTCCTGACGTCTCCATCGTAAACCTGTTTCCCATCTTCGGACAGGGTGAGGTAAGGGTTTGCTGTGTCAGGATCCAGAGTCAGATCCACCTCGTGCTGCTGGAGGATCCTCAGTTCAGCTTCAAGCAGCTTCGTTTTCAGCGCCTCCTCCAGCAGGGCCAGGGCTCTCCTCAGGGTCCCGGCGTACGACGGACGACTGAGCTCGAACGTTGTCCAGTCCCTGGTGGGCGGAGGAGCGTTCAGGGATTGGAAGCTCCGGAGGAGATGG
>NC_137192.1:26731851-26766851 GCF_960531495.2 Zeus faber | reverse complement strand
CGTCGTTTCTGGTGCGCTCCTGGGGGAGGACCCGGACGGCCTGTGGGCTCTCCCGGAGGGCCTCCTGGTCTCCGCTCGGGGGCCCCCGCCATTTCCACTGCAGGGTTTGTTGCTCCCGCATTGTGGTGAGGGCCGCCACCGTTTATTCCGGGGGGGGGGGGGGGGGCGGCATCCTGGAGTCTGCCCCGCGCTGCTCCGTCCTGTTCCGGCGCCAGTGGACGCATGCGCACAAAACTTTACTCAATAATAAATAATTTCCTGCGGAAACAGCGCATGTCATTCGATGTTCATTTTCAAATTCAAACAGTTACAAGGCTTGAAGTTAAATCAATGAGTCATGATGCTGCTGTGACTGAAGGTTTTTCATTTTACAATTCAGTATTTAATTAAAGATATGTATTCATTTCAATTCATGCATCGATTCATTTGCTTATATGTTGACTATATCCAATGTTGTGTTGGTAGAACAGGGAATGATTTATTGTTTGTATTAGTGAATAATACAGAGGGAACTTGAAAAAAAATCGCACACTAAATCGCAATTGCAGTCTTGTTCTAAAAAATCGCCGCAGTCAGCGCATTTAAAATACGATTTTGTTTTTTGAAGAATGTGATTTATTCTTTCAAATGGCTCTTACAATACACGTGAATATTTATTCTGACTTTTCAACTTGTCGACATGAGGCGAGCCGCCTGTTCACCGGCAAAGTGGCTCATTGAAAGCTGTAACTATTCTTCCGAATGTGTGGGAACAACCAACAAGGACGCTGAACATTTATTTTTGTTAAAATTGGTTTCAAACGACCAGCCCTCTTCTCTCTTCTTTCCCCGGGGGCTGCTGGTGCTCTTTTCCAGGCTGCTCAAGCTCAGAAACCCTCGGGGGCCTCTTCTCCTCGGATTGCCGCTCGAGGACTTCACCAGGTCACACCGGGATCGGTGAGCTGCCAGGCAAGAGGAAAAGAGGAAGCCAAAGAGAAGCTTTATGGATGTGGTGAGGGCGGACATGCAGGCGGTCGGTGTCAGGGAGGAAGATGCATAGAAAGGAAGGTGGTGGAGGCAGATGATCCGCTGTGGCGACACCTAACGGGAGCAGCCCAGAGAAGAAGAAGAAGCTCTTGACTTTCTTGACCTCTGGGACTAATGAGGTTTTTTTGGTCCCATCTTAAAAGACAAAATGTTGCCAACCACTTGAACTCATTAATGAAACCTGATTCAGCAGACGAATATAAATATGTCTTTGTGTGTGTGTCCGCACTCGCAGGTACTTTTACTTGCTGGATATCTGTACGTTCAAGCGGGAGTGGCCGGCGGCGGTGATGACCGGTGTGTTACTTAGAGGCTACGGCACGGGCAGCGCCGTGTCCCTCGCGGTCAAGGAGAGAACCAACGTGGAGCTGGTCCTGTTCCAGCGGAGCAGCAGGTCGGAGAGACCACCACCCCCACCCCCACCCAAACAGCAGGTAGCAACATCTGTATTGCATCATTCACACAATTGTACCAAATGGAAAGCATTGAAATACTTAAGTATGAGTTTACCTTAAAAATCAAAAATAAAAGCTTGGTTATTTCTAACGCACCTGTTATATAAGGTTTTATTGTTTTCTTCTTTACTCAATAAGCAGTCAGCAAACTACAAGTGTATAACTATATGTGTTATTTAGTGCTGGACCCAAAAAATAGCCAAGGGAGGAAGTTGATGACATCGAATTGCTGCCGTTCCCAAACGTGTGGAGAGTGGGTGGAGGTTCCACAGCAGCTCCAGTCATTTTGACACAAGGGGGGGCTGCGAAGGAGTGCAAATTTAAAGGAATTTCCTTAATCGATAGTTGTTAACAAACGATCGTCGATTAATTGATCAAATAATATAATTATAATGCCTTATAATAGTAATAATGTTGTATGATTTCAAAAAATCACCAAGGGTCCCTTCATCACTCCCTGTTGCTGCTAAGGCTTGGGAAAAGGCTGTAGCCCCCTGGTCCATTGGCTGCAGGAAAACAGTGGTGTTTTTAGGCAGATGCGCTACCTTTAATCCGGGTGTAGATCATCAAGATGCTGGGGGCGGCCTGGGGCATTATCAAGCAGGGGGATCATTTGAAAGGGAATGCCCTTTTCCGGACAATAATGCTTGACCGAGGGTATGATGATGAACCGTTGATGAAAACAATCCTCAAATAAAGCTTGCGCCAATTTTTTTTTGGTAATAAACGTTATGTATAAACATTGTCCTATTACTACACTTAACAAATTATAATGAAAAGCCAGAAGGGGTTTGTGATCTTGAGTAATTATTCCATAATTCTAATTGCAAATTATGTCAAAGGGTTAGGGTTAGGGTTACATCAATGTTTTCTGAATTACAAAATAGACAAATAATCGATTAAACAGGTTTTTACAATTGTACATTTCTAACATAAAAATTACAATAAAACAGTAATTACAAATAGCATGAATTTATATATTTTTTAAATTAAATGTATTTATAGTTGTTGTTGTTATGAAAAGTAATTACAAGACAATAAAGCAATGTCCAAAATTCCAGTCGTCAAGGTCAGTCACAATATAAAAAAAAAGCACTGAAGAAAAATTATGAAAAAAATGGTCATGAAAAAACTTAGTTAATGTACCACATACATGAAAAATATCAAGTTGTTAGTATGAAAATTCACTTTCTAAACATTGTTTTTAGTTTAAAATCAACATATAACACAATGTTGATAAACTCTGCCTTTACTTTGACAATTTTATGACATTTGTCTATTTCTCATTTATTTTATTTTATTAAGATTGCCATTTTAATAACATTTATTGATTATTCGACACGTGATCTTTATAAATACTGTGATATCTGTTTTACTTATACTTTATCTACTTTGTTAGTCTTATTTTGTCCAGCTGTTTTGAACAACTGTTTAATAAAACAATTATCTGACTTGTTTTGTCATTTGTTGTACTAATTTACTAGTTAATCCATTTTGCACTGACAAACAATATCAAAACTATAAACTCAGTAATTTGAAACAATTATTTATAACTGACCTTTCTCAAACATTAATGTCAAAATTGTTGAACTGTAACTGTTTCATACTTAATGCCATAAACGTTAGATTCATGAAAATACATGAACTTAACTACATTATGTTTACATGTCCAGGTCAGTCTGAAGGTCAGTTACACAATTCTAAAAAAATATTCCATGTATGTAACTACACAACGTTACTCCACCATGTTTGATGTTTGTACGTTAAGTAAATTGTAATGCAATGCAAAAAATTATCAAGAAAACTGAAATACTTACCGTGGAGGTGTGTTCTGGTGCAAGGCCAGGGAATGAGGAAGAGGAGGCAGGCGGAGGCCAAACAGCGCTGGTTGGTGTGTATTTATTGCTCAGTCTTTTAAACGAAAGGTGGCTCACGGGCCAAAATGTGAACTCAGGGGCTCGCAGGCCAATATGGAAAATGGTCCATGCGCTTCAGTGCTTTAGCGAGCTCAAGCTGTCGTGACCGGCGGCTTGACTTGCCCAGTCCCACATGTCCCGCAGGCACGCCGATCCTCACTGCCGGGACAACCAAACATTCATTATTTCCTGTGTTTGGGATCGGACGAATCAGGAGAGCCCCTCCGTTGATTCGCCCGATTCCGCAGCAGTTGAGCGGCCCCGGGGTGGGAGCCTGCACCGCCTGTCTGCAGGGCGGATTGGCCACACCCCTTGGTCCGCCACACTTACCTGCCTGCAGCTATTTATATTATTATTCTCCTTTTATTATTATCCTCTGAATTGGGTTAGCCTAACCCTAACCCTAACCCTAACCCTGGTTCAAGTTTCAACCAAATCAGGGAGTGTGTGTGTGTGTGTGTGTGTGTGTGTGTGTGTGTGTGTGTGTGTGTGTGTGTGTGTGTGTGTGTGTGTGCGTGTGTCTGAGGTTGCTCTCTTTAAAAGTTTTCACGTTGTGTTACGTCTTCTTGTTTTGACTCCTCTCGTCTCTCGTCCTTGGTAGAGGGAGCAGGTGGATGACGCAGGAAGTAAAGTAGCTTAGAGATAAAAAAAAACAAAAAACCTTTTACCCCTGATTTGCGAGGGCAACGTCCACCTGCCTTAAAAAGACGTCTGGGCTCCCAGAAAAAAGTTGAAAGTGGCAAGAAATTGCAGTGAATGGGCGACACGTGCAGCTGAAGGTGTGTTCAGTGTCACCAATCCGCTGGATCTCTCCACTCCTCCTCTGATGGGTGGTAGAGGGCGGCCGATAAACACCTCAGCACTCAAGGAACTGACTGCGTTTACCAGATCAATAAAGTCTCGTTTCAGTGCACTGTGATGCTTTTCACAGTCGGACTTGCAGCCGCCATATGCAGGATTCTTCCTGTCAGGTGCGAAAGCATAATCCTTGGGAAAGCAGAGTATTAAGGCGTTCTCACCGCACATGCTTCTCACACCTTTTACAGCAAAGTCGTCCACAATCGTAGTTCAGGGCCCAGTCGTTGGCTTCCCCCCCCCCCCCCCCCCCCCCCCGTAGCCTTCTACTTTCTGAGCGACTCTCAGTCTTTACCCGGCTGTGTGAGGATGACAGGTTATCCAGGTGGTCAGACGGAGATCCAGGGTCCTGCAACGGTGGAGAGCGGTGGAAATCTGTTCTCCACTTGCGCACTCGCTTGTTGGGGAGGTTGGTCGCTGGTTCCCCCTTTCGCTGCCGTCCTGGTGTCGTGTCCTGCCAAGGACCCATCGATCGACTCGGACACGACTAAAACGTCGTTCCACAGAGGGTCGTCGCCGCGCCGAGTCGAGTCCACCCTAACTGCGCGAACGAATGATGCGTTCATGTCCTGGGAGCGTGTCGGAAAGCAGAACCTGTGATATTGTAATAACTTACAGAAAGACAGCAACAGCTTTTCAGATTTCATGGAACCGTAACCCATCGGAAAATCGTATTCGCAGCAAGGCATGACTACTGAAACTATGTTAGTAGGGCACTGTTGCCCCATACGGCATCTACCGCTGACGCTCTGTAACTATGTCATTATTGTCCAACACGGCACCAAACGATCACCTGTCTGTCACTGTGGCAACATCTCTATTTCCGCAGACAACGCGGTGAGTTATAACAATTGAGAAGGTTTGGTTTAGAGGCAAACATAGACCATGGTTTTAAAGAAACTTGTGCAGCACGCTGTGCTTTTTGTTTTTTTTTGTCTTTTACTATCAATACAACCCTGTACAACAGTGTGTAAAAGGTCTCCACCAGTCCTCCATCAGTCCTCCATCATACCTCCTTCACTCCCCCATGACTCCTCCATCAGTCCTCCATCAGTTCTCCATCAGTCCTGCATCCGTCTTCTGAAACCCCCTCACAGTTACAGAACAAGTTTTGTAACTGGATAGATTGAGGTACCGCCCACTATTGGCTAAAAATCAACATGATACAACATTCATTTCGTGTTAATGTTGTGTCCCTCAGCCCCACCTCACATGAAATAACACACAGGAACGCCAAACTGCACTGATGCCCTTTATCTCTCACACACACAAACACACACACACACACACACACACACACACACACACACACACACACACACACACACACGCACATTAATGCTGATTGGACGAAGCAGGTGTGTGTGTGAGTCATCCTGCGGGACGCACACAGCTATGTACACATTAAGATACACATAATTCATTAATATTTTGTGTGTGTATGTGTGTGTGTGCGTGTGTGCGTGTGTGCGTGTGTGTGTGTGTGTGTGAGATAAAGGGCATCAGTGCAATTTGGCGTTCCAGCGTTAGACCGTGCTCCTTGGATTCTTGTCTCAGATAACTGCAGCAAAAAGACCATTCGGCTAATTTGTTTTTGTTAAAGAAAAGAAAATAACAAATAGAAAATGAAACAAAATTAAGTACGTTTGACTGAAATACGACCAGTTTGTCAATGTCTCAAGGTGTCATCTGTTGCTTACTCTTAAATATTGTTTCCGTTTTTAATGGAGGAGTTTAAAGCTGCATTAGGTAAAGACACTGAGAAAAAGATGCAGAATCACAGATTAACCTGCAGGTAAATTGGGCCTTGCAGGGACTGAATTGTCAGGTGACGACAACGAGACAAATCAATCAATGAAACTTTCAAATCGCAATCAATGGTTCACAAATATGAAATTCCAGACAAAATTCTTAAAGAAAATAATTCGGTTCTGAAGAATCAATCTATTTTCGATGTATTTATTTGTTAGTTGGTCAGTTAGTTGTTTTCTTTTTAAATTTTACTTTTTTTTTTTTATTCTTATTTTTATTTAACATTTTATGAAATCGTTTTTTTTTTTTTTAATTTAAAACTTTACTTGTCGTTTTTTTTTTTCTCTGCTTTGGACACTTGTTGAATTACAAATAATTTAATTTTTGCTCCTCAACTCGAATCCACTTATATAAAGAGGTGCAGTTAGACCATCAATCCATCGATCCACCACAGTCCGCCTCCGGACCCGGGCCCCAGCTTGACCCTCACCCCGGTTTTAAAACACACCAAACAGTCACAACTGCTCGTGCACGTCGTCCGATCCGCGTGCACGCGGAGGCGCTCTGGCAACAGAAGGAACTACCCAGAAATGAGTGGCTGCGAGAACCCAACAGGAGGCAGAGGGAGGTGTGAATCAGCCGTCAGGAGAAGGAGAGAGGAGACGACGAGAGAGGAGGGGAGGGGAGGAGGGGGGAGACGGGGAGGAGAGAGGTGGAGTGAGTAGGAGAGGAGATGAAGGAGAGGAGCGGGAGGAGAGAAGGAGGCGAGGGGAGACGAGAGGGGAGGAGGGCAGCGGAGCGAGGGAGAGGAGGAGAGCAGAGGAAGGGGAGAGGAGATGGAGTCGAGAGGAGGAGGACAGGAGCGATTATGTGAGAATAGAGTTGGACCAGACTCCCTCGCTCAGATGGTGTTTACTCACAGGCAGCGAGCAGAGAGGATTGTGGGTAAGAACAGTAGTGGGCTGTTTGCTCTATTAGAAAGTGTGTGCATGTGTGTGTGTGTGTGTGTGCGTGTGTGTGTGCGTGCGTGCGCGTGTGTGTCTATGTGCTAACGTGTTTTTGTTGGTGACTTATCTGTCGTTTCATTTTTTCCCCCACTAATTTAGGATTAGAATCAATAACACCATAAGGAAGAGGACGTAACAGACACCCGATTCTAGATTCAGTCAGTCAGGCAGTCAGTCAGTCGTGTTTTTGACAATAAATAAAGCACAAACCTTTGCAGCCTTACGGAAACGTTGGATGAGATTCCCACCAGGGACGGCCAATCATTGATATAAAAGAAAAAATACATGTATATAGAAATAATTATAAATAATGAATAAAGCTAATTTCATACACATTATGCGCTACAGGGTTCCACAACAGCGACACGGATGGAAGGTTTAAAGGACACAAGATATACTGTACACACATAATAATAATAATAATAATAATAATAATAATAATAATAATAATAATAATACATTGAATTTATATGAGACCAGCCTCAAGTTGCTACAAGAAAAAAAAGGAAAGAGAAGAGAAAAAAATAAAGTCGAAATCCAGAATAAAGGATAAAAACAAGATTAAAAAAAAGCAGAGCAGACAGCTACAAGGAGCAGCTTTACTCCAGAAAGTGCGTGCACACACACACACACACGCACGCACGCACACACACACACACACACGCACACACACACACACACGCACGCACGCACACACACACGCACGCACGCACACACACACACACACGCACGCACGCACGCACGCACACGCACGCGCACGCACGCACGCACGCACACACACACACGCACGCACACGCACATGCACACACACACACACACACACACACACACGCACGCACGCACGCACACACACACGCACACACACACACACGCACACGCACACACACGCGCACGCACGCATGC
Source organism: Zeus faber (assembly GCF_960531495.2). NCBI lineage: Eukaryota > Metazoa > Chordata > Actinopteri > Zeiformes > Zeidae > Zeus > Zeus faber. The sequence continues at coordinate 26,758,937 of NC_137192.1, read as the reverse complement.
ACGCGCACACACACCATTTATGAGTTGTTAATGATTAACTTAACTGTAAATGTACTTTGATACGCCTGCACACACATATTAATGCACACACCCCCACACACACACACACACACACACACACACACACACACACACACATATACAGTAGATGCATTTAAACACTCTGACATAAACCTGCACATTCAAACCAGAGGTATGAAAGATGTGAGTTTCGGAAGCAGGGACCGCTCCCGACGGACCTCCCATCAGGGCTGCTTGATCACAAACGGCGGAGGGGGTCAATGCCGTCATACAGAAAAGTATGAATGAAGACTGTATAATATGCAAACTAACATAGTTTATAGTAAACCAGGTCAAGCAGTCACATTCATTTGTGGTTTTTTTCTGCCTATTCACAGGCCAACAGATTATTAAATTATGAAATAAACTATTATCCTATTAGATGTAGAAACTTTATATAAACATCATTTCATTTAAATTCTATTAGTCATGTCTAATGAGTCAAAAAAGTTGTCTTGGGGTCGCCTTGCATTTCTTCTGTGCCCCACTAGAGTGGCACCCCACAGTTTGAATACAATCAATCTAGGAAAAAAATATGCACTATTGTCCCACGCCCCTTTTCCCCCTAATTTTGTATTTTTAAACCAATGAAAGGAGTTACCATGAATTCCATCCAGCTTTGGGAAGCTCACAGCGGTGGTTGTTGACCGGCTCACAGAGATGCCGATGTCCTTTTGTGGCGTTCATCCACAAAATCTGCAAAACTGGCAATCAACCGAATAATGACTCAACATGGCAGCTGCATGTGTTATTGCGGTTTGGTTTAAATTCCTTTCTCATCTGGTGTTTGCATTATTTTGTATAACGTGTGAATTGGTTGTTCTGAGCACGTATCTCGGTTCCAAAAATTCAATTAGTTACCGAGAGTTTATGTGGAAATATAGAACAGACCTAGAGTAATGGACCTAAGGCTGTACAGGGAAGACGTCACCTGATTTACAGTACTCTCCGTAGTATGTAGGCTGTTCTGAGTAGGGTGATCTTCTGGACTCGATTTATGTTGTGCTTCGCCTATCTGTGCCAGAACCCAGGCTCAGTACATACACCACACAATTGGCCTCCGGTTTGCGGGACTGGTGGGGTGCGAGCTATGTGGGTGGGGGTGTGGCGGGCGGCTGCTATCTTGCCCGTCATGCTCCTGCCCTGGCGTGCTTCACGTCTGTCCTGCAATTTTAATACCTCTCATATTAGCTTTGGACATATACACACCCACACAAATCTTACTCCAAGCAAGATTGTGCCTGACGTCGGTGCTTGGCGTCCACGAGGGTTTTGCGCCTGCGGGTGCGTCTTATGCCTTCACGTGGGAGTGGATTGTATGTGTGCGCCTCAGTGGTGCAGAGTCTCCTCGCACTCTCTGTGACTGGTTTATGCTCCTCGGGGCCGTGCGTGGGTGTTGCTCCGCGGGCTCCAGGCTTCTCTGGGGGCTGGGGGGCCTTCTGTGGCTGCAGGGCAGGGTGCCCGGGGCTTCCTCGCTGTGGTGGAGTATACAGCTGCGGGACTCAAGGGTGGCTGTGGGGCTTTTCTGCTGCTTGGAGGCACTAACATATAATTTCGACTTCATACACCAGAACAAATTGGGACAAGTCCCGTACACTCACCGGTGGACACACACACACACACACACACACACACACACACACACACACACACCAGCACCGGCTTTGAACACACCCCCATCACCCTCCTGATTACACCCTTTCCGTTTCCTCCCTCATTTACTGCCATAGCTATGAGAGGAAGAGGCCACGTGCCCAGCTGCTGTGGCAGTTTTTCTGGACTTAATAAAATCTGTTTTGTTGATACATGTTGTCGTCTGATGTTTCTATGTTCATGTTTTCACATGAACATGTTGTTGTTTGGTTCTATGTTTATTTGTCTCACCGTGGTGATTCTCCCCCTCTTGGAGTAGTGATCAGTTGTTTACAGACCAAAACATGGTCAGATCGTTCTCCATAGAGGGGGGTTGGTGGTGGTTCTCTATGACATAAAACTGTGCTCTTGTCATCACACAGGTCGTCCACAGGACAGAGTTGTTGCAGCAGTTCTTGACGATTAAAGAATGAATAAAGAGTTGCATTGCAGGTTGAGAAGTTGAACTCCACTAACTCTGTTCTAGATGGAACGTCACAAATACTCTGTGTTGTATGCCAAGCATGCTGACAGCACAGGTTACAAAACAAAAAAAACCAATTTGATAAAGAACAACATGCCTAATGATAAACATTCGATAAACCTATAAATTGACAAAAACAATGTAAAAAACAATAAACCTAAAATGTGAATAATAAACCTCAAAATAAACAGTGAACATACAGCTCTGTATTGTACAATTTGTGCAAATCTCCAATTGGATTTCATTCAACTGTTTATTGGGGAAAGCTTGACTTGTAACCCGTTCATTTAAATCTTATTGTTTTAGTTTCAACTGGTTTTGTTTTTGGAAATCGTCCTCCACCTCCTGCTCCTCCTCCTCCGGCTCCTCCTGCTGATCTTCCTCCTCCTGCTGCTCTTCCTCCTCCTCCTCTCTGAGGATCTGTCTGAACAGAATGTTGTTCAAACCAAAACAAAACGTCTCTGTTGTGTTCTGTTCCGTTGTTGCCTTGTTATTGAATCGTACTACATCGAGAGAGGGAGAGCGTGAAAGAGAAGGAGAGACCTTATATATATATTTTTTACCTTAAACCAATCCTTTATGGGTTCAAATGTCTTCGGTAAAACAGAGCATCAAGACAATCCAATAAATAAATAATGCAATAGGCAGTACCTACAGCACCATTAACATTATTATACATTATTGCATTATTGCACACACCATCAAACAGACAAAATCAGGGATTCTCTGGTGATTCTCTCTAAGGTGCATAACACATCAGTTGAGGATCAATGGATCCCCTCCCTTTTTGTTTGTTTCGTCTGGTAAGCCACATGCTCATTTTTGCCTGACCAGTTATGAAGTTGAGCAGGCTAACACATCTACGTCGAGATGCACTGTATTTTGGACCAAAACATAAAAACCATTTCCATTTTGTCCAGCCTCTCTCCAAGCTCACTGAACAATTGTTGTAATAGAGAAGTAATGTCTCTCAGTCGAGGACACCTCCACCAGAGCTGCTCCGGATTTTCTTTGGTTTGGCAGAAAGGACGGCTGTTCGCTACACTGGGGTCCAAATGTGCCACGTCTGTTCGTAGCCACGGCCCCGTGCACAATTCTCCACTGTAGATCGACGGTGTGCTTCTCTATCGGAGGCTTGTACAGGGACCTCCAGCTGCCTCTGAGGGATGAGCCTGGTGCAAACACCCCTGACCACCTCGACTCCTGCGAGAGACTGTTTGCTCAGAACTTTAACACTGATGTAGTTCAGAGCATTTTTTGACAGGCTGGAGAAATGATGGTGTTGTGGTGTATGAAATTAGAGAATCGTTTCATCCTCCCGTTCCTGCTCCTCCACTGCAGCACAGATGCCTCCATCCACCACTGGTAGGTACGGTACTGAAGATTTTGTCCGCTGATATCCTCCCGGGAACAAGTTGACCAGTCTATTTTGGATTTCCTTCACGAGTGCATCCGGTGGTTCCAAAAGGGTAAAATTATGCCAGCGCATGGAAGCAATCAGGTTGTTTGCAACCAACACCCTCCCCCTATAGGACAACTGGGGCAGGACCCAGGTTCATCTAGACAATCGGGCACTAACTTTTTCCATTACTCCCTCCCAGTGTTTCCTCTGGAAGTCACTTCTCCCCAGGAAAACACCCAAACACCTAGGACCCTCCCTACTCCACTCTAATCCTGCTTACCCTAACCCCTAGAGCAAATCCCTCACATTTAGCCCAGTTAACCTTTGCAGGTGATGCTTGTTCATATAGCACCAGATTCTGTTCAAGGGCTTGGATGTCTTCGTGCTTTGTAATAAAAACGGTGACATCATCAGCACATGTGGAAAGACAAATGAAGCCCTGTGTTCGACCTTTCAGGAAAGACAGACCTGTTCAAACTTCGCCTGAGCTTGGGAAGAAGAGGTTCTATGGGTAAGGTGTAAAGCTGTCCTGATAAGGGACAGCCTCGCCTAAGCCCTCTACGGACTGCAGCCAGGCCTACCTTCCACTTTTAACGTAACTGAGGCTCCTGAGTATCAAAGCTTAATCCCTTAAATACATTTTTACCAACGAAGAAAGCCTCTCGGGGTTCTGAACAGATAACTATGATCAACTCTGTAGAAAGCTTTCTCTCGGTCAAGAGTGAACAGACCTACATCCATTTCTTGAGTTTTTCACAAGTCAGTAACATCTTGGAACAAATTGTCCATTATTGTTCGTTCAGGTACACAGCATGTCTGACTACAGTGTACTATCGTGTCCACGAAATCTTTAAGTAAATTTGAAAGACTGGAGGCCCGTCTCATTGTTATGTACTAACTACAATATTTTATCTACAAAATATTGTAGATAGTACATAACAATGAGACAGGCCTCCAGTTCTTCGGCATGCCAGGATCTCCCTTTCTAGGCAGCAGTGACAGCACTGTGCAGCTTAGTGGCAGAGTTCCAGAGATCAAGCTGTCTTTAAAAACTTCATATAAATCCACATCCAAAATTCTCCATAAACTTCTCTGTTTATAAAACTCAGAGTTTATACATTCCAGGGGACCGGCCATCTCATGGAAGGAGAGTGGAGTCCAGTGAAGCTGTCTGTGCTTCGGCCAGTTCAGAAAGTCCTTCCAGCACCTCCTCGCCACACACACAGTGTCACAGTTCCCAGAGCTGAAGAGGTCGGTATAAAACTCTATTGCTAGCTTTCTCATTTCTGATGGGTCAGTTGTTATCGCACCACTGGGATGCTTCAGGTGCATCGTCAGGTTCTGTTCCCTTGTTTTTTGTTCCAAGGTAAAAAAAAAAAAAAGGGAGGATGTCACGGCATCTATATCCCTGAGGGTGGAGATAGGAGCTCTAATCAGAGCACACTTTGCTTTTTCTTGAAGAAAGGAACCCAAAGGCTTCCTTCTACTTTTTACCTTCCCATTGGTGGTATCGTCATTTCCACTTATCATTTTGTCCTCCATTATTAATTTTTTTTCTTTACTTCTTTTTTTTGTGTCTCTATCGCTGTTGTGTGTCTTGTATATTGCTGGCAAAAAATGTTGATTTGCACTTTGCCAATTTCCCACCACATGGTCAGATTTCCCAAGTCTCCCTTTATCAACCTCAATTTCTCCCAGAAACCAGAAAAGTACTGACAGAAATTGTTAATTGTTATGTAATGAGTCTGGCATTAAAGTGCCAATAAGGACGGTGTGTCGGATGCACAGGTAGGGAGATATCATCAGTCACTAAGTGAAAAAGCCACAGGTGTTATGGTGGGTTTTCTTAGTCAGTTAGTTGGTTGGTATTTATGTAAATCCTGTCCAGTCTTGCTGCACCTACAGCGCCCTCTGTAACCTTTACCCATGGATATTGTTTAACTGTTGGATTTATTCTCCTCCATGTATCTGTGTCAGATAATTTCCTCCAATCACGCCGGCTAAACAAGAGGCAGATTGTGGATGAGGCCCTTTTCCATTTCTGTCGCCTATCAAGTGCGTAGCGCAATTCCGATCGCCTCCTGACATGAACAGAGAGGTGCTGTTGAACTGTTTGTGTGTCATTTAATTTCTCAAAAGATCTAACCTGAAGCCGTTCTGAAGCCAGTGTTGTGTGCATATACATTTATGAACATAAAAGGTAACTATTTACTTAGTTAGTTTAGTACTGGACAATTTTCTAACTGTTGCCTGTGTTATTTGGACCCTCCCCTGCTCTACTTCAGATGCTGGAATATTAGTGTCATCTCGACGCTGAGGGAGCAGAGGGGCCACACCTGCACTCAGGTTGGTGCCATGACCATGGAAATATTTTCCTCTCCGGCCCATTCCCCATTCCGTCTCATTATCTGGATTGCTATGCGTTTCCTGGATAACAGTGACATCCAAATTCTTTGTTCTACCCGGCTCATTCAGCACAGCCCTCCTCCCCCTTTCCCTCCCTCGATTGATATTTAAAGCGCCCCCCCCTCGAGGTCTTCAAGGTGTTCCTCTTGTCTTTCCTCAACTTGGTGAGTAGGTTTTTTCAAGCAGAATCTCTTCTGCTGACTTAGCTCATCATTCCCGAGCCGATTTCTATTTTGGATTATGGAAGTTATAAATCGGTCCATATCGCGGAAAAACTTGGTGACGTCCACAGTATGTCTGCCATAAGTTGAATCCAAAAAAATCATTAAGTTCCTGTATTGAATATAATTGTTGCTCCTTTTGAGACCCAACATCAGAAAAGTCATCCACCAATATTCCCCCATCAGCGTGTTCTTTATTTCCCGTGTCTCTTTCAGTGTTCTTCTGGGTCTCATTTGTCTGGGCTGCCACGCCCCCCTCAGCATCTGCATCTCCACTCCTTTCCTCCTCCGCTAGATTTTTGCCTTTTATTTTTGCTTTTTTTTGGCGGACTACTTCACAGTTAGGTTGCTGTGGCTTTGGTCGTGGCGTGAACAGGTTGCTGTGCTGCTGGGTGGAGGTTCTCCGCTGCCTGCCCTCCCAGCTGCGGGCTCCGACCTGCAGCTCTACCCGCAATTTGCTCTGCAGACCCGGCACCACCTGTCTGCTTCTTATACTGGGCGCACTTGCATAAACCAAGTAGTAGCCATTGTCGTGCTTCGCTTCAAAGAACACTTCTAAAGTTTGGGCCGGGTCGTTCAGATGCATGAACACCTGTCTGGGCAGGAAGTCAACATGTTGCCACCTGGCAACATCTCTTAAAACCGCTCACAAGCTTTCCAAAACGCGATGACACCCGCTCCAACGTTTCCTTTGGTACGAACGGGGGCACGCCTGACACAGTGATCTGTGTGGACGGTACAAACAGCGGCGAAGCCAGTGTCCAGTGTTACTCCTTTTGCAATGAGATGGTGCACACAGCGTTCCTCATTCAAAAACACCCCAACGGCCTGATTCCTTCTCGGCCAGTAATAAATGTTCCCATGGCAGATGTGCTCCCCCGCATCAAGGAGAACCTGTTCTACACTGAACTGGGCGTCGCTGGGAACTCTCACTCCACTCGCTCTCCCACAACTTTTTATCAATTAGACTCCCCTTACCTTTTCAAGTAGAAACGGTTGAAAAGGAGAAAAAGACAATAATAACAGAGAGAAATAACAATCCAAAAGGTCCCAAACTCATTCAGCAGCTCACCCGGCTCACTCAAACACCCGACTCCCAGCATGCACTGCAGCGGAGCGAGAGAGAGAGAGAGAGAGAGAGAGAGAGAGGGAGAGAGCGGCAGCAGAAATTAAGCTCCTACAACATTTATTTAAAGTCTTTTTTTTTCTTCCTTTTTTTTTACATTGAGTACAAGGACAAGTTTAGTTTTAAATGAATCCCGAATAATTCCTGCAAAGCTGGGCAACTTTGCAGAAACATTGGAACTACTACTGGACTGTAGCAGCACATTGAAAAAGTGATGCTAAGTGCTGCTAAGTGAGCACCTGCCACAGCCACAACACGAGAGAACGACTTGGAGAAGAAGAACAAAGAGAGGGGATGAAGGAAAGAGAAGGACGTCATGTGGACAGAAAAAAAAAACAGAGGACAAAACAACCAAGCCCTACAGGATCGAATACACAAGACTTGGAAAGGTGAGATAATAATAGCAATCTCATAGCAAAAGTATAGCTTTCAAGCCAGCTTACAAGCTGACAGCTACAGAGGAGGCATTTTCCGAAAAAGTTCTGTTAAAAACTGAAACGGCACAGCAGCGGCTTAGCGGGCAGAGCCTGGGTGACCAAGCAATGAGCTATCCTGAAGACATCCCAAGTGAAGCAGGAAGAAAGAAGCACAGACGGTGGTTATTGACTGAAGTCTCAGAGACCCTGAGAGCTGACCACCAGCAGCTGGACAACAGACAACAGACAACAGAGAGGTCAGAGCAGACCTGCTGTTCTACACCCAGCACCCAGAGGCGTGGCGCGCTGCTGTCCATGCAGAGTACACCACCCTCAAGATGGGAGGGAACAAGTCCATCAGGCAGCTATACACGGATACTATTCCAAAACTCTGTCCACCAGCTGAGAGCTGAAATGGATGTGTTGAAGGAGGAGAGCGACGGAGGGAGCTTCGACGAGAGACAATGGGACCCTCAGAGAGGAGCTGTATAAATTGGTAGACACACACACACCTCCTCAACCCCAGAGCGACAGCAACAGAACAGCCGCCACCAGACAGGCGGAGGACCTGAGAAGAGCCACGCCGTGCGGAGGAGACACTCCAGCTCCACCACAACATCACACGCCCCACCAAGCAAGACAGAGGAAAGCTCAACCCAACAGACCACAAGCTACCAGGTCCCGGCCTTCTAGACCTCCACCCCGAGGACCCCATCCCTCTAGACACCCACCCAGAGGATCCCATCCCTCTAGACCCCCACCCAGAGGATCCCAGCCTTCTAGACTCCCACCAAACAGAACCCAGAATAGGAGTCCTCCAGCCAGTGTAGAGCAGCCAGGCTCTGGCGCCAGGCCCCGAGACAACACACCTGGCACAGCACCCTGCACAGGAGCACAGCACGGCACCCTGAAAGGAAGCCCCCCACCCAAGCACAGGTAGTTTCAGGACACCCGGACATTGTAGAGGTGAGGCAGTTACTGCATTGGTTAATAATAATAATAATAATAATAACAATAATAAAATAAATAAAAAATCTACACACACACACACACACACACACAAAAACACACACACACACACACACACACACACACACACACACACACACACACACACACACACACACACACACACACCATTATTAAAATAAAAACAAATAAATAGAAAATACAAAAGTATACCTTACTGCCTGATCCTAATTTCAACTCAGTTGTTTACTTGTCGCTGTACATAGATCTATGTGATACGATATATGAAGGAAATGCAATTTTCTTGATAAGCTCATGGAACATTCAACGGTTACACTCTTCAGTTTTTCGGAGCAAAGACTACAAACCCAGAGTTTATGGCATGTATGGAAGGACATGACATTGTCATTCCGGCAGGACACAGATACCCGGGAAAAACGCAGAAATCTTACTCAAGCAGAAAAAAAGCAAACACAGGAGAGACTCAGGTGGGGTTATTGTATTGTACAAAGAGGATCTGTCAAGCCAATTAAAACAAATCAAAAAAGCGCCTACACATATCTGGCTTAAATTAAATTAAATCACCATCAAATGTGATAACGATTTATATGTATATGTGTAGCATACACCGCCCCACAGGAGTCTCCCTATTTTAATGACAACTTTTTTGACGATCTCCAAGTAGAGATCAACTACTACCAGGCCCAGGGTAGCATTCTGCTGATGGGAGACCTGAACGCCAGAACAGGACATGAGCCTGATATGGTGGATGCTCCTGGCAACAGTCACACATTCAGACAGCCTTCACTTTACCTCAACCCCACCCCTTCACTGTGCCTCAACCTCACCCCGTCACTGTACCTCAACCCCACCGCTTCACTGTACCTCAACCCCACCCCTTCACTGTACCTCAACCCCACCGCTCCCTGAAGAAACAACGCTGACCGAGTGGTTAACAAAACAGGCAAAGAGTTAGTGCATCTCTGTGGCTCCTTAGACCTGTACAAGCTTAATGGCAGGATCAGAGGGGACTCTCTAGGGAGGTTCACGTACTGTTCAGCTCTTGGGACTAGTGTAGTTGACTATGCGATCACTGACGCGGACCCCTCCCCCATCAGCGTGTTCACCGTCAGACAAGAGACACCCCTAACAGACCACTGTCAGACAAATGTCTATCTGAAAACCATCGGACGTCAAACAAAAAAATAATCTGAGGCCTGCAAAATGTTCAAACTACACCCATCATACAGACGGGCTCCTGACAGTGACGTTGCCTTCAAAAGTATCATCACTTCTCCTGAAATGACCAACATGATTACACAAATTAATACTACTTTTCACAAATCAGCCAATAAAGCAATCCTTTCTAAAAAATGGTTCCACAATAAAACCGAAGCCCAAAAAGTCAGTGGTTTGATGAAGAGTGTAAAAATGTCATGAAAAATTTAAGAAAACCGTCCAACCAAAAACACAGACCTGCGTAAGAATATGCTGAAACCCTGAGAGAATACAAACAGACCCTAAAGCAAAATAAAAGAAAACATTACAATCAAAAAATAAAATAAATCGAAGACTCCATTGATCAAAACCAATTCTGGGAAAGATAGAACAACCTAAACAACAAAGAAAATAAACATTTGGCGATGCAAAATGGTTATGTTTGGAAAAACACTTGGAAAAGCGATATGTAGAAATATCACCGAACAGTCTGACCTCCAACCAGAAACAAATACAAGAGAAATGAAGAATACTTGAAACGACTATCAAGAACAATCAGATCCCACTTGATTAGCAAATTACAGTTAAAGAATTAGAAGAGAACATTAATAAGCTAAAATCAGGAAAATCATGCGGTCCCGACGGTACCAGGATGGAGATGCTGAAGAACAGCAGTCCTGAGCTGCAGCCGGCCCTGCTTCAACTGTTCAACCTGCTCCTTCGAGCTGCTTCCCTGAGATCTGGAGTCAGAGACTTATTTCCCCAATACACAAGAGTGGATATAAACTCGACCCTAACAACTACCGAGGCATCTGGATGAGCAGGGATCTGGGGAAGGTTTTCTGCAGCGTTATCAATGCCGGAATGCTGGCCTTTCCTTATGGAACACAATGTCTTGAGTGAAGGACAAACTGGCTTCTGTGGTGGATGGGAAGGCTTGAGCAGCCACACCCGACGCCAGTTTGTTGGGCTGACGAGCGGCAGGTTTAAAAACCCCATCCACACACGCATTTAGGATATAGGAGCCATGACATGTTCCATCTGCTCCTGGCTAATTCCAACTAGCCTCCTCTCTACAATAAACTGGTGTCTCCAACTCCACCGTCGCCTGTGTCTCTGTGCCGGAGGGCCCTGAAAACGTCACTTGGGTGGCGTGTGGTGGCCAAAGTGCTACAGCTTCCTACCAAATCACCGCACGACTGATCATGTTTACACCCTACACACCCTAATTGATCAACACATACACCAAAAAAAACAAAAGAAGATTTTTGCATGCTTTATTGATTTTAAGAAAGCGTTTGATTCAATCTGGCAAGAGGGATTATAATATAAAATTCTCCAAAACGGTATAGGGGCTAAACTTTATGACATAATCAAATCAATCTACTGTATGGAAAAAAATAAGTGCGGAATAAAATTTGGCAAAAAAAAGAACAGACTTCTTTACTCAAGGGCAAGCTGATCGCCAGGGATGCAACTTATCTCCAACCCTCTTTGACGTCTACGTTGATGAGCTTGCCGTGTTGTTGGAACAATCTGCAGCCCCTGGCCTCACCCTTCACAACAAGGAGGTCCAATTCTTGCTCTATGCAGGTGACCTGGTGCTGCTGTCACCCACAGAGCAGGGTCTACAGCAGCATCTGGATCTTCTGGAGCAATACTGTCAGAACTGGTCCCTGACAGTAAACATAAAAAAAAAAAATAATAATAATGATCTACCAGAAAAAGCCCAGATCTCAGGAAAACAGACACATGTTCACCCTAGGAAACACCGCAATAGAACACATCCTGTCCTATAACAACCTGGGGCTCACAATCAGTGCCTCTGGAAACTTTGGTCTGGCAGTGAACGCACTAAAAGAGAGAAGGGCTGTAGAGCCTTTTTTTATGCAGTCAGAAGAACATTTCACCAAATAGACAAACAAATCAGAATCTGGACTAAAATATTTGGTAGTATAATTGTACCAATAGCCCTATATGGAAGATGGGACAAGCGTCCTATAAAGACCCTGCATCCCCAAATGCAGAAGTATATTGAACATACAAAGAAAAACACCCACCAATGCACGCAGGGCAGAATTAGGTTGATATCCGTTAATAATAAATATTCCGAAAATAACAATTACAATTTGGATGCATCTTTAATCAAGTCCCCAAGATACACTGCAATTGACAGCACTGCAAACCCGAGAACTGAACCGCAAAAACAATCCCCTCGGTTGGCTGGTCATGAGACTTACTGAGCAACCAACACCCAACGCGGTTCCATCTCAGACCAGCGCTGCTACGGCTGTCTGGGACAAAGGCCTGTCTGGAACATTGGAACCATCAAACCAAAAGACAAAACAAACCTCATTGCTATCCGACCCTAAAACGAGAATATAAACTGGCATAATATCTCTTTACTGTCGGAGATATGAAGCAGAGACAGATCCTGACCAAGTACAGGCTCAGTGAGCACAGTCCAGCCGTTGAGAAAGACAGACAGGAGAACGTCCCGGCTGCCTCAAGAGCAAACACGATGTGGCCAGTGTAAGACAGGTGAGGGGGGGAGATGCACTTTCTGCTGCACTGTCAACCGCACGAGCACATCAGACGACATTTTTTATTTTATTTTTCTTTAATAAATGAAACTCCGTATTAGCGTCATTCGCCGCACTGTCTGATGGGGAGAAGAGGGGCGTGCTGCTGGGGGGAGGGACACGCGGCTCCCCTCGCTGGACGCGTCACCTCAGAATGTTATCACATGAGCTGTGACCTGCGCTGTGCATAGCCTTACTTTTTATTTATTCACTTTTTTTTACTTTTATTGTAATTATTCGTGTTATTAGTGTTGTTGTTATTGTGGGGTTAAATGATACGTTATTACTGTTGTTATTATTATAATCTGTTGTTATTGTCTCTAATGTTGTAGTTCTTGTTGAGTGCTACTTGCCTTCTAGCTTTGGCAATACTGTAATAACTGTCATGCCAATAAAGCTGAATTGAATTGAATTGAATTGAATTGAATTGAGAGGGAGAGAGAGAGAGAGGGAGAGGGGTGCAGAGAGGGAGGGGGAGAGAGAGAAAAATGGAGAAGGGAAGATGGAGAGAAGAACAGAGAGAGAGGGAGAGAGGGAGAGAGGGGGAGGGAGAGGGGGGGGAGAGAGAAAAATGGAGAAGGGAAGATGGAGAGAAGAAGAGAGAGAGAGAGAGGGAGAGAGACAGAGGAGAGAGGGAGAGAGAGGGAGAGAGGGGGAGAGAGAGAAAAATGGAGAAGGTAGGATGGAGAGAAGAACAGAGAGAGAGGGAGAGAGGGAGAGAGGGAGAGGGGGGGAGACAGGGGGAGAGAGAGGGAGAGAGTGGGAGAGAGAGAGAGAGAGACAGAGAGAGAGGTAGAGTGAGAAAAATGGAGGAGAGAGGAAGAGAGAGAGAGAGAGAGAGGGAGACGGAGGAGAGGGGGAGGGAGAGAGAGTGAGGGAGAGAGGGAGAAAGAGGGAGAGAGTGGGAGAGAGAAAATGGAGAAGGGAAGATGGAGAGAAGAACAGGGAGAGAGGGAGAGAGGCGGGGAGACAGGGGGAGAGAGAGAGAGAGAGGTAGAGTGAGAAAAATGGAGAAGGAGAGAGGAAGAGAGAGAGGGAGGGAGACGGAGGAGAGGGGGAGGGAGAGAGAGTGAGGGGGAGAGGGGGAGGGAGAGGGGGAAGCAGCAGGAGCGTCAGCAGAAGGAGAGAATGATCAGCAGCAGAGGAGGATGACCCAGTTTTCATCACCTGCTCCTCTCCTCTTTTCTTCTCTCCTTCCCTGCTCCGCTCTCCTCCTCTCCTCCTCCCCTCTCCTTCTTCTGCCTCTCTCCAGTCTCCCTTCCTCTCCTCTCGTTGCTTCTCCGGTTCTCGCTCCTCCTCTCCGCTCCCCTTCTCTTCACCCCTCCTCTCCTCCTTCCCTTTCTCCTCTTCTCTGCTCATCTCTTTTCTCCTCTTCTGTGTGTTCTTTCCTTCCCTCCTCTTCTCCTCCCTTCCTCTCCTCTTTACTCATCCTCGTTTATTTCCCCCTCTTCTGCCGCCTCTCCCGTTCTCTCCTTCCCTCGTATCCTCCCTCCCGTCCGTTTTCTCCTCCTCCGCCTTTCCTCTTCTCCTCACTTCCTTCCTCCCGTCTTTCCTTTTCCTCCCGCCCCTCTCTCCTTTTTGTGTTTGTTGTTGTTTTTTTTTTAGGCGCTGCGTTCTCCTCCTCATTGGTGGTCTCGCGCTCGCTGCTTTTGTCTCTTCTTCTCCCCCCCTGCCCGTTCGGATTTCGTCCCCTCTCCCTCTCTCCTCCTCTTTCACCCCTTTTTTGCGCTCATCATCATCCTCATCATCATCATCATCATCATCATCATCTTCGCTCTCCTTATCTTCCATTCCTCTCTAGTGCATCTATCTTCTGTCATTACTGCTCTCTCCCTCTCCCTCCCTCTCTCTCTCCCCCTCTCTCCCTCTCGCTCCCACCACATTTCTCTTTATTTTTTTCGTCTATGCATCTTTCTACTCCTTTGTTCGCTCCCTTTTCATCTCTTGTCATTTCATCTCCAGTGAAATCCTGCGCAGGAGCTCCTTCTCCGGGCGCGGGCGTCAAAACACCTTAGCCGCGGCGAGGGGGGCCGCTCTCGTCTCCTCCTGGACTCGACGCAGACGTCTGTATGCGGACCAGACGCCGGCCGCCGGGTCCGCGAACACCGATCGATACGCGCCATGCATAATTCAGCGCTCCGTTCAGCCAGGTGAAGGGAAAAGGCCGGGAAAATAACAGAGATGATTCCGACTCCGGCAGCGCCCGCCACACGGCTCAAAACCTCCCTTTCCCCGCTGACAGGCCTTTCATTGTCCGGGGCGGACCCCGTCTTCTTCATCGCCGCCTCTAGGTCGCGTCTCCGGGGGCCGTCTCCTGCCGGCCTTTCTTCCTCTTTCCCCGGGGGCTTCTGTATCAGCACACAGGCTCAACGGCTCGCCCATTTCCACCTTCCTTTTCCTAATCTCCTCTTCCGCACGTGCCCGATGGGTCCTCTCCGCTAAATCCTTTGAGAACCCCTCGGAGGCGGCCGCCCATGAAGGTGGGTGGCCTCCTCGATGGTGGTCTCGGGTCCTGATCCCCCCCCCGATCCTCCTCTTACGTTACATCGCTGTTGGAGAACGGCCGGATCGCGGGCGGAGTCAGTGGTGGGGAACCCCCGCATGTTCTTCAGCTCCTGGGCCGATCCTGGCCTCCTGACATCCCGACCACATGACACCCATCTGCTCGTCTCGTGAGCGTCACGCATGCGCGCGCGCCCGCACGCACACACACACACACACACACACACCTTACTATACCATGTATGACAGGTATGAATAAGTTGCCGCTGATGCTGAATAGGTCACTTACAACCCAGCTGCCTGCCTGCACACTTGACTGCTGCCACGTGAGATCACTCGCTGTCTAATGCGTTTAACGTCGCAAATTACACCGAGGCAAATCTCCGCCGTTGTCAGGGAGATCCAGTTCATTCAGAAATCCGAGGGAAACAGAGTCATTTTTATCTCCATAATAGACTTCTGAAGCCTGGGGTAGAGGCAGCTCCGTGGCGGTATATATGCAGTATATATACACAGAGCTACCAGAAAGCCGAAAAGATCAGAGGTTCGATTCCCCCAGGGGCCCTTGAGGAATTCATCGTGTTGCAACTCGGCGTGAGAATTCCCCAGATTCAACTGAACTAAATCTAAAACGAGGCAGTTTCTAGCAAATTGGGAAAAGCCGGAGGATTTCCATTTCCAAAATCTAGTTTGAAGAGCATGCAAACATCAAGCACTCGACAGTCTGGCTGTTTGTTTCGGGAGAAAACAAGGGCAAAGTATCAGTACGGGTTAGTACGGGTTTAAAGCTCTTAAAAACACAAACAGAAATCCGAGCCGTTGGGGACACAGAAACACCAGAGTTACTAAACCTTTGTTTACAATGTACCAGATTGACCAGTTCACGCTGCTGCTCCGATATCAGACACTTCAGTCTCAAATGTCGATGTAAGATGTGGATAAATTAGCAATTGAAATTGAAATTCCTTCTTCATTCACATTTATAAGAAATCTGCATAACACACACACACACACACACATTCGACATTGTTGTCAGTTTTATATTTGAGCTGCTTTGGCAACGTTGAATTAAAAACAGTAAAAAAAACAACAATTTGGCTTCTCGAATTGAAAGCGAATTGTGTGTGTGTGGAAGGAAACGGAGGGAGATGGAGGAAGGGAGAGAGAGAGGGAAATAGATGGGGGAGAGCGGGCGGATGAGAGAGGGGGAAGGAGAGAGAGAATGATGGGGAGTGGGAGTGAGAGAGAGAGAGAAACAGGGAGAGAGCGAGAGAAAGAGAGAGGGAGGTGGCGGGAAATAGAGGGAGAGAGAGAGCGAGAGAGAGAGAGAGAGAGAGAAAGAGGGAGGGAAATAGATGGGGAGAGCGGGCTGATGAGAGAGGGGGAAGGGGAGAGAGAATGATGGGGAGTGGGAGTGAGAGAGAGAGAGAGAGAAAGAGAGAGGGTGGTGGCGGGAAATAGAGGGAGAGAGAGAGCGAGAGAGAGAGAGAGAGAGAGAAGAGAGAGGGAGGTGGCGGGAAATAGAGGGAGAGGGAGAGAGAGAGAGAGAAAGAGAGAGAGGGAGGGAAATGGATAGGGGGAGGGGGGATGTGAGAAGGATGGAGGGAATGATGGGGGAGTGGAAGAGAGGAGAGAGAGAGAGAGAGAGAGAGAGAGAGAGAGAGAGAGAGAGAGAGAGAGGGAGAGGGTGGCCGGGGAAGCCAGTGGGAGAGAGAGGGATGGCTGGAAGACGGATGGAGGGAAGGAGGAGCCTGGCTGAGTCTCTCCACGCAGCGGCCACTGGCGGTGGAGGAACGCCACCGCAGCCTCCATCTGACATTTAAAGCCTCCGTCAGTCCTCCTGCTCAGTGATACCTGGGAGCTCAGCATCAGCACCCAGCCGCTCCTCTGCGCCTGCGCACCGGGCTCCAGTCAAGTGTGGAGAAAAACAACACTGAGAGAGAGAGAGAGAGAGAGAGAGAGAGAGAGAGAGAGAGAGAGAGAGAGAGAGAGAGGAGGGGGAGAGAGAGAGGAGGGGGAGAGAGCGGGCACGCCACGCAGAGGATGCAGCGGCTGAGGACGGACCGCTTCCCCCGGTAAATCAGCGCACCGAGACACGGGACCGGGACCGGGGACCGGGACCAGGACCCTGGGAAGCGCCGGAGCAGGGGGCGGAGGAGGAGCAGCAGAGCGCCTGCCCAGACCGCAGCCATGGCGGGCGGCGGCGCGGTGAGGAGGCGACGGAAAGCGGGACTGGGCTGCTACTTCCACCTGCTGTTCTGGGTGGTGTCGGTGTGCGGGGAGGAGAGGACCCTGATCGTGGAGGTAAAAAAAAAAAAAAAAAAAAAAAAAAAAAGTCACGGACACGGGCACAATACACACACACGCACACACACACACACACACACACACACACACACACACACACACACACACACACACACATTTATCCAAAAAAGACGCGCCGCGCGTCTCGGTGCGTTCTGCGCGCCTTCCAGTCATGCACTTCCAGTCACACTTGGAGTGTGTGTGTGTGTGTGTGTGTGTGTGTGTGTGTGTGTGTGATGAAATGGGAATGAGTGCGGATGTGTGCGTGCGGGCGTGCGTGCGTGTGTGTTTTCATTACCACGAACGTGGTGTTATTTGGTTATTTATCCGGCTCCACAGTAGAAGGGCAGAGATCAATAATTCACCAGCGGGGTGAGATGAATGAATAAATGACAAGGTGTACACACACAGTCTGCGCCTTCATTTATTTAAACGTGCGCGACTGGGGATTTGTTGTCAATGGCTCCTTGTTGCGTGGAATGCGCTCCCTGCGTGCGCGCTTTTTAAAATTTTAATTATCATTATTATTTTTAAATACATTTTATCTTAATTTTCCAGAATAGATAAACGCGGGGTTTGTGGGAAGGAAAGGTCCACCCTCGGCCCATCGGCTTTCAGTGTTTTCTCTTCCTGCGCGACGATACGAACTCTGTGATGTGAATTACGAGCGTTCGTGGGTGAGACGAGGAGAGGACGAGGAGGAGGAGGGGACGAGGAGGGGACGAGGAGGGGACGAGGACGAGGAGGGGACGAGGAGGGGACGAGGACGAGGAGGGGACGAGGAGACTGTTTCCAGGAACTCACTTGTTACCGTACCGAAATCACGCGTGCGTGTGTGTGCTTGCGCGCGCAAGAATTCAAACCTCTGAACGGACATTTGGCAATATGGTGCATTAAAGAGAAGCTGAATTAAAAAAACAACTATATAGATATATACAATGAAAAAACACCTTTGTTTATGTGCTGAACAAAGCGTATCCAGACACACGCGCACGCACCTGCGTGGACGCGCGTTCCTCTCCGGCTCCAAACAGCGCGTTCCTCCATAATTGATGGAGATGGCAGCGAGCTGGGTGAGGGCAGATGTGAGGGAAGAGAGGAGGCACTGGAGCCTTTACTCGTTTATTTTTAAATATGATACGAGATGATGCGCTGGGTGTGATGCGTTGTCGTGTGTGTGTGTGTGTGTGTGTGTGTGTGTGTGCGTGTGTGCGTGTGCGTGCGTGTGTGCGTGGTGGCCGCCTCCGCACAAAGGAAAAAGTGTGAAGTTCTTTGTTATGAATGAACACTCGCTGCACCTCCAGGGGAAATTATGCAACTGAGTAAATCAAATATTCCAGTTTTTTGGGTTCCCCCCCCCCCCCCCCCCCCCCGGAGGAACAATGAGAGGCTTCTGGTTATTTGTATGACTATTTATTATGACTTTGTTTGTGTAGTTGATTGATTGTCGCAGTGTTTGTTTGTCCGTTCGTTTGGATTGAACGGGTCTGATGGCTCCTTTGGAAATGTGCATTTGGAGTTGTGTTGGTCCAGAGGAAAATCAACATTCTGTCCATTCACCCTGAGGCGGTGTGTAATAAATACACGCCTGCTGTGTATTTGTTGTGTATTTGTTGTGTGTTTGCTGTGTGTTTGTTGTGAATTTGCGGTGTGTTTGTTGTGTGTTTGTATGTGTTTGATGTGTGTTTGTTGTGTGTTTGTTGTGTATTTGCTGTGTGTTTGCTGTGTGTTTGCTGTGTGTTTGTATGTGTTTCTTGTGTGTTTGTATGTGTTTCTTGTGTTTCTTATGTATTTGCTGTGTGTTTGTTGTATGTTGTTATGTGTTTATGTGTGTTTGTTGTATGTTGTTTTGTGTTGTTGTGTCTTTGTGTGTGTTTGTTGTATGTTGTTGTGTGTTTGTTGTGTTTTCATTGTGTGTTTGTTGTGTGTTTGTTGTGTTTGCAGTGTGTTTGTTGTGAGTTTGTTGTGTGTTTGCAGTGTGTTTGTTGTGTGTTTGCAGTGTGTTTGTTGTGTGTTTGCAGTGTGTTTGCAGTGTGTTTGCAGGTGTGTGTGCAGTGTGTTTATATGTATTTGCAGTGTGTTTGCAGTGTGTTTGTGTGTATTTGCAGTGTGTTTGTTGTGTGTTTGCAGTGTGTTTGTGTGTATTTGCAGTGTGTTTGTTGTGTGTTTGCAGTGTGTTTGCGTGTATTTGCAGTGTGTTTGTGTGTATTTGCAGTGTGCTTGCGTGTATTTGCAGTGTGTTTGTGTGTATTTGCTGTGTGTTTGCAGTGTGTTTGTGTGTATTTGCAGTGTGTTTGTGGGTATTTGCAGTGTGTTTGTGTGTATTTGCAGTGTGTTTGTGTGTATTTGCAGTGTGTTTGTGTGTATTTGCTGTGTGTTTGTGTGTATTTGCAGTGTGTTTGTGTGTATTTGCAGTGTGTTTGTGTGTATTTGCTGTGTGTTTGCAGTGTGTTTGTGTGTATTTGCAGTGTGTTTGTGGGTATTTGCAGTGTGTTTGCGTGTATTTGCAGTGTTTGTGTGTATTTGCAGTGTGTTTGTTGTGTGTTTGCAGTGTGTTTGTGTGTATTTCTTGTGTGTTTGCAGTGTGTTTGTGTGTGTCTGCAGTGTGTTTGTGTGTATTTATTGTGTGTTTGCAGTGTGTTTGTGTGTATTTTCTGTGTGTTTGTTGTGTGTTTGCAATGTGTTTGTTTTGTATTTGCTGTGTGTTTGCATTGTGTTTGTTTTGTATTTGCTGTGTGTTTGCATTGTGTTTGTGTGTATTTGTTGTGTGTTTGCAATGTGTTTGTGTGTATTTGCTGTGTGTTTGCATTGTGTTTGTGTGTATTTGCTGTGTGTTTGCATTGTGTTTGTGTGTATTTGCTGTGTGGTTGCTGTGTGTTTGCAGCGTGTTTGTGTGTGTTTGTGTGTATTTGCTGTTTGGTTGTGTGTTTTTTCTGTGTGTTTGTGTGTGTTTGTGTGTGTTTGCAGTGTGTTTGTGTGTGTTTGTGTATGTTTGCAGTGCGTTTGTGTATGTTTGCAGTGTGTTTGTGTGTGTTTGCAGTGTTTTTGTGTGTGTTTGTATGTGTTTGTGTGTATTTGCTGTGCGGTTGCGTGTGTTTGTGTGTATTTGCTGTGCGGTTGCAGTGTGTTTGTGTGTATTTGCTGTGCGGTTGCGTGTGTTTGTGTGTATTTGCTGTGTGGTTGCGTGTGTTTGTGTGTTTTTGCTGTGCGGTTGCATGTGTTTGTGTGTATTTGCTGTGCGGTTGCGTGTGTTTGTGTGTATTTGCTGTGCGGTTGCAGTGTGTTTGTGTGTATTTGCTGTGCGGTTGCGTGTGTTTGTGTGTATTTGCTGTGCGGTCGCAGTGTGTTTGTGTGTATTTGCTGTGTGGTTGCAGTGTGTTGTGTAGTAGCCGTGCTACGCCGTGCTGGCACACGGAGGCAGCGCTGCCTTCAGTGTCTCCGTGAGCTGCATTCCTCTCGCCCTGAACGCATCGACCCTTCGGCTTTAAACGGCTTCAAACGTTTGGTCCCGGTCACATCAGGAGGCTTTTCACGCGGTCGACATTACGATAAAAACAACAGCAGGGATCCCCGTCAAGACATGAACCCTCTGCGATGTGAAAAGAATGTATGGAATCATTCCCCTGAATAATCACGTTCACGACGATGACACGAATTTGAAAGATTCGTTTGAGAAACAGAATTGTAGTTTTTCCTTCTTGCTCTAAAAATCCTCATCAACAAACAGCACCAGTCCTGGAATCCTGTCCTTTCCTTGCACACAGAGTACTCCCATCGAGCTCACCCCGTGCTTTACTGTAAAGTAACTACGTTTATTAATACTTTGGTTGAGTGAGCCGCCTCCTTGCGGCCTGGACCTGCTCAGTTCTGGCGACGGGCGAGGTTGAAATGTGGAGGAGCAGGACTGGTGCTCTCTGATTGGCCGGCTGCGGCTCCTCACAGACACATCCTCTCGGATGACATCATCAGCTGTGAGAGGCTCACAAAGAGAGTTTTCTAGATGAGGAAAAAATAGACAAGCGAAGCCTAACTCTAACAAAATGTTTCCAAGATCGAAAAACATGGATCTATACAGTTAAATATAATGCATTAGTTGTGAAGAAAACAGTCCTCCCCATACAACGCATGTCGCGTTGAAAGATGGAACCACATTCCACTGTGTTTATTAGGGGGATAACATTTTTAAAACTACAGAATAAATCACACTGCAGTGGAAACCGAACGAAATGCATAAAACATAACAGCCGAGAATTGAACTGCAGCTACGCATGGATCAATACTCCGCACCAATTGGTGACCAATAACAATTAATTGTTTTTATTATTGATTTGTGATTTAGGGTGCGCACAATGCTGCCACATACAGTGGCAACTGCACAGTCTGTGTAGGAGACAGACAGATAGATAGATAGATGGACGGACAGATAGATAGATACTTCATCATCAACAGCTCAGTAGCTCACACCAAATAGCACCATACGATTGTGAAAATATACAATAACACCTAATCGTTAACTGGACACAATACAAAATACGGCATTGTTTTTCAAAAGAAAAACAATTCAAGATGTCAATAAATAAATAGAATGACCCAAAAAATAAACGGGAAAATTGGTCATATACAATGGCTGATGAAATAAATCACCATCAACCAGAAAGATGAACCTAAAGGTAATAAAGAAATTGGTACTGCAATTTTTAAATACGAGCCAAAAGATATGACAAAAAAAAAACCCCAAAAAACAAAAGAAAAATAAACCTAAGAAATGAAAACAGTAATTATCTCCTGACTCAGTTTATTATCTCACTTATCTCATTCGGCCTCCGGCCAAGTCCACATTATCGCAACATGCTTTCACCCTCCACCTCCACACGTCACCAAATTGGGAAACGTCACTTGGCAACCAGCCACAAACAAAGCCCATTCCCACCAACCCCACAAGCTCGTGCCGAGGTGGAGGGTTTTAATGTGCAACCAGCCTGCTCCGCCGTACATTTACCCTCAAAACGCAAAGAAGAGGCAAAGAAATGTTTTTGTTTGGCAGCGAGTGGGTGTGCAAACTTGGAGGATCACACGGAGGTTTTTTTTGCGGCGCGTGTGCAGGGAGCGCAGTGGAAACACGTTAAGCTTTCAGAAAGTACTGGAGGTGGATTTATTTTCCACTTTGACTACTTTTCACCACCCACTGCGAATCGGTCCAACGATCGCAGCAAGAAATCTGGTGGTTTTTTTTGGAAGATCAAAAAATAAAATCAAAACAGATGAATAATGATTAAACTGTTTTTCATCATTGTTCCTTAGCCAGTTTTTCTGCTCTGTCTATATAATTAGTAATTTGGTGACCAAAGATAATAATTACTGCCCGAATTAATCACGGATTAAAGCATTGGTCTCAGGTTTATTGAATAGAATAAATTGAGCAGCGCAGTTTAAGTTAAAAATAAATGAGAAATAAGACTTTGGATCAACAAATCGAATTAGCTCTGAACTCTGTAAAATTTAAGCATCCAGACTTCTCCCTTCTGTCAACAGAATATATCCTGATGTCATGCCTATATTTTAATATGCAGAGTGCGTGTGCGTGTGTGCGTGTGTGTGTGTGTCTGTGAATATATATATTTATATTTTTATCATCGCAGCCGACCTTGCTGCGTTTGAACAAAGCACAGTCTGTTGGCGGCAGTGGTGGAAGTCTCCTCCACTTGTGGGAAGCTGTAATGATGTAAACGCCATAAACCATTTTTTAATTCCATATACTGTATATTGCGTATATTTCTAAGGAAGATAGATTATATATATGATGTAATGTATAATCTAAGGGAAAATTAAATTACAATCCAATCCAATAAACCTATATATATATATATATATATATATATATATATATATACACACATACAGTTAGTATGAAATAGAAATTGCTGTTTTCTGCTCTGGTTACACGAGGCAGGGTTGCCAGACTGTCGATTATCCCTCAAATTGGGCTGCTTCTACTCATGTTGGGGTTTGAACAGTGTTTGGGGTGGAAATCCTGACCCTCGCGATAAGTCCATCGAGCTCGATAGAAACCACTGGAAGCTCTTCTTCCCTC
Source organism: Zeus faber (assembly GCF_960531495.2). Taxonomy (NCBI): domain Eukaryota; kingdom Metazoa; phylum Chordata; class Actinopteri; order Zeiformes; family Zeidae; genus Zeus; species Zeus faber. The sequence goes on along the minus strand of NC_137192.1, from coordinate 26,735,521 downwards.
AGACCAGATCGCTTCATCTGTCGTTCATCGGCATCGTCCAAAGCAATACATCTAAACATGAACATTCGTGAATGGTAATGATGTTAGAGGGCAGCTGGTAGCTCACAGTTCAAATAGATACAAAATAAAATAAAAACCTTTGGATAAGTTTGCATGCAGAACGTATTGAAAAGGACACTGTGCGGGATGGATATTCATAATGTTCATCATAAAAGCAGCTCAACGCATTTATTATTATTATTTTGATGTTGCAAACATCCTCAAACACCATGCTATGGTGTAGTCAGACGCAGAAAGCGTGAAACCAGCGTGGTAACATACTGCAGATCCAGAATCTTTTATTTAAAGAGGTAATCCATGAGATTATTTGGTGAAATAATTTTTCCATATTTGATACTCGTTTCAGCTGGCGCTTTTTGAGAAACAGCTATTCCATGTGTTTGTGCTATGGCTGCTCTACCTCTATAGGCTGCTTCCATTGTTGGTGGCGGGGTCCGCCACCGCCACCGCCAAGCATTTTTTTCCTCCACATTTTTCAAAGCCGCGGTGAATTCGCTCAAGCAGCGCGGTCAGTAAACTGTCGATATGGATGAACATTTAGTAGAAATAATGAAAAAGATCAACCGCCGCCTCGAGTGATTTACAAAAATAAATCAATGGGTCAAAAATAGTAAATCTTCGGGGGAAAAATGTTGCAGGTTGGAATGGAATTGTGTGAATTGAAACATGTGAGTGGCAGCTACAGCGCTGTACGTTCTGCTTCGAGGGGGAGATTGTGTGTTCAGGGTCGAACCAACCTTCACATGCACTGACAGCGTTAACAGCTCCATGTGGTCCGAGAACATTTTCCTGGCAGAGATTGGAGAGATTTATTTTATTTTAGGATCTGGATCCTGATGTGGATGAGACGTGATGCTGATTTGATGAGCGGTGGGATTTGATTTGTCGCGGAGGGACGTCCGTGCCCTCTTTAAAAGGGAAACACGTGGTGGAGCGGGCGCTCCGTGGTGGAGCGGACGCTCCGTGGTGGAGCGGATGCTCCGTGGTGGCGTGGGTTTGATTCCACCACTGAAAGTACGCAGGCTGCACTGAGCACACACAGGCTGGAGACGAGTGGATGAATGTATGGATGGATGAGTGGATGGATGTATAGATGGATGAACGTATGGATGAGTGGATGCACGTATACTGTAGATGGATGAATGTATGTATGGATGATTGGATGGATGTATAGATTGATGAAAGTATGGATGAGTGGATGAATGTATGGATGGATAAGTGGATGTATGTGCTGTATAGATGGATGAGTGGATGGATGTATGACTGCATGAGTGGATGAATGAATGGATGGATGAGTGGATGATGAAGGATGGATGAGTGGATGAATGTATGAAGGGATGAGTGGATGGGTGTATAGATGGATGAGTGGATGGATGTATGAATGGATGGATGAGTGGATGGATGCGTAGATAGATTAAAGTATGGCTGAGTAGATGAATGTATGGATGGATGAGTGGATGGATATATAGATGGATGAGTGGATGGATGGATGTACAGATGAATGAAAGTGTGGATGAATGTATGGGTGGATGAGTGGATGGACGTATAGATGGATGAGTGGATGGGTGTATTGATGGATGAGTGGATGGATGTATAGATGAATGAGTGGATGGACGTACGAATGAATTGGTAGATGGATGGATGGATGGATGAATGGATGGATGGATGGGTGTATTAATTAATGGATACATGTAGATGAGTAGATGGGTGGATGGACAGATAAGTGGAGGGATGGATGATAGATAAGTGTATGGATGGATGGGCATATGAATGAATGAGTGGGTGTTGGAGGATGGGAGGATGAGTGGATGGAGACAGAAGGAGAGGGAGAGAGATGGAGCAGGGCGAGAGAGGTGAGGAGAGACAGAGAGATGGAGGTGGTGCTCCAGAAAGAAAGAGACTGGGGCGGGGATGAGGGAAGAGACAAAGAAAGAGGCAGAAGGAGAACGAGAGAGAGGGGGGGGGGGGAGACGACACAAAGAGGGAAAGAGGGGAGAGAGAAAGAGCGATGAAGAGAGAGAGAGAGATGAAGAGAGAGATGAAGGGAGAGAGAGAGAGAGAGAGAGATGAAGAGAGAGAGAGAGATGAAGGGAGAGAGAGAGAGAGAGAGAGAGAGAGCGAGAGGAGAGAGATGGGAGAGGGAGACATGGAAGGGAAGAGAGCAGCGAGACAAAGAGACAAAGCGAAGGAGGGAGAGAAGGAGAAACAGAAAGAGAAAGGAGGGAGTGAGAGACAGAAAGCGGGAGAGAAAGAGGGCGAGATGGGAGGAGGTGTTGTGGTCTTTGTCAGGTTCCAGCTCCGATTTTCTTTAATCTGTTGGTTTGGAAAATCAATATATAAATAAATAAATATATATATAAATAAATCTATATTCAGTATATCTTGTATATATATGCTGTGTACTGTGTACTGTATATTGTGTATATATTATATCAATATATACTGTATATTGTGTCGGTGTTATATCTATATACAATACTGTATATTGTGTATATATTACATCTATATATACTGTATATTGTGTTTGTATTGTATCTATATATACTGTATATTGTGTATACATTATATCTATATATACTGTATATATGTATACATATACAGTGTATATATGAAAGAAAAACAGTAAATAGAAAATGAAGGACAAATAACACCTGTCAAGGTATAGAGGTGGATGGTTTGTCTGAAACTCACTTATTCAAATTCAAATTTATCATATTTTTTCCCTTCCTCATTTTTTCCTGCCAGACACGAGGGTTGGTTGCCATGGTTACCCGACCGCAAAATAACACCTATTGTCGGTCGTCAAACACGAACTAGAAACTTTCCGGCTCGCTGTGGAAGCACCGGGTTACGGACGCACGTGGGTTCCTGCTCAATTTGAATGCATTGATTTTGTGTTCAGGGATCGTTCGTGTTTTATGTTGAGGGATCGTGGGAAAAGGAATTGCTTGAGGAATTGTTTAAATAACATAGGATCAAAATTATTTTATTTTTATTTTATTTTTTTGTTCCTAAACCGCTGGGAAGGATTCAGGATTCAACAGTTTTAGTGGATATTTATGATTATAGCTTATTTATTATAGTTTTAGGATATTTATTCACGTTTCGGTCAACAACAACAACAACAACAAAATAATAACTTATTGATCGACTAAAATTGATCGGAAAACCAACTAACAACCATTCTGCATTACCAATATCTTCTGAATGACGTCTTGCTGGTTGTTAACTAGTGTATCTGTTAGGGCCGGCCGATACATCGTTACAATATCGATATTGTGATATGAGACTAGATATTGTTTATTGTTTTATTTTAATGTTGCGACATTCTTAAATGTCGTCTTTAAGGAGAATCACAGTCAATCAATGCAGATTTCTGAGCTTCACGGACTGGTCCAGATGTTCTCATCGATGCTCATAACGTCCACTTTATTAACGATTGGCTCTTGCGTGTAGATATCTCATACTGTACGTATAATATGAAATATATTGAATGAGGGACACTTCAGAGGACAAATAGGCGTCGGGCTCGAGGCTTCGTCGCCGGACGGACCTTCTGGCCACGCTGCCTCCGCCAGGACGCACTCGACCACGTTTCTGAGTCGTCCGC
>NC_137192.1:26724351-26726851 GCF_960531495.2 Zeus faber | reverse complement strand
GGGAGCGAGAGGGAGAGAGAGAGAGGGAGGGAGGGAGCGAGAGGGAGAGAGAGAGAGAGGGAGGGAGCGAGAGGGAGAGAGAGGGAGGGAGGGAGCGAGAGAGAGAGAGGGAGCGAGAGAGAGGGGGAGGGAGGGAGCGAGAGAGAGAGTGGGAGGGAGAGAGAAAGAGAGAGGGAGCAAGAGATAGCGCAAGAGAGAGAGAGGGGGGGGGCGAGAGAGAAAGCTGAGTAATTTTTAAAGGCATGGCCTATATAGCTGCGCGCACACACACACACACACACACACACACACACACACACACACACACACACACTGATATATTTATGCCTTCTTTGATGTGAATGGCGTCTCCTCTGAACACAACCCGACTCCACTCAGATCAAACCTTTTCCTCATTGCTGTAAATATTTGTGTCGGCTCTACACAGGACGTGCATTAAAAGCAGGGATGGAATGATAGCGACACGTCAGTGTAAGCTGCTCGTATCAACCAGGTGGCTACGTCACGCTGGTATCGTGGGACGGGTAGAAAAACCACTGGTGGGAGTGGGAATACGGATGATATGTTAAAAAAAAAAACAACCCAAAAAACCTCACAATTAATGAAGGATCAAATAAATGAGATCAACAAACACAAGATGCGAAAAATATCAAACTGACACGAGGGGACCAAAGGGGTGCCGGATAAGCGGCAAGCGGAATGTTTTCGCGCTAGATGTTTCCAAGGCTGTGCTAAAGTAGCTGTTGGACGCACCCATTTCAGCGATGAATTCAAAATGAACGCAAAAATCTCTTATTCCTCGAAGCCTTATTCCCCCGGCCCCCACCCCCGTGGCTCGGCACCACACGGGTCGTTCCGTCGGCTCGGTGCAGCTGGTGCTGCCGCTCCGTCCAGTGGCCAAGATGGCCGATGGAGAAAAAGAACACAAACGAATTCAATAATAATAATAATAATATAATAATAATAATAGCTGCAGGCAGCAATACACAGGGTCCAGCTTGTTCGTTCTAGGTAAGTATCACAGTTTTTTGTTTTATGTGAACTGCATCGCGGTTTACTGAACGTACAAACACCCAACATCGTGAAGTCACGTCCTGGAGTTACGTCCATAGCACGTTTTTTTTTTTTTGGAATGCTGTTACTGAGCTCAAGACGGACCTGCATATAGAAACATGACGTAGTGACGTCCATGTCATTTCATGAATCTCACGTTTATGGCATTGCGTATGAAACGGTTCCATTTCAACCGGACGCCAAACCTTGATTTGAAGTTGTAATTTTGACACAAGTGTATGCGATAGGTCAGTTGTAAATCATTCTTCTAAATAGCTTAGTTGTAGTCTTAATATTGTTTGTGAGTTCCAAACAATATTAATATCTTCATATTAGTTCAGTTTAATAGATTACTTGTCCATGTTGTAATGCAGACACGTTCAATCAACTTTAGAATTCATTTGGAATTAGTATTATTATGGAAGAATTTGTCCATCTTTGTTTACACTTGCTCCCATGTGCACGCCAGTAGCGTAAAGCACCGTGTCATCAAATGTTAGAATATAAGCATATATATATATATATATATATATACAGTATATATGCTTATATATTGAATATATAACGCGGAACGCGGCGCTGAGCGAAATGACTCACTGGATGAATCATTACAACATTTGGCCGCCTGCGACCACGCAGCGGCCACACGAGGTGAGGTGAAGGAACGTCTCCCTCTTCAGCTTTGCCTCATATTTATAGCGTGAGCACGCTACTACAGGAAAAAGGCTTGTGGTCCGGAGCCGTGGTTGCTGGATACGCGGTACACCTTAAAACGTACACTCACGTCCCTGAATGTCTCGCATGTGTCGTTTGCTTTAAATGTCCCTCGAGAACGACGTTCCTGGATCATGCAATGCGGACACAAAAGCACGGGACGGCTCCTCCAAAGGTTCTTGGAACTCTCCGATGTGCGGAAACGCCTCCTGCGACGCATTATAGTTTTTCGGGACTTTGTAAAAACGCAGCGTCGGCTCACGTTGTCTGTCTGCGCGTCGCAATGCGAATGAGTTCTGAGAGACGACGCCTGGACTTACATACGAAATTTATGCACCTTCAGATGATGATGATGTCACAAAGTGCCCTGCTCCTCAAACGAATGCACTCGCCGCGGCGTTCTTCTACGTCCGGTAAAATGACCATTGTTTTCCACTAATTTCTGCTCCGCTGCAGTTGTCGCGTTGCCGATACTTTTAGTCCGTTATAAGAATAATTCCCGCAGTAACATTCCAATAATAATGAAATGGAACAAAACAGTACAACTTTTAACAGAAATGTGTACGCTCATCCAATAATAACAACATACTGCTAAAAGTACTGCAGTATATATGCTATAGCCTTGTGTGTATTAAATTATGATAAACACACATCAAAAACATTATGCTTGTTAAAACTGTGCGGGCAATACATTTGTCTTAAACTGTGTCAACTCAGGTTTGTCAACTCAGAT
>NC_137192.1:26719351-26721851 GCF_960531495.2 Zeus faber | reverse complement strand
CCATGGAGCAGTTCCCACACTCAAAACGTTTCATGGTCCCACATACGGGAAAAAAGTCGTTAACTTCTGATTTTGATTTTGTATACTAAATGGGATATGAAATGATTGAATGATACACGGGTATTCCTGTCTGTTTCCGCACCAACGTCTAGGACGTCAATGTGTGTTGCATCGTGCCGTTAAAGTGGACATCATTTGCGCGTCTACCCGGGTGTCATGTTTCCATCACAGCCCATCAGAGGCGGAGAATGAAACCCCGGTGCATCCTTTCCCACTAACGGCAAATGCCAGATATTAGCGGGTGTTACCGGGTTTTTGGTGCAGTGGAAAAAGGGTATAACTCTCAATTCTGCAATTTCAGGAAGGGGTTGAGTTGTGTGAAATACTGATGGGTACTGTTTGACCCCGGTTATAACTGATCTTTTTTAATGTTTGGATGTTAATCTATAAATGTTCTGTACATACATCCTAAACCCATCCAGTGAGTGTGTGTTCACTTTCTGATATATGGTTTCAAGTAGACAAGGCAGCGCATCTCAAAATATAAAGCTGTACTGTACAGGATGAGATTAGGATTAAATTTGTATAATTTGGGATTTACTTTCGAGGTTTTTTTAGCAAGAAGTTTTGTCTGTACAGTAGATAGCCCGTTGACCTGGTGGTTTGATGACTCAAAACTGAAATTTTGTGATAATATTTATTTGTATAATTAGTGTATTATATAATATTTTTACTTAATATAGTATATAGTATTTTTATTCAAGGAATTTGGCCATTTTTTTTGATTTTTAGGTTGTCTTTGTGTTTAAGGGCTGGATTCCCTATTGTTATTGTTCAATTATTTTCCTCGTAAGTTTTCAGGCCAAAACTATCTGGAACAGAACAACGGCAGAAGCTACAAACACGGTCACGTCTCGTTTGAACCGGTATGTCACAAACAACTCGTGGTTGAAGTTTCATCCAAATAAATCCACATACAGAGCAGAAATGAGTGGAAAAACCGAGGAAATCTGACCCAAAGTAGCCAGGGGGTCGTGCGTCACTGACACGCCAACGTTCAAAAACTAATGGAACGAGACGAGTTTAACAGTAAGACGCTTTATGATGTCATCGTATTATTTACTATAAATGTGCAGGTTCTGACCTTGGTTAGAGGTTACAAACTCGGCGTGTGTGTGTGTTTATGTACTTTCTTACCTGGTAGATGCCTGTGGATCTGTTAGATTGCTATTTTATCTCTTTGGCCCCCATTACTTTGCCGGATTCATGAAAATACACGGGAAAACATTCATCCACAGAAACTCATGACCACGTCGAGTCGAGTCCAGTCGGCTGTGTGAATGAGTGATGCGTTCATATACCAGGAAGGTGTCAGAAAAATAGAACCCGTGAAATTGTTATTAGCAACCGAAATACACCAACAATTGTCGTATTTCATGGAAACGTAACCTATCAAAAGTGTAATCCAAGGAAAGAAGTCACAACAAAAATGATGTTAGTTGGATTACCGCGTGGGATTCCGTAAATACGTCAAACATGTGACGCCAGCAGCCAATCGCACAGAGCAGAGAAACCACCACGTGACACAAACAGCCAACCGTACGGCAGGAGTGCCGGCGCTTCCTCCGCTCTCTCCCCGACCGCAGCGCTCTCCGGCGCGGGGAGCACGGCGCGGGGTTGAGGCTCCCCGGAGCGGGGACGCAGCGGGCCTTCCTAAAACGCCAATTAAAACACAAGCTTGCACCCCTCCCCATCACTGCAAAAGGAGAGCCATTAAAGAGAGATTCCGCCGGTAGGAGAGAGTCCCTCGGCCCGCTCCAATCGTCGGCGCATATGATCACAGAGCGCAGATTGGCGAGCCTCGGAGCCGCCGAAACCTGTAATGCGTACCTACCATGACTAAACTGGACCCTGTTAAAGAGACTTCTTTATTGTTTTTGTTCATATTTGTGTTTTTATTTTTCTCCTCTGCATATTCTGGGCTAAAGGTGTCTGGCGCACAGCAGCCGCCAAACCCACCGACATGGTTTAGGTCTCGTCGGAACTGGGGCGTTTCAGACATCTTGTGGTTCGAGTTTGATCAATGTCGATCTACCGTGCATTCGGAGCAGGAATAAGTGAAAAAACCATTGCAAATTTACCGGAAGTCGCAGAACGTTGGCGTAGCGTGATTAGTTTGTGGAGCAGGACGCCTTGTGACATCATCCAATTTGTTATATACATATACAGTATACATGTATGCAGGCTGCGTCTCTGGGGTTCACAGTGTGGACTCCATGGTCGACTCCATAGTAACTAATTTTAGAAGTAGTGCTGATGTAAAGACGGGCGGCAGCGCGATCTGATGCTGCCTTCTATGGGAACTCGAACAATTGTAATTGTTGTCAATACAAAGGAAAACTGTCATTCAAATCTAACACGACTAACCTAAGTATTGCTGCCTGCAGCTATATTTATTATTATTATTATTATTATTATTATTATTATTATTATTATTATT
>NC_137192.1:26686851-26714351 GCF_960531495.2 Zeus faber | reverse complement strand
GGTTGAGATGGACCAGGAGACTGGTGGAACTAAAAGCAGCCTGGGCTGGGCGTTCATTTTCCACATAAGTCAACGTGGTTTGTCTTTTCAGACAAACGTATAAATAATAACTGTAGGCTGCAGACTGGAGTGGGAGACCAGCCTTGCTGTCAGGAGAGAGAGGGTGAGATGAAAACCACAGCAGCTTTTAAACACTCTGCGAATCACCCCAATCCCCTGCAGCTGCGTCCCCTTCCGGTTGCCAGTGCTGGCGCTCCCCAGCTGCAGATGACGCCAAAAAACACTTCCCACTGCCACATCAACCTTCCTAAGAGAAAGGGAAATAAAGAAAAATAACAATAACAATATTAATGAACGCCCAAGGCAGAAACTAAGCCTCCGCCTCCCCGGGCGTCGGCCCGGAGCTACGCCTGAAAAACAGTCCTAAAATATCCCTGAATCCCTGTCTGATTCAATACTGATCATTCCAGTGCTTTTACTATATACTGTATGTATTCTTCTTATTTTTGTTGTTCGATGTCTTTGCCTTCATACTTATTTGCCTATTCAATAATGTAATGTAATATTTTCCCATTGTATCCATATTTCTCCTTTTTAATATATATTTCCTCTACCTCCTGCACAGTTTTCTTTGGAACTTTTCACTGCACGTTATTGAAATATACAGTAAGTGACAAATATCAACTCTGCATCTCGATTTTTGTATTGATTAGGCAGAGACTCAGAGCCCAGCTTCACCAATCAAATCAAATACATTTTTATTTATGAAAATAGAAAGGCAGGAATAATAAAAAAGGATATTAAAAAAAAGATTAAAAATAGCAAACAGGTTGAAAAAATATCTGCATAAATATATTACATTTGATTGTCATGTCATTGTTAATACATCGGGGCGAATTCACGAAGAATGGATTGCGGCCGCTCATCCATTCTATGAATTTAGGATCAATCACGCCCGCTACCTGCTCCGTTTTAGCGTCCTATTCACAAAAAATATTGCGCTAATGATATGACGGCACAGAAACGAGCATACAGTTTAACTGCTGAATGCAATTTGCCCTTGTTTTGCGTCTGATCGGCAAGTATCCAAGCTGCAAAGTATAAATGGTGGCTTTGCCCCAAAAACACGGTAGGCAAGACAGTGGCAGAGAGAAGGAGTAAAATGGGTATCAATTTATCGTTTCGCTCAATCAGGAAACGGGGAGAAGTATATACATCTGAGATGAAAACACACTGGTTTTATGTATTTTTTGTTTGGGGAACGGGGAAACCCAAAATTGGGAGCGCTCTATTATGCATTTGGGTACAGGTGGGGGGGGCACCAATGCCTGACAAGCTTCTCAAACGTCGACACCCAACCACCAACTCTCTGCAGACGGTGGTTGGGTGGCCGTTAGCGCCGGTGTTTGTGAATTGGACGTTTTTTGTAACGACGCTCATTTGCATTGAAAGGGGCCAATTTTGCATCAAATGCATACACAATACCTAATTGAAATTCGCGCAAACAGCAGCGGGGCACCGCAACGCATTTTGGGTGCCAGCGCAGTTGCGAGTGCATTTCGCCCTTTGCAGGGGCTTTGATAATTTCCACAGTTGCGTCTTGTTTTATTTGCACAGGTTTAGCAGCCGCCAAGTTTGGGCAGGTTTGGCGGCCGCCATTAGAGTCCTGAATCTTCTTACCTTTATAACAACTGAAACCACGTATGGGTTATATCTGTATGCATTTGTATATGTCTATTTTTGACATTTCTCTATTTTTATGCACATTTTACAGTAATTGAAAGTGTCTGGGTGTGACCTGTTGCCATGGGTGACGTCTGTGCTCTGATTGGTCAGTTCTGTCTCCGCCTCTTTCACAATATAATTAACATTTTCCTTTGTTTTATCACATCCCTGACGACACTTCCAGACTGAAACTATGCATTTTTAATCAGTAATTACAGAGTGAGTGCTGATGCTATGCTGTGCTGCATCAAAGAGACTTTCTGTTTTTGGCCTTGTACAAACAGGAAGTAAGCGCTTCCTGTTTCCTGCTGGACACAGAGGGTTCCAAAGCAACTAAATATGTATATTTATTTTTTTAATTTATTGAGTTAATAAGATAATTTACACATGGGAGGCGGACCAGCTAGGAATAACAGCCGGCAGGTTTGGAAATGAGCGCTATGGCAAGTATTGTTGAGATATGGTTTAAGTTAAGGTTAAGGTTATGAATGGCACAATATCACTTTTTACTTTCCAATAAGATCTTGAAATCTTGAGTATTTCCTGACACCGACACAGTATTTTATCTCTATCAACTATTAATTTTGTGGTTTATATTTCTTTATATTTAGTTTTATTTTTTCCGGTTTATCGTTAGGTTTATTTTTATTGTTGTGAAAAATGTTGTTTTACTTTATTTCATTTTTATTGTTTTTTTTTTCCTTTTTCAGTTTTTTATTCGATATTAATAATTACTTTTTATTGATATTATTGCCTATTTTTTATGTGAGCTGGTGTGACATCTATCTCTCTGTGCTTTAAATTAGCTGTTTTTATTGATGCATTTTGCAACAGAAAAGCCAATTACTGAGCTTCCCTACATTTTTGTGCTGTATATTGTTTCCCTATAATTACTAACTTGTAGACTCTTTTTAATTTTCCCTTTAATGTGCCAGTCAAGAAGAAATGATAATATATGATATTTGGAGGACTTTTTAAATTAGATTTGGACAATTCAGACAAGGTTTAAATGTAAGTTATTAATCCTAATGTGTAAATAATCTGTAACAATAGCAGGTTTCCTCTCCCGACTCCCGTCACATGGAGCAGAATGTGGCGTCAGACTTTGGCTTTAAGTGACCAAGCACCAACACCACCACTGCTGCTCCCTCCATGTGTCTTTTTTCACTAAACTTGGAAATGCTTTAGAAATAGGCGCCACATTGAGGAAAAATCCCGCGTCTGAACGTTGTTTTCTGAACAAACCCGGCGAACTGAAATGAGCTGAGATGAGCTGAGATGAGCTTCCTTATCAGCGGCCGCATGCGACTTTGGGCCGGCCGTGCACCCATTGCACTCCTGCCAGGAGACGGTAAATAGTTTAGCAGGAGGGAGAGCGAGCGCTATTTTTATCACTGACGCACAGGTTGATGCATCAGAGAGAGAGAGAGGGAGAGAGAGGGAGAGGAAGAGAGAGGGAGACGGGTAAATGGTAAGAATAACAGAGAGCGCGACAGGCCGGGGTGTATGCAAAGTGCCCGGCGTCTGGAAGATAAGAGGCGAGGACGTCGGGTTCAGACTGAACCTCAGAACCTCAGCGATGGAGCCCAGAAAACGAATACCCACGGTTGCCCAGTTGTCCGATGGCCGTTGGCGACCATCTCTCACGGTCTGATTGCCCTGTTGGTTTCCTTTCTTTGTTTAGAAACTGAAAATGTACTAATCAGGGATCCCAGAAAAATGTTTCAACGTAGTTCAACAAAGTCCAAAAAGTGCAAAAAAAATTCTAACAAAAGCGACTTAGATATTGAGGATTGCAACGTTTGCCTTAAAACAACTGTTAAAAATAGTTAATTTCTGTTTATTATTATGCTTCCCCTTCCTTGATATCACTCCCTTAATATTGAACTATAGTGGCTCATATTTTTTCAGAGAGATTAGTAGTATTTTATCTCTTTGTATTCAAACTCACACAAGTTCCTATTTTTGACTGTAAGTTCTTGATACAGAGGTTTATTGTTAATTTTATGTTTGTTGAATATCACCAATTTCTTTCAATCTTTTTGTTGATTTTCAGATTCATTAACCTGGTCATGAACACAGCTTTCCCTCTGAAGACTGAATGAATTTACTGTACTTAATTCATCTTTTTTTTTTTTTATGAAACTCCATTGAGATGAAAGTCATCAGTGGCTAAACTGACAATTCTTAACTTACATAAATAGCTTTAAGCTTTCCGACCGCAAGGGAAAGTCCCTAATGTAAATGTAATTAATTATTTTTTTCTTAGATCCACCCGAACACATAAAGTTGGTAACTTTATTTCACTATTAATATTTTATTGAATTGTTATTGATATTGTAATTACAGGCTGTAGTTGGAAATAAAATAAACAACAACAAACCTATTGGGAATATCCCTGTGTCTATCTATATTCTATCTGGTTGTCACGGCGACTAGCTAATGGAACGCCTTAGAATAAACAATTAAGTGTTTGGTCAACAGTGGGATGAATTGAAGCGGGAGCGTTTCATTATGATTAATCTTTTTCTCGAAAAACAGCCTGAAAAGCGTTGAGGTCGACCTTCCTCTTCCTCTTAAAACACATCACGCTAAGAACCAGGCTGCGCTGTGGATTTTAGGAGGGATTCGATCAAATGACCCCCCGGAGCGTGTGATGAGTCAGCTAAAAGCGCTCAAGTAGCTTTGAATTATAAAGCTGCTCCGGGCTCGTGTTTGGGGAAAAAAAACTGGATTGTTATACACACACACTCACACGCTTGCGCGCACACACACACACACACACACACACGCATGCACACACGTATGCACACACGGACACCCACAAATGCCTCACTCACTCAAAATACTGCAGCAATTTCTCAGTCCGTGGCCACAGAAATGAACGTGGTGAAGGTAATGAAATGTAAAATATGAATCACTCAGAGTGTTGTTTGGCCTGATTTTCTGCAGAATTGTGCTGACCTGACAAAACGCTACAACACCGTGATAGTATGCATGGTATGATATGATATGAAACAGCATTTCATGGTTTTTGTATGCTGTGCTTACATATTCTATGTTATGGAACTTTATAGAATAGTATAGAATAGTACATAGTACATAATGGTTCTGTATGGAAGGGTATTGCAACTGTACTTTACGGTATTATGGTATGGAGATTTTGTTAGTGTCATACTTTTTATTAGGGTTGGGAAATAAACTGTATACTGTAAGAATAATATTGATATTGTGATATGAGACTAGATATCATCTGGGATTTTAGCTATTATAATACTGCACTTTAGTTCAATGTGTTTAATCTTGAATCTTGAATCTAAAGAAGCATTAGAGTGAAGTCATGCAGCCTTCTGAACGTCAGACTGTTCGAGACCTTCTAACCAATGCTCATTATATCCACACCGCTAATGATGGTTTCTCAAATGTGGCTTGTTATAGATATCTTATGAACTCACCAGCAACCAATCCCCCAAAATATCGTCAAATGTTCAACATCGAGGTATTTGTTAAAGAGACATTGTGACATTTGATTTTGGCAATATGGTCCAGCCCTGATCTTTCTACCTTTCCTGTTGAATTTTCAGTCGTCTGTGTTTTGACAAAGTTCCCGTTTTGTGTCGGTTTGAGGTGCGACCCACTCTCATTTCGCCCAGTTCACTTCTATTACAGTGTTAAGCAACAGTGTTGATGAACAAGCTACTGTGACCTTTACTTTGTCAAATTCAACTACAAATATGTATTTTTAACCTCTTTGATGTGTGTGTGTGTGTGTGTGTGTGTGTGTGTGTGTGTGTGTGTGTGTGTGTGTGTGTGTGTGTGTGTGTGTGTGTGTGCCTGCGTGCGTGCATGTGTGTGCGTTTGTGTATGAACTCCCCATTAAGGTGAAGGTGTCTCATATTAAATAATTCATCATCTGCTTTGCACAACAATTACTACCAGAATATTCACCGGCTGAACCACACACACACACACACACACACACACACACACACACACACACACACACACACACACACACACACACACACACACACACACACACACTAGTGCAGTATTATGATTTGTGTGTTTGTTTTTTAAGTTTGGCTCCTTGGTTCCCTGGATGGAACCAGATTAGAACCACTAGTGCTTCCATAAATAACACGTACTATGATCGAGAACCTGCAACAGTATTTGTTGTTTAACTAGATCGGGTTTGAGGAGCATTTGTTTTAGTCATTTGGAGTAACTTTGGGGTTTGAACGAACAATTTCAAGGGAAATTCGGACTTGAGCACCTTGTTTGAAAATGTAATGCAGACACTTACAGATACATACTGTATGATTATTACCGGAAAAAAAGAAAATAAGACCAGTTTATTTTTTACTAGCTGAACAAAGAAAGGTTTATGTCCTGCATTACCTTTTGTTTTTGTGTAAAGACGCATTCCACCAGGGCCAAGACAAAACGTATGTCAATTTACAGATAGTCAGTAAAAATGTATCTTAATTCGGCCATTAATCCGTGTGCATGGCAAAAAAGGTTTTGTAAAAATAAATACAATTTAAAAAGTAAGTCAATATAATACACAAATGGAATTCCCTGCATCATGGAACTACTCAAACAAGGTTCAAATGACTCCAAATTATCCTTAAATGCAGTGAAAGTCCTCCGTTATTTTCCATGACCTCCAGGCCTTGTGGCTGGGATCGGATGTGACAGTTTAACACATTAACAGTCGCACTTTGTTGTCATGGCGACTCGCCCCCAAGCAACTTTCAATCAGCTTAGCAGACAGCATCCCAGAATAATCAGAGCATCTCTCCCTACAGACGTCAGCGGTCTGGCTCCTGCGTTTGGACTTTGTCAATCCGCCCCAGACTGCTGCTAGTTACACGTGAGGTGTAAATCTGAAATCTAAAAATCTCATTTAATATCCTCGTCGTTATATAAAGGCGCCTTCCAGGCCACCTCACTACCCAAGATGCACCTGCAGCAGCTGCTTCCCTGGGACACACCTGGTCCACGCTTCACTTGAGGGACCGGACCGGGGGGGAGGATAATAATTCAAACTGGACCTCGTTTCATCATCTCACTCTCAAACCAGAGCAGTGTTTCCTCCACAGCTGCAGGATTTTTCAGGAGAAAGAATCCGAAGCTTTTTTGTATGTCAATGATCACAACGAATCCGTCCTGGAAAGCTGGAGTGTGCTCTTTTGGTTTAATAGCACAAGTCCAGGCTACCATGTCAAGGCTACCATGCCAAGACTACCACGTCCCAGCTACCAAGTTGACGCTACCACGTGGGGGCTACCAAATCAGGGCTACCACGTCCTGGCAACCAAGTCAAGGCTACTGCGTCCTGGTTACCAAGTTGGGGCTACCATGTCGAGGCTACCAAGGCCAGGCCGCCATGCCAAGCTTGCCACGTTCTTGCTTCCACGCTGAGGCTACCATGTTGAGGCTCCCATGTCCAGGCTACCAGTAGCAACATTCCTTCCACCAGTAGCAACACCACAGCATAGCAATGCTTCACATCCAAACTCTAGTCAGGGTTGTCTCTTTTTTTTACCTGTGCTGTCAGCATGCTGGGCCTACAACACAGAGTATTTGTATGCCATTGCATGTACAGTAGGAGTGAGAGTTGGTCTGCAAGTGGAGTTCAAGTTCTCTTCCCTGCAATGCAGCTCTTTATTAATTATTTCATCATCAAGAACTGCTGCAACAATTCTGTCCCGTGGACGACCTGTGTGATGACAAGAGCACAGTTTTTTGTTACATAGAACCTCCAGCGGGAGCAAAGGCTGATAAGCACCCCACACACCCTGCCCCACACCCACAACAGCAAGCAGACTCCCAGGGGCCCTGGAAGGCACCCGGCGGCGCTCTCCGCAGCACCATTGGGTCGCAACACAGCAGAAACCCCGAGGTCGCAAGCCGCCAGGACTCGAGCCCAGGCGGCAGGGGGCCCACCCGGATGCTCTTAAGCCAACCACACCCCAAACCCCAGTGCTCAATGTGTGCTGTTGGCAAATGTAGTTAAAATAGCGGTGTGTGGGGAAGCGGGGCGCAGACCCTGGTCTGGTGGACTGATGTTTGGAGTAAGATTGGTTTGCGAGTGTATGTGTTCTAAGCTAATTTGAGTGGTATTCAAATTTCAGGACGGACGAGAAGCACGTCGGGGCAGGAGCGTGACGGGCAACGTCGCAGCTGCACCCACATAGCGCACACCTTAGGCCTACTGTATTGTGTGGTGTATGTACTGAATATGAGTTTTGGAACTGGGAGAGATAGGCAAAGCGCAACCAGATCACTGCAGCGGCCAAGCAGACCCCCCCCCCCCGGACCCAACCGTACCCCAGCACGCCCACCCCCCGCACCCTGTGGCACCCAACCCACAGCAACCAGCCGCGGGCGCAGAGCGGTCCGCCATGCGCCTCATCCACGCAGAGGAGAAACGCGCCCCCCTCAGGCCCCTGACCAGCTCCCGGCCTTTGTACATGCGGACCACAGAACAGAGGGTGGCAGACGGCCGCCCCACCCACAGCCCGCCCTCCCGGTGACGAGCGCCCCCCCCCGCGCACCGAGATCGCCGGAGGACAGGAACCCAGGCAGCCCGGCTCGACGACAGGAGTCTGCCCGCCCTCCGAAGAAGACCGCATGGGGAGCCCCGCACCGAGCACACCCGGCCAGGCTCAGGTCCGCGGGTCGCAGGACCGGACGGAACGTCCAACCGGCCCCGGCACGACGGGCCACCCCCCACGGGATGCAGAAGGACATGCAAGGGTGGTCTCTATGAAGATCCAATGCTGCCACGCCCCCTGCTGGCGGCTGACTCCCCGGTGTGGGTGGTCAGTGTTAGGGCGGGGTTGTGATTGGAGACGGATGCCGCTGGCACACAGTCTGAAATATTAATAACCTGCTGTGGAGGCAGAACTCCCTCATTAGCACTACCCATCCTCACCCCCTCCCTTCTCTCTCTTCCCGTGGTTCTCTTTTGTTACAACTCATCTTCATCTCTTCCTCTCATCTTACTTTCCTCTCTCTCCTTCTCTCTCTCTCTCTCTCTCTCTCCTCTCTGTCCTTCCCTCGCTTCATCAGTCTTCCCTCTTCCCCTCTTTCCCTTTTTCCCCCCGAGTCTTCCCACGGTTTTCCCTCTCGTTACACCTTATCCCTTCTTCTTAATTTCCTTCTCTGTTCTTCCTTTCCTCTCGCCCTCTCTCTCTCTCTCTCTCCCCGGTTCCTCTGTCCTGCTCTATCCATCTCAGTCTTCCCCTTTTCTCTGTCTTCCCATGGCTCTCTCTCTTCTGACAACTCTTCTTTCTCCTCA
Organism: Zeus faber; assembly: GCF_960531495.2. NCBI lineage: Eukaryota > Metazoa > Chordata > Actinopteri > Zeiformes > Zeidae > Zeus > Zeus faber. Next base: position 26,705,317 of record NC_137192.1, on the reverse strand, counting down.
CCCCCCTCTTAATCTTCCTCTCCTCTCTCCATCTCCACTCCTCTCTGTCGTTCGCGCTCTTCCCCCGTCTTCCATCTAAAATCTTCTCTCTCTCTCTCTCTCTCTCTCTGTCTCTTTCCTCTTCCCGCTGTAGCGTACTTTCTTTCTTTCTCTCTTCGCCGTGACGGTATTTCTTGTTTTAATCCCTTCCTCTCAAACTTGTTTCTCCCTTTCTTCCTCCGTTTCTCTTTCTCCTAATTTCAACCGCTCCTGGAGAGAACGACTGATGTCATATGAAAGAGAGAGAGAGAGAGAGAGAGCGAGATAGTCCGTAACGAGATCAAAAATGTGACATGATGAGCGAAAGGGGGGGATGTTTTCTTTTTTTTCTGGAGGAGAAGAAGAAGAAGGAGAAGAAGACATGCCTCTCGCCTCATCCTGTCATCTGGTCATCGATCTAACGCTCTGTCTAGGAGACTCTCTCTCTCCCTCCTTCTCCCTCTCTCTCTCCCCGTCTATCTGTCGCTCTCGTTGCTCTCATAAGTCCTTACAAATCTCTCTGTATCCCTGCGCCTTTTATCCTCCTCTTCCTAGCTCTCTCTCTCTCTCTCTCTCTCTCTCTCTCTCTCTCCTCTCTCTCTCTCTCTCTCTCTCTCTCTCAGCTTGGATCTCTTTAAGATAAGTCAACACTGAATGAGTCCCCCGGGAGGGAAATTTCTCCCTTCATCAGCGTTCATGGTTTTGACTCTATTGGTTCCATCGTATGACGTCATGTGGCTTTTAAACACGATTCAAAACACTCCCAGGCAGTCAGATTGTCCGAGTTTTCATCTCATATAGGGGGCGCTTCACTTCCTGTGTCGCAACGTCCCTCTTCCTGTTCGATCGTCCGCTTTGCTGAAGAAGCAGGAAGCAAAACGGGCCGTTCTCTCTATTGCGTATGAATATTAACCAACAAATTATGAACAGGCTTTTCATGTCAAACTATTTTTTTTATATTCTGCAGACTTGGTGCTCAGCAACACTTGTGTAGATCAATAAGATTATATTTTCATCATTATTGCTTTGAGGCTGACCAGTCTTTTATTATTGTATTATTTTGAGAGTTATTTTCTACTATAGACCTGCTCTCTAAAACCCTTCCTCCTTGTTTTGTATTTTTTTTTTATTTAGTGCGTTATTTTTTATACTGGACTCTTCCAGCTCTCAAACCCCTCCTTCTTCCTCTCTTCTCTTCCTCCCTCCAGTCGTGGCTGAAGAACTACGGCTACCTGCTGCCTCACGACATCCGCACCTCGGACTTGCGGCAGGAGAAGGCCATGCAGTCTGCTGTGGCCGCCATGCAGAGGTTCTACGGCATCCCAGTCACTGGCATCCTGGACCAGACCACTATAGAGTATGTACTTTGTGTGTGTCTGTGTGTGTCTGTGTGCGTTTGTGTGTCTGTGTGTGTGTGTGTGTGTGTGTGTGTGTGTGTGTGTGTGTGTGTGTGTGCGCGTGTGTGCGTGTGTGAGGGCAGTGCACGCTCCTCCACAACACACCACGGCCTCTTCCAAATGTCCGTTTCAGCTTCTCTCTGCAGCGTTTCCAGAACGTCAGGAGGTGATTCCTCTCCCTCCCTCCGTTCCCCTCCATCAACACATTTGTTTTCCAAACAGGACGCTCTGTCACAAGTCATTTGTCAAAACGTTTTTCTTACTTCAGCCGAAGACAAATGTGTGTGTGCAGGGTCAGATCGGCACTCTGATGGGTCGCTGTCCAAGGTGATGAATCTCCCTGTGAACAGAAGCATAAATGTCGTATTTTCATGATATTCGGTATAATTCGACAATATGGAAGATTCACACCAATGATTTTTGAACAAGGCAGTTTGCTTGATGTCGTTCAAAGGGACAGAGTTGTTAGAGAATTTAAAACAGTTGCAAAAGCAAGGCTGACATGACATCAGCAATAATAAAGCAATAGGATAAAAACCTCACTCAAGCCCCAGCTCAAATGTGTTTTGCCAGGATTTAAATAAAGGTTCTAAATAAATAAATGAATGGTACCGTGAGAGCAAAGTTGTTGGAAAAGTGTTTTAATGTGTGTGTGTGTGTGTGTGTGTGTTAAGGTGGATGAGCAGGCCTCGCTGTGGGGTTCCAGACCACCCTCACACCAGTCGGCTTCGGAGGAACAAGCGTTACGCGCTGACGGGGCAGAAGTGGAGGGATAAGAAAATCTCCTACAGGTACGGACAGAACGCCCCGTTTTCTCTCTGTCATCTTTACCCATCTCCGCCGTCCTCCTTCTCTCCTCTCTTCATCTGTCCGTCATTGGACATTTTTACCTGGTTGAAAACACAGTGCTGTAGTGTGAGGAGCTACATTTTTTTAACTTTACTCAACTGGAACGTGTGATTCAGGATGAACTGATCATCAGTAATTGTTCTAAGGTTATTGTTTCCAAATTATTTTATTTATTTTATTATTATTTTATTTTTATTTATGATTTTTTTTCCATCCAAAAAAAACAAAAACATATTTTGATCGTTTGACATGAGTCAAATAAATATATATATTTTTCCCTCACTTCAATATGTCTCTTTGAAAAAAAAAAAAATAGTTGGAAGTTGTCTGGTTGTTAACATTGCCAAAGCAAATGGAAAACAAAGAAATTGAAATTAATCTAAAATGAAAATAGAGAAATATACATGTTTCAGTCTAAAATATATACATGTAAATATAGATATGTGAGGGTATCCTTAAAAATACAATTTGTTTGCTGTTAAAGCATATTTATAAAGATAAGTGGAGATAATCTAGTATAGAAAATGTAAACTTTGTTGTTTAAAATCTTTCCAAATATCCATACTCTCTCTTTCTGTCCATCTCTCTCCCTTTTCTTTCAATTTTTGCCTTCCTCAATGTTTCTCTACCTCTTTTTCTTTTCCTCTCCAATGACAGCCTTATTTCTTCCATGTTTCTTTCCCTCCCTGCATCACTCTCTCTCTCTCTCTCTCTCTCTCTCCACCCTCCCTCCAACGCTCCGCCCCACTCAGTATTCAGCCTTGTAATATCAGTCTAATGAAATTGAGCCGCCCCACCCCCCACGAGATTGTAGTAATTCTCTCCATTATCTCCGTAGCGTTGCCTAACCCGCCCAACTGTGAGGCTGCAGCGCTATCTGCTTCCACCCCTCTTTACTTTGTCCCTCTCTTTTTTTCACCCCTCGCCCTTCTTCTTCCGTCCCCGGACAGTTCCTCTGTGCGCAGAGGGCCCCACCCCGTCGTAATCTCCGCGTCTGCATTTTGCTCAGTGTCGTCAATCAACGTCACTCTGTCGACGCCTGCGGAAAAACAAACGATAAACGAATGGAGGAAATATTATACTGTGTTGCGTCTTCATGTATAGATCAATTAAACGTGGCATCATATCATATCGTTTTGTCAAGATATTGCTGGAAATCGTGGATTCTCCCGTCACTTCCCACACGAAGTGGAGCTAGAGTGAGTCACTCTACTCTTCCTCTACCTCTGCTACCGGGAGGTAGAGGAAGAGTAGAGTGAAGGGAGGTAGAGGAGCAGTAGAGGAAGTTAGAGTAGATGTAGAGTAGGAGGAGAGGTAGAGTATTTGTAGAGTAGATGTAGAGTAGAGGTAGAGTAGAGTGAAGGGAGGTAGAGGAGCAGTAGAGGAAGTTAGAGTAGATGTAGAGTAGGAAGAGAGGTTGAGTAGATGTAGAGTAGGAAGAGAGGTAGATGTAGAGTAGAGGTAGAGTAGAGTTAAGGGAGGTAGAGGAGCAGGAGAGGAAGTTAGAGTAGATGTAGAGTAGGAAGAGAGGTAGAGTAGATGAAGAGTAGATGTAGAGTAGAGGTAGAGTAGCAGTAGAGGAAGTTAGAGTAAATGTAGAGTAGGAACGGAGGTAGAGTAGATGTACTAGAGTAGAGGTAGAGTAGCAGTAGAGGAAGTTAGAGTAGAGGTAGAGTAGGAAGAGAGGTTGAGTAGATGTAGAGTAGGAAGAGAGGTAGATGTAGAGTAGAGGTAGAGTAGAGTTAAGGGAGGTAGAGGAGCAGGAGAGGAAGTTAGAGTAGATGTAGAGTAGGAAGAGAGGTAGAGTAGATGAAGAGTAGATGTAGAGTAGAGGTAGAGTAGCAGTAGAGGAAGTTAGAGTAAATGTAGAGTAGGAAGAGAGGTAGAGTAGATGTACTAGAGTAGAGGTAGAGTAGCAGTAGAGGAAGTTAGAGTAGAGGTAGAGTGCATAGGAAGAGAGGTAGAGTAGAGGTAGAGTAGCAGTAGGAAGTTAGAGTAGAGGTAGAGTACATAGGAAGAGAGAGGTAGAGTATCGGTAGAGGTAGAGTAGCAGTAGGAAGTTAGAGAAGAGGTAGAGTAGCAGCAGAGGTAGAGGAAGGATCGCAGTGGAGGAAGTTAGAGTAGAGTAGGAAGAGCGAGAGGGGTAGAGGTTGAGTAGTAATAGAGGTAGGCAGAGTAGAGCTTCAGTAGCAGTACATAAGAGGTAGAGCAGCAGTACAGCAGAGGTACGAGTAGATAAGATAGAGTAGTGGTAAAGTAGAAAGTGAGAGGTATAGTAGAGGGAGGGTAGCATTTGAGAAAGTTAGAGTAGGAAAAGAAAGGTAGAGTAGGTGGGCAGGTAGGCAGAATAGCGTAGCAGAGGTAGAGTAGGAAGAGGGGTATAGTAGCAGTCGTGGTAGAGTAGTAATACAGTAGAAGTAGTGTAACTATTGAGGTAGATAGAGATAGAGTGGATGGCGGTAGAGTAGAGGTAGAGTAGACGCAGGTAGTGTGCAGAGGTAGAGTAGAGCAGCAGTAAAGGGAGAGTAGCAGTAGAGTCGCGAATGCGATGGTTTTTGATGACCCTGGTTTTCAGATGTTGGTCATGGTGAAAACCCCATCACACTATGCATCATACCTTTAAGTGTTGCTAAATAGGGTAAAAGTAGTTCGTAGCAGATCCGTCCCCCAGACCCAGGACAGGCGTGGCTGCTCAAACCACACCACCACATCGTTGAACTACAGTATGTTATCTTCCGCTTTTTTGGGGGTTTCCAGAACTTTGTTTTTTCAACTTCTTTGAAATATTTATGTGTACTTGTCTCTCCTGTGTTGATAGATTTTGCTGCTCCCAAAGTACATTTGGGAGTAGAAGTCACTCTGAGTGTAAATCACAAAACAAAATGAAGCATTTGAAGCGTTCAGCGAATTGCCTAACAAAAAAAATGAAGTTCAAATAAACAATGAAAAGATGGACAACATAACCACCATGAAGCCAAAATAACAATATAAATAAATGCAAATATGGGGTCAATGCATGCGGTCCAGGTTAGTCGCAGCAAACGCATCGATGGCAGTAGTGTAGCCTCAGAGTCATGCCCTGTCATAAAGACCTGTGAGCCTTGGCTTTCGGGGGACAGAGATGACGATGGAGGTTTTTAAGCAGGCTGGCACCTCGCAGGCCACAAGTGAGGTGTTAAAAAATGTCGGTGGACACGGGAGACAGTTGCTCTGCGCGGCGTTTCGGCGTAGAGCGGGATGCAGAATCCGGTCCAGCGGCCTGGCGGGGGCTCTGCCCTTTGAAGAGCCTGTTGACGTCTCTCTCCTGAATAGAAAGAGAAGGTGCGATGGGGTGGGGCGCTCAGGCTGGATGACCCGGGAGATTCTCCAATGAAGCCCCCGGCGAGGAGGGGAATGGGTGAAGGTGCTGGAGAACAGTCCAGAATGGGTCCACACAGCCACGACACAAAACCCAGGATAGAGAAAAGTTTCAGTTCTTCCCCGGCAGCAGCAGCAGCAGCAGCAGCAGCAGCAGCTCGTAGCTCATCTTGTAACGGCAAGTGAGCACGCGTTGGGGAGGAACACTGGCTGCATCACACTGCGTAACCTTTGCGGCCGGCGTTCCGGAGCGCTTTGCTCTCCAGTGTCTCGCCGCCTGGCCAAGGGCCACAGCACCGTTCACCACAGTTTCCAATAATTTCACGGAAAGGAGCGAGAAAAGTTGGGAATAAATCCAGAGGAGTAGATTCCCCTGACGTTGAAGACCTCCTCTCTGGCGACGGCAGTCCGTGTGCGGTCGCAATCGAAGGAAGGGCTGACGTGCCGCTGAGTAAGAAGAACGCTGAAGTCATCGGAACTTAAACCTTAAATCTCACTCATTGACCCGTACGAGTCGACCGGGATCTTAAAAGGGGATTATGCAGCCGATGTATTTCCTGTTTCATTCGAAAAATGTTCCACCTTGGAGGAGGGAAAGCATGAAAACAACAGGATGAAAGGGGAGCGAGAGAGAGCAGGAAAGTATCTTGCTGGCGGTGTTCTGGGACATGTTCTCCGGTGGTTCTAACGCCTTTTGTTCTCGCGTCTTTTCAGGTGTACCTCCTGCTTAAAGGTGGAGGAGTGACTGAGCTGGAGTAAAGAACCGGTGGTGGACGTAACAGAAAAACTTCCTTTTCCTAAAAAAGTGCTTGTCCTTTCTTATCTTCCTCGTGGGATTGTTGAGGTGAAATATCTATAACAATTGGGCTTTTTGCTGGCATGGAGGCAAGGTGGTGAATTCTTACCCTTTCTTTTATTTATTTTTTCCTAGTTAAAAGAGCTTTTAAAGAGAAATATTTTTTTAAAGAAAAGGGGGAAGATCATCTCACCTAATAGTAATCTAATCAGCCTGCCCTGAACACATTTTGTTTTTTATTCAACACTCATACAACCTGTTTTCCACAAGATTCAAGCCAATTTGATGTCAACTTGGCGACCATTTTTAAAAATGGCTGCCGTGGCCTTCAGGGACCAAATTTCCGGCGCCTCCATATCTACAATTTTGCTAACATGTAAACCTAACTCCGCAACAAATCTGATGCTTTCATGACAAAAGGCGTATTTTCCTATCACAAAAGCAAGTCCTGAACTCATGGGTTGGACCCATTTTATCTTTAACCGCCAGTCTTATCTTAAACAAGGGAGCCTTACCTACTTTATTATATTCTAAATCACAATCTGCAATCAATTGTCTTAAGGTCAGAATTGGGAAACCTCTGTCTTGGCCACAAAGACCTTTTGGTTGTTGTAGATACAGGGGGGCGGTTCCATGTACCTCCATTTAAGTGAGTACCACAGTTCTAAATTTGGTGCGAGCAGAGCAATGAAACCAGTGAAGAACCTGGAATCCAATCTCAATAAATAACCTAATTTATTCTAATCTACGATGCAAACACCTCCCAGACCCAGCGGATGAACCTATTCCCGCGTTTGACGTCACAATGTTCGGACAAACTGTGCAAATATAATTGCCAATACTATGCCGTTAGACCTGACGGCGTAAAGCTCCATGCTCTGCATCGCTGCACAGGGGCAGAATGTTCATACGGGGAATGACAATGAGAACTAATGAGAGACAGAAGACTCGGCTCTGAGTTGGGAATGTCTCTCAGCAGGTGTGGCTCACGGCTCTCGGATGTCACTCGCGATCCGGTTCAGGAGTCATTGCCTGCTCGACTCGGGGCTCGGGTGTTTTCCCTTGTGACCGGAGTGACTCACGACGCCGAGTCATTTAAGATATTTTTTTGCGAGGAATGAGTCGATGGCGAGACTTGCATCACTGGCCTGCACGTCCCTGTGCAGATTGGTTTTGATGGTGTGCATATTTAAGGGTCGCGTGCCAATAAGCCATCATGAAAAGACCCAAGAAGAGAAAGATAATCTCTCTCATCTCTCCCCATTGCACCGTTCATGCCAATGCTCAAGCAAAAAGGTGCTGTAATCACTTTGAACAATCGGCCAATTGGGTTTTGATCCATAGTTTATCAGGTCTCAGAATGTTACTGAACCATATGTAGCGCGTTCGCTACCCAGGTTCTCTACAAGGACGCGTGACACAATAACCTTGTGTCACGCGTCCTTGTAGAGATTTTGCGGTGCAAAAGTGCCGGCACGGCGGGTTTTATTGCACTCAGTTCTTAACAGAAAACACTCAAGTGCCGGTCATACAAACAAGACAGAGCTTCAAGGACGTGCTCCGATCGGGATTCCTCCAGAGTCCTCCCGCTCGTTCCCTTCCGTCACTGCAAGACAAACAGACGTATAAGAAAACTTCCCAGGTGCTGTGATTGGCCAGTCATTCCATTTGACCACAGCTGGCCCCGAGGCGCTAGTCTACCACTCTGACTTCCACTTGCCTCCCGGAGCCCACATACCCCCACCGCCCGACTTAGGCCCCTATTTTCTATTGATGTGTGTGGGGAGAAAAGACTAGCCCATCTGGTTTCGACCCCCCAGAAGAGCTACTGTAGCATAAATTGCTGAAAATGTTAATGCTGCTATGATAAAAAGGTGGCAGAACACACGGTGCGAACACACAGCTTATTGCGTATGGTTCTGCGTAGCTGCAGACCGGTCAGAGTGCCCATGCTGACCCCTGTCCCCCACTGAAACCGCCTACCTCCAGTTCTGATGCTCACGTGCGTGAGAACTGGACCATGGAGCGATGGGAGAAGGTGGCCTGGTCTGATGAATCACGTTTTCTTCGACATCATGTGGATGGGCGGGGTTAGGGTCCGATCCGATCAAGCATCTGTGGGATGTGTTGGAACAATAAGCCAGATCCATGGGGGCCCCATCTCACAACTTCCAGGACTTGAAGGATCTGCTGCTAACGTCTTGCTGCCAGATACCACAGGACACCTTCAGAGATGTTGTGGAGTCCATGCCTCCACGGGTCAGAGCTGATTTGGCGGCACGGGGGGGAGCTACACAATATTAGTGGTTATTAGTGCTGGTTTTAATGTTGTGGCTCATTGGTGTATTTTCTCAAGGTTATGTTCATAAACCTAAAACAAAAACTTTTTTCATCCTCACACAATGAATCAACGAATCACATCTGACAATATATCTTTATCAAGATATACTGTGAACGAAAGTTGAAAATGGTGCATTCACCCCAACGATTCCCTTAGAAGTCGTCATTAAATCAACGTGTAAATCACCCATTGCTGAAAATGTCGACGAATACAATATTTTTGCTACAAACGTCCCATTTTGACAACAGCCTTCCGTGAGTTTATCTTAAACGAGGAAAGGAAATGAAAAAATATACTCTAATCTAAGATTTTCTGCATCGGTGAGATTCCTTGTTTTGCAGCGAAGCGAAAAGTGAGAAGATTTACATCTTTTATCTTAATGTTTTGGCAGTGATGGGCTTTCTGCTTACAAAGCACTGAAGTGAAACGACCAGAAGGAAACGAGGGATGAGGAGAGGGGGAGGGGAGAGGGGGACAAAAGAGTGGATTGGAGAGAGGTGGAGCAACGTAAGCCTCACCTTTACTCTTCTGCTTTGTCTGACTTTGTGAGCGTGTGTGTGTGTGTGTGTGTGTGTGTGAGTGTGTGTTTGTGTGTGTTAAACTGATGTAACCGTAGAAGCCTTTCACAGAAAATCAAAAGCACTAAACCAGTATTCACTTTTTCTGTCATCCTCCTCCTCTCCACTCTTCCACCACTTCCTCCTTTTAGCCCTCCTCACTTTCATCCGCTCTCCCCTTCCATCTCTTCCTCTTCTCCTCTTCTCTCCTGTGAGAATAAAAATCTGATTTACTTGCCAAACACATTTGCACAATCAACGATTTTTGACTCAGTGGAGTGGTGCATTTAACAGAGGATAATAATAATAATAATAATAATAATAATAATAATAATAATAATAATAATAATAATAATAATAATAATAATAATGAATAATGATAATAATAATAATAATAATAATAATAATCATAATAATAATGATAATAATAATAATAATAATAATAATAATGAATAATGATAACAACAATAATAATAATAATAATAATAATAATAATGAATAATGAATAATGATAATAACAATAATAATAATAATAATAATAATGATAATGATAATGATAATAATAATAATAATAATAATAATAATAATAATAATGATGATAATAATAATAATAATAATAATGAATAATAATAATAATAATAATAATAATAATAATAATAATAATAATCATCATCATAATAATCATAATGATAATAATAATAATATATATAATTGCAGGCAGCAATACACAGTGTCCAGTTAAGTGGTGTTGGGTGCATTTTAGAGTTTCTCGGGTTCTCTGAAACATAGCACAATTTTCCGAGTTTACTTGAATGCCGCATGGGCTCCCCCCGGTCTGTCGTCTCCTGGTTGCTCGTCTCGCGGGGTAACCACTACACAGCGCAACCCTCCTGTCTTTAAAACAACCGTCAATGTTTGCCTATAAACCATAGCTTCTCATTTTTATAATTCACTGTGTTTTCTGTGGAAATAGAGCTGCACTCTGTTATGGGTAGCCGTTTGGTGCTGTGTCGGGCACGTAATTTATTTATTTTATGTATTTTTTTGTAAAGTTGAGTTTTTGAGATTGTTGAGAATTTTTAACTTTGATTACATTTTCAATAAGTTACGTTTCCATGAAATACGAACAACGTTGTGTTATTTCTGTGGGTAATAACCATTGCGCAGTTTCTATTTTTCCGATGCCTCCCTGGATCTTGAACACATCACCCAGTCGCACATTTCGGTGTTTTCGAGTGGACACGCTGATGACTTTTTAAGGATTATTTTTTATTCTCTTTTTCATTAATCCGGCGAAGTAATGTGGAGCACGGATTTAAAATATCAATTGAACAGACCTACTGACATCTACCAGGTAAGATGTCTAATACACACGTAAAACGATAGGTTGGTAATATCGAACTACTACAGAGTGACCGAGTCCATGCCGCTCACTGGACACAGTACATCTGGACATTCTCAATCTGAATCTGTACATTTATAGAAAAGAATATGATAACGTCATAAAGCGTCTTACTGTGAATCTCATCTCATTTTAGAGCAGGAAGTGTGACGTGTCAGTTCACCAAGACTGATTGAATATTTCAAAGTTGTTTCAGTTTTTCACTAATACCTTCTCCGTATGTCACCGTGTTTGTAGGTTCTGCCGTGGTACGTGCTCCTGATAGTTTTATCTGGGTTGGGCATGTTTTGGCGTCAAATGATTGGCTCGTCTCTGCAATATCGATCTAAATTTGGTCGGTGTTTCACTAATATCTACATCGTATATGGATCGATTTGGATGAAACTTCAACCACGTGTTGTTTGTGACAATGTGGTTCAAACAAGACATTGACCATGTTTGTGTGTTATGCCGAAAAATTTGAAATATTACTCAAAATAATAGATATAATTATAGGCAGCAATACACGGGTCATTATCAAACAAATTTTTGAGTTCCCATGGAACATATCATTAGTTTGTGCTGTCGCTCGTCTTTACATCAGCATTACGTCTAAAACGAGTTACAATTTTCAGAGTTTCCTTTGAACGCAGCCTCAGCTGACGTAATGACACGGTGACGCAAGCTTTCCGAGTCCTAGTGTCACCATTAAAATCAACTAACTAAAATTAGAAGGTAGCTGTCTAACTACCTGTTGTCCACAGAATCATGCCTCACTGTGGAAGCAAATCACTCCGCGTAAAAGTTCCCAACAACAGGGTTTCATTCAAACGGAATAAACACTGCATGTCCCTCAGAGACATTTCATCAACTTTTTAAACTTTTGGGACGAAAATAAAACACACGATTCAGACCCGTTGCTCTGGAGCTGCAAGCGAACTCCATGTGTGAGGACACAAACACGGAATGTGTTTTGGACTGGTTTCGCCTCCTACAGTTTGTGTGTTATGACTTGTTCCAATGCTGCAAAATCAGGAGGGACTCGGCACCAGGTTAGATGGAACAGAATGCCTTTATATTTACAAAAAGGGCAAAGGGGATAATATATCAAACGAAAAGCACTGCAGACATCAAGCAGGTAAGACGATACACACACACACACACACACACACACACACACACACACACACACACACACACACACACACACACACACACACACACACAGCTTGCAACCACTACAGAATGATGAAAAACATCAGGCATAATATATATAAAATTATACATAATATAATATAATAAAATAACTACTACTTATAAATACTTTTAATGTATAAAAATAATAATTTGATATATGAAATATAAAAAAAAAAGAAAAAATACATTAATAAAATAATGAATACTATTGTAAAATTATATTAAATAATATAAATATGAAATATTATATATATATATATATATATATATATATATATATATATATATATATATATACGCTATACTGTACATGGACAGTGTGTGCGGTGTTACACTCCTTTCTTCTCTGTCCTCTCTATCGTTCCTTCCTGTCTTTCACCATTTGTCATGGTTAGCAAACTCCATTACAAGGGAGTCACAGGGGAAGTCATTACAGCAGAAAATGTCCCCAAAAAAAATCCTGGATTGGTCATAATCATCATTCATTTTAACGAAGGAACCGGGCATTTGTTTTTTGGGGATTTATGGCTTTTATCCATTGCACAAGTTTCCCATTTCCCACTACCAGACTTTGTTCTGTGTTTAAAAGAATTAAAATGCAGAAGATAGTGATAAATTGTGTGTGTGTGTGTGTGTGTGTGTGTGTGTGTGTGTGTGTGTGTGTGTGTGTGTGTGTGTGTGTGTGTGTGTGTGTGTGTGTGTGTGTGTGTGTGTGTGTGTGTGTGTGTGTGTGTGTGTGTGTGTGTGTGTGCATCGCAGCGCACCATCTGTGTGATTTGGCCACAGGTCATGTGGCTTCCTCTTCCAAAAGGTTCCATGCTGTTTACTAAATTGTATAACCGCTACCTAGCTGTCTACCTGGCAACCTCCCTCACACACACACGCTCACTCACTCACTCACTCACTCACTCACTCACTCACTCACTCACCAACAGAAACCTACACACATAGACTAACACACACAAACTTGCACGCATGAAAAATATACATACAAGCATGCATATGCTTATGGACACACACACACACACACCATACACACACTATTAATCAATGGTCCACAGGGTGGAAAATGTGATTAATAAATACATTTTCTAAATTGGTTTACACGGTTAAAAAAAAGATCAAACTCAATGAAAAGCTACACCAGTGGGTTCCCCAAACCCAAATCAATTTAAATCAGCAATCCTTGTCCCCAATTAAATTACACTTCTTCATGCTGCACAAGGAGTTTTTTAGGGTTCCATTCCATGTTGGTAGTCCCCATTTTCTACAAGCTACAAACCAAATCTTAAGATTGATAAATGTTTTTCATTTCATTTTATCGTTTTTATTTTTTGCTTTTATAGCTTTTTAAATATATTTATATCTACCTGATCTTCTTTTACTTTTAGGCTCGTGCCTGCCTAATTTGCTTTTACTTTAACTTTTTTTTTGCATCATTTGCAAGTGGAGAATCAGAGCTTCCAAACAAGGTGTCACTTGTGCAAATCAAGCAAATATTATTAAAGCTATGACTTGTTAATGACAAAGGTGTGGCCAACTTTGTTTCTGAGATAATCACCTCCAAAGTTTTACCCACACCAGGTTCATTCAGCCAGCTCCCAGAATGCAAATGGTGTTGGCTGATGAACAAAGCCTCATGGCTACTTAGCAAACTGCTGAATGGGCCAATCACGAACAGCTCAACAACACACAACTAATTTTGTTTTTCAAAAAAGCTTTTATTCAAATTTATGTTTGATAAAAGTGGAATTATTTTGGAGTTTAAAAGTACGGACAAAACAAAATGTAGAGTCTTTCAATATTATGAGTCTCAGAAAATCTAAAATCTGAAAATCTGTCACAAACCTCAACGGACTTCATCACGTCATCGACTTCTTCAGTGGTTCTTGAAAATATTCCGTTTCATCGTGACATTCAGCTTGAAATCCGCTGTTTGAAATGTTCTCCAAGTCCAAGGTGATATCAGATTCAGCATGGCCGTCGTTCTCCGCGTCGCTGTCGGAGAACTGACTGTCATCGCATAACATGAAGTCCCGCTCGCACTGCTAGCACTGGATCTATCGCACTGGTCAGATTAAGGTCGGAGATGTGATTCAGAGCTTCCGCCACCCGCTCCTCGTAATCCATAACGATACGGAGAAGAACGTTTTCATAGAGAAGTGAGAGCGAAACACCCCCGTGCTGCGCTCTCACCGTCTTTTTACGGGAGTGACGTTGGTGCGTGACGCGAAGGGTTCTTCTTCTTCTTCAGTTTCACAACAGTGGCTCCGTGTGTGTAAGAGTAGTACGATTTGAAGGTTGAATTCTATCAAAACGGTTTCACATTTTGACTTCACATCACATGGACTATGAAGGAATGATCTTCACCTGGACGCTCGCTTTAAAGGAAACCATCGATCGCGTTGTTCACGCTGTTCCGCGTCCCAGTAAGTGAACTGTGTTTCCCCATGTCATCTAACGGGAATATTTAACTCCACGGTTTAACATTTTTCTACTTTTTTATAAATCGAACTTGGTTTTGAAAATACGTTGAGAGATACAAAAAAACCAACTTTGTTTTTTCAACTTATTTGGCTGCTCCTGGCCATTTTAGAAAAGCGCAAGATGGCGGCTTTTGCCAGTGGGACACATTTTGGATTAGATTTAATCTGTTTTACTTGATTGTACAGTGCTTTGAGTTCTGAGAAAAGCACTTTATAAATAAAATGCATTGTTATTATTATTATTATTATTATTATTATTATTATTATTATACTGCAAAATCTACAAAATAGTTTGAATCCAAATTCCATGTCTTTTCCAATAAAAATCAATGCAAAGGGATTCATGGTGTTGAGCATTAAGTGTGTTGCCGCCGTGTTGCCATGACATCAGCGCTGCCGTCACAGGAAACTCTGAAAGTCGGACTTGAGCACTGACATGAACACGCCAGACCAGTAGGGGGCGACAATAAATGATGAAACTCTATGTCAAACACCACAGAAGAACATAAGGAGCATGCAGCGTGTTGAGCCTCTTCTTCTTCCTTGTGAATATTTAGTCGAACCCAACAGCCCCGTCCTCGGGGAAACAAACTGGGCGTCGGCAGCGTCAGCGTTTTCGAGGAGCTCCGTTTTACTTCCTCCACACCCATACGCGGGAAAAAAAACACACAAAATATCCACTTACGTGTGGACAGGGCCTTGAGCGAGGTGGACTCTGAGGGGGCGGGGCTATGCAAATGAGGGCTTAAAGACGAGCACCGGCTCTCCAGGTGTGAGGTCACATGTCTCCGGGCGTGAGGTCACATGTCTCCGGGCGTGAGGTCACATGTCTCCGGGCGTGAGGTCACATGTCTCCGGGCGTGAGGTCACATGTCTCCGGGCGTGAGGTCACATGTCGGGGTCTGATCCGATCTGCGGGCTTTGGGGCGGGGTCACACGGGGGTCAACCTTCTCCGTCCGACGAAAGCATTTGGAACGACGCTGAATGGAATATTACGGGATGTTTAAGGCGCTTCCTTTATTCTCCCTCCGTGTCAGGAAGACGCCGCTCGCTGACGTAGAAACACTGAAGCAGCGACGATTCCCTCACGCTCGGACATTTGCTTCTGTAATGTATTTTTTATTTTTTATTTTTTCCCCCTTTTCTTTTCATCTCGCCGCCTGACGGGGAGAGGAATTGGATTTGTTCATTTGCCCTCCCCCGCTGAGAGGTTGACGGCGTGAAACTGACTCGACTCCTCTGCCTCTCTCCCTCACTCCGTGTCTCTTATCACGTGTTTTTTCTTCTCTCTTTTTTTTAAACCCTCGCTTTTTTTTTTTAAAACCTTAACCCACGTTCCCTCCATTTGCTCAGCCTTACGATTCCTCTCCTCCCTCTCTCCCTCTCTCTCTCTCTCGCTCTCTCATCTCTCTGTCTGAAAGGGGTTTTTCATGTTTTTTTTGCTCCTAACATTATATATTAATCAGACGGCGGCTTGACAGCGGCTTGTATAACTTCCTCCTCTCCTCTTTTCGAGCGGCAGACAGACTTATCTCAACCTTTTTCTTCCTCTCTCTATCGGTCTGTGTTGACCTCTGTGCGTGGCCGGCCATTGTCCCCAACGACAGTGATCGTGGTATCTGACTAAATATGGACCGCACCGGGCCGGACCGCAGGCCGGAAGTAGGGAGGTCCATTAAGTCGCCTGAATAAAACATAATTGCAACGTTTTCTGCTCCTTGAATAGAAATGGTTGAGAGAGAGAGAGAGACAGAGAGAGAGAGGAGAGACAGTGAGGGATGGTGGAGAGAGGAGTGATGATGGGGAAGAGGGGTTGAGAGAGAGAGAGAGACACACTTTCGCCCACAATCGGAGGAAATTGAATCCTGATGCAGTCAGAAAATAACACACAACAACACAGAAACTAAAGTTAGACCGTTTTGGATTTCAGTCGTGTGATGTAAGGCTCTCGGTTTAGGAAAATGTTGATGATCACAGTAAGTTCATTTTGGCCTGAATCAACCCAACATTTCATTTAAACATTTTTAAACGTTTTTTTATCCTTCATTGTTTATTTTAGGTTTAGTTTTTATTTATTGTTTATTGTTAGGTCAAATGCATATTGACACTTGTTAGGTGTACTGTTTATAACCAAAATGTTCTTGTTGTTTATTTTTTGGGTTTTTTTGATAGTTGTTTGTTAATTCTTAGGTTTTTTAGGATCACATTTATTGGTCAGGTTTATTGTATGTTGCCAACTTTTTATTGTTCATCCTTTTATTTTAAAGTTCATCTTCTGGTTTATTGTTAGATGGATCTGTCTTTCTGTCTATCGATCTATCTGTCTGTCTGTCTGTCTGTCTGTCTGTCTGTCTGTCTGTCTGTCTGTCTGTCTATCTATCTATCTATCAATGTAAGTATCTATTGATCTATATATCTATCTATCTATCTGTCTTTCTCTCTATCTGCATTGGAAACAGGGACGGGCTGTGACTAAAAAATTGCCATTGACTTTTCTAGCCACCAGCCCACCACAACCAGCTCCAGTATACTCCACCACCCCCGCCCCATCGACACACACACAAACACACCAGCCCTTGATACCACGACTTATAAGCATAATGGAAGGATACTGTAGGCTACTGTAACACTAAAGCAGAGATATTTTAAGAGCAAAGGTTTGTTGCCAGCAGGCCACCACTGTGAGGACACCATGATAGATCCAGGCAGTCAGTGTTTCATGCATGTCTATACTTGAACAGGACAACAATCTATTTCAACACAGGAAATAAGTCGGATAATACCATTGCCAATTTGATCACTTTGACCTTGAAACTTGAAGAATTAGATTATCAGGTACTGACTTACTCATCTGTACTTCTAAAGTGCAGTTAAACAATAAATACTTTAATAACCAAACTAAATAATATCTAAAATTGAACAAAAATGAAGTACTATACACTTTTTGACCTGCTGCTAAGGTAAAGACCATTACTCCTGTGCCGCGTGTTGCCGGTCTATAAATGGCACTTTCATGAGGGCTGCTGCATAATCAAAATGGGCCGGCGATGCAGAACCCTCTGATCTCTTTCGCTCTTGTTTTCTGTATAGCAGGCCACAGGCGGGCCACAGAGCGACCGGCCCGCCGGGATTGGCCTTGTGCTCCCGATGGCCAGTCCGAATATGATTGGAAAGCAGCACCAGAACAATATAAAAGTATCAGTATTCGTTTGTTGATGGAAGCAGTAACTGTGCACAGTATTTATATACCATTTATTCACATGAAGTAATATGTCGTGAAATCAATCATTTGTCAAATATGTCTCTGAATAGACCTGCATCAGTACATTTAGCTTCTTCACTGTTGAGGATGAGGCAGGGAAACATTTGTTCCTGTTTCTGAATGTCAAGTTATTTGCATATATATATATTCGAATATATATATGAATTACATTTGAATATATAAATATATAACCTCTCTCTCTCTCTCTCTCTCTCTCTCTCTCTCTCTCTCTCTCTCTTGCAGTATATCTAACTTCACCCCGAAGGTTGGGGAGAAGGACACCCAGAGGGCGATCCGACAAGCGTTTGACGTTTGGCAGACCGTCACTCCTCTCACCTTCCAGGTAGAATAAGAATAAATGTTGTTTGGTCCATAGATAATAATTGTAAATATAGCTGCAGGCAGACATACACAGGGTCCAGTTTAGTCGTATTACAGCTTTCGGGGTTCTGTGAAACGCAGCACAAGATACAAAAAGCAGCCGTCTGCGTGTGGCCGTAAACCAGGGTTTGTCATTGCTATGACTCACTGTGATGCTTGTGATAATACAGCTCTACTCTCAGAGGCTGATATGATGTCTCAGCACTGGTTATCCAGAGTGTGATACGAGGTCTGTATGGTGCTGTAACGGTGATCCACTGTGTTTTCCCCCCCGCTGTGGGCCGGTCTTTGCCCAGGGCGATGGGACTTGGTCGCACTGAGGAATACCTGTTGTGATAGAGAGTCGCTCCGAGTCCTCCATATCCACTGCAAGGTCGGGCAGAGATATGCTGGGTTTTTTTTTACGTGAATTTAATGTTTTTGAAATAAATTGTGTATACTAT
>NC_137192.1:26674351-26679351 GCF_960531495.2 Zeus faber | reverse complement strand
GCGGAGCCTTCGGAAAACTTTGGAGGTGATTATCTCAGAAACACAGTTTGCCGCACCCTCGTCGTTAACAAGCCATAGCTTTACAAATATTTGCTGGATTCGCCCAAGTGACGCCTTGTTTGGAAGCTCTGATTCTCCCATTTTCAAATCGCGTGGAAAAAAAAAAAAAAAAAAAAAAAGTGAAACGGCACCAAGAGTACATAAAATCTGCGGGGGGTCACATATTTTACACTATGTATGATTGATTGATTGATTGATTGATTGATTGATTGCCCGAATGATTCTCCCAGTCCAGCCTCCGTCCTGAAAAGTTCTTCAATCTGCATCTACTGAATTATTTAACTGAGAATATTTTTTATATTGTGAAAAAATTTAATAAAAAAAAATATATATAATAATTTCCTTATTTTTCTGCATGTTCCGAAAACATTTGGTGACCCCCCCGGGGGTCGGGACCCATCGTTTGAGAACCCCTGTTCAGTACAGCATCCTGGATCAGAATGTCCGGGTTTGTTTCCAAGAGATGGAGACGGATTTAAAATGTGAAATGTCGCATTGTTGTTCAACCAAAATCGGCTTCAAAACTCCAACTAACCCCGAACAAAGGGACTTCCTGTTCCTGTTCGGACCAGCCAGCTCCTCATGCCTTCACCTTTGACCCTCGCTCTTTGGTCGTGCCCTGGTTCTGTTGGAGGGCGAAAGCTTTCTGCCCTAAAATGATCTTTTAAGGAACGGATGACTTTTCATTGGTGTGTCGTTCAGAGAGTTTCAGTTGGGCTTTGTAGCAGGGATCACCCTCTCCTTCTCTCCACGTTTTTATTATTAGGAACAGCAGCATTTCATGGAAGCTAAAAGTAATCAGGGAGCCAAAAGAAAGCCATCGTCTTTAAAACCAGTATTTCTGGGCTAATTGGGAAAATGTGGCTGCGAAGCGCGAAAGATTACCTCTCCTGTCTGACGTCGACTGAAAGCTGCGGCTTAAAGCTACAGATGCAGATGGAAGTAGGACGCTGAGATGTTTGTTTGTGAGGAGGTTTGTTGTATTGATTTTATGTTTTTAGTAAATCGAACGCTGCACTCTCCCTAATTACCCTCACATCCCGTGGGGTTCTGATGAACGAGGGTTTACTGTAAATGGCAAATGTGTTTGATATCAGATTGTAAAAAGAGACGTCGTGAACAACAACATTGTGAACAAACAAAAGGAACATTTGGTATTCTGAGATTTTGGAAAGAGGGGGCTTAATTAACTTAAAAACAACATCTTGTAACTAATGTTGGTAAGTTAGTTTCACTTTCTATGGGAATTGTCTTTTATTTCCTCATTTTTCAATGTTGTTAAATTGAATCCTATTTATTTGCATTCCCTCTTGTGACCATTAGTTTCGTTTCTGACTCTCCCGTCCTCCCTCCCGTCCAGGGAACGACCTCTTCCTGGTCGCGGTCCACGAGTTGGGCCACGCCCTGGGTCTGGAGCACTCCAACGACCCCAGCGCCATCATGGCTCCGTTCTACCAGTACATGGAGACACACAACTTCAAGCTGCCGCTGGACGACCTGCAGGGCATCCAGAAGATCTACGGTGGGTTGCTGGGGAAACGCCGGGCAGGGAGATTAATGCTCTATGCCAGGGGTGCCCACACTTTTTCGGCTTGCGAGCTACTTTTAAAATGACCAGGCCAAAATGATCTACCTGCATTAAAAAATGCTAAATCCAATTATTTATTTATATACTGAGTATACTACCGGGAGCCGCCGAAAGAAGAAGAAGAAGGAGAAGATACTGAGTATACTTTATATACACAATATATGTTGTCGTACCTTGCATCCCTGCATGAACCCTTACAGCACAACACAATTAAATACATTAATGGTCACTACCTTACTCTGATGACTTGCTCTAAATGGAGTCGGCCAGGGTTGCATAGTCCGGACAGTAGCTGCTGGTAGCCGGCCTCAGGCAGGCTTCCAAATGATCATCCGTCATGGTGGAAACGCTATTTGGACTTAATAATCTTCATGTGGGAAAAGGCTGACTCGCATTAATAAGTAGAGCCGAAGGAAGGTAGCACACTTCCTCATGTTTGGGTACTTTTCCTCCGTGAGTAAGTTCCAAAACTGTCCGTGAGCCCTGGACTTCAGCTCAATGTCAGCCTGTAGTGTCAACATCTCGTCCTCCACTGCAGACCAGTTCAGGTGAAACACTGTTGGAGTGAATCAACCTCAACATCTTCCCTAAATGCGCAGCACATTAACGTAGTGATTGGCTCCAGTAAAGCAGAGTCTAGAAGCAGTTTTTCAACGTCTGACAGACAGTTTTCAATCTGCTCTGTGTAGCACTGTCAAGTTGCGCACACGCCTTCCCTTGGGTCTCCAGCTCTGATGCAAGGTTTTGAAAGTTCCCCAAATCACGGCGCTGCAGCTTTGAGGAGAGAAGTTGCATCTTTCGTTTGAAGACATTAACTGAACTCCTCACGTTGACCACGGCTTTGTCTTTTCCTTGCAGCTCTAAATTAAGCTCATCCAACATGTTGGTCAGATCAGTTAAAAATGCCAAGTCTGGCAGCCACTGATCGTCATTAAGTTGCTTGTATTCTGCATTTTACCTCCTCCTTTATCTCCGGACAGAGCTCTCGAAATCACTGCAGCAGTTTCCCCCTACTCAGCCATTTCAGTCAGTGTGTAGCGAGAGGTCAGAGTAGTCGCAGTCAGCCTCCTCCAGATGTGCGCGGAACAGCCGTCTTTGAAGAGATCTCGCTCGAATAGAACGGGCGATTTTCATTGCCGCATCCATTATCTCTTTCATGTTAAGCATTTTTGCACATAATGCTTGTTGGTGTATTATGCAGTGGTAGTTAAGGAAGTCGGGGAAAGCATTGTCCTCCCTGCACTTATAATAAATCCATTCAAGCCGCCCACCAATGCGGGTGCACCGTCCGTGCTGATTGACGTCAATTTACACACTGGGAGCTGGGTTTTGTCGATGAAGTTTTTGAAAGACTGAAAAATGTCCTCTCCCCGCGTGTTTTCTTTCATGGGCAGTTTTGTTAACAGCTCCTCTTTTGCCGTCATATCTGTAAAAACCATCCAAACACCACAATTGTGCTGTATCACTTATGTCCGTCGACTCGTCTACTTGCAAAGAGAAACACTCAACAGTCCACGACGTCCTTCAAAAGCTGCTGTGTCAAATCATCGGCCGTTACTTCACAGCGCTGTGTAACTGTGCTTCAGTTGGAAAGTGCCTTTCCCCATTTCCCGTTCTTCGGAATAGCAACGGTGGATCGACAAATCAGACAAACGCACTTTGAGTATGACGTGGTGGAAAAAAAAAAAAGCTTTTGGTTTCTTACTTGGTCCGGCTCCCCCGCTCATTTTTTATATCCCTTCTTTAGTAGATATAAATTGGAAGGCAAACTAGGTCACTTAGCTCGCTAAAGTTTTGCAGTAGCTCACGCGTTTTCTACGCGGTGACCCGTGTGTTAGAAGAGAGGAGATCTGTAGTTGTGATTGTAACCCAATGAACAAAGTTTTAAGCAACATTAGACTTGCCGCCCCGCACGTCAATCAAGTGGCAAATGCCAAATGGAGGATAGATGATAGGTAAACATCTAAAAAAAATGATTTGATTGGCATGTGATCTACCCGCACTGCCTTCGCAATCGACCTGTCGATCGCGATCGACCTATTGGGCACCTCTGCTCTATGCTATGGGGCTGTTTCACAGATGGTTTAATCGAAATCAGGACTAAGATGATCAGGATTAAAAGTGTGATTTAGTCTGAGGTTTAGGCTTGATCTGTGTCCGCGAAACCGCCTCTATAAGTATTAAGTAGAAATGACCATGTGCCAGATCTTTACTCAAAAGGAACATTAAGCAGAATTTCGGGAATGAAAGCCTCTGACTGGACAATAGGCTTTGTGGGTAGATCCATGCTGGTCTTGGTTCAGGTCCTGGTGCAGGTCTTGGTCCTGGTCTTTGTCCAGGTCTTCGTCCAGGTCTTGATCCTGGGATTGGTCGAAGGATTGGTCCCTGTCTTGGTCCATGTCCTGGTCCAGGTCCTGGTCCAGGTCTTGGTCCAGGTGTTGGTCCTGGTCTTAGTTCTGGTCCTGGTCCAGGTCTTGGTCCGGGTGTTGGTCCTGGTCTTAGTCCTGGTCCTGGTCCAGGTCTTGGTCAAGGTCTTGGTCCAGGTCTTGGTCCTGGGCTTGGTCCAGGTCTTGGTCCAGGTCTTGGTCCAGGTCTCGGTCCTGGGCTTGGTCCTGGTCTTGGTCCAGATCTTGGTTCAAGATCAGCAGCTGGTTCAGCCCCCCCGCCCCCCATTGCATTTGTATATTGTGTATATTTTTATATATTTGACGATTTCTATTTTGTATTTTTCAGCTATTTTTTATATATTTGGCAATTTTTATTTTATTTAGTTTTTACTTTACTTTTTATTCTATTTTTATTTTTATACTTTATATTATTATTATAAAAAACGAAATTCTGACTTAACATTAAAATAAATAATTTTAATGATAATCATCTGTAGAAACTCACAAATTTTCACCGCAACAAATTCCTTCCTTTGTGATTCTGATATTGATGAATGATGAAAATTATGAATAAATATATAGACCGTCATTAACCATTTGAGCCAGTCACGTGATGTCTGACTGCTGGTTAACGTGGGACCCCCCCCCCGGTGCTCCAGGCATCCCGACGGCCATGCTGGAGCCCACCCGGCCGCTGCCCACCCTGCCGTCCCGTCGTACCCACTCCACCTCGGAGCGGAAGCACGACCGGCAGTCCCGGCCCCCGCGGCCCCCGGGCGACCGCCCCGCGTTGCCCGGCAACGGGAAGCCAAACATCTGTGACGGAAACTTCAACACCGTGGCTTTCTTCAGGAGGGAGATGTTCGTCTTCAAGGTGGGAGAGCAGGAACACCATTTTGGGTCAGATAGATGGATGGATGGATGGATGGATGGATGGATGGATGGATGGATAGATAGATAGATAG